>NC_091984.1:42372724-43573732 GCF_044704955.1 Pristiophorus japonicus | reverse complement strand
CCTCCAACGCCCCCATCCATGTCCTCACTCCCCCATCCATTCTCTCTCCCCCCAACCAACCCAACATAATCCTCCCTCCCCCACATTCCTCCCTCCCCCATCCATTCCTCCCTCCCCCCCATCCCTTCCTCCTCTCCCCCCATCCATTCCTCCCTCCCCCATCCATTCCTCCCTCCCCATCCATTCCTCCTCCCCCATCCATTCCTCTCTCCCCCTCCACTCCTCCCACCCCATCCTCCCTCCCCCATCCATTCCTCCACTCCCCCATCCATTCCCTCCTCCCCCCATCCATTCCTCCCCCCCATCCATTCCTCTCCCCCCCCTTCCATTCCTCCCTCCCCCCATCCATTCCTACTCCCCCTCCCATCCATTCCTCCTCCCCATCCATTCCTCCCTCCCCCCATCCTTCCCTCCCTCCCATCCATTCCTCTCTCCCCCCATCCTTCCCTCCCCCATCCATTCCTCCCTCCCACATCCATTCCTCCCTCCCCCCATCCATTCCTCCCTCCCATACATTCCCTCTCTCCCCCATCCATGGTCTCCCTCCCCCCATCCATTCCTCCCTCCCCCATACATTCCTCCCTCCCCCCATCCATTCCTCCCTCCCCCCATCCATTCCTCCCTCCCATCCATTCCTCCCTCCCCCATCCATTCTCCCTCCCCCCATCCATTCCTCTCTCCCCCATCCATTCCTCCCCCCCCCATCCATTCCTCTCTCCCCCCATCCATCCTCCATCCCCCATCCATTCTTCCCTCCCCCCATCCATTCCTCCCTCTCCCCCATCCATTCCTCCTCCCCCCATCCATTCCTCTTCCCCCACATCCATTCCTCTCTCCCCCCATCCATTCCTCTCTCCCCCCATCCATTCCTCTCCCCCCCATCCATTCCTCTCTCCCCCCATCCATTCCTCCCTCCCCCACCCATTCCTCCCTCCCCCCATCCATTCCTCCCTCCCCCCAATCATTCCTCTCTCCCCCGTACATTCCTCCCTCCCCCATCCATTCCTCTCTCCCCCCATCCATTCCTCCCTCCCCCCATCCATTCCTCCCTCTCCCCATCCATTCCTCCCTCCCCCCCATCCATTCCTCTCTCCCCATCCATTCCTCCCTCCCCCATACATTCCTCCCTCCCCCCATCCATTCCTCCCTCCCCCCAATCCATTCCTCTCTCCCCCCATACATTCCTCTCTCCCCCCATACATTCCTCCCTCCCCCATCCATTCCTCTCTCCCCCCATCAATTCCTCTCCCCCCCATCCATTCCTCTCTCCCCATCCATTCCTCCCTCCCCCATACATTCCTCTCTCCCCCCCATCCATTCCTCTCTCCCCCACATCCATTCCTCTCTCCCCCCATCCATTCCTCTCTCCCCCCCCATCCATTCCTCTCTCCCCCCCAATCATTCCTCTCTCCCCCGTACATTCCTCCCTCCCCCATCCATTCCTCTCTCCCGCCCATCCATTCCTCCCTCCCCCCATCCATTCCTCCCTCCCCCATCCATTCCTCCCTCCCCCCCATCCATTCCTCTCTCCCGCCCATCTATTCCTCTGCCCCCATATACATTCCTCTCTTGCCCCATCTGATCCTTTCTCCCCTTCCGATCCTTTCTCTCCACCCATCCAATCCCCTTTCTCCCACCGCTAATCTGATCCTCTCTCCCCCTATCCATTCCTCTCTCCCCCTATCCAATCTTTTCCATCCCCCCACCCAACCCTGGCCACCAACAAAGCCCCTGGCCTTCTCATGCAGCCGAGGAAAGCATGGCGGAGCAGAGCGCTGCTGCCACCCCATTGGGCACTGCGCATGCACGACTGGAATGAGTGCGTAGCACCCAATGGGCAAGCATGCACAGAGTCAAAACTGCAGTGCAAATAATCACTCTGCCAAGAAATCCAGATGCAACAACTCCTGAGATGTTGTGGCCACATCCATCAATACCCTATGACCTGTACCTGGACATATCAGAGACCGATCTTCACAATCTCGATTTTGCAAGGTAGACTGCCACAGAGTTGTGTTGTCTGCTGCACAATAACCTGTACATAACATCTGGATCAGGGGCAGCTCTTCCCATTGATGAAAAGGTTGCCACCGAATGAAGCTCTCAAGGTTCTGTATTCTATAACGCCACCTGAGGCGACATCGCTCACATCAGGTGTTCTGCTGTGCACACAACAACAACAACAACTTGTATTTATATAGCGCCTTTAACATAGTGAAACATCCCAGGGCGCTTCACAGTAGTATTATGAGATAAAAAAACGTAACACTGAGCCGCATAAGTAGAACAGATGACCAAAAGCTTGGTCAAAGAGGCATGTTTTAAGGAGAGTCTTGAAGGAGGAAAGAGAGGTAGAGAGGTGGAGAGGTTAGATAGGGAGTTCCAGAGCTTGGGGCCGAGGGAACACATATCAGGGAAGTGACAGCTGCTACTTTTGCAAGGTGCAATGCCTTTATCAGTTTTTCCTGTGAACAGGATGCACAGCTTTCACCTTCAGTAGAATCAATCCCTCATATTATGATGTGGGCATCAGGCTTCTTCATATTGGCTCCACGAAGATAAAGGAAATGAATTTCCTCGCAGCTGCTGCCACTCTGCTACCAAAAGTGCAGTGGAAACTTCATTTACATACATAAGCGGGAATCCCACTGCCCTTCCAGTGATGTTAGGGTAGCGGAGCAGCAGCAGCTCGGAGGAAATTTCAGGCCAAACTGTTTGCACTAAATTAATATTCATTCATGTCAGTGGTTATTATCCAGGAATCAGTTTTGATGCCTTCATTTTGAGGCATTCCCTAACACACTATTTGAAACACTGCGAGACTCATAGGAGAAAAGAGCTATGCTCTGTACCCATGGGTATTGGTCCCATTGAGAAACCCCCTGACAGCTGAAGAGCCTCTTGACCTGGTGCCTCAGTAACTGTTTCCTGTTTCTTTGCTTCCACCTCCACTTGCAAGAAAAGTACAAAGCAGCCTAGGTACAATGAGCGAGTGTGTGCATAAGGGCAGTGGTCGTGTACAGTGTTCAAAATAGTACTTCCTGAGGTACTGTTCCCACGTGTCATGCTTGATGGGCCACACAAGAAGTGTGTGCAATAGTGAGCAGTACACTAACTTCCAACAAATATCTACATCATCTGCAAGGAATCTGGGTAACTCCGTTGACTTGGTTCAAGAACTCCCTGCAGGCATGAGCTGGAGAGTGGCCTTCAGCCCCACGTAGAGTCAGCCTCTTTCAGCACCTCCTACAACAAGACCTCCAACTCTTCAACATTAAAGAGATAATGTTTCTTTTTAATTTGTTCATGAGACTTGGGTGTCACTGGCAAGGCCAGCATTTATTGCCCATTTCTAATTGCCCTTGAGAAGGTGGTGGTGAGCGGCCTTCTTGAACTGCTGCAGTCTGTGCGGTGAAGGTACTCCCACAGTGCTTTTAGGGAGGACATTCCAGGATTTTGACCCAGCGACGCTGAAGGAACGGCGATGTACTTCCAAGTTAGGATGGTGTGTGACTTGGAGGGCAACTTGGAGGTGATGGTGCTCCCATGCACCTTCTGCCCTTGTCCTTCTAGGTGGTAGAGATCGGAGGTCTGGGAGGAACTGTCGAAGACTCTTGGTGAGTTGCTGCATGCCATCTTGTAGATGGTATACACTGCAGCCATGGTACGCCAGTAGTGGAGGGAGTGAATGTTTAAGGTGGTGGATGGGGTATCAATCAAGCGGGCTGCTTTGTCCTGGATGATGTTGAGCTTCGAGTGTTGTTGGAGCTACACACATCCAGGCAAGTGGAAAGTATTTCATCACACTCCTGACTTGTGCCTTGTAGATGGTGGAATGGCATTGGGGAGTTAGGAGGTGAGACACTCACCACAGAATACCCAGTCTCTGACCTGCTCTTATTGCCACAGTATTTATATAGCTGGTCCAGTTAAGTCTTTGGTCAATGATAACCCCCAGGATGTTGATGGTGGAGGATTCGGCGATGATGATGCCATTGAATGACAAGGGGTGGTGGTTAGACTCTCGCTTGTTGGAGATAGTCATTACCTGGCACTTGTGTGGCATGAATGTTACTTGCCACTTATCAGCCCAAACCTGAATGTCATCCAGGTCTTGCTGCATGTGGGCATGGACTGCTCCATTATCTGAGGAGTTGTGAATGGCACTGAACATTTACCCACTTCTGACCTTATAATGGAGGGAAGGTAATTGATGAAGCAGCTGAAGATGGTTGGGCCTAGGACACTGCCCTGAGGAACTGCTGCAGCGATGTCCTGGGGCTGAGATGATTGACCTCCAACAAATACAATTATCTTTCTTTGTGCTAGGTATCACTCCAGCCAGCGAAGAGTTTTCCCCGATTCCTATTTGACTTCAGTTTTACTGGGACTCCTTGATGCCACACTCGGTCAAATGCTGCCTTGATGTCCGGGACAGTCACTCTCACCTCATGTTACTTATGTGCCTCCACTGTGACATTGTGAACACGTTCACTATAACTATCTATTTTTACTGATGTACCTCCCTGTATTTTGGATTTCCCAATCAAAGTCTCCAGTCAAGCTTTTCCTATGTTGATAACCTATTCAAAATAGATGACTGGCCCTCAATCACAATATTCAATGTAGCCTTCCCTGTGTTATGGGTATGCTTATCCCCAATCTTGTCAGTCACAAAAATAATGGGCTCAAATTTCCCCAACCCCTTTTTCTGGCGCCCTCACCCGAGGTGCGCCGCTTTTGTCCGCCTCCAAACGCACTGAAAATTTTCCTCCGATCCTGGCCACTCCCCAGCCTCTCCTCAGTGGCGGCATAGTGTGGCGCAGTGGATTGGGGGCGGAGCACACCGTCCCTAGCCCTGGCTGAATGGGCTCCCTCATCGGTGGCCTGCTCTGTTCCCTAAAGTAGGACTTCTATTTTTTATTTGTTACTTACTGATTGATTGATTGCTTATTACTTTGGTCTTGGTGCTTTAGGTGCAGGGTTCCTTTTATTTTTTATTTGTTAATTAATTGCTTATTAGTTTTTGTGCTTTGTTTAGTGCTTGGTGCAAATGTACTGCTTGTTCAATGCTTGGTGCTTTAAATGTATTTATGCTTCTTTAATGTTGTTGTGAAGGTGTTTAGTGTTTTGCTAAGGTCCCCTTCCCTACCCCCGCATCTCTGCCTGCCTGCGCTGATTTCTTAAGTCGCCACAAGCTTTTTCTGAAAGTACAAGAGTGCCCACTTACGCTGGCCTAAGTTAGTTTGGAGTAACTTTTAGCTGGCTAAGCTTGCTTAAATGACCAAAACAGGCGTAAGTGGCTGGTAATGCACCTTTTTGAAAAAAAAACTAAACTAAAAAAAACCTAACTAACTCACTTACACTGGCGCAAATTAAATGGCCAGAATTGCAACTAAAAAGATACTCCAGAAAAATCAAGTTGCTCCAAAAAATACGGAGCAACTCCTGGGGAAATTTGGGCCCTAGGACTCTAATGTTCATTGTTAATTTTGGATATTGTAAATGTTGTGTCCTTAGATGCTCTAACAATGACTTCACGAGGCAGTGTGTTGTACTTGAACTGTAGTGACCTTAGTCCTTTATTAGGTAACTCCAGAGTGAGGATCGCACCTGGTGGCCTGTCTTTTATACTAGGCCAGGCACACCTGTACAGGTAACCAAGGAGTCTCCCACTGCTGTGCCCTCTGGTGGCACACCTTGATGTAGTACCAGCAGTGGCCATGTAAGATACATGACAGTAAAAAAAACTGATTGTTACATTATGCTGCCAGGATGAATGCCACTGCAGGTTTTCAACTCCATGCTGTGCATATAGCTAACTCCAGGAAAATACACGGGCCCTAACCATTCAAGGCTATCCCAGCTGACTCAAGCTGTACGTTTGATTGGAATCCGCTGGAACAGCTTCAAACTCAGCTATTGTTTCTGGGATGGTCATGTATGGGCAAAGCTTCTGCTTGCCACCCTAAGAAGGGGTGGAGCTAGGGACTTCTGCTACTTGGCCTTTAGTAGGGACCCAGCATAGCATTGGCACAGGTACACCTGGTCTCACCAGGCATACCTTTGCAATACCAATGGAAGTGAGATCCAGCAAGGTGTGGGGCCTGGACCCTTGAAGAGTATGTGAGTGGGAGGGGGGTGGGGGCAGGGGGAAGGAGAAGCAATTTCTGCAGTTTTTAAAGTAGCCTCCGATCGCAAGGGCCTGCTCGCGCAACACACAGCAACTTTCTGGAGGAGGTGGACTTGGCCTTTTTGGCCCCCTTCCCTCACCCTTCGCCCCTCTACCCCAGGTTGGATAGCCTCCACCAGCACTTCCAGCATGTTCAGTGGGGTCAGTTACTACAGATGCACCCTCAAGCTGCCATATTGTTGCTCCTGGAAGCCCCTTAACCTGAACGTGAGAATTTCGGCATGATCTGTGGCATAACATAGAAACTGCTGGCATCGCACCCCTGTGAATTTTATAGGTCGTGCCATCCAGCACAGATAAGAACATGGCAGTGATTTTAACTTTGGCGATAATGTAAAGTGGGTGATATCGGATTGGCTGTCTGTTATACACTGCTCCAGATTTTCCTTTCTATTGGGCATGGAAAAGCGAGTGAGGTCTACAATGGACAGCAGATCCAATATCGGCCATTTCACAGTAATGCCCAAAGTTAAAATTACCCCCCCGACATATGCATAATCAACTCTAGATAAACACAGACTGAGTGTACAGTCAACCCCAGCTAAAACATATGGTGGGGGGAAAGGTGAATTTAACTGGGCCCGAAAATGTCGCATTGCTGATGCTGATTGTAAATGCCAGTTCAAGATTTCCAACCTGGTGTATCAGGGATGCACTGTTCAATCTATGGACGCTCATTCCATAGGCCTCATCAGTCACCAAAGTACTCACTGCAAAAAAAAAGAGATGATTTTCCGGCTGTCTTCTTTGCTAACGAAGAACGAACGATATAAGGGCCTAATGCCTGATTTAGGTGGCCACCAGAGACGCCTGCAAAATGGCCTGACCCAATATCGGGTGGGCATCCTTTGGGTGCAGATAGTTGGTTCCCAAAATTGCTGCACCCATTCTCATATGCACAACGAGCTCCAATATCTACCCCCGATGTGTATATAGTAATTCCAGACAAACACATGTCATGTATACAGTTCTGTCCAAGTAATTATATGCCATGTATATAGGATACTCCAGAGATACATCTTCCATGTGCATAGCCAACTCCTGATAAACATATGCTGTGTATATAGTCCAGTTCAGGCAAACACATGCCATATATGCAGTCGACTCTAGGTAAATATCTGCTGTGTATAGAGTTAACTTCAGACGGGATGCAAAGAGTAGGAATAAACGGGTCCTTTTCAGAATGGCAGGCAGTGACTAGTGGGGTACCGCAAGGTTCAGTGCTGGGACCTCAGCTATTTACAATATACATTAATGATTTAGACAAAGAAATTGAATGTAATAGCTCCAAGTTTGCAGATGACACTAAGCTGGGTGGCAGTGTGAGCTGTGAGGAGGATGCTAAGATGCTGCAGGGTGACTTGGGCAGGTTAAGTGAGTGGGCAAATGCATGGCAGATGCAGTATAATGTGGATAAATGTGAGGTTATCCACTTTGATGGCAAAAACAGGAAGACAGAATAATAACTGAATGGTGACAGATTAGTAAAAGGGGAGGTGCAATGAGACCTGGGTGTCATGGTACATCAACCATTGAAAGTTGGCATGCAGGTACAGCAAGTGGTGAAGAAGGCAAATGGCATGTTTGCCTTAATAGCGAGAGAATTTGAGTATAGGAGCAGGGAGGTCTTACTGCAGTTGTACAGGGCCTTGTGAGGCCACACCTTGAATATTGTGTACAGTTCTGGTCTCCTAATCTAAGGAAGGACATTCTTGCTATTGAGGGAGTACAGCAAAGATTCACTAGACTGATTCCCGGGATGGCAGGACTGACATATGAAGAAAGACTGGATCGACTAGGCTTATATTCACTGGAATTTTGAAGAATGAGAGGGGATCTCATAGAAACATATAAAATTCTGACGGGACTGGACAGGTTAGATACAAGAAGAATGTTCCCGATGTTGGGGAAGTCCAGAACCAGGGGTTACAGTCTAAGGATAAGAGGTAAGCCATTTAGGACCGAAATCAGGAGAAACTTCTTCACTCAGAGAATTGTGAACCTGTAGAATTCTCTACCATGGAAAGTTGTTGAGGTCAGTTCGTTAGATATATTCAAAAGGGAGTTAGATATGGTCCTTATGGCCAAAGGGATCAAGGGGTATGGAGAGAAAACAGGAAAAGGGTACTGAGGGAATGATCAGCCATGATCTTATTGAATGGTGGTGCAGGCTCGAAGGGCTGAATGGCCTACTCCTGCACCTATTTTCTATGTTTCTATGTTTCTATATTTCTAAATGCAGTTCCAGAAAAATTCTGATCCTGTTATCGAATTGTGCTTATATGTTTAATCACTTCCCAGTCGCTCTCAGCAATTCAGATCCCTGATGCAAGCAAAAAATACTCTCCAATTATATACTGTTATTGCTCAGCAATACTATATATAGTCAATTCACTACAATGTGTTACCCTAGAGACGCTCACATATTTTAGAAATCTAACTCTTCTTTGTATAAAAAGTATGTTTTTGTTCAGAGTTTTCTGTTATTTTTGGTTTCAGTTGAATTACTCAATGAATGGTTTCATGGGCTGTGCTGCGCAGCCTTATAAATTGGTTACTTCGATTTACAATTCATAGCAATCTTGATCTTTGTGTAATATTTTTGGCGAATAGTTTTTATATGTTTCAGGGTTTGGCTGAAGCAGGAATTATATTAGAGTCTGGAGAAAGATTTGCTTTTAATGTGAGCAATGCTACATTATTTTAAGCTGCTTTATAATGTCACTACCCATAGCGACCACAGCAATTGTCCCCCAGAATCTGCACAGCAGTGGGAAAAAAGAAGCCTCCCACCACCTAGTGGTGAGAAATAAAACAAGTCCAATGAGTGCAGAATATTTTCTTCAATCTTCAATCTTAATGCCTCCCCTCTTCGTTTACTAATATTCATTGCATGAAATGGCATTTGAGGAAAAATACTTTCATGATCATGATATCCATGAAATTAAAAGTATTGGGAATATTTTCGAAGATTATTTTCACCAGGAGTGCTGCCCAGCTCTATGACTAAATACTTTGAGGGGATGAACTGTGGGGGAGAAATTGGCCTGGTTTGCTCATTCCCTTAGCGCCTGCGGGGGGGGGCGATAACAGGGCGCTAAAGGGTTACAGATTGGGCACTGCGAATTCACCGATGCCCGCGAACTTCCCTGGCGATTTTGCGCTGGCGCTAACATTTATCACCTCGCTCTCTTGCGCCCCGGAGATTGTGACATCATCCGGTGTGCAGCGTCCCGTTACCGCCCCGGATTCAAGCATCGCCGGGCCTCAACAAATCTCTTCCTCAAAAAGCAGTGGCTGTTAGCTCAATGAATAATTAATCAAGGGTATAAAGGGATATGGAGCCAAGGCAGGTGAATGGAGTTAGGATACATATCAGCCATGATCTCATTGAATGGCGGAGCAGGCTCACGGGGCTGAATGGCCTGTGCCTATGTTCCTCAGGGAAATATCCTCAGCCCAACCATCAACAGCTGCTTTATCACTCACCCTCCCTCCATCCTAAGGTCAGCATTGGGGTTGTTTGGTAACAGTTCCATAGTATACAACTCCATTCACAGCTCCTCTGATAATGAAGCAGCCGATACCTGCCATAACGGGACCAGGATAACATCCAGCCTTGGGGTGATCCGGGGCAGGTAACACTCATGCTACGTAAGTGCTTGTCAATGACCATTTTGAACAAGAGAAAGCGAACCATCTTCCCATGACCATTAATGGTACCACCATCATCGAGTCCCCCACCATCACCATCCTGAGCGTAACCTGGAGCTAAACTGGACCAGCCATATCCACATCGAAGATACAAGAGCAGGACAGATGCTGGATACTCTATGACAAATAGTTCACCTCCTAACCTCTCAAAGCCTCTCCAGCATCTAAAAGGCCCGTCCGCAGTGTGATGGGATATTCACCACTCGTCTGGATAGGTGCAGCCGCAACATAAAAACATAACATAAGAACATAAGAATTAGGAACAGGAGTAGGCCATCTAGCCCCTCGAGCCTGCTCCGCCATTCAACAAGATCATGGCTGATCTGGCTGTGGACTCAGATCCACTTACCCGCCCACTCCTTGTAATCCTTAATTCCCTTATTGGTTAAAAATCTATCTGTGACTTGAATACATTCAATGAGCTAGCCTCAACTGCTTCCTTGGGCAGAGAATTCCACAGATTCACAACCCTCTGGGAGAAGAAATTCTTTCTCAACTCGGCTTTAAATTGGCTCCCCGTATTTTGAGGCTGTGCCCCCGAGTTCTAGTCTCCCCGACCAGTGGAAACAACCTCTCTGCCTCTATCTTGTCTATCCCTTTCATTATTTTAAATGTTTCTATAAGACCACCCCTTATCCTTCTGAACTCCAATGAGTAAAGACCCAGTCTACTCAATCTATCATCATAAGGTAACCCTCTCATCTCCGGAATCAGCCTAGTGAATCGTCTCTGTACCCCCTCCAAAGCCAGTATATCCTTCCTTAAGTAAGGTGACCAAAACTGCATGCAGTACTCCAGGTGCGGCCTCACCAATACCCTATACAGTTGCAGCAGGACCTCCCTGATTCTGTACTCCATCCCTCTCGTAATGAATGGCAACATTCTATTCGCCTTCCTGATTACCTGCTGCACCTGCAAACTAACTTTTTGGGATTCATGCACAAGGACCACCAGGTCCCTCTGCACCGCAGCATGTTGTAATTTCTCCCCATTCAAATAATATTCCCTTTTACTGCTTTTTTTTCCAAGGTGGATGTCCTCACATTTTCCGACATTGTATTCCATCTGCCAAACCTTACCCATTCGCTTAACCTATCCAAATCTCTTAGCAGCCTCTCTGTGTCCTCCACACAACCCGCTTTCCCACTAATCTTTGTGTCATCTGCAAATTTTGTTACAGTACACTCTGTCCCTCTTCCAGGTCATCTACGTATATTGTAAACAGTTGTGGTCCCAGCACCGATCTCTGTGGCACACCACTAACCACCGATTTCCAACCCGAAAAGGACCCATTTATCCCGACTCACTGCTTTCTGTTCGCCAGCCAATTCTCTATCCATGCTAATACATTTCCTCTGACTCCGTGTTCCTTTATGTTCTGCAGTAACCTTTTGTGTGGCACCTTATCGAATGCCTTTTGGAAATCTAAGTACACCACATCCATCGGTACACCTCTATCCACCATGCTCGTTATATCCTCAAAGAATTCCAGTAAATTAGTTAAACATGATTTCCCCTTCATGAATCCATGTTGCGTCTGCTTGATTGCACTATTCCTATCTAGATGTCCCGCTATTTCTTCCTTAATGATAGCTTCAAGCATTTTCCCTACTACAGATGTTAAACTAACCGGCCTATAGTTACCTTCCTTTCGTCTGCCCCCTTTTTATAAACAGAGGTGTTACATTAGCTGCTTTCCAATCCGCTGGTACCTCCCCAGAGTCCAGAGAATTTTGGTAGATTATAACGAATGCATCTGCTATAACTTCCGCCATCTCTTTTAATACCCTGGGATGCATTTCATCCGGACCTGGGTACTTGTCTACCTTGAGTCCCATTAGTCTGTCCAGCACTACCCCCCTAGTGATAGTGATTATCTCAAGGTCCTCCCTTCCCACATTCCCATGACCAGCAATTTTTGGCATGGTTTTTGTGTCTTCCACTGTGAAGACTGAAGCAAAATAATTGTTTAAGGTCTCAGCCATTTCCACATTTCCCATTATTAAATCCCCCTTCTCATCTTCTAAGGGACCAACATTTACTTTAGTCACTCTTTTCCGTTTTATATATCGGTAAAAGCTTTTACTATCTGTTTTTATGTTTTGCGCAAGTTTACTTTCATAATCTATCTTTCCTTTCTTTATTGCTTTCTTAGTCATTCTTTGCTGTCGTTTAAAATTTTCCCAATCTTCTCGTTTCCCACTAACCTTGGCCACCTTATACGCATTGGTTTTTAATTTGATACTCTCCTTTATTTCCTTGGTTATCCACGGCTGATTATCCCTTCTCTAACCGCCCTTCTTTTTCACTGGAATATATTTTTGTTGAGCACTATGAAAGAGCTCCTTAAAAGTCCTGCACTGTTCCTCAATTGTGCCACCGTTTAGTCTGTGTTCCCAGTCTACTTTAGCCAACTCTGCCCTCATCCCACTGTAGTCCCCTTTGTTTAAGCATAGTATGCTTATTTGAGACACTACTTCCTCACCCTCAATCTGTATTACAAATTCAACCATACTGTGATCACTCATTCCGAGAGGATCTTTTACTAGGAGATCGTTTATTATTCCTGTCTCATTACACAGGACCAGATCTAAGATCGCTTGCTCCCTTGTAGATTCTGTAACATACTGTTCTAAGAAACAATCCTGTATGCATTCTATGAATTCCTCCTCAAGGTTACCCCATGCGATTTGATTTGACCAATCGATATGTAGATTAAAATCCCCCACGATTACTGCCGTTCCTTTTTCACATGCCTCCATTATTCCCTTGATTATTGCCCGCTCCACCATGAAGTTATTATTTGGGGGCCTATAAACTACGCCCACCAGTGACTTTTTCCCCTTACTATCTCAAGAAATTCGGCACCATCCAGGACGACATGATTGTGAGAGCACCATCACCATAAGGATTACAACAGTTAAAGGAGAAGGTCCATCATCACCTCATCAGGGCAATAAATGTGACCTTGTTCACATCACCCACATCACAAGAATAAATAAAAAATCTCTTCAGTGCATGAGCTATTCAGTTATAACTGTAGGATTATTTACACAGTATATAAATTTATTTTTTCGTGAATTGACTGTTAAAAACTGTACTTCTGCAGTTAAGCAGTATGATGTGTCAAGGGCAGAAGAAATAACTTTCAAAAGGGAATTGAAATATACTTGAAAAAGAAAAACTTGCGTGGCTACGGGAAAGAGGGGGGTAGTTATACTAATTGGACAGCTCCTTCAAAGAGCCGGCACAAGCATGATGGGACACCTTCTATGCTGTAGGATTCTATAATTCTATGAGATAAGGCCCGATTTTAACCCTCCCTTCCTGGGCCAGATGACTGAGCGATAAAAATGGCAGTTTGGTGCTTTCTGCTGCATTACCGACACATTATGCCAAAGGCTGCCTGCCACAGGCAAGCGGAGACTCATTAAGATGTAAAAGTCAAGGGGGCCGAAATTTCCCCTTCCCTGAAGGCCTGCTACCATCGGAAATTGGCAACCATGCTGCGGAGTGGAATGGCCGCCGATTTTTTTGTGGACTGGCCGCCATTTTGAAAATTCCGCTCCTGCGGTATCCCGGCGGTGACCCGCTCCGCTGCTGCTGATCCATCCTAAGTGCATCATCAGAGCGCGCACCCGCCGACGTGTCCCCCCTCGAACGTGAAATTTCGCACTGAAAATCCTCCTCCCACTGCTCGGTGCTACCGACAGCTTTTTCTGGCGGTGTGGCTGCCATTAAATAGGAGGACCTACAACCACGGCCACCATCTCATTTTTTTTATCGACTGCCAGGTCTGGCCAACAGTTATGCCCCTGAATTCGGCCGGTCCGCCAACGGGCAGTCTGACACCCCCTCTTGGGTGCCAGGCCGCTGGCCCGGCCAAAACCCTCCCTGGTGGCCCAGTGGATCGAACTTAAAGAATCGCAGCGGCTCTCCCCTTCAAGTGAAGGGGAGGGACATGGTAATGCAGCGACGTGATGATGTCATCAGCGCTATGCTGATGAGTGACAGCGGCGGACACATTGCCCGCCCTCCAATTCTGCCCCTCTACTTACCGAACCTCCGTTCAACACCGCACTTCTGCCCCCATTATGACTGACTTCCGGGCTGCTCAAACAAAGAAAGCCAAAGAGCGGAATTTGGTGCAAGAGACCACCTCATCCACCGCTGCATAAAAATAGTCGAAACACGATAGGTGTGACCCGTTTTTGACGGGGACCAATTTCGGCCCCAAGGTTTTATGATGCAATCAGGCTCCTGACCTGATTTTAACTGCCGATCGTGGCAGTCGCACACAGAGCTGTGAAAACTGGTGGAAAGAGGCTGAGGATCACCAGTATTTTTCACCGTTTCCTTGTGGGCCAGCAGGAGCAGGGGTGTGTATGAGAACAGGGATGAGGCTTAAAACCAGATAAGGCTTTGGGGCCTGAAGGGCGGGTAAGGTACTGTTGCTCCCCCGGGGACTACATCCATACTTCTCCTGTCGGGTCCTGAGGTATCTGCCATTGAAATACAATGGCTTGCCAGGCCCTGCCTCCCTATTAGGATGCTGAAGGGATAGCCAGCAGCCTTCCCTGTTGAGCTAGTGGGAGGAAACATGAGGCTGGAGCAGGCATGCGGCAGAAGGCCTACCCACCCAATCGCCCCTCATTTTCGGCTGCGATCCTGCCTGATTTGGGGTGATATAGCAGAGGAAAATGCAAACCCAAATAGATTAAAAGCTGTCAGTTGGAATAAAAATATACGTTCATTTATTTAATAACCTGCTTACTTTCAGATTGAATTTATGGATCGAGAATTTAACTGCCTCGTCAGCTTGTTTGTGCTTCTAAAGGAATTCTTAGGACATGAAGGGGCCAGCATGTAAATAGGGATTGTTTTTATTACTTTTCATTGAACTTTTATACATAATTGCATGCTCCATAACTTAAACTGGTGAACCATTTGTCACATATATCATTTAAGTGACTATGTAGCTGCTTGAGACGTGTTGACGGATCATTTCGACAAGTGTGTCACGAATGCCCAGTTTTCTACCGTTTCCCCTAATGGCTTTGTTTAGCGTGAATTCACCCATTGTAAAAATTAGACACACACGCCATTACATTTACAGGTTATAACAATCGATGGAAAAAAGGCATTCAGCTCCTTTAATGAAAAAAGATAAAAGTGATGGTGTCAGCATTAAGTCGTTCCAGTTCTGGTGTAGCACAGGTTGGACTGAGAAATAATCTGTGTATTGAGGGAGTGAGAGAAAAAAAAACATGGGCATATTGTAGTAACTAATGTAGCAAAATATGGTTAAAGTGCAGTAATCGTGGGCAGTAAACCTTAGGCGAAATGGGCAGCAAGTTATTGTAAAAACAAATCTTAACGTGGTATTTGCATTGAGCAGCTCTTTGTCACCACCTAGTGATGTCTAACTGCTGCTGATGGAGATCACATGTGTATGTCGTAGTCTGGTGTGGTTATAGATCACTTTTTCTTTCATCAGACTGTTACTTTGCCCGAAGTGCAGTGGAAACCCCAATTACAAAGCAACAATATGCGTTAATATATATATCCTTCGTCCTACTCTGGGTACATGAACAAAGATTATAAAATTACATTTTGAAAGGGTTGAGATTAGGGTTAGTGCTGCCCTAACCTGAACAGCCCTGCCTACTTCCAGTAGCTGTCAGCCCTGGTTCAGTGGTCGCAGTCTCCCCTCTGTGTCAGATGGTTGTGGATTCACAGCTCACTCCAGAAATTGGAGCAAAAAATCTAGGCTGACTCTCCACTGCAGTACTGAGGGAGTGCTGCACTGTCGGAGGTGCTGTCTTTCAGATCAGAAGTTAGAGCGAGCCTGCCTGTCCTCTCAGTTGTCGCAAAAGATTCCATGGCGCTATTTTGAAGAAGAGTAGGGTGTTTATTTTTTATTCGTTCCTGGCAAGTGGGTGTCGCTGGCAAGGCCCGCATTTAATGCCCATCCCTAATTGTCCTTGAGAAGGGGGTGGTGAGCGGCCTTCTTGAACCGCTGCCATACTACTGTTGGGGAGGGAGTTCCAGGATTTTGACCCAGCGACGATGAAGAAACGGCGATATATTTCCAAGTCAGGGTGGTGTGTAACTTGGAGGGGAACTTCAAGGTGGTGATGTTCCCATGTGCCTGCTGCCTTTGTCCTTCTAGGTGTTAGAGGTCATGGGTTTGGGAGGTGCTGCTGAAGAAACCCTTGGCGAGTTGCTGCAGTGCATCTTGTAGATGATACACACTGCAGACACAGTGCGCAGTGGTTCAGGGAGTGAATGTCTTGCCCAATATTTATCGTTCAACCAACATCATTAAAGAAATAATATTATCCGGCCATTATCACATTGCTGTTTGTGGGACCATGCTGTGTGCAAATTGGCTCGTGCATTTCCTGCATTATAGCAGTGACTGTACTTCAAAAAGTACTTAATTGGCTGTTAAGCATTTTGGGATGTCCTGAGGTTATGAATGTGGCTATATAAATGGAAGTCTTTCTTTCAACTAGGGTCACATACAGACATAATACGAAGTGTGGCTCCTTTGTGTTGGTGGCCTGGAAACACAATCAGCAATATTTTTTTAAAATTCCAAAGCCATCCTAATGGCTCACAGGTAAAGGCTCCTGGGGAAAAATTCAGTAACTTAGCACCTCCCACTAGTGCCAGCAGATGGCGCTAACTGAGTGCTGATGCAGTAGTGCTGGGGCGAGGCAAATCCAGCCCTCCCATTGTGCCGCTGGTACAAGGTACCACTGGGAACTTCAATGCCAGGCAGATCATGCAACGCTCATTGGCCTCCTGATCTGGAAAATTTATGGTCACCACTTACCTTAGTGCCTCGACCAGACAGCGACAGGGAGAGCTGGCGTGCTGCTCCAGGAAGCTGGCTCCAGTGACATTAATTAAAGGCATCACCATTAATCACTCCCAGCTGTCGGGGCAGGTTCATTTCAGTGGTTTCTTGTCAGTTTCACCCACTAGAGAAGTTCCTATGAGTAATTTCAAGTTTGCTTTGTATCAGCAGTCTTCTGGCAGCTACAAAGTAATTACATTTATTGTTCAAAGATTCACACTAATACACTTGGCAGCATTAATGGGGGCTGTACTGGCATGCCATCGTGCTCTCCAGAATCTACAGCGGAGTGAGTGTGGGCAGCGAGAAATGCGGGAACATGTGTTCAGAGGGATGAGAAGGAACATCAGGGCCCAAATCAGGATGCCTTACCTTCTAAGGGTAGCACTTCTCCTACCTTCAATTAAGTTTATTAGATGGCTCTGCTTCACCAAGATGGTGGTCACAGAATTCTGCCACCTTCAAACAGACCTCCAGCCTCACACAAAGGTGACTTAAACCCCAGATCACTTTTGCTCACCACATCCCCATTATACCTTCCCTGTGTCATACCATATCACAGCGTCTTCCTGGGCGCAAAGGTGAAATGGTACAGATCACAAAATATTAGTACAATTAGTACAAATTCCATGAGTACATTTATACATAAACATATCACACATATCACATTCATTCTAATAACGAATGACCCTTGTGCCTGCCATAGTTGAGTAGCTGTCATTGTGTGCAAGGTGTGAGATGTAGGTGTGAGTGATGGTTGGTAGAGATTGTTGATGCATGAGTGTTGGGGGTGTGGTGCATTGGGCAGTGTGTGAAGCTTGTGGTAAAAATGGTGGTATGTAGCATTCATTGAAGCATTCAATCACCCTGACCACACGACTGAGGTGGATCTGTCATGAGCACACCTGCTTCAATCCTCCGGCTCCTTCTCCTTGTGGTGCTCCTGGCAGCAGGAGCGTACGTGGTGGGTTGGGGATACCATCCCCGATTTTCCACTTTTAACCCCCAATCCTCTCCCGACCGTTGTGGGGGGGCTAATATCGAGCAATTGCAACAACATGCTGCAACAGGGAGTAATGGGGTGTGGAACTGCTCCTTCAAATGCCCCACCTAATCTCAGTTGGGCCACCAGGGAACGGTCATGGGCAGAGGCTTTGTCAGAAAGGTGGGGAATGTCACCCCCTTCCTGCCCCTTCCAAGGGGGCCATACATATCCGAGTAGCTGGCTACACAGAGCAGCCTTGGCAAAAGATTATTTCCACTCACTCTTCCCCCTATCCTCTCAGCAAATGAGGATTTGAAATTACTATGTGCTATCTTAACAAGCTTGCTAACCCAAGAGGTCCCACACAAGAGGTTCTTACACAAAATTAGGGCTCATGGGATTGGGGGTGATATATTAGCATGGATTGAAGATTGGTTAATGAAGAGAAAATAGAGTAGGGTTAATCAGGTCATTTTTGGGTTGGCAGACTGTAATTAGTGGGGTACAACAAGGATCAGTGTTTGGGCCTCAGCTATTCACAATCTACATCAATGAATTAGATGAGGGGACCAAGTATAATGTACCCAAGTTTGCTATCGATACAAAGCTAGGTTAGAAAGTAAGCTGTTAGGAGGATGCAAAGATGCTGCAAAGCGATATAGACTGGTTAAGTGATTGGACAAAAACATGGTAGATGGAATATAGTGTGGGGGAATGTGAAGTTATACACTTTGATAGAAAAAATAAAAGAGTGGAATATTTTTAAACGATGAGAGATTGGGAAATGTTGGTATCCAGAGGAACCTTTGGGCTGGATTTTCCAGTCCTGTTTGCCTCTGTTTTCACTCAGGAGGGGCAGCAATGGCGGTGGTGAGCTCTTTTGGGTGGGCGGACAGCTTCCAGCGCCCCGCCGGCGTTTTTGGGGCCAGTCCTGGTGGGATGCGGAGCATTAGCACCCGGAAGAGGCGAGCTGGCGTGCAACATCCCTGGTTGCGACACCGGTTCCATAGTGTTGTGTAAAGTGCCCTGCTGGGACAGCCTGTGAAAACGGGCAGTCCGATCGATACCGGCTGCGGTGAGGTAAGTAAGGTCCACCTCAGGTAAGTGTGATTGTTTTTTTTCTTTTATTTTCTTTTACGATTTATGTTGTGGTGGCGTGGGCTATGCGTTGGGAATGTTTTTGGTGGGTTTTTTTCAGTTTTTTTCTTCTCCTGAGGCCTCGCTTAGAGCATTTCTGGGTCGGCTGTTTAGCTCGGGATTTTCGCATGCTCAGCCGGCCTAGCGTCCTAAGAGAGGTGTGCAATGCCTCCCTTAGCACTCCGTCCCATACTCAGGGCCCAGCTGCCCAATTTTGCTGACTGAGGCACAAAAATATTCCCGGGCACAAACTTTACCTGCCACCATTACCACACCGAAATGAGCAAAGCCGAAAATCCAGCCAAAATCAACAGTACTTTTTTTAACATCACGATTTTCGGCTTGGGCACAAAAACTTCCTTGTGTAATGCCTGATTTTACGCCCCCGATCATGGAACCTCATTTTTTGCCGAATTTTGCAGATGAGGGCACGGACTTATTCCAGGCGGTATCAGGACTGTCCCGTCGCCATTACCGCCCCAAAATCTCAAAAGCCAAAAATTCAGTTCATAAAATTCTTACCACGGCTTGTATCCCCTGGCTGGGAAGTCTAGAACGAGACATCACATTTTCAGAATAAGGGGTCGGTCATTTAGGAGTGAGATAAGGAGAAATTTCTTCATTTAAAGGGTTGTGAATCTTTGGAATTCTCTACCACAGAGGGCTGTGAGAGCTCAGTCATTGAGTATATTCAAGACAGAGATTGATAGATTTTTGAATATTCAGGGAATTAAGGGAGCCGAAATTGCCTCCCGCTGAAAACGCAGTGTACCTACCGTGTTACAACTGCTTTTAGCACCAGGGTAGATGCGATGGCTTCTTGCGTGAAATTCTGCTCTTTGGCTTTTTTTTTCCGAGCGGTCCGGAAGTCAGTCATAATGGGAGCGGAAGTGTGGCAGTGAGTGGAAGTTCGGTAAGTAGGGGGATGGAAGTGAGGGCAGGCGGAGTGTCCGCCACTTTCACTCATCAGTGCAGCGCTGATGACATCATCACGCTGCCATGGCACCATGTCGCCCCCTTTCACATCAAGGGGAGGGCCGCTGCGAGCTCTGCCATTATTTAAGTTAGGTGCATTGGGCCACAAGGGAGGGTTTCGGCCGGCTCAGCGGCCTGGCACCCAAGAGGATAAGCCAGGCTGCCTGTTGGCGGCTCAGCCAAATCCGGGGGCATAATTGTTGACCCGACATGGCAGTTGGCCGACAAAAAAAATTAAGATTGCAGTCGGGCCAGTAGGGCCTCCCCCTTAATGGCAGCCGCACCTCCATTTTACAAGCACTCCACGCATAGAGCATCGACAGAAAAAGCTGTCGGTGGCACCGAGCGGCGGGAGCAAGATTTTCTCGGCGGGATTTTGCGATCGGGGGGCGAACATCGGCGGTGCGCGCTCTGATGACGCACTTAGGATGGATCGGCATCAGCGGAGCAAAAGTGGTGAGAGCGGGTCACCGCCGGGATACCGCAGGAGGGAATTTTCAAAATGACAGCCATTCCATGAAAAGTCGGCGGCCATTGCACTCCGCAGCGTGGCTGTCGATTTCCGGCGGTAACAGGCCTTCGGGGGCAATTTCGGCCCCCAAGGAGTATAGGGATAGTGCAGGAAGGTGGGTTTGAGGTAGAAGATCAGCCATGGTCTTATTGAGTGGTGGACTCGGCTTGAAGGGCCGAATGGCCTATTCCTTCTCCTAATCGTTATGTTCTTATCTTAAGTTCTTTTGTTCTAACTCATCTACTTTATGTAAAATGTGTTAAAAGTAATTCACACCAGAATTTCATATAAATGTGTTCATTTCAGCACTGATCTGTGACCTGAAGAATGGAAAGGGAGAAAATATTAAAAGTAGTTTCAAAAGTGAAAAAAATATCCTATCAAAATCACTGAAAATTAACCAGAGATATACACACAAACAACACTGTAGCAAACACCGAAGTTTGAAGAGAATAAACAGCGCCACCTGCTGGTCATAGTTTATATACCGCTAAATTATTTTCTGCCAATTCCACTTCCTTTTAGGTTCCTTGTAGCATGCAACATATATTTCTAAAAGCAGATCTCTTCCAGTGCCAGTGAAATTAGCTACAAACTGGTATATGAGAGTAGTGCTGGTTGCTTTGAATTCTTATTTTTTCAACTTGGCCTAGAAATTCGGTTGCGTAGCGCTACATGTGCCGAATTGGGACCAAAATGGCATCCGAGCAGCGCCAGCACACTTCTGGTGTGGGCCATGCTGGACGCCATCTTGGTGAAGGTGGTAGGGCTGCCATTAGCAGTGAGCACTAGAATTATGGTAAGTAGGCCGATTGTGACGCCAATCAGCGTGCAATGCTGATTTGATACCAGCGCTGCCATTTTCATTGTCACCATTGGAGCTAACAATCTCTCCTAACCTTGCACTGCTGAACATGCAATCTGAAGTAGGAAGGCCTTCCCACCAGGGATATTTAAAGGGATCACCAACAACTTTCAGGTAACTTGCTTTTTGATTTCTACTGGCTCTGTGTAAGCCTGTGGAACTATTTGGAGCTTTCTAGAGGTGTTTAAAGTTGGTGAGGTGACAGGGGATGATGCTGCAAGTGGAGTAGGCCTTGCTGCTGAATTTAAGGGTTCTGGTCAGAGCACCTACTCCCAATCATGGGTGCTCTAGTTGTCATCTCCCTTGGCCTGCAACAGGACACCAAAGTAAAGGACAAGCTGCTTGCAGAGGGAGGAGTAAAAGGGGAAGAATGGCTCTTAACAACATGGAGGCCTTACCCACTTAGGGCCAGGAGCAGTGTCTGAGGCGTCTGCGAATTCCGACTGAGGTGCTCACAGAATTCTGCCATCGCTTGCAGCCAGACCTGCCGCCTCACTCCAGTGCTGTCAGTGGCTGTGAAGGTGATCATGGCCCTGAATTTCTTTGCGTCAGGATCCTTCCCAATGAAATGAGCAATTTCTTCTCTCAGAGGGTTGTAAATCTATGGAATTCTCTGCCCCAGAGAGCTGTGGAGGCTGGGTCATTGAATATATTTAAGGCAGAGATAGAGATTTTTGAGCGATAAGGGAATAAAGGGTGATGGGGAACGGGCAGGGAAGTGGAGCTGAGTCCATGATCAGATCAGCCATGATTTTATTAAATGGCAGAGCAGGCTCGGGAGGTCAAATGGCCTACTCCTGCTCCTATTTCTTATGTTCTTATGTGCTTCCAGGCTAGAGCAGGTAACATCTGTAACGTCTCACAGTTCACCACCCACTGCTGCATAAGAGAGGTGACAGAAGCTCTCTGTGTGCCAGGAGAGGAGAGAAGCAGACAGAGCGTGCAAGTGGCTTTGCCAGGATAGCGAACTTCCCCATGGTGCACGCACATGGTTTTGTGGGCACCATGTATAAATACAGAGATGTACCGCACGTGCAAAGTTTAACACTCGCTGAATGTGCAGTTGGTGTGTGACCATGCTCAGCACATCATGATGGTGAATGTCCAGTATCCTGGCAGCAGTCATGATGCTTTTATTCTGCGCCAGTCTGCTGTTCCCTCAGTCTTTGAATCACTATGACAAACCAGAGGGTAGCTTTTGGGTGACAAGGGCTATTGCTTGATGACCTGACTCATGACGCCACTCCAAAGCCCAACTACACGTGGCCTGCAAGCATAAAAGAGGGGCATGCGATCACAGGAAACAACATAGATGAGATCATTGTCATCCTTAAACAATGATTCCACTGCCTGGATTGCTCTGGAGGAACACTACAGTACTCATGTGTGTGCAGATTCATCGTGGTCTGTTGTATCCGCCACAACCTGGCCATCATGAGGGCACAGCCCTCGAATCTTCATTAGACCTCACTTGGTGTACTGCGTTAAGTTCTGGTCGCCATATTATAAAAATATATAGAGGCACTGGAATGGGTGTAAAAAGGATTTGCAAGGATGATACCAGAAATGCGAGGTTATTTCTGTCAGGAATGGATGAACAGGCTGGGTATATTTTCTTTTGAAAAGAGAATGCTGAGGGGTGAGCTAATAGAGAAAGTATTTCCACTTGTGGGGGAAAGCAAAACTGAGGGCCATCAATATAAGATAGTCACCAAGAAATCAAATGGGGGAATTCAGAAGAGACTTTTTTACCCAGAGAATTTGGAACTCGCTACCACAGTGAGTGGTTGAAGTGAATAGTATAGCTTCATTTAAGGGGAGGCTACACAAAAATGAGGGAGAAGGGAATAGAGGGTTATGCTGATAGAGTTAGATGAGGAAAGCGGGGAGGAGGCCCGAGTGGAGCATAAGCACCGTTATGCACTGGTTGGGCCGAATGGCCTGTTTCTGTGCTGTATATCCTATGTAATCCTATGCAAGCCCTTGCCACCAGGGATTGGGGATACCAGCTCAGGATAAGAGGAGGAGGAGGAGGAAGAAGAGGCGGTGGAAGAGGAGGAGGTGGAAGAGGAGCAGGCGGAAGGAAAGAGGCAACCCAGACACCCTTTTCTGGCTAGAATATCCGGGATCGAAACTGTGGTGTATGTAGCACCCAAATCACTGACTCCACACAATCTGGTGTTGTAGTAACTGCTGTGACCTTAGTCCTTTATTGTGTAACTCCAGAGTGCCTCCCAGGTGTGGTGGGCAGCCTTTTATACTCTGTCTTGCAGGCACTTTCAGGTCTCCCACCACAGCGCCCTCTGTGGCGCACCATTATATTTATACATTTAATGTACCTGGACAATACATAACATCTCACTCCCGCCCCCCAGTTCCAAAAGCCATTGCTGGAAACCTCGGCCTTGTTCGTCCTGGTTGGTTTGTGAGTGTGAGTCAATGACCATCCTCTTCCCCCCCATGTAGGGATTATGTTTGCGATCCGGTGCAAGTATGTGGTATTTGCAGTCCTTACATGGGTGATGTAGTACACGAGTATAACCTCCAACAGAAAGCAGGTATACATAGACAGTACATTTGTATGGTACATATAATATGTGGTACAGTTGCTATGTCAAAAGGTTGTAGGTGCACTGAACAGTTATTTAATCCCAGCTCCACTGGGTGAGGTACGGTGGCAGAGCACTGCCCCTTTTCGTCCGAGGTAATGGGCTGTGCTGAGACAGGGTATCACAACTAGTGCGTTGCCTCTGTTCTCAGTAGTCGCCTTGGCAGCTCATCTGCAGCCGCTGAACCCTTGCATGAATCAAGTAAAATCGAAAATCGCATTGGCCCCTTAGGCATGATAGTCACGGATCCATTAGCCCTTTTACTTGTACCTCGTGGTATTAACTCTTTTCGTAAATCATTCATATCCATCATTTTAAACACAGTAACCATTCATTAACAAAATATCAATTCTTATCCTAAATCACTTCATCATACAAATCACATTACACATTTAGACTCGCTCTTGCCTTACAAAAGTCTTTTTGTGGGGACCGGCAAAGGTGTAAGGCCCTTTTAAGGCTCCCGGGTGCATTTCCCTTTTAAGACGCCATCTTGTGGTTCCCTCGAGGCTTCCCTTGGGCGCCGCCATTTTAGTTGTACTGTTTGCCTTTGTTCTTTGCAGAGCTCTGCTGCCACGAGGTTCACCATCATCTTGAGCTCGCTGGCCTGACGTTTTACTCCCTGGAATAGAAGGAATAAAGAAGAAAGAAGGAAGGAAAACGGCCAAAACAATCTGATCTTGAATCTGGCTCTTTGAATTCGATCCGTCATAGTCCCTGTGAGAACGGTCTCTGTGATGGCTGCCGTATCCTCCGCTCTGGCTCCTGCACCCACCCGAGTAGCTGTCGCGTTCTCCCGAGTCGTACCTGCCGCCGCCGTAGCCTCCGCCGCTGCTGCAGCCTCTGCTCCTGCCGCTGTGCCAGCAACTGCTGCCTCCCCTGTGGCTTCCACTCCTGTCCCAGTAACTGCCGCCTCTCCTGCAGCCGCCATAGCCACCACCACCGCCGTCACTGTCCCGGCCTCCACCGTAGCCATGACCGCCGCCCGACCCTGCCTCCGCGTGGGGCCCCCCCCAGACTTGTCGGCCATCGATGGACTTCCCGTTCATTGTCCGCAGTCGCCGGCTCGCACCTCAGCGATCAGCCCGCACTTGAACAACTGCTCTTCCAGGGTCTGCTCGTCTGTGGAGGCTGAGGCTGCAGGATTGTTTGAGGTCAGGAGTTCTGGGCTGCTGTCGCTTGTGTGTGGATTTAGACTGCGATGAACGGCTTCTTCCTCCTCCAGCTCGGTCGGCGCTGCTCTTTGGGAACCCGGGGAACAGCAGTCTGTGGAGGAATGAAGTCTTTCCAGCTCTCACGGACCTTCCCTATCCACCTCCTGCTGAGAAGCGTCGGCCCATCGCCTGCAATGACCCACAAAGGTAAACCATGCATCTTGCCTGCATCTCCGCTCTGCCAAGAACAAGTATCAGTTCCTTGATGTAGGTACGCAGCTTCACCGTGACTGGGACCAGCTTGGGTCGTACAGCTGGGTTGACTCACAGTTTTTCAAAAGTTTCCTGACTCATCAACGACGGACTGTTAATCTTGACCTCCGTAATCACCAGGGCCAAATTGTCGGCATACGTATACAGTCCAAATAACGCCCCATCTTCTTCTGTCTGCTCATTGCTGGAAAATGGAGCCTCTACCATCTCCTCAGCCACACGGTGAGTCAGGTGTCTTTTGCGCATACACTGAAGGTGGCCTTTCGTGTGGCAGGTATTGCACGTGTACTCCGCAAACCTGCACCGGTGAGCCCCATGGCTTCCTCCGCAGCGCCAGCATGGTGCTACTCGATTAGCCCCCCTCGGCGGACTCTGAGTTCCAGGACCCCGAGATCCTTGCTCTCCGCCCCGGGCAGAGCCACGTTCTGCAGTTTTGTCTGTGGTGGGCGCTATCCTGTGGATAGTACTTGCCGGTTTCAAGACCGTATGGATCATCTGCTTGGTGCTGCAAGTCGAGGTCATAAACGCCCAGCTGATGGTGATGGCTTGCTGCAGGGTGACTGTAGGTTCAGTAGATAGCAGCTTGTGAAGGAGACCCTCATGGCCAATCCCCAAAACACAAACGTCTCGCAACGCCTCGTCAAGGTGTGTGCCAAAATCGCACGGCGCCGCGAGTCTCCTGAGATCCGCAGCATATTTGGTGACATCCTGGCCCTCAGGCCTGCAGTGGTGGTAGAATTTGTGCCGGGCCGTGAGGATGCTCTCCTTCGGTTTAAGTTGGTCACAAATGAGTGCAATCAGCTGCTCATATGACTTATCCCTGGCGCTCTCGGGTGCCAGAAAATCCCTGACGAGACAGTAAACCTCATCACCACAACTGGAAAGCAATATCGCTTCTCTCTCAGTGCATCCGTGTTCCCCGTCAGGTCATTTGCTGTGAAGTAGTACTCGAGTCTTTCCGTAAAGGCCTCCCAATCATTTCCCACTGTAAAATCCTTTAACAAGCCCAGAGTAGCCATGGTTGCGTGAAGTTCGTCCGTGTCCTTGTCGCCAATGTGATGTATGTAGCACTCAAATCACTGACTCCACACAGTCTGGTGTTGTAGTAACTGCTGTGACCTTAGTCCTTTATTGCTTTATTGTGTAACTCCAGAATGCCTCCCAGGTGTGGTGGGCAGCCTTTTATACTCTGTCTTGCAGGCACTTTCAGGTCTCCCACCATAGCGCCCTCTGTGGCGCACCATTGTACTTATACATTTAATGTACCTGGATAATACATAACAGAAACATCTGCCTGTGGTACCAGTGAACACAACCCCAATTCCCCTTTCAACATTAGTCCCACACCTGAACTTCTCTCTGTTAGTAATCATCACAGCGTCATCTTCGCCACAATGCTGAAATAAAAACCATCACAAAGAAAACTTTCCAATCAAACTTTATCCATATATACATCCAATATTATAACAAAAATTCAACTAATCACCCTTGTATATTCTCTTGTTGACTGTCTTGCCTGTGCCTTTGCCTATCCTCATGCTCCTATGCAGTACTACCACAGTGGCTGCAGCATGGCGGGTGGAAGGCTGCTGACATACAGTGAGCGAGACTGCAGATGGCCTTACAGGACAACGTTGAGGTGCTCTAGGCCTAGTAGGCCCAGCTTCAGACTGCACCACCTCTGCATAGGCGGCAGCAGTCTGGGCTGGCTGGCTGACAGGCAACAGCAAGGGCACTGGGAGAGTAGCAGTGGTGGGAGTATGAATGCTGTCATCCTGAGAGAGGATAGCAGGGTCGGCCTCCATGGATCCATTGCCACTTCCCAGGGGCAGTGCCTCAGCAATCTTAGTACTGACTGCTGGACTGTTATGGCGCCCTGCAAGCTCCTTTCAACATTGGTAAACCTAACAATGGTGGCAGCAGTCAGCTTCCATTGCAACACTCGGACATTGGATGGCCTGTGCAATACAAGCCATCGGCCATCAGATGCAGCATAATGGTTGGATCCACAAATGCTACTCGAACTGCCCAGCCCTTTCACGTTGGAAAGGATGTGCTCCAAGCTCTGCCCAAAGCCCTGTGCAAGGCAGGAGATGGATTCCTCCATGCTCCTTGACATTGCATTCAGGCTTTCTGGCAGGTCTGCCAATGCACCAAGCACTTCATTGTGCATACCCATCAGCATTCTTCTGTTGAACGCTCCATCGAAATCTTCATCTGAGTCCTGTGCAGAAAACCCGTATGTGACCTCGCTCTCCGGGGAGCTGGCACCTGAGCTACCCTTTGCCCTTGCCCTGGCTGCAGGCCACTCAAGCCTGATGTCTCACCACATGCAGATCATGCCCCTATTTAAAAAAGGAGGCAGACAAAAAGCAGGAAACTATAGACCAGTTAGCCTAACATCTGTCATTGGGAAAATGCTGGAGTCCATTATTAAGGAAGCAGTAGCGGAGCGGGACATTTGGAAAAGCATGATTCAATCAAGCAGAGCCAGCATGGTTTTATGAAAGGGAAATCATGTTTGACAAATTTGCTGGAGTTCTTTGAGGATGTAACGAGCAGGGTGGATAAAGGGGGAACAAGTGGATGTGGTGTATTTGGATTTCCAGAAGGCATTCGATAAGGTGCCACACAAGAGGTTGCTGCACAAGATAAAAGCTCACGGGGTTGGGGGTAATATATTAGCATGGATAGAGGATTGGCTAACTAACAGAAAACAGAGAGTCAGGATAAACGGGTCATTTTCCGGTTGGCAAACAGTAACTAATGGGGTGCCGCAGGGAATGGTGCTGGGTCCTCAACTATTTACAATATATATTAATGACTTGGATGAAGGGACCAAGTGTAATGTAGCCAAGTTTGCTGATGATACAAAGATGGGTGGGAAAGCAAATTGTGAGGAGGATAAAACAAATCTGCAAAGGGATATAGACAGGCTAAGTGAGTGGGCAAAAATTTGGCAAATGGAGTATAATGTGGGAAAATGTGAGGACATCCACTTTGGCAGAAATAATAGAAAAGCAAATTATAATTTAAATGGAGAAAAATTGCAAAGTGCTGCAGTACAAAGGGACCTGGTGGTCCTTGTGCATGAAAGTTAGTATGCAGGTATAGCAAGTAATCAGAAAGGCAAATGGAATGTTGGCCTTTATTGCAAGGGGGATAGAGTATAAAAGCAGAGAAATCCTGCTACAACTGTACAGGATATTGGTGGGGCCACACCTGGAGTATTGCATACAGTATTGGTCTCTGTATTTAAGGAAGAATATAGTTGCATTGGAGGCTTTTCAGAGAAGGTTGATTCCGGAGATGAGGAGGTTGACTTATGAAGATAGGTTGAGTAGGTTGGGCTATACGCATTGGAGTTCAGGTGAATGAGAGGTGATCTTATTGAAACTTATAAGATAATGAGGGGGCTTGACAAGGTTGATGCAGAGAGGATATTTCCACTCATAGAGGAAACTAAAACTAGGGGACATAGTCTTAGAATAAGGGGCTGCTCATTTAAAACTGAGATGAGGAGAAATTTCTTTTCAGAGGTTTGTAAATCCATGGAATTCTCTGCCCCAGAGAGCTGTGGAGGCTGCGTCATTGAATATATTAAGGCGGAGATAGACAGACATTTGAGCTATAAGGGAGTAAAGGGTTATGGGAAGTGAGCAGGGAAGTGGAGCTGAGTCCATGATCAGATCAGCCATGATCTTATTGAATGGCGGGGCAGGTTCGAGGGGCCGAATGGCCTACTCCTGCTCCTATTTTTTATATTCTTATATTCTTATCTAACCTATCTTGTAAAGTATGTGGAGTGTCGGTATCTGAGCTGGTGGCTGGGAGTGTGAAATCGAGTGACAGTGTTTCTTCTACTTATACTTCACTCTCCTCTCACTCTTGTTTTTTGACCGCTGGCTAGGCAGGCTGGATTTCTTGGGTGTTTGAAATGAGAAAGGCACAAGAGTAGGGTTGTGGTGAGGAGAGGGGGAAGCAAGATCCGCATGCTTACACCATGTGCAGATTGTAAATCAGAAGAGATAGTGTGATGAGGGTGAAGTGGGATGTGAGAAGGAGGATAATGTATGAGGTTAATAGCGTCTTGTATTCGCTCTGCCCCACTGCTGGCCACAGGCTCAGCCATGCCCCACAATGAATGGCCAGCACCGTCTACTCCAAAGGGGTGAGGTGATGCAAAGGCTACCACTAAAATAATGTGCAGTTGGTGTGCAACCACGTCCAACACACCATGATAGTGAATGCCCAGTATCCAGGCAGCGGTCATGATGCCTTCATCCTGCACCAGTGTGCCACTTCGTCACACCCAAGGGTAGCTGCTTGTAGTCAAGGGCTATCCGCGCTACACCTGGCTGATGATGCCCCTCCACAACCCCAGCAGTCATGTAATGAAAGCCATGCTGTCACGAGGAATCTCATCGTGCAGGCCAGTGGGATGCTGAAGCAATGGTTCTGCTGCCTTGACCCCTCAGGAGGAGCCCTCCAGTACACGCTGGAGCGGATGTCCCATTTTGTGGTGGTCTGCTGCATCCTCCACAACCTAGCCATTATGAGTGTGCAGCCCTTCCCATCACAGATTCCGTGATCATCTCAGGTGGAAGAGGAGGAGGAGGAGGAAGAGTTGGAAAGGATGAGGCAGGCAGCAGATCCCCATTCCGGACAGACTGTCAGTAAACGCCTCTTCAGAATTTGGTTCCCCTGAATTAAATCCCAGATCCCCATTGCTCACCGCTTACCCACCTTACCATCCCTCTATCATGGATCATCACAGCTTCCTCTTGGGCACAAAGCTGAAATGAGAGCCTCCACAAAACAAACATTCCAAACATAATTTATAAATGAATCAATGCAAACCTACACAATGTCAATTAAGCACACTTGTGCTTTCCCTTAGTGTCTGTCTTTCAATTTCCTTCGCCTGTCCTACTGCACCTACGCAATGCTACCCCAGTGACTGCAGCATGGCTAGTGGAAGGCTGCTGACTTTCTATGGGGGAAGACTGTTATATATGTAAACCTGTAAATACCATGTTTAACCACCAGAGGGCTCATCCCCTGGAGTCCCAAGCAATCCCACAATCCCTTGGGAGCATCTGTATATAAGGAGGTCTCACAGGCTGGAGAAGCACTCTGGATACCTGTAATAAAGGACTACGGTCACACATTACTTTGAGTTTACAGTATCTCGTCAGATTCTTTATTCAAGACATAACAACTGGCGATGAGATACAGATGACGAACCCCACCGCAACAATGCAGAGAACCGTGGGCATCCTGGAGAAATTTTCGGAGGGAGATGATTGGGAAACATTCATGGAGCGACTCGACCAATACTTTGAGGCCAACATGCTGGAAGGAGAAGCGAACACTGCCAAACAAAGGGTGATCCTCCTCACCGTTTGTGGGGCACCAACGTATGGCCTCATGAAAAATCTGCTCACTCCAGCGAAACCCACAGAGAAGTCATACGATGATTTGTGCACACTGGTCTGGGAGCATCTAAACCTGAAGGAAAGCATTCTGATGGCGAGGTCCCGGTTCTACACGTACAAGAGGTGAGCTACGTCGCCGACCTAAGGCGCCTTGCAGGACATTGCGAATTTGAAGGACACTTGGAGCACATGCTCAGGGACTTCTTTGTATTTGGCATTGGCCATGAAGTAATAATTCACAAACTTTCGACTGTAGAGACACCAACCTTGAGTAAAGTAATAGCGATAGCCCAGGCGTTCATCGCCACCAGTGACAATAGCAAACAAATCTCTCAGCACACGAGTACTGCTGCAAGTACTGTGAACAAAGTAATGTTGTTTTCGAATCATAACGTACAGGGCAGGACTCACATGCCTGCAGATATACGTCCGCAGATGTCTCAGAGTCCACCATCAGGAGTGGTGAATGCAAGGCCATTAACACCTTGTTGGCGCTGCAGAGATGATCATCGTTTCCATTCATGCTGCTTCAAAGGATATGTTTGCAAGGACTGTGGAACAATGGGACACCTTCCAAGCTGCAAACCCTGCTAATCCTGCAAACCACCATGTTGCAGAGGAGGACAGATCCACGGTGGATCACGACGAACCAGAGCCTCAGACTGAGGAGGCAGAGGTATATGGGGTGCATACATTTACCACAAAGTGTCTCCCGATAATGCTGAAGGTTGAATTAAATGGACTCCCGGTGTCAATGGAGCTGGACACGGGCGCGAGCCAGTCCATAATGAGCAAAAAGACTTTCGATAAATTGTGGTGCAGCAAGGCCTCAAGGCTAGTCCTGACTCCCATTCGTACTAAACAGAGAACGTACACAAAGGAACTGATTCCCATAATCGGCAGTGCTACCGCAAAGGTCTCCTATGATGGAGCGGTGCACAATTTACCACTCTGGGTGGTACCGGGTGATGGCACCACGCTGTTCGGCAGAAGCTGGCTGGGAAAGATACGCTGGAACTGGGACGACATCCGAGAGCTCTCGCCGCTGATGACACTTCGTGTGCCCAGGTCTTAAACAAGTTCCCTTCGCTGTTCGAACCGGGCATCGGGAAGTTCCAAGGAGCAAAAGTGCAAATCCATTCGATTCCGGGGGCGCGACCCATCCATCGCAAGGTGAGAGCGGTACCGTACATGATGAGAGGGAGGGTGGAGATCGAGCTGGACAGGCTGCAACGAGAGGGCATCATTTCACCAATCGAATTCAACGAGTGGGCCAGTCCGATTATTCTAGTCCTCAAGGGAGACGACACCGTCAGAATCTGTGGTGATTACAAAGTAACTATCAATTGTTTCTCCCTGCAGGATCAATACCCGCGACCAAAAGCAGACGACCTATTTGCGATGCTGGCGGGAGGAAAACGTTCACAAAGCTGGACTTGACCGGCCTACATGACGCAGGAACTGGAGGAATCATCGAAGGGCCTCACCTGCATCAACACGCACAAAGGTCTGTTCATTTACAACAGATGCCCGTTTGGGATTCGATCAGCTGCGGCAATTTTCCAGGGGAACATGGAAAGCTTGCTGAATTCGGTCCCGCGCACCGTGGTCTTCCAGGATGACATCTTGGTTACAGGTCGGGACACCATCGAGCACCTGCAGAACCTGGAGGAGGCTCTTAGTCGGCTTAATTGTGTGGGGCTCAGGTTAAAACACTCGAAATGTGTTTTCCTGGTGCCTGAAGTGGAGTTCCTGGGGAGAAGGATTGCGGCGGATGGCCTCAGGCCACTGATTCGAAGACGGAGGCAATCAAGAACGCACCGAGACCACAGAACGTGACGAAGCTACGGTCGTTTCTAGAACTCCTGAACTACTTTAGTAACTTCTTACTGGGTCTTAGCGCACTGTTAGAACCAATGCACTCTTTACTGCGTAAAGGGGGTAAAAGCCAAGAAAATGTCTTTGAGAAAGCTAGGAAACTGTTATGCTCAAACAAATTGCTTGTGTTGTATGATCTATGTAAGCACTTGTTACTAGCATGTGATGCATCGTCATACGGTGTCGGGTGTGTATTGCAACAAGCTAATTAATCTGGAAAATTGCAACCGCTTGCTTATGCATCCAGAAGTCTATCTAAGGCTGAGAGGGCCAACAGCAAGATTGAAAAAGAAGCGTTAGCGTGTGTTTATGGGGTAAAGAAAATACATCAATATCTGTTTGGGCTCAAATTTGAATTGGAAACCGACCATAAGCCACTTATATCCCTCTTTTCTGAAAGTAAGGGGATAAATACGAATGCATCGACCCACATCCAGAGATGGACGCACACATTGTCCGCATACAACTACACCATCTGCCACAGGTCAGGCACAGAAAACTGTGTCGATGCTCTCAGTAGGCTGCCATTGCCCACCACAGGGGTAGAGATGGCACAGCCCGCAGATTTAGTTATGGTAATGGAAGCATTCGAGAGTAAGCAATCACCTGTTACTGCCCGACAACTTAGAACCTGGACGAGCCAGGACCCCTTATTGTCCTTAGTAAAAAAACTGTGTGCTCCAGGGGAGTTGATCTAGTGTCCCATTAGAGATGCAGGAAAAAATAAAGCCGTACCAGTGGCGCAGAGATGAAATGTCCATACAGGCAGACTGCCTCCTTTGGGGTAATCGGGTAATGGTGCCAAAAAAGGGCAGGGACACTTTCATTAGTGACCTCCACAGTACCCACCCAGGCACTGTAATGATGAAAGCGATAGCCAGATCCCACGTGTGGTGGCCCGGTATCGATGCAGGCTTAGAGTCCTGCATGCACAAATGTAACACATGTTCACAGTTAAGGAATGCACCGAGGTTTATGGTCCTGGCCCTCCAAACAGTGGTCTCGGGTCCATGTCGACTATGCAGGCCCATTCTTGGGAAAAATGTTTCTTGTGGTCGTAGATGCGTACTCCAAATGGATTGAATGTGAGATAATGTCAGCAAGCATGTCCGCTGCCACCATTGAAAGCCTGCGGGCCATGTTTGCCACACACGACCTGCCTGATGTCCTTGTGAGTGACAATGGGCTGTGCTTCACCAGTGCCGAGTTCAAAGGATTCATGACCCGCAATGGGATCAAACATGTCACATCTGCTCCATTTAAACCAGTGTCCAATGGTCAGGCAGAGCGAGCAGTGCAAACAATCAAGCAGAGCTTGAAGAGGGTAACTGAAGGCTCACTGCAGACTCGCCTATCCCGGGTCCTGCTTAGTTACCGCACAAGACCCCACTTGCTCACTTCCCCCGCTGAACTGCTCATGAAAAGGGCACTTAAGACAAGGCTCTCGTTAGTCCACCCTGATCTACACAAACAGGTTGAGAGCAGGCGGCTTCAACAGAATACATATCATGATTGCACAAATGTGTCACGCGAAATCGAGATTAATGATCCTGTATTTGTGATGAACTATGCTCAAGGTCCCAAGTGGCTTCCCAGCACTGTCGTGCCCAACGAGGGGAGTTGGGTGTTTCTGGTTAAACTTTCAAATGGACTCACCTGCAGAAAACACTTGAACCAAACCAAACTCAGATTCACGGACTATCCAGAACAACCCACAATAGACTCTACCTTTTTCGACCCCCCAACACACACACACAAGTGGCAACCGATTCAGCGGTTGACCACGAAACAGAACCCATCACCTGCAGCAGCCCATCGGGACTCACCACACCCAGCAGCCCAGCAAGGCCAGCTGCGCAGCAGCCCAGCGAGGCCCAACAAATGACTCATCAAAACCAGCGTTTGCACCGAGACAATCAACCTGGGAAAGGAAGGCCTCAGATTGACTCACATTGTAAATAGTTACACTGTTGACTTTGGCGGGGGGGTGGAGGGAATGTTGTTATATATGTAAACCTGTAAATACCTTGTTTAACCACCAGGGGGCTCATCCCCTGGAGTCCCAAGGGATCCCACAATCCCTTGGGAGCACCTATATATAAGGAGGCCTCACAGGCTGGAGAGGCACTCCGGAGACCTTTAAACAGGACTATGGTCATACATTGCTTTGAGCTTACAGTACCTGGTCAGATTCTTTATTCAAGAAATAACAGAGACTGCAGATGGCTTTGCAGAATGATCTCAAACAGTTCTGGGCCTAGAAGGCCTGGCTATAGACTGCACCATCTTGGCATGGCCAGCAGCAATCTCACTGACAAACAGCAGCAAGGGCACTGGCGGAGTGGCAAGGGTGGGTCATCCTAAGAGAGGATATCAGGTTCGTGCACCATGAAGCCATTGCCACTCCCCTGGGGCAGCGCCTGAGCATTCCTAGCCATCTGTTGAAGCACTGTTGTGAGATCCTGTAAGCCCTTTTCCATACTTGTAAACCCAGTCACGATGGCATCAGTCTGAACTTGCATGGCAATGATGATGATTTTCTTCCGTTTGTGCTGCAATGGAGCTGCGTCATCGTCCATCACACCCAGAATCAAGGTTGGGTCCATAAGTGCCCCATCCTGGAAATCATGGGTTCAAGCTCTATACAAGCTCCGTGCAATGTTAGAGCTAGACACACGTTGAACTGACAGTTTGTGCTATCTGCTCTCACTGATTTCAGGCTTGCTGCCTGGAAGGCCTCCTGCAGGTAGAGGCTACAGAGGCTACTGTAGCCTTTCTGGCTACAGGTGTGGTGCCAGACTACTGGAGGACTGCTAACATTGTACCGTTGTTTAAAAAGGGAGAAAAGGATAGACCGAGTAATTACAGGCCAATCAGCCTAACGTCATTGGAGGGAAAATTATGGGAAACATTTCGGAGGGTCAGGATAAATCTTCATTTAGAAAGACAAGGATTAATCAAGGATAGTCAGCATGGATTTGTTAACATAGAAACATAGAACATAGGCGCAGGAGTAGGCATTCGGCCTTTCAAGCCTGCACCACCATTCAATATGATCATGGCTGATCATGCAACTTCAGTACCCCATTCCTTCTTTCTCTCCATACCTCTTGATCCCTTTAGCCGTAAGGGCCACATCTAACTCCCTTTTGAATATATCTAATGAACTGGCCTCAACAACATTCTACGGTAGAGAATTCCACAGGTTCACAATTCTCTGAATGAAGAAGTTTCTCCTCATCTCGGTCCTAAATGGCTTACCTCTTATCCTTAGACTGTGACCCCTGGTTCTGGACTTCCCCAACATCAGGAACATTCTTCCTGCATCTAACCTGTCCAATCCCGTCAGAATTTTATATGTTTCTATGAGATCCCCTCTCATTCTTCTAAATTCCTGTGAATATAAGCCTAGTCGATCCAGTCTTTCTTCATATGTCAGTCCTGCCATCCCAGGAATCAGTTTGGTGAAACTTTGCTGAACTCCCTCAATAGCAAGAATGTCCTTCCTCAGATTAGGAGAGCAAAACTTCACACAACACTGAAGGTGTGGTCTCACCAAGGCCCTGTACAACTGCAGTAAGACCTCCCTGCTCCTATACTAAATCCCCTCGCTATGAAGGCCAGCATGCCATTTGCCTTCTTTACTGCCTGCTGTACCTGCATGCCTACCTTCAATGAGTGATGTACTATGACACCCAGGTCTCGTTGCACCTCCCCTTTTACTAATCTGTCACCATTCAGATAATATTCTGTCTTCCTGTTTTTGCAACCAAAGTGGATAACCTCACATTTATCCACATTATACTGCATCTGTCATGCATTTGCCCACTCACCTAACCTGTCCAAGTCACCCTGCAGCCTCCTCGCATCCTCCTCACAGCTCACACTGCCACCTAGCTTAGTGTCATCTGCAAACTTGGAGATATTACATTTAATTCCTTCGTCTAAATCATTGATGTATATTGTAAATAGCTGGGCTCCCAGCACTGAACCCTGCACACCCCACTAGTCACTGCCTGCCATTCTGAAAAGGACCCATTTATTCCCAATCTTTGCTTCCTGTCTGCCAACTAGTTCTCTATCCACATCAATGCATTACCCCCAATACCATGTGCCTTAATTTTGCACACTAATCTCTTGTGTGGGACCTTGTCAAAAGCCTTTTGAAAGTCCAAATACACCACATCCACTGGTTCTCCCTTATCCACTCTATTAGTTACATCCTCAAAAATCTCTGGAAGACTTGTCAAGTGTGATTTTCCTTTCATAAATCAATCCTGACTTGGACCGCTATTACATCTTTAATAATTGATTCCAGCATTTTCCCCACCACTGATGTCAGGCTAACCGGTCTATAATTCACTGTTTTCTCTCTCCCACCTTTTTTAAAAAGTGGGGTTACATTAGTTACCCTCCAATCCATAGGTACTGATCCAGAGTCTATAGAATGTTGGAAAATGACTACCAATGCATCCACTATTTCTAGGGCCACTTCCTTAAGTACGCTGGGATGCAGACTATAAGGCCCTGGGAACTTATCGGCCTTCAGTCCCTTCAATTTCCCTAACGCCATTTCCTGACTAATAAGGATTTCCCTCAGTTCCCCCTTCTTGCTAGACACTCGGTCTCCTAGTATTTTCGGGAAGTTATTCATGTCTTCCTTTGTGGAGGGAAGGTCGTGTCTGACTATCTTGATTGAATTTTTTGAGGAGGTAACGAGGAGGGTCGATGAGGGTAGTGCATTTGATGTAGTCTATATGGATTTTAGCAAGGCTTTTGATAAGGTCCCACATGGCAGACTGGTCACGAAAGTATAAATATCATGACCTAATTTTAAATGTCGTTACATATAGTGAGCAGAGGAGTGGATCCCAAGGACTTGACAGAACACATTTTATATTAACATAAAATACACCCATGTCACACGACAACAAAAACAACTTGCATTTATATAGCACATTTAGGGGCTGAAATTGCCCCTTTCGATTAAGGCCTCTGCCCGCTGGAAAGCGGCGGCCACGTGGCAGCACAGAATGGCCGCCGACTCTCCGTGGAGGGGCCGCCATTTTAGAAATTGCCCTTCGTTAGGTGAGGAGCGGTATCCGGGACTGCTCCGCCAATTTTCCCACCGTGGCGTGCAAGCACCGACCCCTTACCATCTGGCGGTGACCCCCTCGCAAAATTGCCCTTGTGAAATTGCGCCTTACCCGAAATTGCCCTGCGGGAGCGGCCCCGCCACCAGCCGGTGTCCTCAACAGCTTTTGCTGTCGGTGCACTCCCTGCGAAATTGCGGCACGGCTGCCCCTTGAAGGGGACGGCACACTGCCGTGGCCGCCATGTTACTTCTCTTGGTCTGCCGACTACCAGATCGGCCCGACAATTATGCCGCCGGGTTCGGCCGAGCCACCAACAGACATCCCCTCTTGGGTGCCAGGCCGCTGGCCTTGCCGAAACCCTCCCTGGTGGCCCAGTGGACCTAACTAAAATGAATGCCGAGTTCGCAGTGGCTCTCCCCTTTAACTGAAGGGAAGAGACATTGTAACTCGCCAGCGCGATTAACTCATCAGTGCGGCGCGGATGACTGACAGCTGCGGACACTCCGCCCAGCTCCCACTTCCGCCCCCATGATCCACTTCCACCCCGCTGGAAAAAAAAACCTCGAGGAGCTGAATTTCGACAGAAAGGCCGCCGCATCCATTGCGGCGGCCAGAACACTTTGAAAACAGTAGGTGCATCCTGTTTCCGGCAGAGGGCAATTTCTACCCCTTAATGTAGTAAAATGTCATAAGGCGCTTCACAGGAGCTGTATCAAACACCGAGCCACATAAGGAGATATCAGGACAGGGAGAAGTGGGTTTTAAGCAGCATCTTCGAGGGAGAGAGATAGAGAGGCTGAGAGTCTTAGGGAGTGAATTCCAGAGCTAGGCAGCTGAAGGCACGGCCGCCAATGGTACAGCGATTAAAATCGGGGAAGCTCAAGAGGCCAGAATTGGAGGAATGCAGAGATCTCGGCGGTTACAGGGATAGGGAGGGGCAAGGCCGTGGTGGGATTTGAAAACAAGGATGAGTATTTTAAATTCGAGGGGACCGAAATTGAAGAAGGTCAAGGGCCACCCAAGTGCCGTCCAAAGGACCGCTGATGGCCGCCGAGATGACTGACCGTATCTTGGCGGCCTGGCCTTGGTCGAGAGTTTCGTCAAAAAGGTCCTTGAAAGGGCGCCCTGCAGTAAAAGAGGAATTTACGCCATCAATCTGAGCGGCAGCGGGCGGGAGTTCCCCATCTCGGCGGCAAAGGCTCTTGCAGCCCAAGTGCCGCAGAGGATGCAGTCGGGTCCATGGAGGGTTGAAGAGCTGAAAAGAAAAATCAATGCAAAAAAGAATCGAACACCTTCAGGGGACCCCATGCAGGTAAGTCGCTGTAAGAAATGTTTTTTTTAAATGTTCACTAACCTTTTTTTACAGGTCTTCATACATACCGTCGGGGATAGACTAGTCTCCACACAGCGGTCCCTCCCCGGTCTGGCACCGACTCCCACCCGCATCAATTTGGCATCTCGGCGGGCAGGAGGTCACTTGTGCCACTTGGCCATCTGCTGACGTTAGCCGGCAGTTCCCGGCGGTCCCCCCTCCCGCCCACTCCAGCCCAAGTGCAAACTGGCACAGGGTGGAACCCAAAGAGGAATATTGGCGGATCTCGGCAGCAGTCAGCAATAAGGCCATCAATTTTTAGCCCCACAGTGTTGTTTAACCAAAAGCCAATGTAGATCAGTGAGCACAAATCACTATCAAAACATACACAGAATTTCAGAAACAGTAAGAGCTTGAAGAATGCTATAGTGTCACTCTGAGAGTGTTGCTGGAATATTATTTTCAAAAGTGTGACTTTTCTTTAATAAGTATACTACAATTACCTTTAAAGAATTTGCTTGCTGTGGTTCTACATGACCTGTAAGTGGTGCTAGGTTTCCACTGCTGTTTATTTTGATGTATAGGAAATTCTTTTTAAGGCGAGATTTATTTTCCTGCACTATATGTATTCTCTAACCCAATATAACCCTAGTTTAACTGAGCTATCGATTGCTGGATGCCAGTGTTTACACCCCATCAAACCTTGGACTTTTACATTTTTGTCATTAGGACTCCAATTTAACACTGATTATGCATTGACATTACGTCAGCTCACTGGAATCTCTTATTGCTTAGAAACACCATGGTGAGGTTATAGCAGCTCAATCCAATGTCATAATTATCCCCAGTCCACTGGTGCTATAAAACCTGCAAGTTGAACATAAGAACATAAGAATCCGGAGCATAAGAACATAAGAAATAGGAGCAGGAGTAGGCCATTTGGCCCCTCGAGCCTGCTCCGCCATTCAATAAGATCATGGCCGATCTGATCATGGGCTCAATTCCACTCCCCTGCCCGCTGCCTATAACCCTTTAATCCCTTATCGCTCAAAAATGTGTTTATCTCCACCAAATATATTCAATGACCCAGCCTCCTCAGCTCTCTGGGGCAGAGAATTCCACAGATTTACAACCCTCTGAGAGAAGAAATTCCTCCTCATTTCAGTTTTAAATGGGCGACCCCTTATTCTGAAAGTATGCCCCCTAGTTCTAGATTTCCCCATGAGTTGAAATATCCTCTCTGCATCTACCTTGTCGAGCCCCCTCATTATCTTATATGTTTCAATAAGATCACCTCTCATTCTTCTAAACTCCAATGAGTATAGGCCCAATGTACTCAACCTTTCTTCATAAGTCGAACCCTTCATCTCAGGAACCAACCTAGTGAACCTTCTCTGAACTGCCTCCAATGCAAGTATATCCCTCCTTAAATAAGGAGACCAAAACTGCACGCAGTACTCCAGGTGTGGCCTCACCAATGCCCTGTACAGTTATAAGGACTTCTCTGCTTTTATACTCTATCCCCCTTGCAATAAAGGCCAACATTCCATTTGCCTTCCTGATTACTTGCTGCATATGCATACTAACCGTTTCTGTTTCATGCACAAGGACCTCCATGTAGGAGTAGGCCATACAGCCCTTCAAGCCTACTCCGCCATTCAATAAGTTCATGGCTGCTCTTCGACCTCAACTCCACTTTCCCACCCAATCCCCATATCACTTGATTCCCCTAGAGTCCAAAAATCTATCCATCTCAGCCTTGAATATATTCATTGACTCAGCATCCACAGCCCTTTGAGGTAGACAATTTCAAAGATTCACAACCCTGAATGAAGAAATTCCTCCTCATCTCAGTCTTAAATGGCTGACACCTTGCCCTGAGACTATGCCTCTAGTTCTAGACTCTCCAGCCAGGGGAAATAACTTCTTAGCTTCTACCCTGTCAATCTCCCTCAGAATCTTACATGTTTCAATGAGACCACCTCTCATTCTTCTAAACTCCAGAGAGTATAAGCCCAACCTACTTAATTTCTCTTCATAGGACATCCCCCTGATCCCATGGAACAATCATTGCACTGCTTCTAAGACATGTATGTCCTTTCTCAGATAAGGAGACCAAACTGTGAGCAATACTCCAGGGCGTGGAAATTCAGTCGTGCCTCTGTTGTGGCGTTAATCCAGGCAAAGCGGTAAATTTTGCGCCGGGAAATGGTTTGCGTCTCCAGCCACAAAATTCACCAACTGGGCCCTGAGTGTGGAGCGGAGCACTAAAGGAGGTGTTCCTCACCTCTTTTAGGGCATTGGGCTGGCTGAGCAACTGAAAATCCCGAGCTAAACAGCCGGCCTCAGAACGCCCTAAGAGAGGCTTCCGTGGAAAAATAAAATCTGAATAAAAACACCAAAAAACATTCCCAATACATTACTGATGCCACATCAACATTAATTGCAAAAATAAAAAAATAAAAAACAATCACACTTACCTCGGGTAGACATTAATTCCCTCACTGTGATTGGTACAGCTCGGACCACCAGCTTTCACAGGCGGTCCCACTAGGGCATGCTACGGGATGCTACGGATCGGGCGCGGACCAAATATCGAGCCGGTGTTACAACCAGAGGCGTTGCACACCAGCTCACCTCCCCCAAGCGGTACTGCTCCTCGTCCCCGTAAACCCGGCACCGAACGTCCCGGCTGGGCACTGGAAGCTGTCCGGCCGCCCGGAAATGCTTCTGCCGCCATTACCACCCCTCTAGGATGAAAACAGAGGCAACAAGCCAAAATTCAGCCCCAGGTGTGGCCACACCAAGGCCCTGTACAATTGTAGTAAGATTTCTTTACTCTTGAACTCCAAACCCCTTGGAATAAAAGCCAACATGCCATTTGCCTTCCTAATTGATTGCTTTACTTGCATGCTAACTTTCTGTGTTTCTTGTACACCTAAATCTCTCTGAACACCAACATTTAATAGTTTCTCATCATTTAAAAAATATTCTGTTTTCTGTTCTTCCTACCAAAGTGAATAACCTCACAGTTCCCCACATTATACTCCACCTGCCACCTAACTGTCCACTCAGTTAACCTGTCTATATCCCTTTGCAGGCTCTTTGTGTCCTCCTCACAGCTTACTTTCCCACCTAACCTTGTATCGTTAGCAACTTTGGATACATTGCACTCGGTCCCTTCATCTAAGTGATTAATGTAGATTATAAATAGTTTTGGAGATCACAACAATGCATCTACTATTTCTAAGCCACGTCTTTTAAAACCCTGGGATGTAGGCCATTATGTCCAGGGGATTGAGTTCCATTAGTTTCTCAAGTACTTTTTCTTTGCTGATATTAATTACTTTAATTTCCCACTCTTATTAGCCCCTTTGTTCCCCATTATTTTAGGTATGCTTTTTGTGTCTTCTATCGTGAGGACAGATACAAAATATTTGTTTAAAGTCTCTGCATTTCCTTATTCCCCATTATAAATTCACATGTCTCAGCCCCTAAGTGAACAATGTTTACTTTTGCTGCTCTCTTCCTTTTTACATACATGTAGAAGCTCTTCCAATCTGTTATTATATTTCTTGCTAGTTTATCAATTTTTGGTTTCTAAAGCTCTTCCAATCCTCAGGCTTACTACTATTCTTCGCAACATTATAAGCCTCTTCTTTTAATCTAATACTATCCTTAACTTCTCTAGTTAGCCATGGATGGATCACTTTTCTTGTGGAGTTTTTATTTCTCAATGGAATATATATTCGTTGAGAATTTTGGAATATTTCTTTAAATGTTTGCCACTGTTTATCTATCGTCCCATCTTTTAATCTAATTTCCCAATCTACCTTAACTAACTCACCCCTCATACCTATGTAATTGGCTTCATTTAAGTTTAAGACTCTGATTTCGGACTGAATATTCCACTCTCAAACTCAACATGAAATTCTATTGTGTTATGATCACTCACCCCCAGAGGATCCTTTACTATGAAATTACTAATTAGCCTTGTCTCATTACACAATACAAGATCTAAAATAGCCTGTTCCCTGGTTGGTTCTATGATGTATTGTTCTCGGAAATGGTTTTGAATGCAGGAAACTGCCTCAAATGAGTGTTATAGTATAATAGCTCTGAAACTGAAGTCAGAGGCGTAGCTAAGGAGTATGCCTCCGAACGCGATCCGCACTTAGCCCGTACAAAACCTCAAGAGAAAACTTGCTTTGTAACGCTGACGAAACATCATTGACCTGAAACGTTGACTGTTTCTCTCTCCACAGGTGCTGCCTGACCCGTTGAGTATTTCTGGCATTTTCTGTTTTTATTACAGATTTCCAGCATCTGCAGTATTTTGCTTTTGTAAACTTGAATATAAGATGGCTGACAGAATGTTATGGGCTTCTCCCAAATATGTTGTTACAACACTGCTATAGGGGTTATGTTACACCGTTCATTGTAGAGTGACTTCCACTGGAATATCTTCAGCACCAGAATATCTTCAGTATCTTATAGCAGAAGCAGTTTATTTGAGAAGTTAAAGATCTGGCTAGACTAGCCTGGTACAGTGTATACATGCAACCTGACATAGTCTATACAGAAGCAGCTGGAACTGTCCATACAGCATGGGGTGGTCAACAGAGGGACAAGCAGCCTGAGATTGTGGCTTGCAAATTGGGAGTGCTGAATATATGTACAAAAACAGTTTGGATGATCCACACAGTAACATGCAACCTTGCTTAGACAATACGGAAACCTATAGTCCAGGATGGTCCAGATAAGGAAATGTAACTTGGAGTGATTCATTTAAGATAGTACATCTTGGAATGATCCATAAAGGAACATGCTTTTATCTTTTTGCCACAATGCTATTTTATAAAGCATCACACAGGGAAAAACATTAATGAAGGAGGAGATAGAAAGAGATTTGGGCATTCTAGTGCATACATCTCGAAAGGTACATGAGCAATGCCATGAAGCAATAGCTAGAGTAAATAGGGTGTTGGGGTGTATCCATAGGACAATTGAGTACAAGACAAAGTGTACTGTTTTGTCCTTGTATCAGACCATGTTCAGGCCTCACTTGGAATACTGTGTCCAGTTTTGGTTTCCTCAGATGGTGGGTAATATTGAGGCTTTGGAAAGGGTGCCACAAGACTAATTCCCAGGATAAAGCATCTTAGTTATCAAGATAAGCTAAAAGAGTTGGGACTCTACACTTTAGAGAAGCACAGACTTAGGGGAATCAGATTGAGGTTTATAAGATAATGAAAGGAATAGATTCTGTTCCAGTTGACAGTAGGTTAGGGAGGACCAGGGGTCATAAATTTAAGTTATATAAGGGCAGATCTAGGTTAGATGTTAGGAGGTGGTTCTCTTCCCAAAGAATAGTTGACCTCTGGAACAGGCTGGCATCTCATGCGATGGATACTGATTTGCAGAATTCCTTCAAGCGAGAGCTGGACCTGTTTCTGGCTGGGCGGAGATCACCTCTTACAAAAGTTAGGTACTGCAAGAAATTCAGGGCCAGTGTGATCGCCTGGACTAGTTCTGATCACCTAGATGGGTCAGAGAGGAATTTCCCAGATTTTTTCCCCCAAATTGGCCTGGGTTTTATCAAGTTTATCACCTCTCCCAGGAGATCATATGGTTTCAGAGGGGTGGAGAGTATATATTGTGATACACAAGATATTGCAATTGTATGGGACAGGCTCAATGGACCAGAGACTTTCAATCTGTCCATCATTGTTCATATGCTCGTGTGCCTCCCTGTCAGTAGCTCTAGGTCCAGCAACAGAAATATTTCCTATAGTAAACCTGTATGAAATATGTTTTTATTTTATTTCCAACACTGTCCAATTTTTTTCTTTTTCTCCTTTTACAAGTCCCTATGCATTCAAACCATGGCTAGGTGATCTATTCCTTGCCACATTATCACATCGATTCTAGAGTCAGCTACTGGGATGAGAGTTAGAGTACCTGAGAGCATGTCTCAGTGAACTATTTTCCCCTTCTTGCTCACCACTCCCTCTACCTCTCAGCCCATTCACCCTGCTCAAGAAGTAGGAATTTGCCTTTTAGGCAGAACCAAGTGAATAGCTTCCACCTTCGCAGTAATCATGAGGGAGAAAGATAAATTACAATGCAAACAAACATTCATTTTAAGTTGCATTGATAGCTTTCCCTTCCATAATCAGAAAGCAAGGGCGCGGAATTCGGTTGGGTATCGCCTCCTGTTAGCGTCCCAGAGTGGCGGTAAAGCTTCGCTCATGGCTTAACACCCGATCGCGAAGATTTTAGCGGCACCTGCGAAATTCAGTTCACTTTTACCGGCGGCACTAACAGTTATCGCCTCGCCCTCTAACACCAGCCAGATCATGATGTCAGTACACATGCAATGCCCCGCTAGCGCCCTGGACGGGAAATTCGGTTTGTGCGCCTCACTTACTGACAGCCGTTGAACACGTCAGAGAAAGCAGGTGGTCCCAGCTCTTTTGCTGATGCTAGGAGGGTTTTTAAAGGGATGAGCAACCGGGTTACTCAGAGGTCACAGTCAGTGCTACGTTGCCACATAGCACAATGCATGTATATCTTGGATTGCTGCGGCAGATTGTCTTCAAAGTTACAGTTAAGTAGCGATTTTAGGTGTGCATTTAGATGGGTCCAGTGCTGCACGCCACCATCGCCTTCTTCAACCAATTGGTAGGCGGTGTCTACAGAGAAGGGAGATTGGGAATATGGGGCAACGAATGAGGAGACCCCGTAGACGTCGAGACAGGAGGCCTTACCCAGACGGGTTTATCGGGAGCACTTCTCATGTCTAGACATGTCTGAGGAGCAGTGCATTAGAAGGCTGCGGTTCCGCAAGTAGGTAGTCAACGAGCTGTGCCATCTCCTGCAGCCAGACCTAGAGGCTGATATCGGGACCAGGACTTCACTGTCCATCACAGTAAAGGTCACTGTGGTGCTCAGTTTCTATGCCTCCGGCGCCTTCCAGGCTGCAGCAGGGGACATCTGCAGCGTGTCACAATTTTCTGCTAATTGCTGCATCCGCAAGGTCACAGGCATTCTCTACCACAGGAGAATGGACTACATAAACTTTCCCATGATGAGGGAGGAATGATCATGTGGGTTCACCAGGATAGCGTGCTTTCTGATGGTTCAGGGCGCCATTGATTGCACACATTGGCATTGTGTGCACCACACCAGAATGCAGAGGTTTCAAAACTGCAAGGGCTACCACTCTTTCAATGTCCAGTTGGTGTGCGACCACATGCAGCGTATCTTTGCTGTGAATGCCCGCTATCCTGGCAGCGTACCCTTGCTGTGTATGCCCGCTATCCTGGCAGAGTATCCTCGCTGTGAATGCAGCCATCCTGGCAGGGTATCCTTGCTGTGAATGCCCACTATCCTGGCAGGGTATCCTTGTTGTGAATGCCCACTATCCTGGCAGGGTATCCTTGTTGTGAATGCCCACTATCCTGGCAGGGTATCCTTGTTGTGAATGCCCACTATCCTGGCAGGGTATCCTTGTTGTGAATGCCCACTATCCTGGCAGGGTATCCTTGTTGTGAATGCCCACTATCCTGGCAGGGTATCCTTGATGTGAATGCCCACTATCCTGGCAGGGTATCCTTGTTGTGAATGCCCACTATCCTGGCAGCGTATCCTTGTTGTGAATGCCCACTATCCTGGCAGGGTATCCTTGTTGTGAATGCCCACTATCCTGGCAGGGTATCCTTGATGTGAATGCCCACTATCCTGGCAGGGTATCCTTGTTGTGAATGGCCACTATCCTGGCAGGGTATACTTGTTGTGAATGCCCACTATCCTGGCAGCGTATCCTCGCTGTGAATGCCGCCATCCTGGGTTATGAATCTTTGTAATTTTCTACCCCGAGAGCTGTCGATGCTCAGTCGTTGAGTATATTCAAGACAGAGGTCGATACATTTTTGGGAACTAAGGGAATTAAAGGATATGGGTATAGTGTGGGAAGGTGGAGTTGAGGTAGAAGATCAGCCATGATTTATTGAATGGCAGAGCAGGTTCAAAGGGCCAAATGGCCAACCCAGCTCCTATTTCTTACGTTCTTATGTTAATAGATTGCTAGGAACGCTGAGGCGCTGCCCCAGGGGAGTGCCAGTGGGTTAGTGGACCAAGAACCTGCTGTCCTCTCTCAGGATGATAGCACTCCTACTCCCACCACTGCCATTTCACCAGTGCCCTTGCCACTGCCTGTCAGCCAGCCACCCCAGGCTGCTGCCGCCTATGCCAAGTTGGTGCAGTCTACAGCCGAGCCATCTAGGTACACAGCTGGTCGAGATCATCCTGCAAGGCCATCTGCAGTGTCCCCCATGGAAAGTCAATAGCCTTGCACCAGCCATGCTGCAGCCACTGGGGGAGCACTGCGTAGGAGCACTAGAGTGGGAAAAAGAACGGAAACAACAGGCACTAAGGATGATTAGTTCATATCGTAATGTTGATTAAATAGTGATAAATGTGTTTGGATTGTTTGTTTTATGGTGGTTCTCATTTCAGCTTTGTGCCCAGGAATGCGCTGTGATGTTCTGTGACAGAGGGATTGTATGATGAGAAATCAAGAGATATGGGGATTGGGCGGGAAAGTGGAGTTGAGGTCGAAGATTAGGCATGATCTTATTGAATGGCGGAGCACGCTCGAGGGGCCAAATGGCCTTATGTTCTTTTGCTCTTATGGATGTAGTGAGCAGTGGGGATCTAGGGTTTCATTCACTGAAGTTGGAGTCTGATGAGTTCACGGACAGCTCGTATAGAACACGAATTTGCTACCTGCCTCCTACCTTCGTCCTCATCCTCATCCTCCTCAGGTGGCCCCACAAACCCTGATGGCAAGGGCTGGGCCCTCTTGATGGCCAAGTTTTGAAGCATGCAGCAGACCACCACGAAATGGGACACCCGTTCCGCCGAGTACTGTCAGGCACCTCCCGAGCGGTCAAGGCAGAGGAACCATTGCTTCAGCAGCCCGATGATCTACTTGATGAGTTTCTTCATGACAGCATGGCTCTCATTATATGAGTGATGGGCACGAGTGGTGGGGTTGCAGAAGGGAGTCATCAGCCAAGTGCAAAATCTTCAAGCAGCCACCGTTGGTACAACGGACTGGCGCAGGATGCAGGCATCATGACTGCGACCAGGATACCGGGCATTGACCATGATGCACACATGGTCCGCACATCAACTGCCCATTAAGAAAGTGGTGGTCTTTGCAGTTACGGGACATCTCAGGATTGGTATACGCTGCTTACAAAGTCTCGTGTGTGCAGTCGAAGGCGCACTGCACCATTTGGGAAGTCCACTATCACAAGGTGTTGTTTCCTTCCCGTCACACAGCAGAGAGCATCCTGCTCACCTATCATAGGAAACACTCACACCTCAGTGTAGTAATTTTAATTGACAGGTCAGTGGGCTCAGCCCCCTTCTTTTTGGTGGGCTCCCTCTATCTCTCTCACTCTCTGTCTCCTCTCTCCCTCTCATAGAAACATAGAAACATAGAAAATAGGTGCAGGAGTAGGCCATTCGACCCTTCGAGCCTGCACCACCATTCAATATGATCATGACTGATCATGCAGTTCAGTACCCCATTCCTGCTTTCTCTCCATACCCTTTGATCCCTTTAGCTGTAAGGGCCACACCTAATTCCCTTTTGAAACATATAGAAACATAGAAACATAGAAAATAGGTGCAGGAGTAGGCCATTCAGCCCTTCGAGCCTGCACCGCCACTCAGAGTTCATGGCTGAACATGTAACATTAGTACACCATTCCTGCTTTCTCGCCATACCTCTTGATCCCCCTCGTAGTAAGGACTACATTTAACTCCTTTTTGAATATATTTAATGAATTGGCCTCAACAATTTTCTGTGGTACAGAATTTCACAGGTTCACCACTCTCTGGGCGAAGAAGTTTCTCCTCATCTCGGTCCTAAATGACTTACTCCTTATCCTTAGACTGTGACCCCTGGTTCTGGACTTCCCCAACATTGGGAACATTCTTCCTGCATCTAACCTGTCTAAACCCCGTCAGAATTTTAAACGTTTCTATGAGATCCCCTCTCATTCTTCTGAATTCCAGTGAATACAAGCCCAGTTGATCCAGTCTTTCTTGATATATCAGTCCCGCCATCCCAGGAATCAGTCCGGTGAACATTCACTGCACTCCCTCAATAGCAAGAATGTCCTTCTTCAAGTTAGGAGACAAAAACTGTACACAATACTCCAGGTGTGGTCTCACCAAGGCCCTGTACAACTGTAGTCACACCTCCCTGCCACTGTACTCAAATCCCTTCGCTATGAAGGCCAACATGCCATTTGCTTTCTTAATCGCCTGCTGTACCTGCATGCCAACCTTCAATGACTGATGTACCATGACACCCAGGTCTCGTTGCACCTCCCCTTTTCCTAATCTGTTACCATTCAGATAATAGTCTATCTCTCTGTTTTTACCACCAAAGTGGATAACCTCACATTTATCCACATTATACTTCATCTGCCATGCATTTTCCCACTCACATAACCTATCCAAGTCACTCTGCAGCCTCATAGTATCCTCCTCACAGCTCACACCGCCACCCAGCTTAGTGTCATCTGAAAACTTGGAGATATTACATTCAATTCCTTTGTCTAAATCGTCTCACACTCCTTCTGTCACTCCCCCCACCAGACAGGATGGTTTCTGTTTTTCAGCAGCAGCAAAAAGCTGCGTTTTAAAAGTTTGAACTAGTTTAACTAGAGAAGGTGAAACATGCTTTGAGAAATACAGGCTCCGATATGTACGGGGAGGCAGGTGGTTAGGGGTGGCTCATAGCAGCTGGGAAATGTGGGTAACACAGAGGTCTGCCAAATTTACAGCAAGATCTCATTTTTAAGAATGTTCTCCTTTTCCCGGATGACAGCTAGCCAGATTGAGAGGCTGCCGTGCGGGAAAGCCCCCACTGGAAGGCCTTAGGCAGGCAGCAGAGAGGAGGGAGGGAGAGAGTAATACCAATACACATTTTCCCATGCAAATCTGCAACATGGACCAAGAAACATGAAGGAGATGGAGCTGACTGGTAACTACAATTCCATTTCTGCAACTATCCTGCAGTGTAGGGCCAACGTCTTTTATCGAATAATGTTTCAGTGGTGAGAGAACAGTTGTGATCTTAGGAATATATTACCTAACAAATAATGAATTGAGATAAGAGGTCCAAAAAATGTTCAACAAAATTTGTAAAAAATGCGATGGAAACTATACCAAACAAAACAAAACTTAACACCGAAGGATCATTTTGAATGGTAAATCAATTCGAAAGATAATGTATAATTGGTACTTAATCATCTATTGGCTCTTCTGTTCCACTTCCTCGTTTTCTTGTGCACCCAACATTGTGCTGTGGGAAAGCCTAAGTAAGACCTTCTTGGTCTGTAAACCCCAATGATTGAGTGTCTTATGAGTAGGAAGAAAATCCTTTTGTGGGGCGCCGGTGCTGGTTATCATGGAGGTCGGGGGAAGGAGATTATGGAGATCTCGGGTGGGGGAGGGGGTTGGAGGGAGGGTGAATTCTTAAGCAAAGAACCCATGAAGAAAATATATTACACCAATTTTACTCTCCACGCTTATTGTGGGCAGCCGCCTATATCTTGCAAATCCCACTAAACATTTGCTAATACCATAGAAGTAAATTACAAAGGACCCGCCTATAACAAAATAAGCCTATTTCGGACAATTCCGTAACTTCTTCCAACCTCATTAAACCCCTGCATTTACCGTTTATTGCAGCATGTTTTGAAATCTTGGAGACAAGGAGTCAGCTGGAGAAATTGCCTTTTATCTTGGTGATTGGATTCTAGCTGATTGGGCACTCAAGCCACTAAACTCATTGGTTTACAAATGCTCCAACCGGAGAAGCTGTGATGAAGTTGAAGTGGCAAAGTCCTCAAATAGTGACACAAGGCTCAATTTTCCCCAACTATCTGCACCGTTTTTTTGGCGTGCACCATTTTTTTGGGAGTAAATAAAAATCTCCAAGTTTCCCCAAAGTTTCTGCGCCAGCGTAATTCAGTTAGGTACGATTTTTTTAGGTTACGATTATTTTGCCTCAGTTTTTCAGATTTAAACAACTTGGCCAACTTACATTTTTCCGAGGATGTGTATGTGACCAATCCCAAAAAACCTTCTTGGCACTTAAGAAAAAGCAGCGCACATTACAAAATCAGCGCAGAAAGACACCATTGTTTTTAGCCGAAGTTTTGGAGGGAGTGAAGAAGGCAGAGAATATGCATAATAAATGTTAATTTTTTCAAAGTCAAGAGGAAGAAAATGGAAGTCTAATGCAATTCTTTAATTTTTGATTCTTTTCAAAGCACTGCCCCACCGCCGAACGTCTCCTCACCAGGCTCGAAGGTCGGAGCGTCGGCCGGCAGAATCGCTCCCTCGCCCGGACACAAGGGCTCGGGGCTCAGGACTCAGCAGTTTCAAAAGAATCCCAGGGGGGTGGTGGAAGCCAAGCCCCTGGTCCAGGCAAAGGAGCGATTCTGCCAGTCGACGCTCCGACCCTCGAGCCCGGTGAGGAGATGTTCGGTGGTGGAGTGATACTTTGAAAAAATTCAAAAATTAAAGAATTGCATTAGACTTTGTTACCACAAATGTCTTCATTGAATGCCTAGCTTCCCATTTTAAGCAAGCCTATTGCACATGCGCAGACCAGGGTGTGGTCCATACTAAGGTGTGCACCTTGGAGAGAGGAAAGAAGAGGTGTGAGTGCTTTGTCCTGCTGTTTTGAGGTTGATGCAAAGCTACAATTTAATTATGGGGGCAATATTGACAATGCCATATCTCATGCAAGCCTTCTGCATGATGGATCTGCGGAGGAGAAGATTGGTTAGGCAGCATCATCTGAGGAATCTCAGAGCACGTAGGATGATGGGCAGGAGGCCTTACCCACTTCGGTTATATTGAGACAGGCGTTCATACCTGTGTGAGTGTGTGAGAAGGCTGCGTTTCCACAAAGAAGTCGTAACCGAGATCTGTGAGTTAATAAAAGCAGACCTTCACCCTAGAAGCGTCAGCAGGACTGATGTGTCAGTTGAAGTAAAGGTTACAGCTGCACTTTCATATTATGCATCTGGATCATTCCAGGCCACAACTGGGGATGTGTGCACCATTTCTCAACATGCAACACATATCTGCATTCAGTAGGTGATTGCTGCACTATATGCCTGGAGGAATAACTACATAAAGTTCCCCATGACTGCACAGGCAATGCGTGACAGGGCTGTGGGCTTTTACAAGATTGTAGGGTTCCCCAAGGTACAGGGCTGCATTGATAGTACCCACATCATCTTGCGAGAACCTTTGGAGGATTCTGAGATATACAGGAACAGAAAAGGCTTCCACTTAATGAACGTGCAGCTCGTCTGTGACGACATGCATCGCATCATGGCAGTTGATGCGAGCTACCCTGGGAGCACCCATGATGCATTCATCCTACGTGAGAGTGCTTTATCTGCCATGTTTTAACAGCTACCAGAAGGGCAGAGCTGGTTGCTGGGGGACAAAGGGTACAGCCTCGCCCTTACGCATAACCCGGATGGAAGCTGAGCGGGAATACAACATGTCGCACATTGCGATGCGCAGCATAATAGAGAGGACCATTGGCATGTTGAAGCAGCGTTTCCGTTGCCTGGACCATTCCGGAGGCTACTTGCAATACTCCCCTAACATTTAGCAAAGCCAGACTGTGGAATTTGTAGGACTTACCCTCTCCCTCAAGTGTGGGCCCAGCTTGTGCAGTGGTGGTTGCTTTTCTCCAGGCAGGACTCATCAAAGCAGTGGCCCTCTCTTCCAAGGGTGTCAGTGGCTGCAGATTTGCTGGGCCTCCTCCTGTTTGAGTTCTGTGCGCCCATACCAGTCATGTAAAAAACGTCCTTTTTTTTGCACATGCGCAGAAGGGGGGGGGGGGGGCATCCTTTTTTCGGTGCAGATATTAGGCTCCACCCCGCCTCCTCCCTGAAAACTAAAGGACAGACTGTGCAGCGCCAATTTCAAAAATGACAAAGGGGAAACTTTAAAGGTTTTTTTGGCATAGTCGGGCTCAAAAGAAATGGGCATAACTCTTCAAATGTGCAAAAAAGTTATATTTGGAAAAATTGAGCCCATATATGCACACATTAGTGAGGAGGCTCCATAAGTGGAGGGGACTGTACTTGGTTATACGCTCAACCAATCTAGTGTGGTTTTATTGCCCACCGCTTGTAGAAGGCAAATCATGTTAATACCAACGGGCCTGCTGTTAGTGGTGGGAACTGTAAAACGTGTCTTTTTGTTGTTTTCCATAGATGAGGAGTGTAGGAAAATTGCTCATTCTCAATGCGAAAAGTGTATACCATTCATTCCATGTATTTTACCTAAATAAGCCAGTCGATGGTCTGAGGTGGTGCCTTGTCTCAGTAAAGTGCAATTTCAGACCCTCTTCTTTTAAATGAGGAGAATTCACATGGTGGCACATGTCTTATTTATGTAACTGGTATGAGTTCTTTCTTATAATTCCTGAGTTATGCTATTATTTGACTACATATTTGGCAGAAAAAGATGCACTCTGGTTTCTGGGGGTTGTGAGTTCTGCTCTTTGATGTGACCAGTGACCTGGAACTGAGAGAATAGCTAGCATAAAACCCCAAATTGTAATAACAGTCCTCTTATTTTGTCCCCCTTCAGTCCTACAGTAATACAGTTCTACAGTAATACATTTGTAATTCTCACACTGATGTCTCTCTTTGCCTGTGTGGCACAAGGGAGGGCACATAGATGTTTCCCCTGGCTGGGGAGTCTAGAACTAGGGGTCAGTCTCAGAATAAGAGGTTGGCCATTTAGGACTAAGATGAGGAAAAATTTCTTCACCCAAAGGGTTGTTAATCTTTAGAATTTTCCACCCAAGAGGGCTGCTTGGTCATTGAGTATATTGAAAGACCAATAGACTTTTGGGGCCCAAGTTTCGGCTGGAGTTGCTTCTTTTTTTGGAGCAACTAGTTTAGTTTGGTGTATCTTAGAAATCACAATTCTCGGCATTTAGTTTGCTCCAGTTCCAGTGAGTTAATTTAGTTTTGTTTAGTTCAGTTTTTTTTTCAAAAGGAGGCGTTACCAGCCACTTACGCCTGTTTTGCAAGTTTAGGCAGTGAAAAGTTACTCCAAATTAACTTAGAACGGAGTAAGTGTCGACTTTTGTACGCTCAGAAAAACCTTGCGTACACTTTAGAATTAGGCGCAGGTAGCCAGAGATAGGCGGGGGTGGGGGAGGGAAGTTAGAGGGAAGTTAGGGGATTTTCCAAAGCATTAAACACTTCACTTTTACCAATAAAGAGCCATCATCAATAATAAATGATATTCTAAGGGGTACTGAGGGAATGATCAGCCATGATCTTAGTGAATGGTGGTGCAGGCTCAAAGGGCTGAATGGCCTATTCTGCACCTATTTTCTATGTTTCTATGTTTCGAAATAAATCAATAAATCAACCAATTAATCAATAAATCAATCAATCAATCAAAAAAATCAAAAAATTAAAAATTAAAAAATTAAACATAAAAAGTAACAAAAATTAAAAATCAATCAATAAATAAAAAATGTAAAGTTTCTACTCACCTACTGCAGCACCTCTCTGTTCGGGAGCACTGGGAACCCTCCAACAGCCTGCTGAAGAGCTGGTCGGGCGGGCACCACTGCCGAGGAGGTGTTCAGGCGGGGCCCGTCACCAGGGAGGAGTTCAGTTGGGCCCCGCAGCCAAAGAGCTGCTGGTCGGGCGGGACCCGCCACCGGGGAGGAGTTCGGGCGGGCCCCGATGAACTGCTGGTAGGGAGGGCCCCGCCGCCGAGGAAGTATGGGCAGTGACGTCGAGGTGAGGCGATGGATGGTGAGGCAGGCAGGCCACTCGGCCAGGGATAGGCGTGGCGAACATCACGACGTCCCTTCGGCCAGGGCTAGGATCGCCCAGAGACAAGAGGAGGAGGGCCAGGGGCTACTGCGCATGCACGCAAACTCCAAGTGTGCACACGCGCAGCTGTTGGCACTCTTTTCGGCGCAGAACTGAAGCTCCGTCGCCCCACCACTGTTGCGCTGCATTGCCTGACTGCTTAACAGGCCTGCTACACTCAGAGAATTGTGAGGTAAGTTTTTGGCGTGCTTTTCATTCTACAAAATAGGCGCGCCTCTTTGAGATGAGCCGTTCTAGCGGATATCGGAAACTTGGGCCCTTGGATACAAGGGGAATCGAGGGATATGGGGATCAGGCGAGTAAGTGCAGTTGATATAGAAGTTCAGCCATGATCTTATTGAATGGCAAAGTAGACTTGAAGGGCCGAAAGGCCTACTCCTGTTCCTATTTCTTATGTTCTTTGCCTGGCAAAGCCATATGCGCGCTCCTCCTGAAGACACCGTAATCGCTTCTCCTGGTGTAGAGCCTCTGGGACCTTCCGGATGCAGCAATGAACGGTGATCTGGGAAATCTTAGCTATGGCTCCTGCTACAGACTGCAAGGATCAACTGGTGAAGAAACTGAGGGCCAGGGTGAACTTGAGGCCCACTGGGGAGCCATGGTCTCCCTGCTCTCAGGCTGCAGGTCTGGTTGCAGGAGGTGACAGTGTTCTGTGGCCACCACCTTTGGTGAAGTGAGACCTTCTAATACACTGCTCTTTGCATAAGTGGGCATAAGAGAAGTGCTCTCGGAAGACACTTTATGGGTAAGGCCTTCTGTTGAGAGCCCTCCTCCTCCTCCCTTTGCACGTATCTTCTCCTCTTCACTGCCTCCGCTCACTCTCCCAAAGATATTCGAGCGCAATGGCGATTGTCAATAGAGCCCCCATGACTGTGAGTAAGTGTGAGCAGAATCCTTTAAATGAGAATGAAGGAACTCTCCACTTGCTCCAACACTCCTTGTCACTTCAGGAATGTGAAATAAATTTAGAAAGCTGCATGCCGATGAGGCCCGGAAATTAAATTCAACCAGGCCTCACAAGGATGAGGGGGGTTTGTGCTCATCTTACTCCGTATCCCCTTGCCCACCCGATTCCTGCTAAAATCGGGACTGTATTCTGCCTTCAACTCCCTTTGAGAATAGTTCCAGGGTGCTATGATGAAGAGATCTTTCTGTCCAGGAGAGGTCAGAAATTTGGTGTGAAACCGGGTTTGTTCTGTATGCAATAACTGTTAGACTGAGTACTGTTTAACTCCAAGAGGTATGACCTTGGCTTTGCTTTATTAAGGCCCAAAGTGACTAATATACAAAATGTGCATGCCATGTAGTGGCTCGTGATCCCAAACGTACATACATGACAGAGTTCCATCAGGATTTTTTTCCCATGTACATAGCAGAGGAATTAGTGCAGGTGGCAAAGCAAGAGTCTCCTGCCCACCACCCCACGTCAAGGGGGCTACCCCAGGAATTTCACATATTACGCCCTTATATCATATAACAGCATAAAAAAACAGATTATCTGGATATAAAAGGGGTCAGAGGGTCTAGTAAGGAGGAGGAACTGAGGGAAATCTTTATTCGTCGGGAAATTGTGTTGGGGAAATTGATGGGATTGAAGGCCGATAAATCCCCAGGGCCTGATGGACTGCATCCCAGAGTACTTAAGGAGGTGGCCTTGGAAATAGCGGATGCATTGACAGTCATTTTCCAACATTCCATTGAATCTGGATCAGTTCCTATGGAGTGGAGGGTAGCCAATGTAACCCCACTTTTTAAAAAAGGAGGGAGAGAGAAAACAGGGAATTATAGACCAGTCAGCCTGACCTCAGTAGTGGGTAAAATGATGGAATCAATTATTAAGGATGCCATAGCAGCGCATTTGGAAAACGGTGACATGATAGGTCCAAGTCAGCATGGATTTTTGAAAGAGAAATCATGCTTGACAAATCTTCTGGAATTTTTTTGAGGATGTTTCCAGTAAAGTAGACAAAGGAGAACCAGTTGATGTGGTATATTTGGACTTTCAGAAGGCTTTCGACAAGGTCCCACACAAGAGATTAATGTGCAAAGTTAAAGCACATGGGATTGAGGGGTAGTGTGCTGACGTGGATTGAGAACTGGTTGGCAGACAGGAAGCAAAGAGTAGGAGTAAATGGGTACTTTTCAGAATGGCAGGCAGTGACTAGTGGGGTACCGGAAGGTTCTGTGCTGGGGCCCCAGCTGTTTCCATTGTACATTAATGATTTAGAAGAGGGGATTAAATGTAGTATTTCCAAATTTGTGGATGACACTAAGTTGGGTGGCAGTGTGAGCTGCGAGGAGGATGCTATTAGGTTGCAGAGTGACTTGGATAGGTTAGGTGAGTGGGCAAATGCATGGCAGATGAAGTATAATGTGGATAAATGTGAGGTTATCCACTTTGGTGGTAAAAACAGAGAGACAGACTATTATCTGAATGGTGACAGATTAGGAAAAGGGAAGGTGCAACGAGACCTGGGTGTCATGGTACATCAGTCATTGAAGGTTGGCATACAGGTACAGCAGGCGGTTAAGAAAGCAAATGGCATGTTGGCCTTCATAGCGAGGGGATTTGAGTACAGGGGCAGGGAGGTGTTGCTACAGTTGTACAGCTCCTTGGTGAGGCCACACCTGGATTATTGTGTACAGTTTTGGTCTCCTAACTTGAGGAAGGACATTCTTGCTATTGAGGGAGTGCAGCGAAGATTCACCAGACTGATTCCCGGGATGGCGGGACTGACCTATCAAGAAAGACTGGATCAACTGGGCTTGTATTCACTGGAGTTCAGAAGAATGAGAGGGGACCTCATAGAAACATTTAAAATTCTGACGGGTTTAGACAGGTTAGATGCAGGAAGAATGTTCCCAATGTTGGGGAAGTCCAGAACCAGGGATCACAGTCTGAGGATAAGGGGTAAGCCATTTAGGACCGAGATGAGGAGAAACTTCTTCACCCAGAGAGTGGTGAACCTGTGGAATTCTCTACCACAGAAAGTAGTTGAGGCCAATTCACTAAATATATTCAAAAGGGAGTTAGATGAAGTCCTTACTACTCGGGGGATCAAGGGGTATGGCGAGAAAGCAGGAAGGGGGTACTGAAGTTTCATGTTCAGCCATGAACTCATTGAATGGCGGTGCAGGCTAGAAGGGCTGAATGGCCTGCTCCTGCACCTATTTTCTATGTTTCTATTATCATGTTGCTGTGCCTGGGAGCTTGCTGTGCGCAACTGACTGCTGCGATTCCTATATTACAACAGTGACTACACTTCAAAAGTACTTAAATGCCTGTAAAACACTTTGGGGTCGTGAAAGGCGCTATATAAATGCAATTCTTTATTTTCTTTCTTTATAAGACAGCAATGGAACTCTAGCCAGCTGGCATTAATACCAGTGAGGCCTTTGAAAGCCTCAGATCTTACCTTCCTCGGGTAATTAATCTCAAAGGGCTTCAATTACCTTTTTTATGATGAAATATGACACCCTTCAGAAATGAAGAACTTTTTCGCCTCTTTTTTCATTTGGCCAGACAGCCAATACTATTGTGGTAAAGTGACTTGGGCGTCCAGGTACACAGATCATTAAAATGTCATGAACAAGTGCAGAAAATAATCAAAAGGGCTAATAGAATAGGCCTTTATACCTAGAGGACTACAGTACAAGAGGGCAGAAGTTATGCTATACAAAGCCCTGGTTCGAGCACACCTGGAGCACTGTGTGAACAGTTCTTGGCACCACTCCTTAGGAAGGATATATTGGCCTTGGAGTGAGTGCAGTGTCGGTTTACCAGAATGATACCTGGCCTCCAAGGTTTAAATTATGAGGAGAGGTTACTCAAATTCGGGTTGTATTCCCTAGAATTTAGAAGGCTGATTTGATCGAAGTTTTCAAGATATTAAGGAGAACAGATAGGGTAGATAGAGAGAAACTATTTCCACTGGTTGGGGAGTATAGGACTAGCGGGTTGATTCTAAAAATTAGAGCCAGACCTGTCAGGAGTGAAATTAGGAAACACTTCTCCACACCAAGGGCTCTATTTTCAGCTTTTAGAATTTTGGGGCATTAATGGGGCGGTCCTGATAACACCTGGAAAAGTTTTCACCTCCGTCAGCAAAATTGGGCAGCTGGGCCCTGAGTGTGGGCAGAATGGTAAGGGAGGCATTGCACACCTCTCTTAGGGCGCTAGACCGGATGAGCAAACGAAAATCCCGAGTTAAACAGCCGGACTGGGAATGCTCTAAGAGACCCCTGGGGAGAAAAAACAAAACCTGGAAAATAAATACCAAAATCATTCTAAATACATAGACCACGCCACCACATCATTAATTGCAAACAAAAATGAAGGAGAAAACAATCACATTTACCTGAGGTGGACATTACTTACTTCACTGCAGCTGGTACAGGACAGACTGCCCGTTTTCACAGGCCATCCCAGCACAGCACTCTACGCAGTGCTACGGGTCGAGCGGGATTCAAAAATTGATCCGATGTCGCAACCAGGAGCGTTGTACACCGGCTAGCCTCTTCTGGGAGCCCCGCCAAGACTGGCCCCGAAAACCCCAGCAGGGCGCTGGAAGCTGGCTGACCAACCAGAAGAACTTACCAACGCCATTGCCTCCCATCCGGGGCGAAAACAGAGATGGCCAGGAGCGGAAAATCCAGCCCAAAGGATGGTAAAAGTTCGGAACGTTCTTCCACAAATGGCAATTGATGCTAGATCAATTGTTAATTTTCAATTGGAGATTGATAGCTTTCTGTTAACCAAAGATATTAAGGGATATGGGCCAAAGGTGGGTATAGAGGGCTGGATTTTCGGTTGGATTGCGCCGGAGAGACGGTAAAGGGTGTCGAATTGCTTACTGCCCGGGCAGCCAGCTTCCAATGTCCTGTTGGGAAATTCGGTGTCGGTTTTGTGGCGGCACGAAACGCTACACGACGCTCTGTAGTTTCATTCAGATCATGACATCAGCCACTGTGCAACGTCGCCGCTTGCACCCTGGTCAATAAATTAGGTGGTAACGTCGTATTTAACATCTGCCCCAAGTCATGCCTGAAAAGCCAGATGGTCCAATAGGCACTATTTGCAGCGTATTTAAAGTGAGGGAGGAGGATCCTAAATCGGAGGTCACATTGACTGCAACGTTTCCGCACAACTCGCTGCGTGAACCTCTGTCATAAAAGTGGAAAATGTATCTGTCATTACAGGGTCATTACAACTTCATTGAAATAATTTAATGGGCGTGTTGTGTATGGAGAAAGAGTCAGACTGAACACTGTGAGCTCAAAATAAAGTATAATTATGGGATCCCTTGGGACTCCACGGGATGAGTCCTCTGGTGGCTGTACAGCGTAAATACAAGTACACATATATAACAACACTTCTCCCCTCTAAAGTCAATAGTGTCATTATTTACAATCTGAGTCGATCTGGGACCCTTCTTGCCCTGATTGATCGTCTCGGTGTGAAAGCTGGTGTTGTTGAATCATTTGTTGGGCCCTCGCTGAGCTGCTGTGCAACTGGCCTTGCTGGGCTGCCTGGTGTGTTGGGCCCTGCTGGGCCGCTGTGGATGATGGGTTCTGCTTTGTGGTCAACCGTGGTGCCGGTTGCCACTGGTCTGTATGTTGGGGGATCAAAAAAGGTAGGGTCCAAGATGGGTTGCTCAGGATTGTCCGTGAATCTGAGTTTGATTTGGTCGTGTGTTTCCGGTGAATGAGTCCGTTTGAAAGTTTGACCCGAAACACCCTGCTCCCCTCTTTGGTCACGACAGTGCTGGGAAGCCACTTGGGACCTTGTCCATAATTTAATACAAATACAGGATCATTGACTTCAATCTTGCATGACACATTTGCACTATCATGGTATGCACTTTGTTGAAGCTGCCTGCTCTCTACCCGTTCATGTAGATTAGGGTGAACTAACGAGAGCCTTGTCTTAAGTGCTCTTTTCATGAACAGTTCAGCAGGTGGGATCTCAGTGAGTCAATGGGGTCTCGTGCAGTAGCTAAGCAGGACTCGGGATAGGCGAGTCTGCAGTGAGCCTTAAATTACCCTCTTCAAGCCTTGCTTGATGGTTTGCACTGCTTTGTCTGCCTGACCATTGGGCGCTGGTTTAAATGGGGCAGATGTGACATGTTTGATCCCGTTACACTCTGGTTTCTGGGGGTTGTGAGTTCTGCTCTTTGATGTGACCAGTGACCTTGAACTGAGAGAATAGCTAGCATAAAACCCCAAATTGTAATAACAGTCCTCTTATTTTGTCCCCGTTCAGTCCTACAGTAATACAGTTCTACAGTAATACATTTGTAATTCTCACACTGATGTCTCTCTTTGCCTGCGTGGCACAAGGGAGGGCACATAGATGTTTCCCCTGGCTGGGGAGTCTAGAACTAGGGGTCAGTCTCAGAATAAGAGGTTGGCCATTTAGGACTAAGATGAGGAGAAATTTCTTCACCCAAAGGGTTGTTAATCTTTGGAATTTTCCACCCAAGAGGGCTGCTTGGTCATTGAGTATATTGAAAGACCAATAGACTTTTGGGGCCCAAGTTTCGGCTGGAGTTGCTCCTTTTTTTGGAGCAACTAGTTTAGTTTGGTGTATCTTAGAAATCACAATTCTCGGCATTTAGTTTGCTCCAGTTCCAGTGAGTTAATTTAGTTTCGTTTTAGTTCAGTTTTTTTTTCAAAAGGAGGCGTTACCAGCCACTTACGCCTGTTTTGCAAGTTTAGGCAGCGAAAAGTTACTCCAAACTAGCTTAGAACGAAGTAAGTGTCGACTTTTGTACGCTCAGAAAAACCTTGCCCTACACTTTAGAATTAGGCGCAGGTAGCCCGGGGGAGGGGAGGGAAGTGAGAGGGAAGTTAGGGGATTTTCCAAAGTATTAAACACTTCACTTTTACCAATAAAGAGCCATCATCAATAATAAATGATATTCTAAGGGGTACTGAGGGAATGATCAGCCATGATCTTATTGAATGGTGGTGCAGGCTCAAAGGGCTGAATGGCCTATTCTGCACCTATTTTCGATGTTTTTATGTTTCTAAATAAATCAATAAATCAACCAATTAATCAATCAATCAATCAATCAATCAAAAAAAATCAAAAATTAAAAAATTAAACACAAAAAATTAAAAAAATTAAAAATCAATCAATAAATAAAAAATGTAAAGTTTCTACTCATCTACTGCAGCACCTCTCTGTTCGGGAACCCTCCAACAGTCTGCTGAAGAGCTGGTCGGGCGGGCACCACTGCCGAGGAGGTGTTCAGGCGGGGCCCGTCACCAGGGAGGAGTTCAGTTGGGCCCCGCAGCCAAAGAGCTGCTGGTCGGGCGGGACCCGCCACCGGGGAGGAGTTCGGGCGGGCCCCGATGAACTGCTGGTCGGGCGGGACCCGCCACCGGGGAGGAGTTCGGGCGGACCACGATGAACTGCTGGTCCGGAGGGCCCCGCCGCCGAGGAAGTATGGGCAGTGACGTCGAGGTGAGGCGATGGACGGTGAGGCAGGCAGGCCACTCGGCCAGGGATAGGCGTGGCGAACATCACGACGTCCCTTCGGCCAGGGCTAGGGTCGCCCAGAGACAAGAGGAGGAGGGCCAGGAGCTACTGCGCATGCACGCAGACTCCAAGTGCGCACACGCAGGGCTGGCACTCTATTCGGCGCAGAGCTGAAGCTCTGTCGCCTGACTGCTTAACAGGCCTGCTACACTCGGAGAATTGTGAGGCAAGTTTTTGGCACGCTTTTCATTCTACAAAATAGGTGGGCCTCTCGGAGATGAGCCGTTCTAGCGATATCGGAAACTTGGGCCCTTGGATACAAGGGGAATCGAGGGATATGGGGATCAGGCGAGTAAGTGCAGTTGATGTAGAAGTTCAGCCATGATCTTATTGAATGGCAGAGTAGACTTGAAGGGCCGAAAGGCCTACTCCTGTTGCTATTTCTTATGTTCTTTTCCTGGCAAAGCCATATGCGCACTCCTCCTGAAGACACCGTAATCGTAAGCCGCTGGGACCTTCCGGATGCAGCAATGAACGGTGATCTGGGAGATCTTAGCTATGGCTCCTGCTACAGACTGGAAGGATCAACTGGCAAAGAAACTGAGGGCCACGGTGAACTTGAGGCCCACTGAGAGAATCGTGGTCACCCTGCTCTCAGGCTGCAGGTCTGGTTGCAGGAGGTGACAGTGTTCTGTGGCCACCACCTTTGGTGAAGTGAGACCTTCTAATACAATGCTCTTTGCATAAGTGGGGTAAGAGAAGTGCTCTCGGAAGACACTTTGTGGGTAAGGCCTTCTGTTGAGAGCCCTCCTCCTCCTCCCTTTGCACGTATCTTCTCCTCTTCACTGCCTCCGCTCACTCTCCCAAAGATATTCAAACGTAATGGGGATTGTCAATAGAGCCCATGACTGTGAGGAAGTGTGAGCAGAATCCTTTAAATGAGAATGAAGGAATTCTCCACTTCCTCCAACACTCCTTGTCACTTCAGGAATGTGAAATAAATTTAGAAAGCTGCATGCCGATGAGGCCCGGAAATTAAATTCAACCAGGCCTCACAAGGATGAGGGGTGTTTGTGCTCATCTTACTCCATATCCCCTTGCCCACCCGATTCCTGCTAAAATCGGGACTGTATTCTGCCTTCAACTCCCTTTGAGAATAGTTCCAGGGTGCTATGATGAAGAGATCTTTCTGTCCAGGAGAGGTCAGAAATTTGGTGTGAAACCGGGTTTGTTCTGTATGCAATAACTGTTAGACTGAGTACTGTTTAACTCCAAGAGGTATGACCTTGGCTTTGCTTTATTAAGGCCCAAAGTGACTAATATACAAAATGTGCATGCCATGTAGTGGCTCGTGATCCCAAACGTACATACATGACAGGGTTCCATCAGGACTTTTTCCCATGTACATAGCAGAGGAATTAGTGCAGGTGGCAAAGCAAGAGTCTCCTGCCTACCACCCCACGTCTACCCCAGGAATTTCACATATTACGCCCTTATAACATATAACAGCATAAAAAAACAGATTATCTGGTCATTATCATGTTGCTGTGCCTGGGAGCTTGCTGTGCGCAACTGACTGCTGCGTTTCCTATATTACAACAGTGACTACACTTCAAAAGTACTTAAATGCCTGTAAAACACTTTGGGGTCGCGAAAGGCGCTATATAAATGCAATTCTTTCTTTTCTTTCTTTATAAGACAGCAATGGAACTCTAGCCAGCTGGCATGAATATCAGTGAGGCCTTTGAAAGCCTCAGATCTTACCTTCCTCGGGTAATTAATCTCAAAGGGCTTCAATTACCTTTTTTATGATGAAATATGACACCCTTCAGAACTGAGGAACTTTTTCGCCTCTTTTTTCATTTGGCCAGATAGCCAATACTATTGTGGTAAAGTGACTTGGGCGTCCAGGTACACAGATCATTAAAATGTCATGAACAAGTGCAGAAAATAATCAAAAGGGCTAATAGAATAGGCCTTTATACCTAGAAGACTACAGTACAAGAGGGCAGAAGTTATGCTACAGCTATACAAAGCCTTGGTTCGAGCACACCTGGAGCACTGTGTGAACAGTTCTTGGCACCACACTTTAGGAAGGATAGATTGGCCTTGGAGTGAGTGCAGTGTCGGTTTACCAGAATGATACCTGGACTCCAAGGTTTAAATTACGAGGAGAGATTACTCAAATTCGGGTTATATTCATTAGAATTTAGAAGGCTGATTTGATTGAAGTTTTCAAGATATTAAGGAGAACAGATAGAGTAGATAGAGAGAAACTATTTCCACTGGTTGGGGAGTATAGGACTAGGGGGCAGAGTCTAAAAATTAGAGCCTGACCTGTCAGGAGTGAAATTAGGAAACACTTCTCCACACCAAGGGCTGGATTTTCGGCTTTTAGAATTTTGGGGCGTTAATAATGGCAGGGTGGTCCTGATAACACCTGGAAAAGTTTTCACCTCAGTCAGCAAAATTGGGCAGCTGGGCCCTGTGTGTGGGGCAGAATGGTAAGGGAGGCATTGCGCACTTCTCTTAGGGGGCTAGACCAGATGAGCGAAAATCCCGAGTTAAACAGCCAGCCTGGGAATGCTCCAAGAGACCCCTGGGGAGAAAAAACAAAACCTGGAAAACAAACACCAAAATCATTCCCAATACATAGCCCACGCCACCACATCATTAATTGCAAACAAAAATGCAGGAGAAAACAATCACACTTACCTGAGGTGGACATTACTTACTTCACTGCAGCTGGTACAGGACAGACCGCCCGTTTTCACAGGCCATCCCAGCACAGCACTCTACGCAGTGCTACGGGTCGAGCGGGATTCAAAAATTGATCCGATGTCGCAACCAGGAGCGTTGTACACCGGCTAGCCTCTTCTGGGTGCCCCGCCAAGACTGGCCCCGAAAACCCCAGCGGGGCGCTGGAAGCTGGCTGACCAACCAGAAGAGCTTACCAACGCCATTGCCTCCCATCCGGGGCGAAAACAGAGATGGCCAGGAGCGGAAAATCCAGCCCAAAGGATGGTAAAAGTTCGGAACGTTCTTCCACAAATGGCAATTGATGCTAGATCAATTGTTAATTTTCAATTGGAGATTGATAGCTTTCTGTTAACCAAAGATATTAAGGGATATGGGCCAAAGGTGGGTATAGAGGGCTGGATTTTCGGTTGGATTGCGCCTCTGTTCGCGCCCCGGAGAGACGGTAAAGGGTGTCGAATTGTTTACTGCCCGGGCAGCCAGCTTCCAACGTCCTGTCGGGAAATTCGGTGTCGGTTTTGTGGCGGCGCGAAATGCTACACGACGCTCTGTAGTTTCATTCAGATCATGACATCAGCCACTGTGCAATGTCGCCGCTAGCACTCTGGTCAATAAATTAGGTGGTAACGTCGGATTTAACATCTGCCCCAAGTCATGCCTGAAAAGCCAGATGGTCCAATAGGCACTATTTGTAGCGCATTTAAAGTGAGGGAGGAGTATCCTAAATCGGAGGTCACATTGACTGCAACGTTTCGGCACAAATACACGCTGCATGAACCTATGTCATAAAAGTGGAAAATGTATCGGTCATTACAACTTCATTGAAATAATTTAATGGGCGTGTTGTGTATGGAGAAAGAGTCAGACTGAACACTGTGAGCTCAAAGTAAAGTGTGACGTTAGTCTTTTATTGCAGGTCTCCAGAGTGCCTCTCCAACCTGTGAGGCCTCCTTAAATACCTGTGCTCCCAAGGGATTATGGGATCCCTTGGGACTCCACGGGATGAGTCCTCTGGTGGCTGTACAGAGTAAATACAAGTACACATATATAACAACACTTCTCCCCTCTAAAGTCAATAGTGTCATTATTTACAATGTGAGTCGATGTGCCGCCCTTCTTGTCCTGGTTGATCGTCTCGGTGTGAAAGCTGATATTGTTGAATCATTTGTTGGGCCCTCGCTGGGCTGCTGTGCAACTGGCCTTGCTGGGCTGCCTGGTGTGTTGGGCCCTGCTGGGCTGCTGTGGATGATGGGTTCTGCTTTGTGATCAACCGTGGTGCCGGTTGCCACTGGTGTGTATGTTGGGGGATCAAAAAAAGGTAGGGTCCAAGATGGGTTGCTCAGGATTGTCCGTGAATCTCAGTTTGATTTGGTCCAAGTGTTTCTGGTGAATGAGTCCATTTGAAAGTTTGACCCGAAACACCCTGCTCACCTCTTTGGCCACAACAGTGCCGGGAAGCCACTTGGGACCTTGTCCATAATTTAATACAAATACAGGATCATTGACTTCAATCTCGCATGACACATTTGCACTATCATGGTATGCACTTTGTTGAAGCTGCCTGCTCTCTACCTGTTCATGTAGATTAGGGTGAACTAACGAGAGCCTTGTCTTAAGTGCTCTTTTCATGAGCCATTCAGCAGGTGGGATCTCAGTGAGTGAATGGGGTTTCGTGTAGTAGCTAAGCAGGACTCGGGATAGGCGAGTCTGCAGTGAGCCTTAAATTATCCTCTTCAAGCTTTGCTTGATGGTTTGCACTGCTCTCTCTGCCTGACCATTGGACGCTGATTTAAACGGGGCAGATGTGACATGTTTGATCCCATTGAAGGTCATGAATTCTTTGAACACAGCACTGGTAAAACATGGCCCGTTGTCGCTCCCCAGGATATCGGGTAGGCCGTGTGTGGCAAACATGGCCTGCAGGCTTTCCGTAGTGGCAGCGGATGTGCTAGCCGACATTATCTCACATTCAATCCACTTGGAGTACGCGTCTACAACCACAAGGAACATTTATCCAAGAACGGGCCTGCATAGTCGATGTGTACCCTAGATCACGGTGTGGAGGGGCAAGACCATAAACTTAGTGACTCCTCCGTGGGTACATTGCTTAACTGCGAGCATGTATTAGATCTGTGCAGAGTGCAGCAACATAGAGTGGCATTCATGAGTTTGGTAAGTGGGTGAGTTTTAAGGGCAATTGGGGGTGGTAGGTGCTGTTTTGTCTTGTTTTTCCGACCAGTGCTGACACTAGAGCAGCTGATAAGAAGTGCGAGAGTAGGAGATGGAGGCCCAGCCCAACCAGTTGCAGAGAAAGATAGAGGGGTGTGAAATCGAGAGGTGACGTCACAGCCAAGCTGGTAAATGGTTGGCTGTTCGACTGGTAAGTATAACTCTCTTTTAGACTGACTTTTAGATTGGTTTAATTGGCAACAAACTACTAAATAGCTGTTTGGTGTTCAAGTAAATTTGAGTAAGTAAATTAATTTAAGGGTTAAGTCATGGCAGGAGAGCTCGGACCCATGTCATGCTCCTCCTGTGCTATGTAGGAAATCAGGGACACTTCCAGTGTCCCTGACTACTATATGTGCGGGAAGTGTGTCCAGCTGCTGCTCCTGACAGACCGCATGATGGCACTGGAGCTGCGGATGGACTCACTCTGGAGCATGCGCGATGCTGAGAATGTTGTGGTAGCACATTTAGTGAGTTGGTTACACTGCAGGTAAAGGTTAGGACAGATAGTGAATGGGTGACCAAGAGACAAGGCAAGAGCAGGAAGTAGTGCAGGAGTCCCCTGCGGTCATCTCCCTCCAAAACCAGATATATCGTTTTAGATACTGTTGGGGGAGATGACTTACCAGGGAAAGGCACCAGCAGCCAGGTTCATGGCACCATGGGTGGCTCTGCTGCACAGAAGAGTGGGAAAAAGAGTGGAAGAGCTATAGTTATAGGGGATTCTATTGTAAGGGGAATAGATAGGAGTTTCTCCGGCCGCAACCGAGACTCCAGGATGGTATGTTGCCTCCCTGGTGCAAGGGTCAAGGATGTCTCGGAGCAGCTTCAGAGCATTCTGGAGAGGGAGGGTGAACAGCCAGTTGTCGTGGTACATGTAGGTACCAACGATATAGGTAAGAAGCGGGAAGAGGTCCTACAAGCTGAATTTAGGGAGCGAGGAGTTAAATTAAAAAGTAGGACCTCAAAGCTAGTAATCTCTGGATTGCTACCAGTACCACGTGCTAATTAGAGTAGAGGGAGCAGGATAGTTAAAATAAATACGTGGCTTGAGCAGTGGTGCAAGAGGGAGGGATTCAAATTCTTGGGACATTGGAACCAGTTCTGGGGGAAGTGGGACCTGTACAAAAGGGACGGTTTGCACTTGGGCAGGACTGGAACTGATGTCCTGGGGGTAACATTTGCTAATACAGTTCGAGAGTGTTTAAACTAATATGGCAGGGGGATGGGAACCTATGCAGCGAGACAGGGTGAAGTAATATGGAGTCAGAAACAGATGGTAGAAAGGTAAAAAGCAATAGTGGAAGGCCGAGTAAACAAAGACAAGAAACAAAAAGGGCCACACTACATCATAATTCTAAAAGGACAAAGGGTATTAAAAAAACAAGCCTGAAGGCTTTGTGTCTTAATGCAAGGAGTATCCGTAATAAGGTGGATGAATTAACTGTGCAAATAGATGTTAACAGATATGATGTGATTGGGATTACATAGACATGATCAGGGCTGGGAACTCAACATCCAAGGGTATTCTACATTCAGGAAGGATAGAATAAAAGGAAAAGGAGGTTGGGTAGCATTGCTGGTTAAAGAGGAGATTAATGCAATAGTTAGGAAGGACATTAGCTTGGATGATGTGGAATCTAGATGGGTAGAGCTGCAGAACACCAAAGGGCAAAAAACGTTAGTGGGAGTTGTGTACAGACATCCAAACAGTAGTAGTGAGGTTGGGGAGGGCATCAAACAGGAAAGTAGGGGCGCATGCAATAAAGGTGCAGCAGTTATCATAGGTGACTTTAAATGCATATAGATTGGGCTAACCAAACTGGAAACAATACAGTGGAGGAGGATTTCCTGGAGTGCATAAGGGATGGTTTTCTAGACCAATATGTCGAGGAACCAACGAGGGGGGAGGCCGTCTTAGACTGGGTGTTGTGAAATGAGAGAGGATTAATTAGCAATCTCGTTGTGCGAGGCCCCTTGGGGAAGAGTGACCATAAAATGGTGGAATTCTACATTAGGATGGAGAATGAAACAGTTAATTCAGAGACCATGGTCCAGAACTTAAAGAAGGGTAACTTTGAAGGTATGAGGCGTGAATTGGCTCAGATAGATTGGCGAATGATACTAAAGGGGTTGATAGTGGATGGGCAATGGCAGACATTTAGAGACCGCATGGATGAACTACAACAATTGTACATCCCTCTCTGGCGTAAAAATAAAAAAGGAAAGGTGGCTTAACCGTGGCTATCAAGGGAAATCAGGGATAGTATTAAAGCCAAGGAAGTAGCATTCAAATTCGCCAGAAATAGCAGCGAATCCGGGGACTGGGAGAAATTTAGAACTCAGCAGAGGAGGACAAAGGGTTTGATTAGGGCAGAGAAAATAGAGTATAAGAGGAAGCTTGCAGGGAACATTAAGACGGACTGCAAAAACTTCGATAGATATGTAAAGAGAAAAAGGTTAGTAAAGACAAACGTAGGTCCCCTGCAGTCAGAATCAGGGGAATTCATAATGGGGAACAAAGAAATGGCAGACCAATTGAACAAGTACTTTGGTTCGGTATTTACCAAGGAGGACACAAACAACCTTCCGGATATAAAAGGGGTCAGGGGGTCTAGTAAGAAGGAAGAACTGAGGGAAATCCTTATTAGTTGGGAAATTGTGTTGGGGAAATGGCTGGGATTGAAGGCCGATAAATCCCCAGGGCCTGATGGACTGCATCCCAGAGTACTTAAGGAGGTGGCCTTGGAAATAGCGGATGCATTGACAGTCATTTTCCAACATTCCATAGATTCTGGATCAGTTCCTATGGAGTGGAGGGTAGCCAATGTAACCCCATTTTTTAAAAAAGGAGGGAGAGAGAAAACAGGGAATTATAGACCGGTCAGCCTGACCTCAGTAGTGGGTAAAATGATGGAATCAATTATTAAGGATGTCATAGCAGCGCATTTGGAAAGAGGTGACATGATAGGTCCAAGTCAGCATGGATTTGTGAAAGGGAAATCATGCTTGACAAATTTCTGGAATTTTTTGAGGATGTTTCCAGTAGAGTGGACAAGGGAGAACCAGTTGATGTGGTGTATTTGGACTTTCAGAAGGCTTTCCACAAGGTCCCACACAAGAGATTAATGTGCAAAGTTAAAGCACATGGGATTGGGGGTAGTGTGCTGACGTGGATTGAGAACTGGTTGGCAGACAGGAAGCAAAGAGTAGGAGTAAATGGGTACTTTTCAGAATGGCAGGCAGCGACTAGTGGTGTACAGCAAGTTTCTGTGCTGGGACCCCAGCTGTTTACACTGTACATTAATGATTTAGACGAGGGGATTAAATGTAGTATCTCCAAATTTGTGGGATGACACTAAGTTGGGTGGCAGTGTGAGCTGCGAGGAGGATGCTATGAGGCTGCAGAGTGACTTGGATAGGTTATGTGAGTGGGCAAATGCATGGCAGATGAAGTATAATGTGGATAAATGTGAGGTTATCCACTTTGGTGGTAAAAACAGAGAGACAGACTATTATCTGAATGGGAAAAGGGGAGGTGCAACGAGATCTGTGTGTCATGGTACATCAGTCATTGAAGGTTGGCATGCAGGTACAGCAGGCGGTTAAGAAAGCAAATGGCATGTTGGCCTTCATAGCGAGGGGATTTGAGTACAGGGGCAGGGAGGTGTTACTACAGTTGTACAGGGCCTTGGTGATGCCACACCTGGAGTATTGTGTACAGTTTTGGTCTCCTAACTTGAGGAAGGACATTCTTGTTATTGAGGGAGTGCAGCGAAGGTTCAACAGACTGATTCCCGGGATGGCGGGATTGACCTATCAAGAAAGACTGGATCAACTGGGCTTGTATTCACTGGAGTTCAGAAGAATGAGAGGGGATCTTATAGAAACGTTTAAAATTCTGACAGGTTTAGACAGGTTAGATGCAGGAAGAATGTTCCCAATGTTGGGGAAGTCCAGAACCAGGGGTCACTAAGGATAAGGGGTAAGCCATTTAGGACCGAGATGAGGAGAAACTTCTTCACCCAGAGTGGTGAACCTGTGGAATTTTCTACCACAGAAAATTGTTGAGGCCAATTCACTAAATATATTCAAAAAGGAGTTAGATGTAGTCCTTACTACTAGGGGGATCAAGGGGTATGGCGAGAAAGCAGGAATGGGGTACTGAAGTTGCATGTTCAGCCATGAACTCATTGAATGGCGGTGCAGGCTCGAAGGACCGAATGGCCCACTCCTGCACCTATTTTCTATGTTTCTATGTGAACGCAGGACTCTGGGTCTGCATCGATACCAGGTCACCACACGTGGGATTTGGCTATCGCTTTCATCATTACGATGCCTGGGTGGGTACTGTGGAGGTCATTGATGAAGGTCTCTCTGCCCTTCTTGGGGACCACTACTCGATTGCCCCAGAGAAGGCAGTGGGTTTGTGTAGACATTTCATCTTTGCACCGCTGGAACAGTTTTATCTGTTCCTGCATTTCCACTGGGACACTGGACTAGCTCCCATGCAGCACGCACCTTTTGACTAGAGATAATAAGGGGTCCTGGTTTGTCCAGATTTTGATCTGCCGGGCAGTGACGGGTGATTGCTCACTCTCAAATGCTTCCATAACAATTGCTAGATCTGTGGGCTGCGCCATTTCCACCCCCATGTTCATCGGAAGGAGGATTGCGGTGGATGGGATCAGGCTCACCAAGGCGAATATGGAGGCAATCGAGAATGCACCGAGGACATAGAATGTGGAGCTGCGGACATTTCTGGTGCTCCTGAACTACTTTGGTAACTTCTTACCCGGTCTCGGCACACTGTTAGAACCACTGCATATCTTCCTATGAAAAGGGGACGAATGGGTTTGCGGCAAAAGCCAAGAAAATGCCTTTGTAAAAGCGAGAAAATTGTTATGCTCAAACAAATTGCTGTGTTGTATGATCCATGTAAGCGTTTGGTACCAATATGTGATTTGTCGTCATATGGCGTCGGGTGTGTATTGCAACAAGTTAATGATTTTGGGAAACTGCAACTGGTTGCTTATGCATCCAGGAGTCTGTCTAAGGCTGAGAGAGCCTACAGCATGATTGAGAAAGAAGCGTTAACGTGTGTCAATGGGGTAAAGAAAATGCATCAATACCTGTTTGGGCTAAAATTTGAATTGGAAACTGACAATAAGCCACTTATATCGCTGTTCACCGAGAGTAAAGAAAAAAATACCAACGCATTGGCCCGCATTCAGGGATGGACGCTCACGTTGTCTGCATACAACTACGCCATCCGCCACAGGTCAGGCACAGAAAACTGCGCCAGGAAAACCCATTTCGAGCGTTTTAACCTGAGCCCCACGCGCTTGAGTCGATTAAGAACCTCCTCCAGGTTCTGCAGATGCTCGACTGTGTTCCGACATGTGACGAAGATGTCGTCCTGGAAGACCACTGTTTGCGGGACCGACTTCAGTAAACTTTCCATGTTTCTCTGGAATATCGCCGCCGCCGATCGGCTTCCAAACGTGCATCTATTATAAACAAAAAGATCTTTGTCCGTGTTGATGTAGGTGAGGGCCTTCGATGATTCCTCCAGTTCCTGTGTCATGTAGGCTGATGTCAGATCCAGCTTTGTGAATGTCTTTCCTCCCACCAGCATTGCAAAGAGGTCATCGGACTTTGGTAGTGGGTATTGGTCCTGCAGGGAGAAACGATTGATAGTTGCTTTGTAATCGCCACAGATTCTGACGGTGCCGCCTTCCTTGAGGACTGGGAAGATAGGACTAGCCCACTCATTGAACTCGATCGGGGAAATGATGCCCTCTCGTTGCAGCCGGTCGAGCTCGATCTTTACCCTTTCTCTCATCATGTACGGTACTGCTCTCGCCTTGTGATGGATGGGTCACGCCCCCGGAATTCGGTGGATCTGCACTTTTGCTCCTTGGAATTTCCCGATGCCTGGTTCGAACAGCGAAGGAAATTTGTTTAAGACCTAGGCACACGAAGTGTCGTCAGCAGACGATAGCACTCGGACGTCATCCCAGTTCCAGCGTATCTTTCCCAGCCAGCTCCTGCAGAGCAGTGTGGGATCATCGCCCGGTACCACCCAGAGTGGTAGCTTGTGCACCACTCCATCGTAGGAGCCCTTTACGGTAGCACTGCCGATTACAGGAATCTATTCTTTTGTGCAAGTTCTTAGTTTCGTGCGAACTGGAGTTAAGAGTGGACTTGAGGCCTTGTTGGACCACAACCTTTCGAAAGTCTTTTTGCCCAGTGTCTAGCTCCATTGACACCTGGAGTCCATTTAGTTCAACAGTCAGCATTATCGGGGGACAATACGTGGTGAATGTCTGCACCACATGTACCTCTGCCTCCTCGATCTGAGGCTCTGGTTCGTCGTGATCCTCTGTGGTCTGTCCTCCTCTGCAACATGGTGGTTTGCAGGTTTAACAGGCTTTGCAGCTCGCCTGCACACTCGTTGGAGATGTCCCATTACAAACGTACTCTTTGAATCGGCATAAATGGAAACGATGATCATCCCCGCAGCGCCAACAAGGTGTTAATGGCCTTGCATTCATCACCCTTGATGGTGGACTCTGAGACATCTGCAGACGTGTAGTTGCAGGTGTGTGTGACCTACCCTGTACATTATGATTCGAAAACAACGTCACTTTGTTCACAGTACTTGTAGCAGCACTTGTGTGCTGAGAGATTTGCTTCGTATTGTCACTGGTGGCAATGAATGCCTGGGTTATAACTATGGCCTTACTCAAGGTTGGGGTCTCTACAGTCAAAAGTTTGCGAAGTATGGTTTCGTGGCCAAAGCCAAGTACGAAAAAGTCTCTGGGCATGTGCTCCAAATGATCTTCAAATTCGCAATGTCCTGCAAGGCATCTTAGCTCGACGACATAATTCTCCACTTCCAGGCCTTCAGACCTTTTGTAGATGTGGAACCGGTACCTCGCCATCAGAACGCTTTCCTTCAGGTTCACATGTTCTCGGACCAGTGTGCACAAATCGTCGGACGATTTCTCCGTGGGTTTCGCTGGAGTGAGCAGATTCTTCATGAGGCCATACGTTGATGCCCCACAGATGGTGAGGAGGATCGCCCTTCGTTTGGCAGCGCTCTCTTCCCCATCTAGCTCCTTGGCTACGAAATATTGATTGAGTCTCTCCACAAAAGTTTCCCAATCGTCTCCCTCTGAGAATTTCTCCAGAATGCCCACTGTTCTCTGCATCTTTGGGTTCGCTATCTGTACCTCGTCGCCAGTTGCTGTGTATTGAAAAAGAGTCAGACTGAACACTGTGAGCTCAAAGTAAAGTGTGACAGTCTTTTATTGCAGGTCTCCAGAGTGCCTCTCCAACCTGTGAAGACTCCTTAAATACGTGCTCCCAAGGGATTATGGGATAGAAACATAGAAACAGAGAAAGTAAGTGCAGGAGCAGGCCATTCAGCCACTTGATCCTGCACCACCATTCAATAAGATCATGGCTGATCAGTCACCTCAGTACCCCTTTCCTGATTTCTCTCAATACCCCTTGATCCCTTTAGCCGCAAGGGCCATATCTAACTCCCTCTTGAATATATCCAACGAACTGGCATCAACGACTCTCTGCGGTAGGGAATTCCACAGGTTAACAACTCTCTGAGTGAAGAAGTTTGTCCTCATCTCAGTCCTAAATGGCTTACCCCTTATCCTTAGACTGTGTCCTCTGGTTCTGGACTTCCCCAACATAGAGAACATTCTTCCTGCATCTAACCTGTCCAGTCCTGTCAGAATTTTATATGTTTCTATGAGATCCCATCTCATCCTTCTAAACTCCAGTGAATACATGCCCAGTCGATCCAGTCTCCCCTCATATGTCAGTCCTGCCACCCCGGGAATCAGTCTGGTGAACCTTCGCTGCACTCCCTCAATAGCAAGAACGTCCTTCCTCAGATTAGGAGACCAAAACTGAACACAATATTCCAGGTGAGGCCTCACCAAGGCCCTGTACAACTGCAGTAAGACCTCCCTGCTCCTATCCTCAAATCCCCTAGCTATGAAGACCAACATACCATTTGTCTTCTTCACCGCCTGCTGTACCTGCATGCCAACTTTCAATGACTGATGTACCATGACACCCAGGTCTCGTTGCACCTCCCCTTTTCCTAAATCTGCTGCCATTCAGATAATATTCTGCCTTTGTGTTTTTGCCCCCAAAGTGGATAACCTCACATTTATCCTCATTATACTGCATCTGCCATGCATTTGCCCACTCACCTAACCTGTCCAAGTCACCCTGCAGACTCTTAGCATCCTCCTCACAGCTCACACCGCCACTCAGCTTAGTGTCATCTGCAAACTTGGAGATATTATACTCAATTTCTTCATCTAAATCATTAATGTATATTGTAAACAGTTGGGGTCCCAGCACTGAGCCCTGCGGCCCCCCACTAGTCACTGCCTGCCATTCTGAAAAGGACCCGTTTATCCCAACTCTCTGCTTCCTGTCTGCCAACTAGTTCCCTATCCACGTCAGTACATTACCCCCAATACCATGTGCTTTAATTTGGGGGTAATGTACTGACTTGGATAGGGAACTAATCTCTTGTGTGGGACCTTGTCAAAAGCCTTTTGAAATTCCAAATGCACCACATCCACTGGTTCTCCCTTGGGACTCCAGGGGATGAGCCCTCTGGTGGCTGTACATAGTAAATACAAGTACACATATATAACAGGGGGCATTACTAGTTCAGCAACATCTCCTACTCCATGCTCTTGTTAGGTGACATCAAGATAGAAGGGCTCTTGGCTATGTCTGGCCACGGATGAGGAGACGCTGTAGACGTCTGGACAGGAGGCCTTACTTCCCATGAGCTTACAGGCAGCAACGCTCATACCTCCAGCTCTCTGAGGGGCAGTGTGTGAGAAGGCTGCGCTGCCGAAAGGAAGTGGTGACAGAGATATGCTGTCTCCTACAGACAGACCTCGGACCGGCACCAGGACTGCGCTGTGTATTGCAGTGAAGATCACTGTGGCACTGGCTTTCTATACCTCCAGCTCTTTCCAGGCTACATCAGGGGACATATCAGCATCTCTCAATATGCTGCACATCGCTGCATTCGCCATGTGGGAATTGCACCCCCACCTCAGGAGGAGGAAGATGAGGAACAGGAGCCTGGTGAGGCCCCGAATCGCCAGCCACACCAGGAGGAGCACCATCCATGGTGGAGGCAGTGTCGCGATGCTGCTAGGCCAAGAGTCACATGATAGCGGCTGAAAACGGATCGGTTTTCTTGAATGGAGAAAGCTGCGGGATGCTGCTAATACTGACCACGCTATGTGCCATGTCCATTAAAGTCTACAATGATACACAAGACGCCAATGCAAAACGGTCAAAGTAACATTTGACTAATGACACTAACGTCTTAGCCTCAACCAACAGAACCAACCTCCACCCCCCAGCAAGTAACAAAACAAAACACCCCAGTCAAACACCATCAAGCACAATGAAGTGCAACAATGTAACGACATATTTACAGCCATTATTCATGTGGTGAGATAATGTATGGCGGCCGCTAACTAGAAGGTATCAATATAATGTATAGCTGCGAGATATAGGGAGCTGTATTGAGAGAGAGGGTCTGTGAAGTAATGCCAGCTTAAACTCCACATGGCTGACTGAGATCTCCCAAATAAATAGAGTTAAGTTGAACTAAGAGTGTTCAAGAGACTATAAAATACATGGTGTCAGAAGTGGAGACTTCTGATCTTTCGTTGAATGCATCAACAATCAAAATATTAGAACTGTAAGAATTTTTCAAGCCGATCAAAATTGACGTTAAGCAGTGCAGTGCAGAGCGTGCTTCCTACACATCGCGCATGGATTCGTGAAGAGCGATAAACAGTCATAAGCTTGTAAAATAATCGAGGCATTAGTAAAGTAAACTTAAAGTGGCATAAGTTATTGTAGAGCCTCGGTTGAAAAAGTAAATACATTGCTACCATATTTTACTATTAGACTTGTTCTCGTCCTCTGTGTATTTGAACTGTATACATGTATATGACAAACTCAAAGTCCTAAACTGTAGCGAGCTATCATGACCACCACGGTGCCAACTCCCGCGCACATTCCTCTCCCACCTCCATTGCAGGTGACTGGCAATTTGAAAGCCAACTGGAAAAAATTCAAACAGCTGTGCGACAGCTATGAAATTATCAGGAATATTGTGGAAAAACCAGATAGGATTGCAACATTTATCACTGCCATTGGCAGCGATGCCTTAGATATCCACATTAATCTTCCCTACAAATCAGAGGAAGACAAGCAGGAAATTGAGATTATTTTGAAGCTCTGGGAAGAGCACTGTAAAGGTAAAACGAACATCATCTATGAACGCTACCAGTTTAACAACTGTGTACAGGGGAACGAGCAGTTTGACAGCGCATGAAAGTGAGAGAACTACCATCGTCATGTGATTTTGACAATTTGAGGGATGATTTTATCAGAGACCGCATAGTCTGCGGAATAACTGATAACACTCTGAGTAAGAGGCTGTTGCAAGAATCAAACCTTACACTCGATAAATGTGTGATGTTCTGTAAAGCTACAGAGGCCACAGTTGTGCAAATGAAATCCATGAAGCTCACTAAAACAGACTCTGAAGATGTCAAAGCTGTCAGACAAAAACCCTGACCCATAAAGAAAGAAGTCACAGACAAAGAGTTCACGAACAATTGCAGATATTGTGGCAAAAGACATGAGCTGTCAAAAACTAAATGCCCAGCATATGGGAAGACCGGCACAAGTTTCCGCTAACAAAATCACTTTTCTCAAAAGTGCAGACAAAGTGGATCGAGGCAGAAGTCTACACATAACCCTAAACATAAGGGCAAGCCAAAAGTTTATGCACGATATGAAAAGTTATGATTCTGATTTTGAAGTCATGACTGTAAAGATGCTTGGTAAAGTTGATCGCACAATCAAGGACAAAGTTGGCAGAAAGTATCCTAACAAGATTATAGCTACCTTCTCCATTAAAAGTCAAATGGTAAAAATGCAAATAGATTGTGGGGCCACATGCAATGTGCCACCTCTTAGATACTTACCTAAAGGCTTAAAGATAAAAGAATCTAAGACAATACTGTCACTATGTGACAACCATGCAACCATTCCAGTGGTAGGGACTCTGGAAAATACAAAGAACAAGCAAAGTACGTTGTGCCCTTTGTGATCATTGAGGGCCAAAGTGCACCACTGATTGGCTCACGCACTGCTCAACAGCTACAACTGATAAAAGTGCAGCATCAGAAAATCGCGGTGGTAAATGAACCACGCGAATCACAAATTATGAACAAGGCAAACGTCTCACTAGCGTCAAAAACTGTCAACAATGCATATCTGGATGTGTTTAAGGGACTTAGACACATGCCAGGGACAGTTCACCTTGAACTTAATGAATCAACGACACAAGCTGCAATGCCACCCAGACGGGTGCCAATAACATTCAAACAAACACTAAAAGAGGAACTCAATCGTTTGGAAAAACGACATATCATCACGAAAGTGGTTGAACGGACAGTCTGGGTATGCAGTCTAGTGACTGTACAAAAACCAAACGGAAAGATATGAATATGTATCGACCTGTCATGGTTTACTAGCCACCAAGTGGCACCACTGTCAGAGGTTATTGGGCTGTGCGCACGTGTGTGCGGCCCAGGTATAAAAAGCCAGCCATCTTGTATTGTAGTCACCTTGGGCCCTAATAAAGTAGAGCCAGGTTTGTACCTGTTCGGAGTTTACAGTATTCAGTCTATTGAGTTATTGCATACACAACATTTGGTGATGAGGTACCAAGAACATTCGCATGCAAAAATGAGCACAATTGCAATTCTGGAGCGATTCGTGGAGGGAGAAGATTGGGCAAACTTTGTAGCCCGCTTGAACCAGTACTTCATGGCCAACAAAATGGAGGAAGAGGCAGACACAGTTCGGCACTGGGAGGTCCTCCTCACGGTTTGCGGTCCGAAAATCTATGGACTCATAAAGAATCTCCCCTCGCCCTTAAGTCCAACGGACAAGGACTATGAAACATTGTGTGCTCTGGTACGTGACCATCTCAGACCAGATGAAGGCATCATCATCTCAAGATATCGAATCTATATGCACGTTCGTTCTGAGGGCCAGGATGTATCGGAATTCGTTGTCGACCTAAGACGTCTAGCTGGACCGTGTAAGTTCAAAACTGCATTGGCAGACATGCTGCGGGACTTCTTTGTAATTGGCATCAACCACGAGGTGATCCTGCGTGAGCTACTGGCAGCGGAGGCGCTGGATTTGAGCAAGGCTATCACCTTGGGCCCTAATAAAGTGGAGCCGATGAAGGACAAAAGCGTAAAGCAGATATCATTAAAAAATCGGAACTCAGCAAGTACTGTGCAGAGCTAGTTCCCCTCGCTGTTTGAACCAGGCATCGGCAATTTCACGGGAGCCAAGGTGCAGATCCATGTGGACTCGGATGCAAGACCCATCCATCATAAAGCTCGGGCAGTTCCATACATGATGAGGGAGAAGGTCGAAATCGAACTGGACAGACTCCAGGGTGAAAGGATCATATCACCGGTCGAATTTAACAAATGGGCCAGCCCCATTGTTCCCGTGTTGAAGAGTGATGTCACTGTCAGGATTTGTCGAGACTACAAGGTTACTATCAACCGAGTTTCGAAACAGGATCAATACCTGTTACTGAAGGCCGGTGACCTGTTTGCAATGCTAGCCGGGGGAAAGTCGTTCACTAAAATGGATCTGACGTCGGCCTACATGATACAGGAGCTGGTCGACACGCTAAGAAACTTACGTGCGTCAACACTCATAAAGGACTGTTTATCTATAACAGGTGCCCTTTTGAAATTTGCTCGGCTGCAGCCATATTTCAGAGGAACATGGAGAGTCTACTGAAGTCCATCCCTAGAACCATTGTGTTCCAAGATGACATACTGGTCACAGGTCGTGACTCTGTCGAACATCTGAACAACCTGGAAGAGGTTCTACATCGTCTGGACAAAGTAGGACTCTGACTAAAACACTCGAAATGCGTCTTCATGGCACCAGAAGTCGAATTCCTGGGGAGGAAAATTGCTGCTGACGGTATCTGGCCCACAGACTCAAAATGCAAGGCCATCAAAAATGCACCCAAACCTCAGAATGTGACAGAGCTGCGTTCGTTCCTTGGTCTACTCAACTACTTCGGTAGTTTCTTACCTAGATTGATCACCTTATTAGAGCCACTGCACATGCTGCTAAGAAAAGGCGACAACTGAGTTTGGGGTGCGTCTCAAGATAGAGCTTTTGAGAAAGCTACTAATCTGCTTTGCTTTAACAAGCTGCTGGTACATTATGATCTGTGTAAGCGTCTAGTATTGGCCTGTGGTGCTTCGTCATATGGAGTTGGTTGCGTGCTCCAACAAGCTAATGAGTCGGGCAAATTACAATCTGTTGCATATGCTTCAAAAAATTTGTCAAAGGCAGAAAAAGCCTACAGCATGGTAGAGAAAGAAACACTAGCCTGTGAGTATGGGGTTAAAAAGATGCATCAGTAGCTGTTTGGTCTTCGGTTTGAACTGGAAACAGATCACAAGCCACTCATTTCACTGTTTTCGGAAAACAAAGGTATCAATACCAATGCATCGTCCCGCATCCAGAGGTGGGCGTTGACATTATCTACCTATGATTATGTTATTCGCCATAGACCTGGCACTGAGTATTGTGCCAATGCATTGAGCCGTCTGCCGTTGCCCAAACTGGAGGTGGAAATGCCACAACTGGCAGATCTACTGTTAGTCATGGGTGCTTTTGAAATTGAAGGAACCCCTGTCACAGCCCAACAAGTTAAGACCTGGATCAGCCAGGAACTGATATTATCAGCTGTGAAATGTTGTATCCTTAGTGGTGTTTGGTCTGCCATACCCAAGCACATGTGTGAGGAGACCAAACCTTACATCCATAGCAAAGACGAACTATCCATTCAATCAGATTGTATACTGTGCTGTAATCATATTGTTATGCCCAAGGAAGGCAGAGAGAAATTTGTGCATGATCTACATAGCACACATCCCGGTATTGTCATGATGCAAGCCATTGCCAGGTCTCATGTATGGTGGCCTGGAATTGACTCTGATCTGGAATCATGTGTGCGTCAGTGCAACACTTGCATGCAGCTAAGTAAAGCACCAGTGGAATCGCCACTGAGTCTGTGGCCGTGGCCATCTAAACCATGGTCCAGGATCCACATCGACTTTGCAGGTCCCTTCCTGAGAAAGATGTTTTTAGTTGTGATGGATGCTTATTCCAAGTGGATGGAGTGTACAATCATGTCATCCACCACATCCACAGCTACCATTGAGAGCCTTTGTGTCATGTTTGCTACGCATGGTCTGCCTGACATCGTTGTAAGCGACAACGGATCTTGCTTCACCAGTATGGAGTTTCAAGAGTTCATGAAACTCAATGGTATCAAATATATGAGATCGGTACTGTTAAGTCCTGACTCTAATGTACTGACTTACATGAGACACATGCTGAAGTCAAGGTCACTCAGGACCTGCACCTTTAATTCCAGCTCTCCAGTGCTGCACTTGCCTGAGACCTCCCTTTATATACCTCAGTGGGACAGGTATGGAGTGTCTCCTGCAAATGCACTTCTGGTGGTAAGGTATGCTTATTGTTACAGGTCATATCCAGTTACAGTCATGTATAGCATGGTAAGATACAGTTATATACAGTAATGTGAGATACATGACAGGTACCATTCAAACCCGCATCCAATGGACAAGCAGAGCATGCGGTCCAAACCATCAAGCAGTGTATGAAACGTGTAACTCAAGGTTCACTGCAAACTCGCTTGTCACGCATATTGCTCAGTTACAGGACAAGACCCCATAAGCTTATTGGGGTCTCCCCTGCTGAACTATTGATGAAGAGAGGTCTCAAGACCAGGCTCTCTCTTGTCCACCTGGACTTGAAAAATCGTGTTGAATACAGATCTCAAAGTTGGCAAGGTTTTCATGATCACGCTACTGTGTCACGCGACATTTCTATCAATGATCCTGTGTATGTACTGAATTATGGTCAAGGTCCCAAATGGATCGCCGATACTGTTACGGCCAAGGAGGGTAACAGAGTGTTTATCGTTAAGCTCAAGAATGGGCAGACATGCAGAAAACATGCCGATCAGTTAAAGCTGCGGCACACGGATGAACTGGAACAGTCTGAGGAAGACACAATCAGTGACTAACCAACCTACCCTCAGTCATCAGAAGACTCCGCTGGCATCAATTAATCTGGACCTTCAATCACTGACATGGTCAATGAATCTGGACTTTCAATCACTGACATGGTCAATGAATCTGGACTTTCAATCACTGACATGGTCAATGAATCTGGACTTTCAATCACTGACATGGTCAATGAATCTGGACTTTCAATCCCTGACATGGTCATCGCCACTCCCATCAGATTCACTACCCAGCCCTAGTCATAACAGACTCAGAACGCTCGCCCAAGGCTAGACGTTCAACTCGGGAGTGGAAAACCCCGTCTCAATTTGTAAAAAGACCGTTACTAATATCTTAAAGGGGGATATTGTCATGTATGTGGCTTGAAGAGTGGTGCAGTAGGGAGGGATTCAAATTCCTGGGACATTGGAACCGGTTCTGGAGGAGATGGGACCAGTACAAACCGGATGGTCTGCACCTGGACAGGACCAGAACCAATGTCCGAGGGGGAGTGTTTGCTAGTGCTGTTGGGGAGGAGTTAAACTAATATGGCAGGGGGATGGGAACCTATGCAGGGAGACAAAGGGAAGTAGAATGGAGGCAGAAGCGAAAGATAGAAAGAAGAAAAGTAAAAGTGGAGGGCAGAGAAACCCAAGGCAAAAAGCAAAAAGGGCCACATTACAGCAAAATTCTAAAGGGGCAAAGTATATTAGAAAGACAAGCCTGACGGCTCTGTGCCTCAATGCGAGGAGTATTCGGAATAAGGTGGACGAATTAACTGCGCAGAAAGCAGTTAACAGGTATGATGTAATTGGCATCACGGAGACATGGCTCCATGGTGACCAAGGCTGGGAACTCAACAGCCAGGGATATTCAACATTTAGGAAGGATAGACAGAAAGGAAAAGGAGGCGGGGTGGTATTGTTGGGTAAAGAGGAAATTAATGCAATAGTAAGAAAGGACATTAGCTTGGATGATGTGGAATCGGTATGGGTGGAGCTGCGGAATACCAAGTGGCAGAAAACGCTAGTGGGAGTTGTGTACAGACCACCAAACAGTAGTAGTAGTGAGGTTGGGGACAGCATCAAACCAGAAATTAGGGAAGCATGCAATAAAGGTACAGCAGTTATCATGGGTGACTTTAATCGACATCTTGATTGGGCTAACCAAACTGATAGCATTGCGGTGGAGGAGGATTTCCTGGTGTGTATTAGGGATGGTTTTCTAGACCAATATGTTGAGGAACCAACCAGGGAGCTGGCCCTCCAAGATTGGGTGATGTGTAATGAGAAAGGACTAATTAACAATCTTGTTGTGCGAGACCCCTTGGAGAAGAGTGACCATAACATAGTAGAATTCTTTATTAAGATGGAGAGTGCCACAGTTAATTCAAAAACTGGAGTCCTGAACTTAAGGAAAAGTAACTTTGATGGTTTGAGGCGTGAATTGGCTAGAATAGACTGGCAAATGATACTTAAAGGGTTGACGGTGGATAAGCAATGGCAAACATTTAAAGATCACATGGATGAACTTCAGCAACTGTACATCCCTGTCTGGAGTAAAAATAAAACGGGGAAGGTTGCTCAACCGTGGCTAACAAGGGAAATTAAGGATAGTGTTAAATCCAAGGAAGAGGCATATAAATTGGCCAGAAAAAGCAGCAAACCTGAGGACTGGGAGAAATTTAGAATTCAGCAGAGGAGGACAAAGGGTTTAATTAAGAGGGGGAAAATAGAGTATGAGAAGAAGCTTGCCAGGAACATAAAAGCTGACTGCAAAAACTTCTATAGATATGTGAAGAGAAAAAGATTAGTGAAGACAAACATAGGTCCCTTGCAGTCGGATTCAGGTGAATTTATAACGGGGAACAAAGAAATGGCAGACCAACTGAACAAATACTTTGGTTCTGCATTCACGAAGGAAGACACAAATAACCTTCCGGAAGTACTAGGGGACCGAGGGTCCAGTAAGAAGGAGGAATTGAAGGATATCCTTATTAGGCAGGAAATTGTGTTAGGGAAATTGATGGGATTGAAGGCCGATAAATCCCCGGGGCCTCTTAGTCTGCATCCCAGAGTACTTAAGGAAGTGGCCCTAGTAATAGTGGATGCATTGGTGATCATTTTCCAACAGTCTATCGACTCTTTCCTTTAGACTGGAGGGTAGCTAATGTAACACCACTTTTTAAAAAAGGAGGAAGAGAGAAAGCGGGTAATTATAAGCCTGACATCAGTGGTGGGGAAGATGTTGGAATCAATTATTAAGGATGAAATAGCAGCGTATTTGGAAAGCAGTGACAGGATCGGTCCAAGTCAGCATGGATTTATGAAGGGGAAATCATGCTTGACAAATCTTCTGGAATTTTTTGAGGATGTAACTAGTAGAGTGGACAAGGGAGAACCAGTGAATGTGGTATATTTGGACTTTCAAAAGGCTTTTGACAAGGTCCAACACAAGCGATTGGTGTGAAAAATAAAAGCACATGGTATTGGGGGTAATGTACTGATGTGGATAGAGAACTGGTTGGTAGACAGGAAGCAGAGAGTCGGGATAAACGGGTCCTTTTCAGATTGACAGGCAGTGACTAGTGGAGAGCCGCAAGGCTCAGTGCTGGGACCCCAGTTCTTCACAATATACATCAATGATTTGGATGAAGGAATTGAGTAATATCTCCAAGTTTACAGATGACACTAAACTGAGTGGCGGTGTGAGCTGTGAGAGGGATGCTAAGAGGCTGCAGGGTGACTTGGACAGGTTAGGTGAGTGGGCAAATGCATGATAGATGCAGTATAATGTGGATAAATGTGAGGTTATCCACTTTGGGGGCAAAAACTCGAAGGCAGAATATTATCTGAATGGTGACAGATTAGGAAAAAGGGAGGTGCAACGAGACCTGGGTGTCATGGTTTATCAGTCATTGAAAGTTGGCATGAAGGTACAGCAGGCGGTAAAGAAGGCAAATGGTATGTTGGCCTTCATAGCTAGGGGATTTGAGTATTGGAGCAGGGAGGTCTTACTGCAGTTGTACAGGGCCTTGGTGAGACTGCACCTTGAGTATTCTGTACAGTTTTGGTCTCCTAATCTGAGGAAGGACGTTCTTCCTATTGAGGGAGTGCAGTGAAGGTTCACCAGACTGATTCCCGGGATGGCTGGACTGACATATGAGGAGAGACTGGATCAACTGGGCCATTGGAGTTTAGAAGGATGAGAGGGGATCTCATAGAAACATACAAGATTCTGACGGGATGGGACAGGTTAGATGTGGGTAGATTGTTCCCGATGTTGGGGAAGTCCAGAATCAGGGGACAGTCTTAGGATAAGGGGTATGTCATTTAGGACTGAGATGAGGAGAAACTTCTTCACTCAGAGAGTTGTTAAACTGTGGAATTCCCTGCTGCAGAGAGTTGTTGATGCCAGTTCATTGGATATATTCAAGATGGAGTTAGATATAGCCCTTACGGCGAAGGGGATCAAGGGATATGGAGAGAAAGCAGGAAAGGGGTACTGAGGGAATGATCAGCCATGATCTTATTGAATGGTGGTGCAGGCTCGAAGGGCCGAATGGCCTACTCCTGCACCTATTTTCTATGTTTCTATGTTTCTATGCATGCTGGGGCTTACTAGCCACCAGATGGCACCACTGTTAGAGGTCATTGGGTTGTGCGTACGTGTGTGCGTCCCAGGTGTAAAAGGCCAGCCATCTTGTAATGTAATCACTTTGGGCCCTAATAAAGTAGAGCCAGGTTTGTACCTGTTTGAAGTTTACAGTATTCAGTCTATTGAGATATTGCATACACAACACGACCCTCAACATCTGAACAATGTGCTGAAATGTGGATACTATCCACTTCCTGTGATTGATGATATCTTGCCATAGATGTCAAATGTAAACGTATTCACTAAAGCAGACTGCAAGGAGGATTTCTTGATTTCTTGCAATGTGAACTAGACAGAGTCCTCCTACCTCACGACCTTCCAGACTCCATGAGGATGATATCGATATAATAGAATGCCATTTGGCATCAGTCCTGCCCTGGAAATCTTCCAGCAGAAGCTAGGCCAAAACCTCAAGGGTCTAGATAGCGTCTACAAGATTGCAGATGATATCTTGATCACTGGACGCGTTGAGACACTTAAACAGGCCAATCTCAATCATGACGCAAACTTACACAAATTCATGCAGAGATGCAGAGAGCGAAACATCAAACTAAACTTCAATAAGTTTGAATACAAGAGTTCCCAACTGAAATACATGAAACACATACTGTCGAGTGATGGACTCAAAGCCAATCCAAGGAAAGTGGTCATAATCAACGAAATGCAGAAACCGCAGGATGACGCAGGTGTACAACGATTTGTCGACATGACAAAGTACCTCGCAAAATTCTTGCCAGATCTTTCAGACGTCAGCGAGGCTCTGCGACGGCTTACTCATAATGACACGGTCCAGAAATGGACTGAAGAACAAGAGAAAGCGTTTGAAGCTATCAAACAGCCCGTGACAGATTCTCCAGTGTTCAGGTACTTTGGCCACAAACTTGCAGCTGAAAGTCAAGGAGATGCTTCAAACAAAAGTCTTGGGTTCAGCCTTCTGCAACAGGATCAACCAATTGCATACGCGAGCCAAATGCTCACTCCAGCAGAAATGCGATACTCTCAAATCGAAAAGGAGCTGCTTGCTCAATCTTTGGAATGGAACAAAACCATCAATATGTATACAGTCGCAAACTCACGCTATGGACAGACCATAAGCCTTTGGTTGCTATACGATGCAAACCATTATCTGCAGCACCCAAACGACTACAACGTCTGCTCATTCGGATCAACCAGTATGACGTCAAAATAAAGTATCAAGCAGGAAAAGAAATGTACCTAGCTGACACCCTCTTGCACGCATTCCTCGAAAACGTGACGAGATCACCAACAGAAATTGCAATGGAATGCATCCACATGACTTTCTGCCACTCTCCAAACAAGGACTGACTAACATACAATGTGCAACTGCAAGCGACTCCACACTACAACTGGTCATACAACAAATCACAACGGGATGGCCAGAAACGACACATGAATGCCCGCCTGAAACATATACATACTTCAAAGTTCGTGACGAACTCACAACATAGGATGGCATAGTCTTCCAAGGCTATCGCTGTGTTATACCAAAATCCCTGAGGTCTCACATTCGTCAGCGACCTCATGCTGCTCACACTGACATCGAGAGCACTCTTCAACATGCCAGAGAATATGTTTACTGGCCAGGACTGAACAATGACATAAAAGACTATGGGCTAGAACCTCCACTTTTGTGCTTATCGCCGAAAAATGGACATTATTTCCGGCATGGGCGGTAAAAAGGGGTTTTCAGATCGCCGGCTTCTCACCCATTCTCAAAGCACCTAGTGTCCATTTTTGAAAATGGCCGTTATCGCGAGCGATATGAAATGAGCGGAGGTGTTAAATTTTTTTGATCTTCTGTCGTAAAGTGTGGCCGTCCTTCGCAATGGCATGGCAACGCTCGATTCCCGTGATTCAGGAGGTCAAGGGTCATCATGACATGTGCAGAAGAGGAGACAGAGAGAAAGGGAGCTCAGAGGCACTGAAAGCGTGTGTGGCTATGGAGTGTGCTTGTCAAGCTGTTGTGGGAGGCACGAGGGAGATTCACCAGCAGCAAAAAGCCTTCTCAGCACCAAGAACATCTTTGGCATTGAGTTTTTGTCTAACAAATAAGATATAACATGGAAGGGAATCGAGCGTTGCCATGCCATTGCGAAGGACGGCCACACTTTACGACAGAAGATCAAAAAAATTTAACACCTCCGCTCATTTCATATCGCTCGCGATAACGGCCATTTTCAAAAATGGAGACTAAGTGCTTTGAGAATAGGTGAGAACACTGGTGGCAGAGGGCTCCCAATGGTCCTGGAGCGCGATACTGCACCCCAAGGTGCCGTACCCCCATTGCCAACCATACATGAGAGCCAGCAGCAGCATCTTGCTTCTGGCTCAGAGCACATTCACACCTTAGGACCATCCTCTCCCTTATCCGTCCAAGTAGCGTTCGGCCACCGCCCCCCCCCCCCCCGCGCCCCCACCCCACAATGAAGCATCACCTGAGGAGCTCCTTGGCCAGGTGCCTTGGAGTCAGGAGGGAATGGGGAGGGGGTAGAGGTGGGGAGGAGAAGCAAAGGGCGGGGGGAGGGGGGGGGGAAGAGTTGGTTTATACAGAAATACTGATGATTTCAGACTAATGTTCGGTTTAAATGTTTTTTATTTAACAATACCTTGTAGCGCATTGGCTCAGATAGCTGCCCTGTTACGCACTGGGTATAATTACACTTAGCTTCAATCAACTTAAACTTTAATTGTCACCAAGGTGATGCCCACCATTGATGTATGATCTGCACACCTAGCAGTGTGTCAGCCTTGTAAATAATACCAACGTTCTTTCAGGCAAAGCGATCATTGATGAGCTCCTGACGTAAGGCTTTTGCAGCGATCATGCCACCACGGGCCCTTTCAGCATCAGCCTGATTGTCTGGGCCAATGTCAGCATCCGACTCCGCGTCCTCCTCTTCCTCTCTCTCCTGAGCTGGACCGTCACATCCTTCTGGCAATTCTTGTCCCCTCCTGATAGCCAAGTTGTGCAGTATGGAGCACACCACCATGAATTGAGCTACCTGCTCAGGGTGGTATTGGAGCTTGCCTCCTGAGTGGTTCAGGCATCTAAAGCACTGCTTCAGCACTCCAATGGTTTTCTCCACGATATTGCGAGTTGCTCTGTGGCTCTCGTTGTATCACCTCTCGGCGTCGGTGTGGGTGTCACGCAGTGGGGTCATCAGCCACGTGGCGAGGCCATATCCTTTGTCACCAAGCATCCAGCATTGACCTTGTGGCTGATTGTTAAACCAGTCAGATACAGTGCTCGCATGCAGGATGTGAGCATCATGGATGCTGCCCGGAAATTGAGCATTCACTGCCAGTATCATTTACTGGCAGTCAGAATCAGGTGAATTCATCATGGGGAACAAGGAAATAGCAGACAAATTGAACAAATACTTTGGTTCTGTCTTCACTAAGGAAGACACGGATAATCTCCCGAAAATACTAGGGGACTGAGGGTCTAACGAGAAGGGGGAACTGAGGGAAATCCTTATCAGTCAGGAAATGGTGTTAGGGAAATTGGAGGGACTGAAGGCCGATACATCCCCAGGGCCTGATAGTCTGCATCCCAGAGGACTTAAGGAAGTGGCTCTAGAAATAGTAGATACATTGGTGGTCAGTTTCCAACATTCCATGAACTCTGGATCAGTTCCTATGGATTGGAGGGTAGCTAATGTAACCCCACTTTTTAAAAAAGGAGGGAGAGAGAAAACAGGGAATTATAGACCGGTTAGCATGACATCGGTGGTGGTGAAAATGCTGGAATCAATTATTAAAGATGTAATAGCAGCGCATCTGGAAAGCAGTGACAGGATCGGTCCAAGTCAGCATGGATTTATGAAAGGGAAATCATGCTTGACAAATCTTCTAGAGTTTTTTGAGGATGTAACTAGTAGAGTGGATGAGGGAGAACCAGTGGATGTGGTGTATTTGGACTTTCAAAAGGCTTTTGACAAGGTCCCACACAAGAGATTAATGTGCAAAATTAAGGCACATGGTATTGGGGGTAATGTATTGACGTGGATAGAGAACTGGTTGGCAGACAGGAAGCAAAGAGTGGGAATAACTGGGTCCTTTTCAGAATGGCAGTGACTAGTGGGGTGCGCAGGGTTCAGTGCTGGGACCCCAGCTATTTACAATATACATTAATGATTTAGATGAAGGAATTGAATGTAATATCTCCAAGTTTGCAGATGACACTAAGCTGGGTGGCAGTGCGAGCTGCGAGGAGGATGCTAAGAGGCTGCAGGGTGACTTGGACAGGTTAGGTGAATGGGCAAATGCATGGCAGATGCAGTATAATGTGGATAAGTGTGATTGTTATCCACTTTGGTGGCAAAAACAGGAAGGCAGCTTATTATCTGAATGGTGACAGATTAGTAAAAGGCAAGGTGCAAAGAGGCATGGGTGTCATGGTACATCAGTCATTGAAGGTAGGCATGCAGGTACAGCAGGCGGTAAAGAAAGCAAATGGTATGCTGGCCTTCATAGCGTGGGGATTTGAGTATAGGAGCAGGGAGGTCTTACTGCAGTTGTACAGGGCCATGGTGAGACCACACCTTGAGTATTCTGTACAGTTTTGCTCTCCTAATCTGAGGAAGGACATGCTTGCTATTGAGGAAGTGCAGCGAAGGTTCACCAGACTGATTCCCGGAATGGCAGGACTGACATATGAGGAAAGACTTGATCGGCTAGGCTTATACTCACTTGAATTTAGAAGAATGAGATGGGATCTCAAATTATAAAATTCTGACGGGACTGGACAGGTTAGATGTAGGTAGAATGTTCCCGATGTTGGGGAAGTCCAGAACCAGGGATCACTGTCTAAGATAAGGGGTAAGCCACATAGGACCGAGATGAGGACAAACTTTTTCATCCAGAGAGTTATGAACCTGTGGAATTCTCTGTACAGAAAGTTGTTGAGTCCAGTTCGTTGGACATATTCAAAAGGGAGTTAGATGTGGCCCTTACGGCTAAAGAGATCAAGGGGTATGGAGAGAAGGCAGGGGTGGGCTACTGAGGTTACATGATCAGCCATGATCATATTGAATGGTGCTGCAAGCTCGAAGGGCCGAATGGCCTGCTCCTGCACCTATTTTCTATGTTTCTATGTTTCGACAACCCAGTTGGACATTCAGGGAGTGGAATCTCTTGCGGTTCCTGAAAACCTCTGCACCCTGAAAAGGTGCCCGCAGCGCGATATGCGTATAGATGAGTTGACAGCACAAATTGAGACAAATGGGTATGATCAGAGACGTGGTTGCAAGGTGACCAGGACTGGGAATTAAATATTCAGGGATACTTGACAATCTGGAAGGACAGACAGAAAGGAAAAGGAGGAGGGATAGCTCTATTGATAAAGGATGGAATCACAGCAATAGTAAGAAACGATATTGACTCAAAGGATTAGGGTGTTGAAACAGTTTGGGTGGAGATAAGAAACAATAGGGTTAAAAATCCCTGGTGGGCATAGCCTATAGGCCCCCTAACAGTAGCAACTCTGTTGGTCGGAGCATAAACCAGGAAATAGTGGGGGCTTGTAAAAAGGGAACAGCAATTATCATGGGTGATTTTAACCTCCATATTGATTGGACAAATCAAATTGGTCAGGGTAGCCTTGAGGAAGAGTTCATAGAGTGCTTAAGGGACAGGTTCCTTGAGCAGTATGTAACGGAACCAATCAGGGGGCAGGCAATCTTCGATCTGGTCTTGTGTAATGAGACAGGATTAATAAACAATCTCCAAGTAAAGGATTCCCTCGGAATGAGTGATCATAGCATGATTGAATTTCAAATTCAGATGGAGGGTGAGAAAGTTGGATCCCTAGCATACTAAGCTTAAATAAAGGAGACTATGAAGGTATGAGGGCAGAGTTGGGAAAATGGACTGGGAAAATAGACTAAAGTGTAGGGCGGTTGATGAACAGTGGTGTACATTTAAGGAGATATTTCACAACTCTCAAGAAAAATATATTCCAGTGAGGAGGAAAGGTGTAAGAGAAAAGATAGCCATCTGTGGCTAACTAAAGAAATAAAGGACGATATCCAATTAAAAACAAGGGCATACAAAGTGGCCAAAACTAGTGGGAGGACAGAAGAATGGGAAGCTTTAAAAGCCAGCAAAGAATGACTAAAAAAACTGATTAAGAAAGGGAAGATAGATTATGAAAGTAAACTAGCACAAAATATAAAAACAGATAGCAAGAATTTCTATAGGTATATAAAAAGGAAAAGGGTGGCTAAAGTAAATGTTGGTCCCCTGGAGGATGAGTCCGGGGAATTAGTAATGAGAACATGGAGATGGCAGAAACTCTGAACAAATATTTTGTATCAGTCTTTACGGTAGAGGACACTAACAATATTCCAACAGTGGATAGTCAAGGGGCTATAGAGGGGGAGGAACTTAACACAATCACAGTCACTAAGGAGGCGGTACTCAGTAAGATAATGGGACTAAAGGCAGATAAATCCCTGGACCTGATGATTTGCATCCTAGGGTCTTACGAGAAGTAGCGGCAGGGATTGTGGATGCATTGGTTGTAATTTGCCAAAATTCCCTGAATTCTGGGCAGGTCCCAGCAGATTGGAAAACTGCAAATGTAACGCCCCTATTTAAAAAAGGAGGCAGACAAAAAGACCAGTTAGCCTAACATCTGTGGTTGGGAAAATGTTGGAGTCCATTATTAAAGAAGCAGTAGCAAGACATTTGGATAAGAAAAATTTGGTCAGGCGGAGTCAGCATGGATTTATGAAGGGGAAAATCATGTTTGACAAATTTGCTGGAGTTCTTTGAGGATGTAACGAACAGGGTGGATAAAGGGGAACCAGTGGATGTGGTATATTTGGACTTCCAGAGGCCATTTCACAAGGTGCCACATAAAATGTTACTGCACAAGATAAAAGGTCACGGGGTTGGGGGTAATATATTAGCATGGATAGAGGATTGGCTAACTAACAGAGAACAGAGAGTTGGGATAAATGGTTGATTCTCTGGTTGGCAACCAGTAACTAGTGGGGTGCCGCAGGGATCAGTGCTGGGACCCCAACTATTTACAATCTACATTAACAACTTGGAAGAAGGGACTGAGTGTAATGTAGCCAAGTTTGCTGATGATACAAAGATGGGAGGAAAAGCAATGTGTGAGGACACAAAAATTCTGCAAAAGGACATAGACAGGTTAAGTGAGTGGGCAAAAATTTGGCAGATGGAGTATAATGTTGGGAAGTGTGAGGTCATGCACTTTAGCAGAAAAAAATCAAAGAGCAAGTTATTATTTAAATGGAGAAAGATTGCAAAGTGCTGCAGTACAGCGGGACCTGGGGGTACTTGAGCATGAAACACAAAAGGATAGTATGCAGGTACTGCGAGTGATCAGAAAGGCCAATGGTATCTTATTGCAAAGGGGATGGACTTTAAAAGCAGGGCAGTCTTGCGACAGCTATACAAGGTATTGGTGAAGCCGCACCTGGAATACTGCGTGCAGTTTTGGTTTCCAGACTGACGAAAAGATATATTTGCTTTGGAGGCAGTTCAGAGAAGGTTCACAAGGTGATTCCGTTGATGAGGGGGTTGACTTATGAGGAAAGGTTGTGTAGGTTGGGCCTCTAATCATTGGAATTCAAAAGAATGAGGTTATCTTATCGAAATGTATAAGATTATGAGGGGGCTTGACAAGGTGGATGCAGAGACGATGATGGGGGAGACTAGAACTAGAGGGCATGACCTTAGAATAAGGGGCCGCCCATTTAAAACAGAGATGAGGAGGAATTTCTTCTCCCAGAGGGTTGTAAATCTGTGGAATTCGCTGCCTCAGAGAGCTGTGGAAGCTGGGACATTGAATAAATTTAAGACAGAAATAAACAGTTTCTTGAATAATAAGGGGATAAGGGGTTATGGGGAGCGGGCGGGGAAGTGGAGCTGAGTTCATGATCAGATCAGCCATGATCTTATTGAATGGCGGAGCAGGCTCGAGGGCCCGTATGGCCTATTCCTGCTCCTATTTCTTATGTTCTTATGTTCTTATGTTCTTAATGCTCCCTGCACCTTGGGGAAGTTTGCAATTCCGGAGAATCCTAGAACCCTCTCACTCTGTGCCTCCCTAGTCATAAGGAAGCTGATCAAGTCCCTCCTGCATGTGTACAGGGCTTCAGTGACTTGTCTAATTCAGCGATATGTGGCATGCTGAGAAAGTCTGCAAATGTTGCCAGCTGTGGCCTGAAAAGAACCCGAGGCGTAGAACGACAGTGCCGCGGTGACTTTGACCTCGACGGACAATGCAGTACTGATGGTGCTGGCAGGCTGCAGATCTGTCCTTATCAGCTGGCATACCTCTTTGTGGAAGCGCAGTCTCCGAAGGCAGGTGGTGTCGGGCAAGTCAAGATAAGAATGCTTCTCCTTGTACTTGCAGGGGGTGTGAAACGTCTGGTCCTCCTCATCAATTTGTTACATCTTACATTGGGCACATAATGCAGTGGAGCGTTCCTTCAGCGATGTCGAGTCTGCTGCATGTATTTGGTCACCAAGCAAGGGTGAGAAAGGAAAGGCCCCATTGCAGTAGCTCTCTGTTTTTCACCGATTGCACACAAACAAGGAATGTCCCGATGAAGACACCTATTCAATTCCAATCAGTCGCTGTATGGTCAAGATGTTTTTAGAGATGTTCACATCAACTCCAATGACCTGCAGAGTACATCCGAACTCCCCTGAGGTTGAAGCACAGCAGCCTTTTAAAGGATGTGACATGTGATCTAGAACATGGCGTCCATACGCTGTGATTCATTCCGGTTAGTTCCACTATTTCTGGGCGTTTTTTGGGGCGAGTGATATTGTGATATGTGTGCGAGGTGGTGAAATTGACGCTAGGTGATCTCATGGCTGCTAGTTTTGGTAAATATGTTCTTTAGGACAAAAAAAAGTGGGTGGGCGTTAATATTGAATCTCGGCTTTAAATCAGTGTGGAAAGTAACACTGGGTGATATTATGGGCGTTGATTTCACCCATTCTGCTGATTCCGCCCAAAAGAAGGGGCCGGGCGGTAATATTTTCTCCCGGTGTTAAGCACATGGGGAAAGTAATGCTCGGTGATAAGTTTCCTAAAAATGCCCGTCTGTTTCCATTTTGTGCCAAAATGGGCGATATATGGGTGTTATACGTCATTTCAACAGTAAAATGGGCATTAAGTGGGCGTTAAGCATGCAAAAAAAGTGGAGGTTTAAGCCCTATGTTTCAAAGTGTGAAACATGTAACACCTATCAATCGAGCCAACCAAAAGAACCATTGATAAATCACAACCTCCCTCAGAGACCGTGGGAAAAGATTGGTTGTGACATATTCACACGCGATGGCAAAGACTGCTTGTGCACAGTGGACTACTACTCGGACTATTTCGAGATAGACAATCTGCATGGAAAAAAAGATGCCACTGTCATCATCAAACACCTCAAGAAACACTTCTCTAACCGCGGTATTCCAGACAAGGTTCAATCCGACAATGGACCTCCCTTCAACTCACAACCCTTCACAAACTTTGCCACAAAATATGGATTCGATCACGCAACAAGCTCACCAGAATATCCACAAAGCAACAAACAGGTTGAGAACGCAAAGCAGTTAATCAAGAAGACAAAGAAAGACTGTGGTGACATCTACATGTAGCTTCTCATCTGGCGAAACACATCAACTGAAGGCCTTGATAGTTCGCCAGCACAACGCTTACTCGGTCGCTGTACAAAGACAAACAATGAACTACTCAAACCAAGAATCATACACAACGTCATCGTCAACAAAGAAAGGAACCATGCCAAACAAGCACACTACTACAACAGAGGAGCTACAGCACTTCCTACACTGCAGGCAGGAGAAACAGTGAGACTTAAACAAACCTGAGAAAGCAAAGAGTGGCAAAAAGCTCAGGTTCAGAAACAAGTCGGCATTCGTTCATATCAGGTCATTACAGAAGATGGCCATGAGTATCGCAGAAATAGGAAACATCTGAGAAAGAGCGCTGAGACATTCATCAAAACTCTAGAGATCTCAATGACAACCACAGACGATCCACTGCCAACACAACCAACTAACACGCGAAACAGCACTTCAACGACAACACATGAAAACAGGAATATGTTGCCTGATAGTTCCCCTCAGAGCACTGATAAAGGGACTAAAACGATCAATGCACAGAACACCACTGAAACAACCAGTTTGAGGCAAAGCAACAGAATCCGCACAACACCAAAATACCTGGAACATTATGTACAGAAATAAGAAATCAAGGACACTTGGATAAAGAATTAATAAGACAAGAGTTTTGATGTTGGTTGTTAAACATGCAGTTGTTTAATACATGTATTCATAAGAAGTTAATTGCCCGTTTATATTGAAGCTAACTTTAATTAATTTTGGTTTCTTATGAAAGGAAAGTTGTAACGAGATAATGTATAGCGCCCTCTAGCTAGGAGGTATCGATATACTGTATAGCGCCCTCTAGCTAGGAGGTATAGGGAGCTGTATTGAGAGAGTTGGGTCTGTGAAGGAACGCCATCTTAAGCACCACATGGCTGTCTGAGATCTCCCAAATAAATAGAGTTAAGTTAAACTAAGAGTGTTCAAGAAATCTCAGCAGGACAGGCAGCACCTGTGGATGTGGTGTCCCTGCACCTTACTACAAATTCACACGAGGCATGTACTGCAGACACAGTCACTACGTGACCTGAACCTTTATTCCCAGGACTAAGGAGTGCTGACCCTGGGTGGGACCTCCCCTTTTATACCTGTAAACCCAGGTGAGGATTGTTTCCCACAAGTTCACCCCCTGTGGTCAGGGTGTGCATTTCTAGGGTATAAGTACTGTATACAGGAGTTACATGAAGGTTACAGTTGTATGATGGTTACATACATGACATCACCTCCCCCCTTACGTCTTTTTGTGTCAAAGGTTAAGTCTTTCAGGTGGTCGACGCTCTCTCGTGGAGCGCCGCAGTTGGAGCTCTGGTGGCTGAGCCTTGGCATGCGTCTCTGTCACCTGAGGTGATTCCGACCTGTCCGGGCTGGCCGCAGGGACTGTGCATACTGTGGATTGTCCTTGTTGCTCGTCCACTGGCAGTGGTGTGGGTGACATCTCATGCTCTTCTTCAGGTTCCTCCGTGTCTATGCTGAATCTTTTCTTTACTCTAAGTGTTTGCGGCATATCTGCCCATTGTTTAGTCTGATCATTATGACCCTATTCCCTTCTTTGTCAATTACTGTGCCCTCAAGCCACTTGGGTCCCAAAGCATGGTTAAGAACAAATATCGGGTCATCCATTTCTATACACCTCCCCCTTGAGTTTCGATCATGGAACTCGGTTTGGGACTGGCGCTTGCCTTCAACAATGTTTGCCAGGGCAGGGTGAATGAGGGACAGCCGCATTTTAAGCATGCGTTTCATGAGGAGTTCTACTGGCGGGACTCCCGTGAGCGATTGCGGCCGGGACTTGTAGGCCAGCAGGAGGCGCGATAGGCGGTACTGAAGGGAGGGTCCTTGGATGCGTAGCATGTCCTGTTTTATGATTTGGACCATACGTGCCGCCTGGCCATTGGAAGCCGGCTTGAACAGCGCTGTCCAGACCATTGCCCAACATAAACTCCTGGAATTCATGGCTTGTGAAACACAGGCCATTGTCGCTGACCAGGATGTCCGGCAAGCCGTGGGTCGTGAAAACTGTATGCAGACTCTCCACGGTGATGGATGTCGTGCACGAGTTTAATATGATGCGCTCGATCCATTTTGAGTATGCATCGACAACGATCAGGAACATTTTCCCCATGAATGGGCCCGCATAGTCTATGTGAATACGTCACCATGGCCTGGTGGGCCAGAGCCACGGGCTGAGTGAGGCCTCCCTGGGGGCATTGCCCAGCTGGGCACACGTCGTGCACCTGCAAACCAAGTGTTCCAGGTCTGAGTCAATCCCCGGCCACCATACATGTGACCAGGCAATGGCCTTCATTAACACGATGCCAGGGTGCTCGATGTGGAGTTCCCTGATGAACGCTTCCCTTCCTTTCTGGGGCATGACCACCTGGCTGCCCCATAGCAGGCAGTCGGCTTGGATGGAGAGCTCATCCATCCGTCTCTGAAACGGTCTGACCTCCTCGGGGCACGCCCCGTGTGTGAGCACCCAATCCCAGTCAGAACACATTTCTTCATCATGGACAGAAGGGGGTCTCTGTTGGTCCAGAGTTTGATCTGGCGGGCTGTGATGGGGGAGCCTGCGGTGTCAAAAGCCTCAACGGCCATGACCATCTCAGCACTTTGCTCTGACGCCCCCTCAGTGGTGGCCAGTGGGAGCCTGCTGAGCGCGTTAGCGCAATTTTCGGTGCCTGGTCGGTGCCGTATGGTGTAGTCATACGCAGCCAGCGTGAGAGCCCATCGCTGTATGCGAGCTGACGCATTGGCATTGACAGCCTTGTTGTCGGACAACAGGGATGTTAACGGCTTGTGATCCGTTTCTAGCTCGAACCGTCTACCAAAAAGGTACTGGTGCATCTTTTTCACACCGTAAACCCAAGCGAGTGCTTCCTTTTCGACCATGCCGTATCCACGCTCTGCCTGGAAGAGTGACCTGGAGGCATAAGCCACCGGTTGGAGTCGGCTGTCATCATTACCCTGCTGCAACACACACCCAACCCCGTAGGATAATGCATCGCACGTATAAACCAGTTTTTTTACAGGGGTCATACAAAGTCAACAGTTTGTTAGAACACAGCAGGTTCCTCGCCTTATTGAAAGCCCATTCTTGACAGTCACCCCAAAACCATTCACAACCTTTACGCAGGAGCATGTGTAACGGCTCCAACAATGTGCTTAAATTCGGCAGAACGTTCCCGAAATAGTTCAAAAGTCCCAGGAATGATCGCAACTCTGACGTGTTGCCGGGCCTGGGCGCCCTGCGGATCGCCTCCGTTTTTGATTCGGTAGGCCGGATCCCATCTGCGGCAACCCTCCTGCCCAAAAACTCAACCTCTGGGGCCAAAAACACACACTTGGCCTTTTTCAGCCGCAAGCCTACCCTGTCCAGTCGGCATAGCACCTCCTCCAGGTTGTGGAGGTGTTCCTCGGTGTCTTGACCTGTTATAAGGATGTCGTCTTGGAATATGTTTGTTCCAGGAATGGATTTGAGCAAGCTTTCCATGTTCCGCTGAAAGATAGCAGCCGCTGAACGAATGGCAAACGGATACCTGTTGTAGATAAATAATCCCTTGTGTGTCGTGATGGTGGTCAGAAGCTTTAATTCTTCAGCCAGTTCCTGAGTCATGTAGGCCGAAGTGAGGTCCAACTTCATGAACAGCTTACCACCTGCCAGCATGGCAAAAAGGTCCTCCGCTCTCGGCAGCGGGTATTGGTCTTGCAGCGACACTCGGTTGATGGTGGCTTTGTAGTCGCCACAAATCCTGACCGAGCCATCTGCTTTAAGGACAGGAATGATGGAACTTGCCCAGTCGTTCAATTCAATGGCTGAAATTATGCCCTCTCTGAGCAGCCTGTCCAATTCACTTTCAATTTTCTCACGCATCACATACGGCACCGCTCTGGCTTTGTGGTGCACTGGTCTAGCGTCCGGAGTGATGCGTATCACTACTTTAGTGCCCTTGAACGTACCGACACCGGGTTGAAACAGTGACCCGAATTTTTGTAGGACCTGTGAGCATGAACTTCACTCCACAGATGAAATGGCGTGCACATCCCCCTATTTCCAATTCATCTCGGCTAACCAACTCTTCCCCAAGAGCGCGGGGCCATTTCCCGGGATGATCCAGAGTGGCAGCCGGTTCTGTGATCCATTATGCGTTACCACCAAGTTTGCACTGCCTAGCACTGGGATGATCTCTTTGGTGTACGTCCGTAGCTGCAAGTCAACGTGTTCCAGTTTGGGCCTGCTAGCTCTGTGTCTCTCAAATTGTTGGGCGCTCATAAGTGACTGGCTAGCTCCCGTATCCAGCTCCATGCGCACCGGGATGCCATTCAATAAAACTTTCATCATCATGGGTGGCGTTTTAGTGTATGAGCTGTGGACGTCAGCCACATGAACCTGCTGAACTTCAGCATCCATGGCTTTCCCCAGGCATCATCCTGCATTGCAGACCCTTCATCTGGTTCCTCTGTCTCACAGATTAGCCTCGCTACAGCCTTTTTGCACATCCTGGCCAAGTGTCCACTGACGTTACAAATCCTACAGGTATGTTGCTGGAACTTCCAGCTTTTCGCAGTATGTCTACCCCCGCACCTCCAGCATGAGCTGAGATTGTTGTTAACAAAAGAATGTTACCAGGCATTCCTCTCTGATTGCCCATTTGGTTGTTTCTAAGCACTCTGATGGTGGGTGTTGATGGTCCCATCGCGGGACGCATTGTTCCACATGATGGCGTGATTTGCCGATCCCCTTTCCATTGTCCCTGCTGCGGGCCCACTCTAGAGTCTGTTGCTGCCTGGGTGGTTTCAAAGTGCCCTTGCCTGCCTGCGGGGTCCCGAGCCGCGTTCACCATGTTAACTCCCTGGTCCATCGCCACGTTGGCTGCCTGCGTAAATTAGCTTGGTCTCCTCTTCCCCTGCCATGAAGGTCTGAGCTATCAATGCTGCCCCCTAATAAAGTCAAGCCCTTGGTCTCTATGAACTTCCTGAAAATCCCGGCAAGATTAATGCCCTCAATGAAGAAATCCCTAAACATCTCCCCCCTGCAGGCATCGGAGAACTTATAGAAACTGGCCAAGTGCCGCAGGTCCGCAACGAAGTCTGAGATGTTTTATCCCTCCCAACGCCGGTGTGTACAACGGGTGCCGGGCCATGTGCACGCTACTCGCCGGCTTGAGATGCTCACTGATCAGCTGGCTGAGCCCTTCAAAGGACTTGTCTGCTGGCTTTTGGGGTGCGAGCAGGTCTTTCATCAGCGCATACGTCTGTGTCCCGTAGCTGGTCAGTAGATGCGCCCTCCGCTTGTCAGACGCTGTCGCTCCCAGCCAGACCTTCGTGACAAAGCTCTGCTGGAGTTTCTCCACAAAGTCATCCCAGTCCTCACCCACACAATAACGTTCCTCTGTGCTACCGGTGGCCATCCCCGTGGTTCGGTGGTTCCCGTTTCTCGTCGCCAAATGTGGTATCCCTGCACCTTACTACAAATTCACACGAGGCATGTACTGCAGACACAGTCACGATGTGAACTTAACCTTTATTCCCAGGACCAAGGAGTGTTGACCCTGGGTGGGACCTCCCCTTTTATACCTGTAAACCCAGGTGTGGAGTGTCTCCCACAAGTTCACCCCCTGTGGTCAGGGTGTGCATTTCTAGGGTATAAGTACAGTGTACAGGAGTTGCATGAAGGTTACAGTTACATGAAGGTTACCGTTGCATGATGGTTACATACATGACAGTGGAGAGGAAGCAGAGTTAACGTTTCAGATCGTATGATGACCGAAGTCTCAGCTTCCAGTGTTGCACAATCTGAAGCCACCCAAGTCTGAGTGCTGCAATGGATACTCAGACTAAAGTCATGCAAGCTCAGCTTGCTGCTACACATGCACAGACTGCTGTCATCATAGCTCTGTTTACCAATGTTGAAAGGGGATTGCAGGGTGTCACAGCAGTTCAGCCATCTATACTCCAGCAGGTTACCACGAATGCTGAGGAACTGGGAGTGGCAATGAATCTTTGGAGGCCGACTCTGCTGTCCTTTCTCAGGAGCGGGTGCAGGACATTCTGAAAAGGGAGGGTGAACAGCCAGTTGTCGTGGTGCACATTGGTACCAACGATATAGGTAAAAAAAGGGATAAGGTCCTATGAGACGAATTTAAAGAGCTAGGAGCTAAATTAAAATGTAGGACCTCAAAATTAGTAATCTCGGGATTGCTACCAGTGCTATGTGCTAGTCAGAGTAGGAATCGTAGGATAGCTCAGATGAATACGTGGCTTGAGCAATGGTGCAGCAGGGAGGGATTCAAATTCCTGGGGCATTGGAACCGGTTCTGGGGGAGGTGGGACCAGTACAAACCGGACGGTCTGCACCTGGGAAGGGCCGGAACCAATGTCCTAGGGGGAGTGTTTGCTAGTGCTGTTGGGGAGGAGTTAAACTAATATGGCAGGGGGATGGGATCCAATGCAGGGAGATAGAGGGAAACAAAAAGGAGATAAAAGCAAAAGACAGAAAGGAGATGAGTAAAAGTGGAGGGCAGAGAAACCCAAGGCATAAAACAAAAAGGGCCAAAGTGTATTAAAAAGGCAAGCATGAAAGCTCGGTGCCTCAATGCGAGGAGTATTCGGAACACAGGAGAGGGCTCTGAGCTAGTTAGAATGGGTGAGAGCTCAGATGAACAGGATCGCAAGAAAGAATGCAAAAGGCAGGAGGCAACAGAGCAGAGTAGCACTGGGGTAAGTGTAAACCACAAGGTGATAGGAAGGGACAATATGTATGAATATAAAGGGGCTGCAGGAGGGGTCAAAACTAAAAATCATGGTTTGAAAACTAGTATTAAAACACTCTACCTAAACGCATGCAGCATTCGAAATAAAGTAAATGAGTTGACAGCACAAATCATTACAAATGGCTATGATTTGGTGGCAATTACAGAAACGTGGTTGCAGGGTGGCCAAGACTGGGAATTAAACATACAGGGGTATCTGACAATTCAGAAAGATAGACAAGAAGGGAAAGGAGGTGGGGTAGCTCTGTTAATAAAGGAAGATATCAGGGCAGTTGTGAGAGATGACATTGGCTCGAATGAACAAAATGTTGAATCATTGTGGGTGGAGATTAGAGATAGTAAGGGGAAAAAGTCACTGGTGGGCGTAGTTTATAGGCCCCCAAATAATAACTTCACGGTGGGGCGGGCAATAATCAAAGGAATAATGGAGGCATGTGAAAAAGGAACGGCAGTAATCATGGGGGATTTTAACCTACATATCAATTGGTCAAATCAAATCGCACGGGATAGCCTTGAGGAGGAATTCATAGAATGCATACGGGATTGGTTCTTAGAACAGTATGTTACAGAACCTACAAGGGAGCAAGCTATCTTAGATCTGGTCCTGTGCAATGAGACAGGAATAATAAACGATCTCCTAGTAAAAGATCCTCTCGGAATGAGTGACACACAATATGGTTGAATTTGTAATAAAGATTGAGGGTGAGGAAGTAATGTCGCAAACGAGCGTACTATGCTTAAACAAGGGGAACTACAGTGGGATAAGGAGCTCTTTCATAGTGCTCAACAAAAATATATTCCAGTGAAAAAGAAGGGCGGTAAGAGAAGGGATAACCAGCCGTGGATAACCAAAGAAATAAAGGAGAGAATCAAATTAAAAACGAATGCGTATAAGATGGCCAAGGTTAGTGGGAAACTAGAAGATTGGGAAAATTTTAAACGACAGCAAAGAATGACGAAGAAAGCAATAAAGAAAGGAAAGATAGATTACAAAAGTAAACTTGCGCAAAACATAAAAACAGATAGTAAAAGCTTTTACAGATATATATAACTGAAGAGAGACTAAAGTAAATGTTGGTCCCTTAGAAGATGAGAAGGGGATTTAATAATGGGAAATGTGGAAATGGCTGAGACCTCAAACAATTATTTTGCTTTGGCCTTCACAGTGGAAGACACAAAAACCATGCCAAAAATTGCTGGTCACAGGAATGTGGGAAGGGAGGACCTTGAGACAATCACTATCACTAGGGGGGTAGTGCTGGAAGGCTAATGGGACTCAAGGTAGACAAGTCCCCTGGTCCTGATGAAATGCATCCCAGGGTATTAAAAGAGATGGCGGAAGTTATAACAGATGCATTCGTTATAATCTACCAAAATTCTCTGGACTCTGGGGAGGTACCAGCGGATTGGAAAGCAGCTAATGTAACGCCTCTGTTTAAAAAAGGGGGCAGATAAAAAGCAGGTAACTATAGGCCGGTTAGTTTAACATCTGTAGTGGGGAAAATGCTTGAAGCTATCATTAAGGAAGAAATAGCGGGACATCTAGATAGGAATAGTGCAATCAAGCAGACGCAACATGGATTCATGAAGGAGAAATCATGTTTAACTAATTTACTGGAATTCTTTGAGGATATAACGAGCATGGTGGATAGAGGTGCACCGATGGATGTGGTGTATTTAGATTTCCAAAAGGCATTCGATAAGGTGCCACACAAAAGGTTACTGCAGAAGATAAAGGTACATGGAGTCAGAGGAAATGTATCAGCATGGATAGAGAATTGGCTGGCTAACAGAAAGCAGAGAGTCGGGATAAATGGGTCCTTTTCGGGTTGGAAATCGGTGGTTAGTGGTGTGCCACAGGGGTCGGTGCTGGGACCACAACTGTTTACAATATGCATAGATGACCTGGAAGAGGGGACAGAGTGTAGTGTAACAAAATTTGCAGATGACACAAAGATTAGTGGGAAAGCGGGTTGTGTAGAGGACTGAGAGAGGCGCAAAGAGATTTAGATAGGTTAAGCGAATGGGCTAAGGTTTGGCAGATGGAATACAATGTCGGAAAATGTGAGGACATCCACCTTGGAAAAAAAAACAGTAAAAGGGAATATTATTTGAATGGGGAGAAATTACAACATGCTGCGGTGCAGAGGGACCTGGGGGTCCTTGTGCATGAATCCCAAAAAGTTAGTTTGCAGGCGCAGCAGATAATCAGGAAGGCGAATGGAATGTTGGCATTCATTGCGAGAGGGATGGAGTACAAAAGCAGGGAGGTCCTGCTGCAACTGTATAGGGTATTGGTGAGGCCGCTCCTGGAGTACTGCGTGCAGTTTTGGTCACCTTACTTAAGGAAGGATATACTAGCTTTGGAGGGGGTACAGAGACGATTCACTTGGCTGATTCCGGAGATGACGGGGTTACCTTATGATGATAGATTGAGTAGACATGGTCCTTACTCATTGGAGTTCAGAAGGATGAGGAGTGATCTTATAGAAACATTTAAAATAATGAAAGGGATAGACAAGGTTGAGGCAGAGAGGTTGTTTCCATTGGTCGGGGAGACAAGAACTAGGGGACACAGCCTCAAAATACGGGGAGCCAATTTAAAACCGAGTTGAGAAGGAATTTGTTCTTCCAGAGGGGTTGTGAATCTGTGGAATTCTCTGCCCAAGGAAGCAGTTGAGGCTAGCTCATTTAATGTATTCAAATCACAGATCGATAGATTTTTAACCAATAAGGGAATTAAGGGTTACGGGGAGCGGGCGGGTAAGTGGAGCTGAGTCCACGGCCAGATCAGCCATGATCTTGTTGAAAGGCGGAGCAGGCTTGAGGGGCTCGATGGCCTACTCATGTTCCTAATTCTTATGCTCTTATGTTCTTATGTAGGATGACAGCATTCATCCTCCCACCACTGCCACTCCACCAGTGCCCTTGCTGTTGTTTATCAGCCAGCCAGCCCAGAATGCTGCCACCCATGCAGAGGTGGTGCAGTCCGAAGCTGGGTCTACTACTGGTCTATTTTGGGTCCTGCAGTCTTGCTCACTGTATGTCAGCAGCCTCCCACCAGCCATTCTGCAACAACTTCAGTAGCATTGCATAGGACCACTAAGGTCGGCAAAGACACATGTCAGGCAGTCATTAAGGGAATGAACAAGGGTGATTAGTTGATTTTTTTTTATGTAATATTGGATGGATCGATGTATAAAGTTGGATTGGAAAGTTTGTTTTGTGCTGGCTTTTATTTCAGCATCATGGCCAAGAGGACGCTGTGATGGTCAGTAACACAGGGAAAGTAAGGGGTGGGACAAATGTTGAATGGAGAATTGGGGTTGTGGTCACAGTTACCGCAGGCGGATGATTCGATCCCGGATATTCCAGCCAGAAAGGGCCTGTCTGGGTTGCCTCTTTCCTTCCGCTTCCTCCTCCTCCTCCTCTTCTGCTTCCTCCTGTTCCTCCTCCTCCTACTAGTGGCTGTATCCTTTTTGGCAAGGGCTGTGCCCCTGATGGCCAGGTTGTGGAGGATACAGCAGACCACGGGGAATCGGGACACATGCTCCAGTGAGTACTGTAGGGCTCCTCCAGTGCGGCCCAGGCAGCAGAGCTGCTGCTTCCGCATCCCAATGGTCTGCTCCCTGATGTTTCATGTGGCAGTATGGCTCTCGATATATCCATGCTGGCCACGTGTGTTTGGTGGCAGAGTGGTGTCATGAGTTAGGTGGTCAAGGGTAGCCCTAGTTGCCCAGTAGCCATCCTCTGGTTTGTCTTAGTGGCTCAGAGACTGAGGGAACAGCGGTCTGGCACAGAATAAAAGCATCATGACTGCTGCCAAGGTATTGGGCATTCACCATCATGTTGTGCTGAGCAAGGTCACACACCAACTGCACATTCAGCAGGTGATAACTTTTGTGTTGCAGTACATCTCAGCATTTCTATACAGTGCCTGGAAAGCCGCATGTGTGCAGTCGATGGCACCCTGCACCATGGGGAAGCCCGCTATCCTGGCAAAGCCATGTGCACACACCGCCTGCTTCTCGCTGGTCAGCGAGAAGACAGTGAAGGCCCTCTCCGGCGAACTGGGAGATGTTACAGATGTCACCTGCTTTAGCCTGGAAGGAACCCGATGCGAAGAAATTCAGGGGCAGGATCACCTTCACGCTGTCTTTGCCTCGGTGTGAGGCTGCAGATCTGGTTGCAAGAGGTGGCAGAGTTCTGTGAACACCTCCTTTGTAAAGTGCAGATGCCTCAGACACTGCTCCTGGCTCAGGCTGAAGTAAGAGAATTGCTCTCAGAAGACCCATGGTGGGTGAGGCCTCCTGCTGAGAGCCCTTCTTCACATCCTGCTCCCTCTGTGAGCAACTTGCCCTCTTCTTTGTGGCCCCTGCTCCATCTCCCTGTCATGCTGCAGGCCAAGGGTAATGACAAGTAGAGCATCCATGACTAGGAGCAAACAGTCTGACCAGAACCCTTGAAGTCAGAAGCAAGGCCTTCTCCAATTGCAGCAACACTCCCTGTCACCTCACCAACTTTAAACAATTCTGGTAAACTACAAACACATCTACAAACTTACAAAATTAATCAGCAACTAACCTTAGATTGGTTGCTGATTCCTTTAAATGTCGCTGGTGGAGTGGGGGAGGGGGGCGGTCCTTGCTATTGCCGAACTCAAGGTTAGCTCCAGCCATGATGACGAAAATGGCTTCGCTGGTGTCAAATCGGCAATTTGCGCTGATTGATGTCATGATCTGACTACTTACCATACTTCCTGTACAAGCTCCTTATGCCTAACCTCCCACCTTTACCAAGATGGCCTCTGGCATAGCACGCACCAGAAGTGTGCGTATGTTGCTCAGACGCCATTTTGGACCCAATTCGGCACCAGTAGCACCCAAACAGTGGGCACTTCACAACCGAATTTTTAGCCTGTTATGTCTTGGACCAATTCCATCGAGCAGGCAGCAGGCTTGCACTAACCTCCTCCCGCCTGATGGAATCGATCACCAGAAAATCATCCATCAATGTGTCTTAAATCTATCTCTCAACCTCAGAAGAACACTTCATACTCTATGCCAAGAATGTGACATTTCTACTTCCCACATCAGCCATCCTGGTGGCCACCTTGAGTGCCAAAGTCTAACTCTCGAGACTCTTTCAGATGAGAGAGAAGACTTTCATCCCTTCAGTCTAGGCCGGATTTCCACAGGTGAAAGGATATTGTACTAATTGAATGCAGCACCCAATACTGTTAGAAATGCTTTTATTTTAATTGTTTCTAATAATAATTTAGTTGGCATTTGAATCAGGATCTGAGACTTCCTTGTTTAAAAACATTAATCAACTATCAGCCATTAAGAACATTAATCAGCCATAAAATCACATGACCAGTATTGGCAAGAGAACGTAATGGTGGAATGAGACATACAGAGAGTTACAATTCTTTACATGATCTTGTGATTCATATGATTTTAAATTATGCAAGATCAAAGCTTGTGTGTTTCATGGAAATAACCAAACAGTTTTGGGTCTATTTTAACTGCCCACTTCCCCTGCCCGGTGGAAATCATGCAAGAGGACTGTTAAAATGGAGCGGGGGGATTTACACACGATGTGCTGACTGACTGTAATTTCAAATTATAGGCAGCAAGGAGACCTGCTTGAAGCCAGTGGGTGACTTCTTTAAATATGAACAGATCGGGCTGCAATAACATTGCTGGGGCCCGACTGCTATTTTTACCTGAGGCCTGAGTAGGGGAGCAGGGGTGACTTCCTCACTTGGCCAAAGCTTCCAGGAGCTGCGCTGAGGGTCAGAAGAAGCCCAGTGAGGTAAGTTTATGACATTTCTTTGAAGTTTCCTTGTGGGCCAGGAGGAGCAGGAGTGCTCCCGGTCCTGGGTCTTCCCTCTCCACATGACCGCGATTCTCCTGCCAATCCCCTCCGATCCACTCTTTTTTTGGCCACAGGTTCCCGGTAGCAGTCTCTGATCTGCCCAATTTTAATGGCTGGGCCACGGGTTCCCACTGACTTGTTGGTTGTTTTCATCAGGAGTTCAGTCGGCAGCAGGCTAATGAGGCCTGGTCATTAAAATCAGCCCAGCCTCCGTGTGATCACCCCCGGATGGTGTGGGAGCACTAATCTCACTCTTTGGCAACTGTTGTTTTATGCTATTTAAATTTATATCAGCTGCAAGCCACTTTATCCAGTACAATTGAGACCAAATGCAATTACAACTGAATCCTCCCTTCGCCTTCACCTGAGAAAATTCTTTAACTACCATGTTAAGGTCTTTAATACATAAAACAGTCCCAAAGATACACTGGCTTTATTGGTGATCATTGGCCTTAAACACCCTCTGTGTGGGTCTGAATTCCAACCCCAGAATGGTGCTCCCTACTCTATCATTCCAACACACGTGGAAGTCCATATCTCACACCGGCAAGCACTGTGGCCAATTCTGTGACATTCAGTTTTGAGCTTTGGGCTATTTTGTACATTGGCCTTGTACCCACTTCTTTCGCTTAAGACTTTCTCAGTCATTAGAAAGCGGAGACTTTCAACCATTTGTCCGAAGCAGAAGTGAAAGTTTGGTGCTGTAAAGGTCTTCCTGACACACACCTATCCCTCATTAGTTTCACTTCTCTGTTGGGCTGATTGACATGTTTTTACATGTATTCTGTGATACGAGAAAGCATTCTATATATGAACAACATGCTTCCAGTGTCAGCTTAGTGCTTTTTATTTTTAATGGAAACCGTAAATTGATTGCAGAACATTACCTGATTCCCGTTCAATGAATCCATCAACGTCCTCTGAGAGCAACCAGATGTCACAACGATTGTCTCTCTTCATACATCACTGGAAGTCTGCTACAACATATCAAACATTTAAAAAAAATGAATTAAATTATTTATATATTATGGATAGAAAAACATGGGTATAGCTGTGTGCCATTACCATTATGCCATCTTTGAGATGGCACCATCAACACTACTGAGCCAAGACCCATATAGTACCATACACATGTAGCTTGTGCCAACTGCTGTATATGTACAACAGATGAAATGAAACAATTCATTCTCATTTGGCACAGTTGGCTTATGCACTGCATGAATTGGCTGAAATACATTACCAGCCCAGCAGATGTTGATGTTGTCCTTGCCTACTGGTATCATATTTACAATCACATATATCAGCTGGTACTTGGTAAGTCAACAAAAACATATTTTTAATGTTGAATACTTATTAAAGTAAATAAGGTAGATTGGATTAAAGTTGTTATCTGTCACCCTGTCTGCACCACACTCCACACCCACTTCACAGGTCTGTAGATGAGATACAAAGTTTGACATTTTCACATTGAAAATAATCTCTACCTTTCCAATCTGTTGCTGACTTCATGAACACATATTAAACAGCAACAGATGGCAGCTGGTTCAGGACTTGGATTCCTCCCCATATTATTTGACTGACATTTTGTAACTCAGTGCCCTCAGCAATGTTGGCTCCCAACTGACACAGGTGGGCACTAGGCACGTCAATGCAAAGGTCTCAATGAAAATGGCGTTAGGAGGAACAGTGCATTGCCATTTTTGGCCTGCTGCTACCCTGGTCTCACTGGGCAGAGGCCATGAAAATGGGCCCCAATCTGTTTTGCCTGCTCTCACTCACATATTTAAAAGGGGGCAGAGATGGGGACACACAACATGTCCCTCAGATCTACCAGAAAATTGACAGGGTGGAACAGAAAACCTAGTCTGGCATATTATGTAAATATGCACAATATGCAAATGTATCCCTTGTGTCAAACTGCCTTCTTCATGGTGCATTTGCATATAACCTTAAACATTCACTCCCTCCACCACCGGCGCAACATGGCTGCAGTGTGTACCATCTACAAGATGCACTGCAACAACTCGCCAAGGCTTCTTCAGACAGCACCTCCCAAACCCATGACCTCTACCACCTAGAAGGACAAGGGCAGCAGGTGCATGGGAACACCACCACCTCCAAGTTCCCCTCCAAGTCGCACACCTTCCTGACTTGGAAATAATATCGCTGTTCCTTCATCGTCGCTGGGTCAAATCCTGGAACTCCTACTACAGCACTGTGGCAGTATCTTCACCACATGGACTGCAGCGGCTCAAGAAGGTGGTTCACCACCACCTTCTCAAGGGAAATTAGGAATAGGCAATAACTGTTGGTCTTACCTCTGATTGAACCATGGTGGGTTTGGGGGCATCTGAGTAATGCTCTCATTATAATATGCAAATGAGATGTTGCCAGCCATTTGAATTTAGCACTGTCTGGCCGGCTTTTCCAAGGCTCAGGAAATCTGGCAGCTAAAGGGAGGTCAGAGCTGCCGGATCCACCAAGTAAGTTCTTTTTAGAGCACTGCTTCTGGGCCAGGAGGAGAACCTGCTATGTTTACCCATCCCCAACGGTCCTCGGCTGCGGTTTTCTACCGTAGGCTTTCCCGCCCGACCAGCTGGCCGCTCTGTCAATCTTATCGGCTGACAGACATGAATCGGAGTCAGAAATTGATACTGAGGTCCTGCCATCAAATTCAGCAGGACCTCCGCTTTCCCGGCATTTCCAGGTTTCCCACCTCCCCCACCCCCGCCCTGGAAACATGTGCCCCCAATATTTCCCCGCCTGCCTACAAATAGCGGGGCCAATGATTTTAATCCCCAAATTCCCAGCCTTCAATGAAAATTTCTATGGGGCCTCTCTTAAACTAGGTCAACAGTTTCAGAAGGGACACAGACACCCATCATCAAAATTGCTCATGAAGGAAGCTCTTCCTCACGCCAGGAAGTTCGGCAGAATCAGTGGTGAAGGTACATGAGCAGGCTCATCCTGGATGCTGGGATGTTGGCTCTGTGGATGTTCAGCCCCATTTATGAAAACAATGTCAATTCAACTCCCTTGAACAGCCTTTAGGGATTCAGAAAGCAATAAGTCCTCCATCTTGTGGCAAGCACCAAATTGAATTACACCAGGAGCAACATTACAAGGCACAAGGGGATCCCCACAGACCACATCTGCAGTTATTTGGCACTGCTTATAGTTATCTGTGTGCATAGGTTTAAATCAGTTCCTCAGCAAAATATACCTTGAATATCAGAACATATCTTCAGTACTGTGTCTAGTTCTGACCACCAAAACACAAGGGATACATTCAAGCATTGGAGGCAGTTCGGGCATGTGTTGCTCATGCAGCATCGCATCTGGGTCCGAAATTAGACCCAGAGTAATTTTTATCCAAATTACTTAACAATAAATTGCATAAATATGACAACGGGACAAAGGCTCAGCTAATAATTTGCAAATTTAAGACTGATATCAGGAAGCATTTCACAAAGATTGATCACTATAGCGAATGGACTTCCAGATAGATTTGCAGAGGCAGAACCCTGCAGTTATTTAAGAACCAATTGAATGCTAAAATGGGGGGGGCTTTGGGTATTTTTGGGTGGATGAATTAAGATAGGATGATTGGTCTCCCTCATCCTTAAATATCTTGTGATCTTGTGAAAAGCAGGTGTAAAATTATAAAAGGGCTCCTGACCACCAGGGCAGCGAGACCTGGGTGTCATGGTACATCAGTCATTGAAAGTTGGCATGCAGGTACAGCAGGCGGTGAAGAAGGCAAATGCTATGTTGGCCTTCATAGCTAGGGGATTTGAGTATAGGAGCAGGGAGGTCTTACTGCAGTTGTACAGGGCCTTAGTGAGGCCTTACCTGGAATACTGTGTTCAGTTTTGGTCTCCTAATCTGAGGAAGGACGTTCTTGCTATTGAGGGAGTGCAGCGAAGGTTCACCAGACTGATTCCCGGGATGGCAGGACTGACGTATGAGGAGAGACTTGATCGACTGGGCCTGTATTCACTGGAGCTTAGAAGGATGAGAGGGGATCTCATAGAAACATATAAAATTCTGACGGGACTGGACAGGTTAGATGCAAGAAGAATGTTCCCGATGTTGGGGAAGTCCAGAACCAGGGGACATAGTCTATGGATAAGGGGTAAGCCATTTAGGACTGAGATGAGGAGAAACTTCTTCACTCAGAGAGTTGTTAACCTGTGGAATTCCCTACCGCAGAGAGTAGTTGATGCCAATTCATTGGATATATTACGGCTAAAGGGATCAAGGGGTATGGAGAGAAAGCAAGAAAGGGATACTGAGGTGAATGATCAGCCATGATCTTATTGAATGGTGGTGCAGGCTCGAAGGGCCGAATAGCCTACTCCTGCACCTATTTTCTATATTTCTATTTTTCTAATTGGCTTTTGCACAATGATAACTACATGGTACGCGGTAATTGCTAAGGGATGCACTCGATGAGCATTTCTTTATGCATAACACTAATTCAGGCTGTCCACTTGCCAGTCAAGGACCTATGGGGAAGAATTTTAAGAGAGGACAACATGAGCAGTACAAGACTCTGTAGGCTGAAGGACACAAGTTCCTTACATATCTTATACTAAGATACAAGGCAGTAATCCAGTCAAGTGATCCTATTGACATCATAAACTATGACATATTTAAGAGCAGATGTATGGGTATTTAAACATTGTCCAAATACACTAATGACAAGTGTTGCTATATAACATTGCGGTTCCATATGGAAGGGTTGTATATGCAACCTACAAATGATACATAAATTAGGCTGCTTCTGCCATCCGGGCAACCCAAGCATCAAAGAGGAGTGGTAGACATAACGTCGGATAAGGAGCTGTTCTTCCCACCTATGTTTATATAGGTTTAAACCTGGGCACTAATATGATCTCAGATGTGAGCCACAGTTGCAGGTTATCATGTCTGCCTTGAGATGATTGCCCAGTTGCTGTGTAAAATTAAAACCCAAGTCTTGCCCAGGGCCACGCCGTGGATCTTGATGTCTCAGGGGCAGTGCTGTGCGGCGAGGACAGGCTGGTGGAGGACCTTTGTCTTACTAATGTTTAGCGTAAGGCCCATGCTTTCATATGCCTCGGTAAATACGTCAACTATGTCCTGGAGTTCAGCCTCTGTGTGTGCACAGACGCAGGTGTCATCCGTGTACTGTAGCTCGACGACAGAGGTTGGAGTGGTCTTGTACCTGGCCTGGAGACGGAGAAGGTTGAACAGCTTCCCACTGGTTCTGTAGTTTAGTTCCACTCCAGCGGGGGAGTTTATCAACTGTGAGGTGGAGCATGTCAGCGAGGAAGATTGAGAAGAGGGGTGGGGCGATGATGCAGCACTGCTTGACCCCGGTCCAGACGTGAATTGGGTCTGTGATGGATCCGTTGGTAAGGATCATGGCCTGCATGTCGTTGTAGAGCAGGCGGAGGATGGTCATGTACTTTTGGGGGCATCCGAAACGGAGGAGGACGCTCCATCGACCCTCGCAGTTGACAGTGTCAAAGGCCTTTGTAAGGTCGAAGAAGGCCATGTAAGAGGGCTGGCGCTGTACTCCCCCAAATAAAGGCATACATGCACATTAATACATACACACCTGCAAATATGCAGACATATGTTAGCAATTGGACACAGTGACGCTATATTCTTCTCACTCTTCTCATATAACACCACTGCGTCAGATTGCTCACGTGTAATGTCTGCATATACGCAGGAGTATATGCACTTAAAATGTGACAGTTTGTAATTCAAATAATGCAATTATTTTTGGATTAGTCTGTATATACTGCAGGGGACCTCATTGTAGCCATTCCAACACTAGTTGTATAACTGTCTAGTGAGTAGGCTTAGTGAGTGGGCAAAGATATAATGTGGGAAAATGTGAGGTTGTCCACATTGGTTGGAAAAATAAAAAAGCAAATTATTATTTAAATGGGGAGCAGTACAGAGGGATCTGCAGGTCCTTGTACATGAAACACAAAAAGTTAACATGCAGGTATAGCAATTAATTAGGAAGGCAAATGGAATGTTGGTCTTTATTGCAAGGGGAATGGAGTATAAAAGTAGGGAAATCCTGCTACAACTATACAGGGCATTGGCGAGACCTGGAATACTGCGTACAGTTTTGGTCTCCGTATTTAAGGAGGGATATATTTGCATTGGAGGCAGTTCAGAGAAGGGTCACGAGATTGATTCCTGAGATGAAGGGGTTGTCTTATGAAGATAGGTTGAGCAGGTTGGCCTACACTTGTTGGAGTTTAGAAGAATGAGAGGTGATCTTATTGAAACATATAAGATTCTGAGGATGCTTGACAGGGTAGATGCAAAAAGGATGTTTCTCCTCGTGTGGAAATCTAAAACTAGGGGGCATAGTTTCAGAATAAGGGGTTGCCCATTTAAAACGGCGATGAGGAGGAATTTCTTCTCTCAGAGAGTCGGGAATCTTTGGAAATCTCTACACCAGAGAACGGTGGAGCCTGGGTCATTGAATATATTTAAGGTGCAGCTAGACAGATTTTTGAACGATAAGAGAGTCAAAGGTTATTGCTGCAGGGAAGTGTTGAGACCATGATCTTAATGGATAACAGAGCAGGCTTGAGGGGCCAAATGGCCTACTCCTGCTCCTTTTTTTTATGTTATGTTCTTATGTTTATCTGTAGACTCTTTACAATGAAAGGGGAGGTCAATTTGGAACAAGGGGAATTGAAATCCTTCATTGTAAGATATTTATTTATTGTTGTCTGACACAGGTTAGGTTTGGTTATTAGTTTTCTAGAGATTGATTCATTTGAAGAATTGGTTGTTTGTGCTACTTAATGCCACAAGATTGACCCCGTGAATGAGAATGATCTTCATTCTGTCCAATGCACATTCATCCAAAGGATATTTTACATGGATGACATCAGGTAGAGCACATTCACTCGTCACAGAATGTCAGTCTGCTCAGGGGCACTGCAAAGGAGCATTTCATCAAAAGGTTAATCTTCAGAGCTCAGAACTAATTAATGAAACAGAAGAGAATAAATACTTCAGATAGAAAAGGCTTCACGTTCCTTTCTCCTGGCTCTCTCCCGCTACAGTAAATGTGTCCTTTGAATAATTAATTTTGCAATGTGATGATTTTTTTTCTTTTTGATTTTATAGATACCAAGAAGGACTGTATCAGTGTACAGAACCACGTTGCCATAGCAGCATATGCATCAAGGTGTCTACGGGGTCTAACAAAGAAAAATTGAAAGAAGAAATTGCCCTGAAATTAACATTGTCAATGTTACAATCACAGGCACATAAATTGGCATAACTTACCAATTACGTCTAAGTAGCAAGATACTAAATGGAGGAGGAATCTGGGACTGATGAAGGTTATCTCCCCAAAATCTGAATCTGTCTTTGCCATCCAGATGTTGACCTACTGTAACATCTGTCCTTTATAGAGATATGTTAAAAAGGAATCCACACGGCAGCACCAAGTTATGGAGGTTGCCTCTTTTGCTTAATGCTTCTCATTCTCTATGCAACTATTTTTAATCCTGTTTTCTCCAGTTATGTAATTAAACAAAGCCAGTAGATTACTGATGTACACCTAAACATGACAATAATCCCAGAGCATTCTTAAAGCAAACTTAACAATATATGGGAATATTACAATGATTGGCAGTGCCTTTCTAGAATACTTTGTAATTGCAGTATTTTTTAAATCTCTGGAATAATATTAACATAAGCCCTCTTACCCCAGAGCTACTGTCAACAGAAAGGAAAGTTTGGGATATTGATGTATGTGCAGATGCATTGTACAATCTGGACATTTTGGTCATCCATCCTTCTTCAGGATAATTACCTACAACCAGTTTCTGCGTCTCCTGATTAACTGCTCCTCCCTCATGGCACACAGCTATAAGTCTGCGGCTGGAGCGTTTGAAGCTTGTCTACCTTATAATTAAAATGTTATCCACGGAGAAGTCATTCTTAACTGTCCTTCGAGCTTCGAGAGACTGAATTCCATTACAGCTCTCAGTCTGACAGTTATTTCAGCGGTGGCACAATAACGAAGCTGCCATCCACATTATCTTCAAGGTTACCAACTGCTTTTCTGCAGCACCCTTCTGAACTCACTTGTCACAAAGTGCCATTGTGATCAGATGAGCTGCCGTTCACCTTGGCTTTGTACACTTGCAACATTTGCTGAACAAATGCAATATTTCAGGATTGAGGCCACACTGCTTTTGGGAGGAACGGAGCTAACAGTTTGTCGTACCTCCTAACAAATTTGCAATGTAAGTTTTGAACATTCAGTGGCATTTCATTTGCAACACAAAGTTAATTATGCATCTTAGAACCATTCCAATCAGATTCCAACTAATTTGATTTTAGGCTTGTAACTGTTTCGTTACGTTTTGTAACATTCAATAGAACATTTGGCCTGACTCTAAAATAATTGATTTTCATTTCAAATCTGTTATTAATTCGTTGCCGAATCTGATGGCCCAGATTTGATGAATTTCAGTATTTGGTCATGAATTCATAAACAATCCATATTTTTGAGCAAATGATGTGAAATGATTAACAAAACCCATGATTCAATCTGTCTGAAATTATTTGAGGCGACAGGAACAGTTCAATATGGAATCTGAGGTATTTTGGAGGTAAAATGTTTCTCTGATGCTTTATCTGAGTTGAATCCACTGCTGAAAGAAATGGGACTTTCAGAGGAGCATACACCAACTCCATCAATTTGGTTTCAGCAAGAGGTCACAGGAGAAACAACACGACAACAGCATCGTCACTTCCTCTGCTTCTCAATGGGCTGTACTGCCGATGAATTTTGAGTGGAATTTCAATAATGGATTTATTATTATCTGTTCAATGCATGACACTATCAAGAGGTGCGACTCACATAAAGAGGGCAGGAAAATGATTTGGGCAATTTAAACTGTGTACATTGACAAGTCTTTCCCAGTGAAATTAAAAATCAAACTACAGACACAAAAATAAAATACTGCGGATGCTGGAATTCTGAAATAAAAACAGCAAATTCTGGAATTACTCAGCAGGTCAGGCAGCATCTGTGGAGAGAGAAACAGAGTTAACGTTTCAGGTCGGTGACCTTTCATCAAAACTGGAAAATGTTACAGCTGGAATAGATGTTAAGCAAGTACAGAGGAGGGGAGGAAACAACAAATGGAAAAGGTCTGTGATAGGGTGGAAGGAAGGAGAGATTAGTTTGTCAGAATCTAGCCAATGAGAGGGAAACATATGCATCTCTTGAACATGATGTACCCCAACAGTAGTGATGTTGGGGAGAGCATCAAACAGGAAATTAGGGGTGCATGCAATAAAGGTGCAGCAGTTATAATGGGTGACTTTAATATGCACATAGATTGGGCTAACCAAACTGGAAGCAATACGGTGGAGGAGGATTTCCTGGAGTGCATAAGGGATGGTTTTCTAGACCAATATGTCGAGGAACCAACTAGGGGGGAGGCCATCTTAGACTGGGTGCTGTGTAATGAGAGAGGATTAATTAGCAATCTCGTTGTGCGAGGCCCCTTGGGGAAGAGTGACCATAATATGGTGGAATTCTACATTAGGATGGAGAATGAAACAGTTAATTCAGAGACAATGGTCCAGAACTTAAAGAAGGGTAACTTTGAAGGTATGAGGCGTGAATTGGCTAGGATAGATTGGTGAATGATACTTAAGGGGTTGACTGTGGATGGGCAATGGCAGACATTTAGAGACCGCATGGATGAACTACAACAATTGTACATTCCTGTCTGTCGTAAAAATAAAAAAGGGAAGGTGGCTCAACCGTGGCTATCAAGGTAAATCAGGGATAGTATTAAAGCCAAGGAAGTGGCATACAAATTGGCCAGAAATAGCAGCGAACCCGGGGACTGGGAGAAATTTAGAAGTCAGCAGAGGAGGACAAAGGGTTTGATTAGGGCAGGGAAAATGGAGTACGAGAAAAAGCTTGCAGGGAACATTAAGACGGATTGCAAAAGTTTCTATAGATATGTAAAGAAAAAAAGGTTAATAAAGATAAACGTAGGTCCCCTGCAGTCAGAATCAGGGGAAGTCATAACGGGGAACAAAGAAATGGCAGACCAATTGAACAAGTACTTTGGTTCGGTATTCACTAAGGAGGACACAAACAACCTTCCGGATCTAAAAGGGGTCAGAGGGTCTAGTAAGGAGGAGGAACTGAGGGAAATCCTTATTAGTCGGGAAATTGTGTTGGGGAAATTGATGGGATTGAAGGCCGATAAATCCCCAGGGCCTGATGGACTGCATCCCAGAGTACTTAAGAAGGTGGCCTTGGAAATAGTGGATGCATTGACAGTCATTTTCCAACATTCCATTGGCTCTGGATCAGTTCCTATCGAGTGGAGGGTAGCCAATGTAACCCCACTTTTTAAAAAAGGAGGGAGAGAGAAAACAGGGAATTATAGACCGGTCAGCCTGACCTCAGTAGTGGTAAAATTATGTAATCAATTATTAAGGATGTCATAGCAGCGCATTTGGAAAGAGGTGACATGATAGGTCCAAGTCAGCATGGATTTGTGAAAGGGAAATCATGCTTGACAAATCTTCTGGAATTTTTTGAGGATATTTCCAGTAGAGTGGACATGGGGGAACCAGTTGATGTGGTATATTTGGACTTTCAGAAGGCTTTCAACAAGGTCCCACACAAGAGATTAATGTGCAAAGTTAAAGCACATGGGATTGGGGGTAGTGTGCTGACATGGATTGAGAACTGGTTGTCAGACAGGAAGCAAAGAGTAGGAGTAAATGGGTACTTTTCAGAATGGCAGGCAGTGACTAGTGGGGTACCGCAAGGTTCTGTGCTGGGGCCCCAGCTATTTACACTGTACATTAATGATTTAGACGAGGGGATTAAATGTAGTATCTCCAAATTTGCGGATGACACTAAGTTGGGTGGCGGTGTGAGCTGCGAGGAGGATGCTATGAGGCTGCAGAGTGACTTGGATAGGTTAGGTGAGTGGGCAAATGCATGGCAGATGAAGTATAATGTGGATAAATGTGAGGTTATCCACTTTGGTGGTAAAAACAGAGAGACAAACTATTATCTGAATGGTGACAGATTAGGAAAAGGGGAGGTGCAACGAGACCTGGGTGTCATGGTACATCAGTCATTGAAGGTTGGCATGCAGGTACAGCAGGCGGTTAAGAAAGTAAATGGCATGTTGGCCTTCATAGCGAGGGGATTTGAGTACAGGGGCACGGAGGTGTTGCTACAGTTGTACAGGGCCTTGGTGAGGCCACACCTGGAGTATTGTGTACAGTTTTGGTCTCCTAACTTGAGGAAGGACATTCTTGCTATTGAGGGAGTGCAGCGAAGGTTCATCAGACTGATTCCCGGGATGGCGGGACTGACCTATCAAGAAAGACTGGATCAACTGGTCTTGTATTCACTGGAGTTCAGAAGAATGAGAGGGGACCTCAGAAACATTTAAAATTCTGATGGGTTCAGACAGGTTAGATGCAGGAAGAATGTCCAATGTTGGGGAAGTCCAGAACCAGGGTTCACAGTCTAAGGATAAGGGGTAAGCCATTTAGGACCGAGATGAGGAGAAACCTCTTCACCCAGAGAGTGGTGAACCTGTGGAATTCTCTACCACAGAAAGTTGTTGAGGCCAATTCACTAAATATATTCAAGAAGGAGTAAGATGAACTCCTTACTACTAGGGGTATGGCGAGAAAGCAGGAATGGGATACTGAAGTTGCATGTTCAGCCATGAACTTATTGAATGGTGGTGCAGGCTAGAAGGGCCGAATGGCCTACTCCTGCACCTATTTTCTATGTTTCTATGTTTCCAGGAGGAAAGATCCTAATTTTAAATATTGTTGTGTGACATCAAACCGTTCCTGTTGTCTGCTTCTAATTTGGTAGAAATTGTAATTTCATTGGGAATGCCCCACAAGAATGATTACTATTTGAAAAACAAATGTTACATTGATACAGTAGAAGATGTTCCTTTAAGATTAATATTAATAGTTGGAAAAGCAATAAAGAGTTTTACCTCTGTTTAACTGTTTAACTCGGTTTTTCTCTCCACAGATGCTGCCTGGCCTGTTGAGTATTTCCAGCATTTTGTTTTTATTCCAGATTCCAGCATCCGCAGTATTTTGCTTTTGTAAAGCGTTTTACCCTGTCCAGCCCATGTCATACCTGACCTGATATAAAAGCAAAATACTGCGGATGCTGGAATCTGAAATACAGGAAATGCTGGAAATCTCAACGGGTCAGGCGGCTTCTGTGAAGAGAAAAACAAAGTTAACATTTCGGGTCGAGACCATTCGTCAGAACTGCCAAATGTTCGAAAAGAGCACATTCTTAAGCACTGAAAGGGGAGGGTAAGAAACAACAAAAGGGAAGGTCTGTGATAGGGTGGAAGGCAGAAGAGATTAGAGAGACAAAAGGGATGATGGCCCAAATTGAAATGGTAATAACAGAAGTTGGAAAAAGGTTAAGCTGGATAGGATGTGAATGGCAGAGTAATGACCAGCTGCCATTAGAGACAAAGAGGAAAAAAAGAGAAGAAGAAAAAAATATAAGATGGGAAGGGGAGGGGGGAGGGGGAGAAGGGGAGAAAGGGAGCCAAAGATGGCCAGAGGTTACGCTCTGAAATTGTTGAACTCGATGTTGAGTCCAGAAGGCTGTAAAGTGCCTAAATGAAAGCTGAGGTGCTGTTCCTCGAGGTTGCATTGAGTTGCATTGGAACAGTGGCTTCCTCCCCCTCCACCCGCGCCCCCCCCCCCACCCCCTCAACCCCCTTCCCTCCCAATCTTATGTTTTTTTCTTCTTTCTTCTCTTTTTTCCCTCTTTGTCACTAATGGCAGCTGGTCATGACTCTGCCATTCACACCCCTATCCAGCTTAACCATTTTCTAACCTCTATCATTACCAAGAAACAAAAAGGGCCACACTATATCATAATTCTAAAAGGACAAAGGGTCTTAAAAAAACAAGCCTGAAGGCTTTGTGCCTTAATGCAAGGAGTATCCGTAATAAGGTGGATGAATTAACTGTGCAAATAGATGTTAACAGATATGATGTGATTGGGAGTACAGAGACATGGCTCCAGGATGATCAGGGCTGGGAACTCAACATCCAAGGGTATTCAACATTGAGGAAGGATAGAATAAAAGGAAAAGGAGGTGGCGTAGCATTGCTGGTCAAAGAGGAGATTAATGCAATAGTTAGGAAGGACATTAGCTTGGATGATGTGGAATCTATATGGGTAGAGCTGCAGAACACCAAAGGGCAAAAAATGTTAGTGGGAGTTGTGTACAGACCTCCAAATAGTAGTAGTGATGTTGGGGAGAGAATCAAACAGGAAATTAGGGGTGCATGCAATAAAGGTGCAGCAGTTATCATGGGTGACTTTAATATGCATATAGATTGGGCAAACCAAACTGGAAGCAATATGGTGGAGGAGGATTTCCTGGAGTGCATAAGGGATGGTTTTCTAGACCAATCTGTCGAGGAACCAACGAGGGGGGAGGCCATCTTAGACTGAGTGTTGTGTAATGAGAGAGGATTAATTAGCAATCTCGTTGTGCGTGGCCCCTTGGGGAAGAGTGACCATAATATGGTGGAATTCTACATTCGGATGGAGAATAAAACAGTTAATTCAGAGACCATGGTCCAGAACTTAAAGAAGGGTAACTTTGAAGGTATGATGCATGAATTGGCTAGGATAGATTGGCGAATGATACTTAAGGGGTTCATAGTGGATGGGCAATGGTAGACATTTAGAGACCGCATGGATGAACTACAACCATTGTACATCCCTGTCTGGCGTAAAAATAAAAAAGGAAAGGTGGCTCAACCGTGGCTATCAAGGGAAATCAGGGATAGTATTAAAGCCAAGGAAGTGGCATACAAATTGGCCAGAAATAGCAGCAAACCCGGGGACTGGGAGAAATTTAGAGGAGGACAAAGGGTTTGATTCGGGCAGGGAAAATAGAGTACGAGAGGAAGCTTGCAGGGAGCATTAAGACGGACTCCAAAAGCTTCTATAGATATGTAAAGAGAAAAAGGTTAGTAAAGACAAACGTAGGTCCCCTGCAGTCAGAATCAGGGGAAGTCATGAGGAGAAACAAAGAAATGGCAGACCAATTGAACAAGAACTTTGGTTCAGTATTCACTAAGGAGGACACAACCTTCCGGATATAAAAGGGGTCAGAGGGTCTAGTAAGAAAGTGGAACTGAGGGAAATCCTTACTGTCGGGAAATTGTGTTGGGGAAATTGATGGGATTGAAGGCCGATAAATCCCCAGGGCCTGATGGACTGCAACCCAGAATACTTAAAGAGATGGCCTTGGAAATAGCGGATGCATTGACAGTCATTTTCCAACATTCCATAGACTCTGGATCAGTTCCTATGGAATAGAGGGTAGCCAATGTAACCCCACTTTTTAAAAAGAAGGGAGAGAGAAAACAGGGAATTATAGACCGGTCAGCCTGACCTCAGTAGTGGGTAAAATGATGTAATCAATTATTAAGGATGTCATAGCAGCGCATTTGGAAAGAAGTGACATGATAGGTCCAAGTCAGCATGGATTTGTGAAAGGGAAATCATGCTTGACAAATCTTCTGGAATTTTTTGAGGATGTTTCCAGTAGAGTGGACAAGGGGGAACCAGTTGATGTGGTGTATTTGAACTTTCAGAAGGCTTTCGACAAGGTCCCACACAAGAGATCAATGTGCAAAGTTAAAGCACATGGGATTATGGGTAATGTGCTGACGTGGATTGAGAACTGGTTGGCAGACAGGAAGCAAAGAGTAGGAGTAAATGGGTACTTTTCAGAATGGCAGGCAGCGACTAGTGGGGTACCGCAAGGTTCTGTGCTGGGGCCCCTGCTGTTTCCATTCTACATGAATGATTTAGATGAGAGGATTAAATGTAGTATCTCCAGATTTGCGGATGACACTAAGTTGGGTGGCAGTGTGAGCTGCGAGGATGATGCTATGAGGTTGCAGAGTCACTTGGATAGGTTAGGTGAGTGGGCAAATGCATGGCAGATGAAGTATAATGTGGATAAATGTGAGGTTATCCACTTTGGTGATAAAAACAGAGAGACAGACTATTATCTGAATGGTGACAGATTAGGAAAAGGAGAGGTGCAACGAGACCTGGGTGTCATGGTACATCAGTCATTGAAGGTTGGCATGCAGGTACAGCAGGCAGTTAAGAAAGCAAATGGTATATTGGCCTTTATAGCGAGAGGATTTGAGTACAGGGGCAGGGAGGTCTTACTACAGTTGTACAGGGCCTTGGTGAGGCCACACCTGGTGTATTGTTTACAGTTTTGGTCTCCTAACTTGAGGAAGGACATTCTTGCTATTGAGGGAGTGCAGCGAAGGTTCACCAGGCTGATTCCTGGGATGACGGGACTGACATAGCAAGAAAGACTGGATCAACTGGGCTTGTATTCACTGGAGTTCAGGAGAATGGGAGGGGATCTCATAAAAACGTTTAAAATTCTGACGCATTCAGACAGGTTAGATGCAGGAAGAATGTTCCCAATGTTGGGGAAGTCCAGAACCAGGGGTCACAGTCCAAGGATAAGGGGTAAGCCATTTAGGACCGAGATGAGGAGAAACTTCTTCACGCAGAGAGTGGTGAACCTGTGGAATTCTCTACCACAGAAAGTTGTTGAGGCCAATTTACTAAATATGTTCAAAAAGGAGTTAGATGTAGTCCTTACTACTAGGCGGATCAAGGGGTATGGCGAGAAAGCAGTAATGGGGTTGCATGTTCAGCCATGCACTCATTGAATGGCGGTGCAGGCTCGAAGGGTCGAATGGCCTACTCCTGCACCTATTTTCTATGTTTCTATGTTTGATTTCAATTCAGCCCATCATCCCTTTTGTCTCTCTAATCTCTCCTGCCTATCACAGACCTTCCCTTTTATTGTTTCTTCCCCTCCCACTTTCAGTGGTTAACAATGTGCTCTTTTCGAACATTCGGCAGTTCTGACGAGGGTCTCATCCCGAAATGTTAACTTTGTTTTTCTCCACAAATGCTGCCTGACCCACTGAGATTTCCAACATTCTCTGTTTGTATTTCATACCTGACCTGGTTGTGCTAGGGAGGAAACTACTGAAAAATTATGGCTAGTTTTACATTCTTCAGCATCAACAGCATTAGGATAAGCACAGAATGTATCAAATGTCAGAAATGTTAAAAACATTTCACAGGATACGTGACTAACTTGAGTTTCAAAACTTATGCTGTAATGTTGCTACAGCTATCTTCTAATTCATTACAGTTTCCTGGATTTTAATAGAGTAGATATAAAAATGACTTTGTCATCATAGTCTTTGAGAAGTCTGTCACATTGAATAAAAATATCCATCAACAACCACTCTAAATCTCTTTCATACCCACGAGAAAAAGCTGCCTTTATCTTGTTACCTCAGCAACAGCATCAACAGCATGTATCAATTATTGTGCTTGATGTCGAACCTGGCTCTTGGACTGTAGTAAGTTAACATAACCAGTGGAAAATAAATAATGATTGGGTGTACTTTTTTTAAAAGTGCAAATTTTTGGGAAATTATATTAAGGCTAATTTGCCATTCAGTTGCACCATTTGTACCACCTGAGTGGGAAAAGGAGAACTGGGTGAACAAGCCTCGGGCTTGTTTCTCACCCAATTGTGCCGAAAATAGCATTTGACCACATTTTTAACAGAGTGCTATCACACATTTCATGGAATATCCTCATTAAGTCGCCAAGAATTTTTCAATTCTTCTGTCACAGCCAGTTCTTGGGTTTTCTGAAACAAATACAGAGAATTAATTGAATGACGATTGAAAACAGGTTCTGTGTTGAAAGTGCATTCAGCCATTTTGGGAATTGCAGTCTGTAATGTCTGTAAGCTTGTAATGTTTGTCGCTCCATACTGCAAGTGCAGGGCGAATAATAAACAGAACCAGGCAGATTTTCGGAGACTTCCGAGAGAGCTGCCTGCCATGTTAGGAAGCTGTGTGTGCTGTACTCTGTGAAGCTGTCACATTTGGCAATTGAGATGGGATTTTTAGGATGATTTAAAGCTTAAATTTTGTTGATGAAGGATTCAGCCAGCTGACACAGAGACTTTGGAAGTTTCTGTCTTTGGAAAAAAGCTACAAAATCCGAGGTAAAATACAGCACACGGTGTGAACAGCTAGAGATTAAAATGGCAGGTCTATTGGGACATGTGGGGGAATATAGACATGACCGGGAATGTTTTCAAGCGTATGTGGATCAGCTAGAAATGTATTTCCTTGTAAATAACATAATTGACGTTCCAGACAACGCAGTCCAGAACTGGGCTATGTTGGAACGTAAGAGAGCGATCTTCTTATCGGAGGCAGGTCCGGCATTATATGACACTCTTGTAAATCTGCTTGTGCCTGATGAGCCAAAGGACACAACGCTTAAAGAGATTTTAACGAAGCTGGAGCAGCACTATAACCCCAAACCATTAGAAATTGCTGAAAGCTATTGTTTCGGGATTCGGAATCAAAAGACTGATGGAACTATCAGCGATTACATCATAGCATTAAAAAAACTATCGATGCACTGTAATTTTGGAAACTTTCAAAATCGAGCATTACGGGATCGTTTTGTTTGTGGGGTGAAAAATGATGCAATCAGAAGGAAGTTATTGACGACGGATGACTTGACATTTGAGATTGCTTGTCAGACAGCGAGGTCGATGGGCATGGCCGAACAATATTCCTGAGAATTAAATAATAATTACGATCATCAGTCAACCGAGGTAACTCACCTGCAGGTTCAAAGTAAAAGACGGTGAGGACCCAGAGTCTCAGAAACTGGATATTATAACAGAGCGTCGAAGTCGTGCTATAGGTGCCTGGGACAACACATTGCTCAAAGTTGTCCATACGTGAAGGCAGAGTGTTTCATCTGCAGAAAGACTGGGCATCTTGCGAAGGCATGCCGATTGAAGGGTAAACCAGCTTTTAAAGCTATTAATCCAGCGTTCAAAGCTATGAGTAGAAATCCCAAGAGACTACATAGCATGGAAGAACAACAACAGGACGAGGAGATGTCAGAGTTACGCGTCATCAGGAGCACGAGGTTAACGGACAGCGATTCGAAAAGCATCAAAATCCACATAGATGTTGCAGGATTCAAGATACCAATGGAAATTGACACGGGTGCGTCCGTGAGTTTAGTACCGGAGTGACTATACCGTGGTAGGTTGTATCACCGTACCGGTGAAATATAAAGGTCAATTTCAGAACTTGCCTCTAATAGTAGTGAAAGGAGACAAGTCTGCCTTACTAGGAAGAAATTGGTTGAGCTCACTGAAGCTGGATTGGAGTAAGATTTTCTGTGTTGAAGTGAGATTTTCATCAACGGATGAGGTTATCAAGAAGTATCCAAAGGTGTTCTGCAAAACGGGCAGTCCGATCCAAGGCTTCAAGGCGAGTGTCAGAAGACACTCAAAGTGTCAAAGACAGAAGGATGCTAAATCGGTTTACTAAAAGCCATGTTCCGTACCATATGCACTCAAGGAGAAAGTTGAGCAAGAACTCAAAAGACTAGAGACTGAGAACATTATTTGTAAGATAAATCGATGTAATTGGGCTACACCCATTGTTGTTGTACCTAAGTCCGATGGTAAGGTCAGATTGTGTGGTGATTATAAAGTAACCGTAAACCACGTTCTCGAGGGTAATGTCCCCAATACATTGCCGAATATAGAAGATTTGTTCACAACACTGACAGGTGGTCAGATCTTCTCAAAACTGGATGTTACGAATGCCTACTTACAGCTTCAACTAGATAAGGAGTCCAAGTCATGGTTGATTATAAATACTCATCTAGGCGTACATCAATTTAATAGGCTACCATTTGGGGGGTCGGCTGCCCCTGCCATATTCCAAGAGATGATGAACCAGATTTTGCAAGGTATTGAAGGGGTAGTATGTTATTTGGATGACATACTAATTTCAGCACCAAATAGGCAAATTCATAATAACATTTTGAATGAAGTCCTCAAACGGCTAGAGAAGCACAGAGTACGAGTGTCTGCTCGTAAGTGTGAGTTATTTAAAAACTCAGTGGAGTACTTAGGGTACAGAGTAGACAAAGATGGTTTAAATCCAACCATGGAAAAACTGGATGCGATTAGAAATGCACCCACTCCCAGAAATGTGACTGAACTTTGTTTATTCTTGGGTCTTTTGAACTATTATGGGAAGTTCCTACCAAATTTGGCTACAGTATTACATCCACTGAATGAACTTTTGAAAAAACAGGTCCATTGGAAGTGGTCAAAAGAATACGATACAGCATTCAAGGAGTGTAAAAGCAAATTGGTAGAGAGCATTATGTTAGTTCACTATGACATATCTAAGGAGATTAAGCTAGCATGTGATGCCTCTCCGTATGGAGTTGGGGCAGTAATCTCTCATGTATTAAGTAGGGGGGAGGAGAGACCAATTGCTTTTGCTTCACGCACTCTCAGTGCCAGTGAGAGTAATTATGCGCATATTGAAAGCTTTGGCATTTATTTTTGGGGTCAAGAAGTTTCACAAATACTTGTATGGTCATATGTTTACCATCGTTATGGACCATAAGTCCCTAACAGCAATCCTCCATCCAAAGTCCCCAGTTCCAACATTAGCTGCACCCGAATGCAGAGATGGACTTTGATACATACGATATTGAATACAGACAATCAGCTGATCACAGTAATGCTGATGCAATGTCTAGATTGCCTACCCCATCACAAGTTACATCGGATAGGGAAGAAGTGTTTTATTTTTCATACATTGATGAACTGCCAGTCACAGCTGAAGATGTTGGTAGAGCAACCAAACATGATCCAGTGATGTCAAAGGTGCATGAGTATATTGCAAATGGATGGCCAAACCAGGTAACAGACAAAGATACACATCCATTCTTCATTCGTAGGAATTAATTATCAGTTGATAAAGATTGTATCATGTGGGTTGCAAGAGTGGTTATACCAAATAAATTCAGGTCCAAATTATTAGGAGACCTCCATGAGCACCTGGGAATGTGCTTGACCAAGAGTTTTGCATGCAGTTATTTATGGTGGCCATGTCTTGATAAAGATATAGAGTACATCGTGAGTCAGTGTACGACATATCAATCGGTAAGCAAGCAACCACCACCAGTACCATTACAGCCATGGAAATGGCCTCCCAGGGTGTGGCAAAGGTTACATATTGATTTTGCTGAGTTAGAAGGACAACAATTGTTCATTGTGATTGATAGCCATTCAAAGTGTGTTGAGGTGTTTCCAATGTGGAAAATATCAACAAGTAAAACATTGGACATTTTACGAAAATTATTTTCTTCATTTGGCCTCCCTGAAGAAATTCTTTCGGATAATGGACCACAATTTAGTTCAGAAGAATTTGCACAATTCACGAGCAAAAATGGTGTGAAACATACCAAGGTTCCACCATGCCACCCGGCTTTGAATGGTGCAGCAGAGCGCACTATACAAATTGTAAAACGTACCCTCATAAAACAAATGTTAGATCCAAATCCAAGGAAACGACAGTTGTCATTGGATCACAAATTGGCTGATTTTTTGATTACATATCGAAATACTCCTCATACAACTACTGGTAGAACACCAGCAGAGTTGTTTCTCAAAAGACAGCCACGAACCAGATTCTTGTTGTTAAAACCAAATTTGGCGCAGTCCATAGAAGGGACACAATTAAGACAGAAAGAGAATCATAAAAGAGAGAAGTGTGAAATTAAACCAGAAGGTGAGAGTGAAGAACCATCACCATAAATGGGTAAAGTGGTTACCAGGAAGTGTGGTGAAGATATGTGGTCCTCGCACATATTTGTTAAAGATGTTTGATAATGGACAGGTTAGATTTGTTCATATTGATCATATTTTACCTACAGACATGGAAGGTGGGAATGATTCAATTATTTCTGACTCATCAGAGAGTTTTGATATACCAGTAACAAATCTTAAATCCAATGTACTGGAAACAAATTCCAGGAGAGAATCAGAATGAAAGTCTGAGTCTGTGTCAGGAAAACAAAGAGCCTGAAGTTGGAGTGAGTTCAAATGAAAATCAAGGAAATTCCGTGGAGGAAAACGTTCCTCAGGATGAGCCTTGAATGAGTGTGAAGTCGACACCAGGTTTGGAAGGTTCTGTTCGAGAGCGAAGATATCCTCTTCAAAACAGAAAACAAGTAGTAAAGTTACATTTGTAAATATGGGAAAAAAAAGTTTATATCCTTTGTTATGTACAAACATGAAAGTTATGTATGCTGTTTGTTTTGATGGCTTCTTCATTAAGGAGGGAGAAGTGTAATGTCTGTAAGCTTGTAATGTTTGTAGCTCCACACTGTGGATGTGGACGTATTGTGTACTGCAAGTGTAGGGTTAATAATAAACAGAACCAGGCAGATTTCCGGAGACTTCCGAGAGAGCTGCCTGCCATGTTGGGAAGCTGTGTGTGCTGTGCTCTGTGAAGATATCACACAGTCTTATAAGATGTGAGCTTTAATAGCTGCAAAAACTTGTTTTGATGCTAAGTAGAGGTCTACAGATCAAGTTGCAGCTACCTCATGAGATTTGCCTTCATCACCTTATGGTTTGCTGTGGAGAAAGTCATAGAATTATGCCATATCTTTGAGGCAGACCTTAAGATAAGCTCCACAAGAATGATTCTGTCAGTGCTTGTCGATGCCTTGAGCTGTTATGCCACTGGACCCTTTCAAGCGACTGCAGAGTATATAAGCCAAATTCCTCAATCAACAGTGTACTGATGCATCAAGAAGGTAGGAGAAACTCTTTCATCTCTTTCCTCATGGATTTCAGGTAGCAGCTTGAGATATCACTGACTGTGACAAAGGCCACGAGATTATTGATTTCACACATGTAATCAATGAGCCCCGACCCTAATCCCAGAGCCTTTATAACAGAAAGGAGGTACATTATATTATGTTCCCATATATGACCATATGCACAAAATTATGCAAGTGAATGCCCATTACTGTGCTAGTAGTCATAATGCTTTAATTTTATGTCACTTTATGTGCTATCATTATTTGAAATATTGGATAGATGGTTCCTCAGAGACCATGGGATACCTTCCTTACTCCTGGTTCATGACTCTCTCGTGATAACCGCGAACAAGCGCTGACTAGCAATATAACCAGACACATGTGAAGCAGGTGCAAAATTCACAAGAAACCCCCTCTGTGTTTGGGCTCATTCGAAAGGAAATTTAATTTGGGACTATCTACCGAAAAGTTTGGAACTCTAAAGTGCTTATGAAAGAAAATACAAACTTTAATAGAATTTTGGATTTTAAAAGACTAATTCAAGGCTGTGGGCGGACTTAAAGAACTAACAGGAGACAGACTAATTAAGTGAAGCTACCTGGGTGTGAGAACTAAGTTAACCTGTCTGGAGGGATGAGTATTCAAAAATCCTTCTCCCACAAGAGATATTAACATCACAAAATCACCCAGAGGTAGCTACCCATCAACATGGGTTTGGACAACCATTTCAGCAAATACATCACAAAGAGGCCCAATCCAACCTGTATGCGAAAGACTAAGCACAAAAGGACATTGCAATTACCAAACTAATATTTCCATCAGGAAACAGTTTTCGTACATCAACTCACCCAAAACATATCAACTTTTAACGAGCCTGCCAAAATATTACAAAGAAGAACCAAGCTCGCCAAAATTATACAAAGGATTTTGAACTGATTTGGCGCTAAGATTAGAACCACTGAAATCGTATAACTGGCCCCTGTTTTCAACAGAGGTTAGGTGGTTGCTAGGTAGCTGCAAGGCTGCTACTACCTCAGGTTCCATACTACACCAGGTGCTATACTGCGAGTATGTCATCAAGACAAGGAGAGAAACCAATGCGACAGTTGTAAACTAACTTCTCCAGCCTCGAAGTCCTAAAGTCCTGAAGGAAGGAAGAACATTACCATCGCGGCAGCGGCCGACCACAGCCAACGTGGTATCAAGGGAAAAACAACCGCGATCTACCGTTAACTACCAAAAGGATTGGTAAGCATAGTCCCTGCCTGCCCTGGAGTCCAACCTAGCTAGAATTAGGTATTGGGAGGTGGGAGGTATAATTTTACTGTAATCCCCTTTGAATATAAAGTGTATGGTTCTTTATTAGATTGATTATAAGTTTAACCTGTACCTTTCCTTGTATTGTTCTTTATTAGAGTGATTATAAGTTTGACCTTGTACCTTTCCTTGTATTGTCTTTTATTAGAGTGATTGTAAGTTTGGCCTTGTATTCTCTTACTAGAGTAATAAGCCTGTATTACTTTGACTGTAATAAAACCAAGGTTCTTTTGCATCAAACCAGTGTCCTTTGCACTTTTGTCACACCCCCCAAATAAATCCAGAGTACAGAACCTAAGGGAATGGGAGTGATTCAAACCGCTCAATTTGGTCAGAAGGGAACCTGACCCCCTCATAGAGACCATACCCCCTTACACATGTGATCACCAGGATCATTGTGGAACATACCGTGGGAATATTGAAACAAAGGTTCAGATGCTTGAACAGATCAGAGACAATGGCCAGAATTTTGCTCACCTCGGTGGTGATGGGTCCTGACCCCGCTGCTGGCTCCATCCCGCTCTGTGAAATGAATTTCCCTTGATTAGGCTTGTAAAGCCTGCCCAGTGCATTTTCCAGCTGTAATATATGTGGTAGAATAAATGAAGGACAGAGACACCATGAGTTGCAAGTCCATGTGCTTGTTTATTAGGCCTGAGCGAATTGAGCATGCTCACACTAAACCATGTGATAAACCACATGATAAATCATGTGATAATACATTACGTTGCTTTCCCCTTAAAAAAATGTATGTATTCCCCTCTCAAATACAAAAAACTATGGTTCCACTTTCCCAGCATTGCATATACCACATAATAAAAACTCCTGGCTTTCATCTTTTAAATGAACTGCAAATCCAGTTTAATAATAGGTTTGCAGAGCCTTCCTGATCTCCTTACTGAAGGTTTTGGTGTTGAACCAATTTTCTGGTCGTTTTGTTTTGGTTCGAAACTCAAAGAAGTAGGTACCACCACTCTATTTCCCCACTTGATGCAACCTTGCTCACGAGGCAATTCAGTATGATGATTATGGAATGGTTTCAACACTGTGTCCAGACACTGACCAGTCCATCCACTCAAGGTATTTTCATACACTCTTTTCAACACTGAGTCTTTTTGAGTCTCATCTGACATCTCAGTTGCATTCACGGGAAAGTCTTTGTCAACTGCACCTAGTGTGAAAATCTCACCTTCAATCCCAACCCGAGTCTTCATGTGGCAACGTGGACAAGGCATCTGTGATTGCGTTTTGCTTTGAGATGCGATAGTCACCATGTAGTCATATTGTGACAACACTGCCCAACGTTGCATTCTTGATGCGGCTATTGCAAGGATGGCAGATTTGGGCTCCAATATTGCTCGGAGCGGTTTGTGATCGGTTATCAGGGTAAACTTTCTGCCGATCAGGAACAATTAGAATTTCTTGATTCCAAACACTATGGCGAGTGTTTCCTTTTCAATTTTCGTGTAAATTCTTGCATTCTTTGTGAGGGTTCGCGATGCAAACGCGATTTGTTTCTCTTGGCCGTCATCCATTATGGGACTTGTGACAGCTCCTACACCGTAGCTGGAAGCATCACATGTAACTTTAACTCACGTTCTGTGTCATAGTGCACAATAAAGCATCGCTAGAGCAACTTCTCTTACAGGTATCATAAGCTTCCTGTTGCGCTTTTGTCCACTTCCACTGACATCCTTCCTGAGGTGCTTGTGCAATGGAGCTACCATGGTCGCTAACTCAGGTAAGAAATGTGAGTGATACTGGACCATTCCAAGGAAAGATCTTAACTCAGTCACGTTTTGTGACTTTGAAGCATTGATGACAGCATCAAACATTTCCTTCACTGGTTGCAAGCCATTTGCATCAACTTTTAAACCAAGGAACACAACCTCTGGCTGCACAAAAGCACATTTGCTCCTTTTCAATTTAGCATTGTAGTCATTCAACCTTTGAAGCACTATATCTACCACTTCCAGATATGCTTCCTCACTGCTTGTTGCGACCAGCACATCATCTTAATTGCATAAGCAATTTGGAACTCCTTGCAAAATCTTATCCATCATAGCCTGGAAGATTTTAGGGAAGGACTTTACATCATACGGCAGCTTGGTGTATGAGTACAATCCCTTTTGTGTGTTGATGGTGAGATACTGTTGACTCTCTTTGTCAACATTCAGCTGAGCGTAAGCATGCGACAGGTCAAGCTTGGAGAAAACCGTTGATCCAGAGAGTTCTGCATACAAAGCTTGCGATGTAGGTAACGGGTACTGCTTATCATCAACTGCTTGGTTGATAGTAACTTTGTAGTCACCACACAAGCGTACAGTTTCGTGTGCTTTGGGCAATACCACAATCGGGGTAGCTCATTCACATTTGTCAGTTTTTACTAGCACTCCGTTCTCTCTCAGCTTCTCTAGCTTTTCCTCCACCTGACTTTTCAATGCATAGGGGACCACCTTGCCTTACAATAGGCAGACTTCGCGTTGGACTTGATGCAGATATGTGCGTCATACCCGGTGATGCCCTCATAACTGTCTGTGAACATGCTTTCATACTTGTTCAGCATTGTGTCAAGTCGCTTCTTTGAAGCATCTACACTGAAGATATTTTTCAAATCTCGTTTTAACGTTCTCAATCAGTCTTTTGTAGCTCGCTACAATAATAGGCAGTTTTACTGACTGGCCATTGTGTTGAACTGTACATTCCATTTGTCCACATGTCTCTAGGATTTCTCCAGAGTAGGTTTTTAACTCCACGGTACTCTTTGTAAGTGGCATTTGATTAAATTTACACTCACATGTGTCCTTACTCATGATAGAGCAGTCCGCCGCTGTGTCGATACACAAATCAATACATTGCTCATTGATCAACAGTTTCGTACAGAAATTTTTCTCACGCCTGCTAGCGTTGCCGCTAGTGGCATAGATACTGTAGATGCCTAGTTCTTCAACAGCAAGTGTGTTCGCTTTGTTATTGTGAATTCCTCCCTTTTGTTGTCGCTGCGTTGCATTATCATTAGAATGGTTCTTACTTCCTGCTTTAGATCTAGCTCTGCAAACTGTTGAAATATGGCCTTGCTTCTGGCAGTGAAAACATTTTGCATTTCGATATTGGCAGAACTGTGGTGAGTGATTTCTGTTGTGTCCTTACACACTACTATAAATTCACATGAGGCACATTCTGCAGACAAAGTCACTCTGTGACCTGACCTTTATTCACAGGACCAAGAGGTGATGAGGGTGGGTGGAGCTTCCTCTTTTATACCTTAAAGACCAGGCTAGGAGTATCTCCCACAAGTTCACCCCCTGTGGTCAAGGTGTGCATTTCTTAGGTGTATATAGTATGCAGTGTTGTTACATGAAGGTTACATACATGACATCACCTCCCCCCCACGTCTTGTGGGGTCAAAGATTAAGTCTTTCAGGCGGTCGACGCTCTCTCGTAGAGCGCCGCAGTTGGGGCTCTGGTTGTTGAACTTTGGCATACATCTCTGTCCTCTGTGGTGATTCCGGCTCATCCGGGCTGGTCGCAGGGACTGTGCATGCTGCTGAAAGTTCTTGTTGCTGATTCACTGGTGGTGGCCTGGGCAGCATCTCATGATCTTCCTCAGGTTCCTCAGTGTCCATGCTGAACCTTTTTTTTAAACTTGGTCCAGATGCTTGCGGCATATCTGTCCATTGTTAAGTCTGACCACTATGACCCTATTCCCCTCTTTGCCAATTACAGTACCCTCAAGCCACTTGGGCCCCAAAGCGTGATTAAGAACAAATACAGGGTCATCAATTTCTATACATCTCCCCTTTGAGTTACGGTCATGGCACTCATTTTGGGACTGGCGCTTGCCCTCAACAATGTCCGACAGGACTGGATGAATGAGGGAGAGCCGAGTTTTTAGTGTACATTTCATAAGTAGTTCTGCGGGCGGGACTCACGTGAGCGAATGCGGTCGGGACCTATAGGCGCGATAGGCGGCATTGAAGGGAGGGTCCTTGAATCCGGAGCATGCCTTGTTTTATGATTTGGACCACACGTCCGCCTGGCCATTGGAGGCTGGCTTGAACGGTGCTGTCCTGACATGTTTGATGCCATTACCTGACATGAACTCCCGGAATTCATAGCTAGTGAAACATGGGCCGTTGTCGCTAACCAGGATGTCCAGCAAGCCGTGGGTCGCAAAGACCACACGCAGACTCTCCACCGTGGTGGATGTCGTGCATGAATTCAATATGATGCACTTGATCCATTTCGAGTACGCATCAACAACAATAAGGAACATTTTTCCCATGAACGGGCCTGCGTAGTCTATGTGAATACGTGACCATGGTGGGCCAGGGCCACGGGCTGAGTGGGGCCTCCCTGGGGGCATTGCCCAGCTGGGCACACGTCGTGCACCTGCGAACACAGTGTTCCAGGTCTGAGTCAATTCCCGGCCACCATACATGTGACCGGGCAATGGCCTTCATCAGCACAATGCCTGGGTGCTTGCTGTGGAGTTCCCTGATGAATGCTTCCCTTCCGTTCTGGGACATGACTTCCCGGCTGCCCCATAGTAGGCAGTCGGCTTGGATGGAGAGCTCATCCATCCGTCTGTGAAACGGTCTGACCTCCTCAGGGCATGCTCCGTGTGCGGGCGTCCAATCCCCAGTCAGGACACATTTCTTAATCAAGGATAGGAGGGGATCTCTGTTGGTCCAGATTTTGATCTGGCGGGCTGTGATGGGGGAGCCTGCGCTGTCAAAAGCATCGACAGCCATGACCATCTCAGCGCTTTGCTCCGCCGCCCCCTCAGTGGTGGCCAGTGGAAGCCTGCTGACCGTGTCAGCACAATTTTCGGTGCCTGGCTGGTGCCGTATGGTGTAGTCATACGCAGCCAGCGTGAGTGCCCATCGCTGTATGTGAACTGATGCATTGGCATTGACAGCTTTGCTGTCTGACACTAGGGATCTTAACGGCTTGTAGTCCATTTCTAACTCGAACCTTCTGCCAAAAAGGTACTGGTGCATCTTTTTCACTCCGTAGACACATGCGAGTGCTTCCTTTTCAACCATCCCATATCCCCTTTCTGCTTGGGAGAGTGACCTTGAGGCATAAGCCACAGGTTGGAGTTGGCTCTCAACATTATTCTGCTGCAACATGCACCCAACCCCATAGGGTGATGCATCACATGTCAAAACCACTTTCTTACAGGGATTGTACAGGGTCAATAGCTTATTAGAACAAAGTAGGTTCTGCGCCCGATTGAACGCCCGTTCCTGACAGTCCCCCCAAAACCAATCGCAACCCTTACGCAGGAGCATGTGTAGCGGCACCAACAATGTGCTTAAGTTCGGTAGAAAGTTCCTCAAATAGTTCAAGAGTCCCAGAAATGAACGCAACTCCGATGTGTTGCCGGGCCTGGGCGCATGATGAATCGCCTCTGTTTTGGATTCGGTAGGCCGGATCCTGTCTGCGGCAACCCTCCTGCCCAAAAACTCGACCTCTGGGGCCAAAAACACACACTTGGACTTCTTTAGTCGCAGGCCTACACTGTCCAGTCAGCGTAGCTCCTCCTCCAGGTTGTGGAGGTGTTCCTCAGTGTCTCGACCCGTGATAAGGATGCTCCAGGGATGGATTTGAGCAGGCTTTCCATGTTCCTTTGAAAGATAGCGGCTGCTGAACGAATGCCAAACGGACACCTGTTGTAGAAAAACAGCCCCTTGTGCGTGGTAATGGTGGTCAGCAGCTTGGATTCTTCGGCCAGTTCATGTAGGCTGAAGTGAGGTCCAACTTGCTGAACAGCTTGCCACCTGCCAGCATGGCAAAAAGATCCTCCACTCTCACAAGCGGGTATTGGTCTTGTAGTGACACTCGGTTGATAGTGGCCTTGTCGTTGCCACAGATCCTGACCGAGCCATCTGTTTTTAGGACAGGGACGATGGGGCTTGCCCAGTTGCTGAATTCAATGGGCGAAATTATGCCCTCTCTTAGCAACCTGTCCAACTCACTCTCAATTTTCTCCCGCATCATATATGGCACAGCTCTGGCTTTATAGTGCACTGGTCTGGCATCCGGGGTGATGCGTATCACAACTTTGGTACCTTTGAAAGTCCCGACACGAGGTTGAAATAGTGACTCAAATTTCTGTAGGACCTGTGAGCATGAACTTTGCTCCACAGATGAAATGGTGTGCACATCCCCCCATTTCCAGTTCATCTCGGCTAGCCAGCTCCTCCACAAAAGCGCGGGACCATTTCTCGGGACAATCCAGAGTGGCAGCCGGTTCTCTGATCCATTATGTGTGACCACCAACATTGCATTGCCTAGCACTGGGATGATCTCTTTGGTGTACGTTCATAATTGCGTGTCAATGCGTTCTAGTTTGGGTCTGCTAGCTATGAGTGGCCATAGTTTCTCGAATTGTTAGACACTCATAAGTGACTGGCTGGCCCCTGTGTCCAGCTCCATGCGAACCGGGATGCCATTTAATAGGACTTTCATCATCATAGGTGCCGTTTTTGTATATGAGCTGTGGATGTTTGCCACCTGAACCTGCTGAACTTCAGCATCCATTGCTGTGTCCCAAGCATCACACTGCCTTGCAGACCCCTCTTGTGGTTCATCTGTCTCGTAAATTAGCCTCGCTGCGGGCTTCCTGTACATTCTGGTCAAATGTCCACTGAAGTTACAATTTCTACAGAATTTTTGGAACCTGCAGGTTTTTGCAGCATGCCTGTCCCCACACTTCCAGCATGAGCTGAGATTGTTGTGAACAAAGGGGCTGTTACCAGGTATTCCTCTCTGACTGTCTCTTTGATTACTCTTGAGCACTCTGTTAGTGGGTGTCAATGGCCCCATCCCGGGACGTATTGTCCCTTGTGATGGTGTAAATGTCCATTCAACCTGCCATTGTCTCTGTTGATGACCCACTCTAGAGTCTGTTACTGCCTGGGTGGTATTGAATTGCCCTTGCCTGCCTGCGGTATTCTGAGTCTCGTTTACAATGTTAACTCCCTGCTCCATCGCCACGTTGGGAGCAGAGTTGCGCGCGTATATTATCCTGGTTTCCTCCTTCCCCGCCATGAAGGTCTGAGCCATCAACGCCGCCACTTCCGAGGTCAAGTCCTTGGTCTCAATTAGCTTTCTGAAAATCCCAGCATGCCCAATGCCCTCAATGAAGAAATCCCATAACACCTCCCCCCTGCAGGCGTCTGTGAACTTACAGAGGCTGGCCAAGCGCCAAAGGTCCGCAACGAAGTTCGGTATGCTCTGTCCTTCCCGACGTCGGTGGGTATAGAATCGAGTCGGGCCATGTGTATACTGCTTGCCAGTTTGAGGTGCTCACCGATCAGTTTGCTGAGCTCCTCGAATGTTTTGTCCGCCGGCTTCTTGGGTGCGAGCAGGTCTTTCATCAGTGCGTACGTCTTAAGTGCACAGCTGGTCAGTAGATGCGCCCTTCGCTTGTCAGCCGCTGCCTCTCCCAGCCAGTCCTTCGTGTCAAAGCTCTGCTGGAGCCTCTCAACGAAATCGGCCCAGTCCTCACCAACACAGTACCGTTCCTCTGTGCTACCGGTGGCCATTCTCGTGAATCATTGATTCCCGTTTCCCGTAGCCAATTGTTGTGTCCTTACACACTACTATAAATTCACACAAGGCACATTCTGCAGACAAAGTCACTCTGTGACCTGACCTTTATTCACAGAACCAAGAAGTGATGAAGGTGGGTGGAGCTTCCCCTTTTATACCTGAAAGACCAGGCTAGGAGTGTCTCCCACAAGTTCACCCACTGTGGTCAAGGTGTGCATTTCTTAGGTGTATATAGTATGCAGTGTTGTTACATGAAGGTTACAGTTACATGAAGGTTACATACATGACAATTTCCATTGCAGTGATAACAATTCACTGAACTGCTCTCACCGACATGCTTTTGACCCAGTCTCACAGCTTTCGGTTTGGCGGTGGCTTTGTGACTGTAGACCTCAGCTGCACTAGTCACTTGAGTTAGACGGAGCTTCCTAGCATTCTTGACACCATCTCCATAGAGAGGGCAATTTTGCATGCTATGTTAAATTTTAGGTTCAATGGCCCCGAACTTGGTGGGAGCAAAGGCGCGCCCGTTTCTCGGCAGTCCCTGGGCGTAACGTGAGTTTTTGCTGCCCGCTGCCGCTGGGGCCAGTCGGGCGGGAGTTTAGTCACGATTCTATCAGCGGCAGCAGGAGTCGTGGGCGGGAACAGGCGGCTGCAGTAGTGGGCGGTGGGTGCAGGCCTCTCGACTCGGCAAACATCGTAGGCCGTGCACCGCGCATTGGTGACATTTTAAAATGTTTTATTTTGTGTCATTTCTTGTGGGCGATGACATCACTTTTGCCGTGATTGGGGCTGATGGCACAGCTGCGCATGCGCATAAAAGCTGTGTACTCACTCGCACCTGCCAGTTGCAGAGGGGTCAAGATTGGAGAGAAAAAAACAAGATCATCATCAGCCATCCATCTAAGAAAGCTGTCATGAGTCTAAAAAAAGCTTCCAAGAAGTCTAATGGAGGGAGGCCAAGAGCTCCCTGGTTTATTGAGGAGGAGCTGGAGGAACTTGTATGTGAGGTGGAGGGCCATTATAAAGACCTCACCCGGGATGGCTGTGGCAAGCCTGCACCACCCCAATATAGATGCATTTGGTGGGCGATTGGGGAGGCCGTGTCCTCTGTGGGCAACCTTGTGCAGGATGGAGACCAGTGCAGGAAATGATGGAACGATATGGTTGCATCAGCAAGAATAAGTAAACATGTATTGTTGCACTCTTGTACTACTTCTAAAGATTCTATGTCTGTTGTGTGTGTGTGTGTGTGTGTGTGTGTGTGTGTGTGTGTGTGTGTGTTGCATGAGCAAAACGGATAAAGGCTGCAACTTTTATTTCTGCAGAAGAAAAGAGCATCCAACGCAGAGTGCCACGTGAGGGGGCCCATCAGATGTCATCGAGGTGACTAGCCTAGAGGAGCGTGCCTTGGCGTTGGTGGGTGACTACCCCCATGCCACCACACAGGGTGGTGCAGATCCTGTGCTAGAGCATGGTAAGCGTATCTGAATCTCCGGTCTGTGTCACGCTCATGTCATGCAAGGTCATGTAATGTTAAGTCAAATGCCTTTTAGCGCACAGTGTGTCGGCCATTAATGGTATGCTCATGTAGCAATGGAAGTCCTTGAAGTAAGAATGTGAACTGTGACAATACACATGTCAGCATGACCAACCCCACCCCCCTGCTATACAATTAAATGTTGTCCTCTGCTTCCCAATGTTGATTCAGACAGCACCGATCCATGCACCACATCCACCTCTGACACACAAAGACAGTGTCAAACACCAAAGCCTTCCACCTCAATGCTGTCAGCAGCCCAACACACCAGTTTCTTCCTCCACCTCCACCCCCAGATCCCCCATATCCACCTCATCCATCTCCGCCACCCAGAGTCACGAACACCAGGAGGAAGAGGAGGGAGAAGTTCCAGTCTTCGTACCACTTGAGGTCAAGGAGTTGCAAGAGGAGTACTCCAGCCTCCTGACATGTGTGCCACCTGTTCAGCCAACAGCGGTTTCGGGGTCCGATTTTTGGGGCCTCGAATCGGACGATGCCGGATCAAGTGTTGGGAGGCACAGAAACCGGGCCAGAAAAGCCACCAAGCCGCAACCACCCATGATGATGCAACAAGCCAATAAGGATGCAGGACGGGTGGCAGCAATCCAGGAAATGGTCCAGTTGTCGAGGACGAGTGTCGACCTAGGTCAAGATCTGCTGCAGGCCATGGCTGGGATAGCTGCCAGCATCGGCACCTTTGCAGAGAAGCATTCTGCCAGTATATCGCAGCTCATCAGAGCGGTGGGACGAAACACCGACTCTGTAGAGGCCATGCACCAATCGATGCTTTTGGGCCCCCGATGCCACACCAGCGAAGCTGACAGATCCCGAGGAGCCGGAGTTGCCAGCGGATTCCATCTCACCCCCGACATTCTCTCCAAGATGAACACGACAGCAGTGCTCTGGCTGCCCTCCTGCACAACGTCATGGAGCAGAGGGGGTGAGGGGCAGGGGTATGTGTCGCCGTGGTGAAGGCGGAGCCATGAAGAGGACGATGGGCCTCACATCGAGGGGGGGGAAAGAGAGGTGGTGGTCGTGGGTAGAGGGTTGGGTGTTGGTGCTGGTGATGTTGTTAATTCTTCATTAAGTTGTTGCTGTTGTTTCACATGGTTCGTTTGGATTGTCACTTGACTGGTTTTGGAAATAACGTACAATTTTTGGATTCACTTGTTTGCATGTTCTGTCACTTACCATGCTGCACTATTCAATACAGACACATTGTTCACCAACTCTTGGTCAGTGTTTAAATTTTACATCATCTGGGGGTACGTGCTGAGAAACAGACACATCTTCTTCAGGTGTACTGGTCTCTGAGCAATATCTTGGCGTCCATATAAGATGCAACTCTTTAATGGGTCCTGTCATCAGGCTATCTCACAATGACAAGTAAGGGTGAACAATGCAGGAAGGCTGCCATTGAATGAGAGATAGTTGCACAATGTGGAGGGCACATATTAACGCTTGCACTTCAGTCCACACTTTCTTAGGTGCAACATCGCCAAGCTCCATCCCGATATGACGTGGTTTTCAGTGAGATTGCAGTCCATTTTATATATATTCCCGTATTCTATACTTGAGCTCATGTTGTTCTCAGGTTCACATCACCCCACCTGACAGAACCTGACATGATTTCATTATTGCCTATATACTTTGACCAAAGCTCATACCACCTGAACACTCACATTTGCTCAATAAATCTGTTCTACCTGTAATGTTATAAAAACCCTTATAGCACATGTCCATTGAGCCTTTATTGTATCTCGTAGCTCATTTCCGCTTCCTATTCCACACCTGCCCTTCAACGGAGTACTTTTCATTTACATCTGTGAAGTCTTTCTGTGCAGTTTAATTTCCATCCGTGAACTCATTCTGAGGGTGTGATAATGGTGCAGCATGTGACCCGGGATGTGCAGCTCTGGACCACTCTGCGCGATTGTAACTGCCGCCCGATTTACAGCCAGCTCAGACCACCTTTTTCCCAGTGGTCATTCTGGCAGGCGGGAGCAGCATCTTAGAGGATCCTAGACCACCAAAATCCCATTTTTGGAGCCTCCGGCATGGGCGGGCAGTAGGAAGTTGCACCGGCGGTACTTCCCCAAAGAAACTCCCACCGCGCGGGACCTGGGCGGCACGTAGGCGGTACATGAGGAATCTCGACAAAAACATTTTTGGAAGGGTGCTACCTCAGCGGCTGTGGGCAATATTGGGTAGCTCATTGACCAGGTTCGGGCCCAAAGTGTTCAGTAACTTAGACTGTGTGTACTCATGCACCAATCCACACACAAATTTATCTCGCAACACACAATCTAAAAATGTGCCGAAGTTACAATGCAAAGATAGGTTCTTAGGAGCTACACTGTACTCGCTGATGGTTTCACTTTGTTTTTGGTTTCTGGTACCAAACTTAAAGGTCTCTGCTATTTATAATGGATTTGAGTCGAAATGGTCCTTGAGGTTCTCAATAACGTCTTCAACCGACACATCCTTTGCTTTTCCTGGCGTGAGTAGGTTTGTCAATGTTCTGTAGGCCCCTGGCCCGATTTCCGTTTAAAAAATTGCTTCCGTTCACAAATTACTTTATGTTGAGCTTGAACATTCTCATCTGCACCTTCGGTCTCAATAATGTTATTGGCCTTAAAAAACATCTCCCTCCGCTCAATGTAAGAACTGAATGGTTCACGAGCTCAGTCGTACATGCCGAGGTTTCTGATGAATCCTGTAGGCGTGGCCATGATTGTACCGATCCCATCGAACAGTGACTCAGCACACTGTGTACCTTAAACTTTTCCACTTGTTGAATGGACACTGTCCTTCCTTGATGCCAAAAATGACTTTGGAATCCCATTCTCGTCACCAAAATATAATATATGTGGGCAGAACAAATGAAGGAAAGAGACACGATGTGTTGCTAGTCCATGTGTTTGTTTATTAGGCCAGAGTGAACTGAGCATGCTCATACTAAGCCATGTAACAAACCATGTGACAAACCATGCGATAAAACATTACATCGGCCAATTAGAGGAAACGGTTTGGTGATGTCATTTGATGACGCGTCATCAGCCAGTTCCCTTAAAGTGACCATGGCCAAATGTATTTTGTCATTTGTGCTATTAGTGTTCTACAGTGCTGCAAACACTGACAATGGCTGCACAAAGGCACAGGGCTGCACCTAGGCTCTCCCATGACTCCCTCCATACGCTTATGGAGGGAGTCACGGCACACAGGGAGGTTCTCTTCCCTTCCCATAGGTGGAAGAGACCTCCCCAGGAGATCAACACAGCCTGGTTGCACATTGGGCAGCAAAGTGGTCGGGTGCTGATGCTCTGTGTCCAGGGCAGCATCAGTTGATTGTGGAGAAGGTTAGTGTTGTTGTTGGTTGTTGGTGCAGCTGGTGTGCTTGGTGCTGCTGGTGTTGGGGTTGATCATGGTGGGATGCTGAGGACCAAGGTGAGAGAGTATAAAGGGCACCCATGCCGATGGAATAGATGCAGGTGAAGTAATCTGTCAATGGTGAGAGTGATTATGAGGTCAAACTGGATGGAGACTTGTGTAAAGACTTGCAGTGTATTGAATCTGTTGTGGAAATGCAATGAGGAAAAGCTTGTGGCTGAGGGAAGATATCTCTGTAAGGTGGAACCTTTAACTTTACATTTGAAGCTATCACCTCAACAGCTGATTCAATGGCCACTGAACTCCCACCTCAGCTTGACAGACGTGGTCTAGGACCAGCGTGGACACCGTGGGTGAGCTGTCAAATGCTGAAAATCATTCTTAAGTGGCTCTAAACAAGCCACTAACTACCTGAATTGGGTTGTCGGTCAGTGCTAGTTGGGTCTGTTCCACGCTGACAGACCCGACATTGGGAAAGGTGCATGGGAGCAAGTTGACAGTGGGTTCCCAACATCAAATTTCCCACCCGATCCAACTACCAATCCTGCCTGTCGACCCCCCAGAAAATTCCGGCCAACGTTGCTATATAGTCCTGCCAAGATCTCAAAAATCATTGTAGTCTGCTACCTATTATAATTCAGGCTAGGCTGAATAATGAGCAGGCTAGCTCAGTGGACTAAAAAATGTCAGATGGAGTTCAATATAGATAAATGTGAATGATGAGAAAAACAATGTTAGGATGTATAGTTAAGGTATGACTTATCAGCTAAAATGGTACAGGTGATTTTTGCTTACTGTCTTATTCACACTGAGAAATGGGATGGTAGGCTGATGAAAATTGAAAGGAAAATGTTGTGTATCTGTAAAGCATGCACTCCCATGTTCCGCCACCAGGGAGCTCATCCCCTGAAGTCCAAAGGGATCCCAGCATCCCTTGGGTGCACTGTATATAAGCCGGCCCCTGAGGCCTGTTCCTCACTCTGGAGTGTCGTAATAAAGACTGAGGTCACTGTTACTTTAACTTCCCTGTGTGCAGCCTCATCTGTGTTAGAAACACAATAACTGAAAACCTCATGTCACCCGACTCAATTTTCGAGTGGGTGCCGAAACCTGACTAAAATTTTGAAGTTTAAGATGGCTCTGGGGTGGTAGCTCCTTTCTGACCTGCTCAACTGTATCCGTCATCATCCGCGGACATCCTTTGCCCTTTTTCCCCAAATCTCCTTTCTTCCACTGCTTAAGTTACCCTGTCTCTGATAGTGAAGGCATTTCAGGCCAAACCTGCAAGTTTAATACTCCAACCTACAAGTTCAAAGCCTGCAGAGCCATTGCCCATCCCCCGGCATGCCTTTGTTCTTTGTCTCTGTGAGCTTTGCATCGGCTGGAGCTCTGAAGTAACTTGGTTTCCTTTACTCGCAAACAGGACTTTGTTGCTTTACCAACTACACTGTTTGAATCATCAGCTGTGGTTTTGCCCTGCATTCACTCGCCTCAAGTCTTTGCTCTGAATTCTTTTGTCAAATTAGTTTCCGATCTCCTGGACTTCGGTGGACATCGCTAGACTACGTTTCTGCTTTGAACTACACTGGACTACATCCCTATGTTTCTATGCTGGACTACACTGGATTATACCGTAAGGCTATCTGCTATTTCTCCATCTCTGCTGCTATTTCTTTTCCTTTTAACTGCGGCTGTGTCTCTGCTGAGTTGGTTTTACTGGTTTTTCAGCTCTGCTGGCTTCTTGCGAGCAGCTGCTGGTTAAGTCATTTGCTGGTCGCTGGCTGTGGTTTTACAGCATTCTACCGTGATCTACAAACTTACGTCAACGTCGCCATCATCTTTCTGCACCATTACCGACTCTCCTTCCTAGAGCACATCCTCGAACTCTCTACACTTCAAATCGTTTCTGGACTTCATTCGCCTGCTTTGGACAGCGGATCATCGATGCTCCATGCCGACCCCATCATGTTTACTTTGACTTTGTCCTTCCATGGAACCTCTGACTTTGACCCTGGTCTCCCGACTATTGTATCCCATTAACCGTTCCTTTTAAACAGGCCTATGCAGCCTGAGCTTTTCCCGTGTCCATTTGCATGCACACTTTGGCTGCCACTCTGGGCCCAAGCCATTCAATACTTTTATACTTTGCCCCCTTCTTTCCTTTTCTCATTCTCCCTCCCTGACCATTCTCTCCTGTCTTCATGCCTCCTTTCCTCTCTCCTCTCTCGGATACTCTGCCCCCCCAAATCCCTATCCCGATACGGGAGATCGGGAGGAACGTCGAAACAATGTGAGACCCTGACAGGAGCGAGACTTGAAAAGCAGCGGCACACAGCGGGTGAGCGAGAGATCGGGAGGAGCGAGGAACAGGAGAGTCGGAGATTGGGAGGAGTGAGGAGCCAGAGATCGGGAGGGGCGAGGAGCCAGATATTGGGAAGAGTGAGGAACGGGAGGGCCGGAGATCAGGAGGAGTGAGGAGCCGGAGATCAGGAGGAGCCGGAGAGCTGGAGATGGGGAGGAGCAAGGAGCTGGAGATGGGGAGGAGCGAGGAGCCGGAGATCAGGAGGAGCGAGGAGCCGGAGATCAGGAGGAGCCGGAGAGCTGGAGATGGGGAGGAGCGAGAAGCCGGAGATGGGGAGGAGCGAGGAGCCGGAGATGGGGAGGCGCAAGGAGCCGGAGATCGGGAGGAGCCGGAAAATCGGAGATGGGAAGGAGCAAGGAGCTGGAGATCGGGAGGAGCCGGAGAATCGGAGATGGGGAGGAGCAAGGAGCTGGAGATCGGGAGGAGTGAGGAGCCGGGGATCGGGAGGAGCCGGAGAGCCGGAGATGGGGAGGAGCCGGAGAATCGGAGATGGGGAGGAGCGAGGAGCCGGAGATCGGGAGGAGTGAGGAGCCGGAGATCGGGAGGAGCCGGAGAGCCGGAGATGGGGAGGAGCCGGAGAATCGGAGATGGGGAGGAGCGAGGAGCCGGAGATCGAGAGGAGCGAGGAGCCAGAGATTGGGAAGAGCGAGGAACGGGAGAGCCAGAGATCAGGTAGGAGTGAGGAGCCGGAGATCAGGAGGAGCCGGAGAGCCAGAGATGGGGAGGAGCTGGAGATGGGGAGGAGCCGGAGATGGGGAGGAGCGAGAAGCCAGAGATCAGGAGGAACGAGGAGCCGGAGATGGGGAGGAGCGAGGAGCCAGAGATCGGGAGGAGCTGGAGATGGGGAGGAGCGAGGAGCCAGAGATCGGGAGGAACGAGGAGCCGGAGATGGGGAGGAGCCGGAGATGGGGAGGAGCAAGGAGCCGGAGATCGGGAGGAACGAGGAGCCGGAGATGGGGAGGAGCGAGGAGCCAGAGATCGGGAGGAACGAGGAGCCGGAGATGGGGAGTGAGCGGGAGATGGGGAGGAGCGAGGAGCCGGAGATCGGGAGGAGCCAGAGATCGGGAGGAGCTGGAGATGGGGAGGAGCGAGGAGCCGGAGATCGGGAGGAGCCAGAGATCGGGAGGAGCTGGAGATGGGGAGGAGCGAAGAGCCGGAGATCGGGAGGAGCCAGAGATCGGGAGGAGCTGCAGATGGGGAGGAGCGAGCTGCGAGCATCACAAACCAACCTGTACGGGTCAGAAGTAAAAGGAAATCAAAGTGTGACATCACAGCAAAGCAGGTAAGAGATTGGCTGGTTGGTTGGTGAGTATTCCTCTATTTCTCTTTTGTTAACCTTGGGCATTGGTGTAAGCTACGAGCTGCGATTTTAAAAGTAAACATAGACAACTTATATTTCTAAACTAAAAAACCTCATTAATGAAATAAAATATTTAATTTTTTTTAAGTTTTTCAGTTCTTTTCTGCTAAATATTTCATAGCCTATAAAATAGAGGGTAAGAGCTGATTGGTGAAACATAGAAACACAGAAAATAGGTGCAGGAGTAGGCCATTCGGTCCTTCGAGCCTGTACTACCATTCAATAAGATCATGGCTGATCATTCCCTCAGTACCCCTTTCCTGCTTTCTCTCCATACCCCTTGATCCCTTTAGCCGTAAGGGGTGGTTTTCAGGGGGTCAGCTTTCCCTTCTGACCTTATATGAGCAGTTCCGAATCGCTCCCACACCCTTGATTCTAGACACTGAAATTATGAAGGGACTGTGACAGACTTGGACAGACAATCAGTTTCAAGGTCAGAAGCAGGTATGGCTTATTGTGTTTAAAACTAAGTAAAAGGCACATCTTTAATAACACAAACAGACCAATACACACTGAGGGGTACAACACATTGAATAAAATGTCAAATTACAGCCTGTGGGGAAAAAGAATACAGCTTAAACTCTAAATGGGGTAAAGAAGAGAATGCAGATACATTTACACAAGTTATCCCAGCCTCCCCCCTCCCAATTCCCCTAACTAACTAAATTATAGCTCTGGGGGTTCAGGGGCTATGCTCACCAATCCCTTTAGACAGTTGCCGGTGAATCGCAGTTTCAGGGTTTGCTGCACTTGGCCTTCTAGGCGAGCCGTACCCCGGACAGAGGATAGGACTTCGGACTGCGTAGTCTTCAGTTGGGGTGCATCCGTTGATGCGGTAAGTTGCGTTTTGGATGTATGGGGTAAGTACCCACTTTCTGTGGTTAGGAATAGTTTTAGTTAGTCCTTGTTGATAATTTCTCTCCCGTTGGGTCGTTCAGAAGTAGATTGTAGAGTGGTTGTCAATTTGGTTGCTGCCAACCTTCCGTTTCATGGGCCTCGTGCTCGGTCAGTTCTTGATGAGTTCTGGTAGTTTCCTTCACGACTCCATTTCTTCACTGTAGAGGAAGCAGGCTGCTTGTGTCTGTGTCTGTGTTCCAGTCTGTGTCCTTGTTCGAATCTGTGTGAGTTCGAGTCTGTGTTCTGTTAGTTTCTCCTTGTAAAACTGGGGGATAGATATATCCCAAAAAGGCTTTCTTATCTCCGCCCCCCCCGAATCTTGCCCAGCTCTTTGTTTCGATTGTCCAGCCCAGCTAACTGAAACTTGATTAAGTGATTTTAATCTGGCATGAATAGGCCTTTAGAAGTTGATCAGCACTCGTCCATTGTGCTGGTCTTGCCTGAGCCAGATATTTCTATGCCTGTTCAAGAGGTGTTGGAATATGTATGTGACATTTGGATCCTCTGGGTGGGGTGATACTGTTTCTTCCATTGTTTGAATGCTAATGTTTTCTAGGGGCAAGTTTTCGAGAGTAAACAATTCCCAGACAATTTGATTAGCTCCAATGTCCAAACTGGCCCTTTAGAGATGGATCCCACCCCTTTTCTTGCCGGCCCAACATCTATCTTTTAAAAATCCTAAATTTGATTAAAGTTCGTAGTTTCTTCCATGAGCACTTTAGGATTTCAAACATTCTGGTAGATAGTTCCAAATTCAATTCCCTTTCCTATGAGTCCAAACACTGGGGGGGGGGGGGGGGGGGGTCTCCATGAATGCATTTTAAAAGTCCAGAAAGGGGTTCTTCTCCTCTGCAGGGGAAAGGTACCAAGAATCGTTGCAAAATATTGGTAAATTCTGCAGCCGTAAGGACCATATCTAACTCCCTCTTGAATATATCCAATGAACTGGCATCAACAACTCTCTGCGGTAGGGAATTCCACAGGTTAACAACTCTCTGAGTGAAGAAATTTCTCCTCATCTCAGTCCTAAATGGCTTACCCCTTATCCTAAGACTGTGTCCCCTGGTTCTGGACTTCCACATCATCGGGAACATTCTTCCCGAATCTAACCTGTCCAATCCTGTTAGAATCTTGTAAGTTTCTATGAGATCCCCTCTCATCCTTCTAAACTCCAGTGTATAAAGGCCCAGTTGATCCAGTCTCTCCTCATATGTCAGTCCCACCATCCTGGGAATCAGTCTGTTGAGCCTTCGCTGCACTCCCTCAATAGCAAGAACGTCTTTCCTCAGATTAGGAGACCAAAACTGAACACAATATTCCAGGTGAGGCCTCACCAAGGCCCTGTACAACTGCAGTAAGACCTCCCAGCTCCTATACTCAAATCCCCTCGCTATAAAGGCCAACAAACCATTTGCCTTCTTCACCGCTTGCTGTACCTGCATGCCAACTTTCAATGACTGATGAACCATGACACCCAGGTCTCGTTGCACCTCCTTCTTTCCTAATCTGCCGCCACTAGCGTTTTCTGCCCTTTGGTATTGCGTAGCTCCACCCATACAGATTCCACATTATCCAAGCTAATGTCCTTCCTTACTATTGCATTAATTTCCTCTTTAACCAGCAATGCCACCCCACCTCATTTTCCTTTCTGTCTATCCTTCCTAAATGTTGAATACCCCTGAATGTTGAGTTCCCAGCCTTGGTGACCCTGGAGCCATGTCGCCGTGATGCCAATTACATCATATCCGTTAACTGCTATCTGCGCAGTTAATTTGTCCACCTTATTCTGAATACTCCTCGCATTGAGGCACAGAGCCTTCAGTCTTGTCTTTCTAACACCCTTTGCCTCTTTAGGATTTTGCTGTAATGTGGCCCTTTTTGCTTTTTGCCTTGGGTTTCTCTGCCCTCCACTTTTACTTTTCTTCTTTCTATCTTTTACTTCTGCTCCCATTCTACTTCCCTCTGTCTCCCTGCATAGGTTCCCATCCCCCTGCCATATTAGTTTAACCCCTCCCCAACAGCACTAGCAAACACTTCCCCTCGGACATTGGTTCTGGTCCTGCCCAGGTGCAGACCGTCCGGTTTGTACTGGTCCCACCTCCCCCCAGAACTGGTTCCAATGCCCCAGGAATTTGAATTCCTCCCTTCTGCACCACTCCTCAAACCACGTATTCATCTGAGCTATCCTGTGATTCCTACTCTGACTAGCACGTGGCACTAGTTGCAATCCTGAGATTACTACTTTTGAGTTCCTACTTTTTAATTTAGCTCCTAGCTCCCTAAATACATCTTGTAGGACCTCATCCCACTTTTTACCTATATCATTTGTACCTGAATGCACCACAACAACTGGCTGTTTACCCTCTCCCTTCAAAATGTCCTGCACCCGCTCTGAGACATGCTTGACCTTTTGCACCAGGGAGGCAATATACCATCCTGGAATCTCGATTGCGGCCGCAGAAACGTCTATCTATTCCCCTTACAATAGAATCCCCTATCACTAAAGCTCTCCCACTCTTTTTCCTGCCCTCCTGTGCAGCAGAGCCACCCACGGTGCCATGGACTTGGTTGCTGCTGCCCACCCCTGATGAGTCATCCCACTCAACAGTACTCAAAGCAGTGTATCTGTTTTGCAGGGGGATGGCCGCAGGGGACCCCTGCACAACCTTCCTTCCACTGCTATTCCTGTTGGTCACCCATCCCCTATCTGGCTGTGTAACCTTTACCTGCATTAAGACCAACTCACTAAACGTGCTATTCACGTCATTCTCAGCATCATGGATGTTCCAGAGTGAATCCATCCGCAGCTCCCGTGCCGCAAAGCGGTCTGTCAGGAGCTGCAGCCGGATACATTTTCTGCATATGTAGTCATCAGTGACACTAGAAGTGTCCCTGACTTCCCACATAGTACAGGAGGAGCATAACACGTGTCTCAGCTCTCCTGCCATGACTTAACCCCTAGATTAACTTAATTTGGTAACAAGGTTACTTACTGATAAAGAAAAGAAAAATAAAAAATTACTCACCAATCACCAGCCAATCACTTACCCCCTTGGCTGTGATGTCACCTTTCGATTTCTTTCTACTTTTTTGCCTTCTCTCCCTGCTGCAGCTGCACCAGCTGGCCTTTATAGGCCGCTCCGACGTCCCCGAACATTTCTAGAGGTGATCACTGTTATGTATGAAGAAAGAATCTGATTGAATACTATGAGCTCAACGTAAAGTGTGACCGTAGTCTTTTATTGCAGGTCTCCAGATTGCCTCTCCAACCTGTGAGGCCTCCTTAAGTACCTATGCTCCTAAGGGATTATGGGATCCCTTGGGTCTCCAGGGGATGAGCCCTCTGGTGGCTGTACAGAGTATATACAAGTTTACATATATAACAGTCACCCTGCAGCTAAAGAGTGTGCAGGCAGAGAGGAAGTGGGTAACCACCAGAGAGAAGAGGAGTACGAGGCAGGTAGTGCAGGAATCCCCTGAGTCCATCTCGCTCTCCAAGCAGTATCCTGTTCTGAGTATTGGTGAGGGCAATGGTGCCTCTGGGAGTGCAGCCAGAGCTAAATCCACAGCACCCCGGATGGCTCAGCTGTAAATGGGGGAGGGAGAAGAGTGAAAGAGCAATAGTCAGGGGAGTAGATAGGCTTTTTGCAGGCACAGACGTGACTCCAGGATGGTACGTTGCCTCCCTGGTGCCAGGGTCAATGATGTCACTGAGTGGCTGCAAGACATTCTGGGGTGAGAGGGTGAATAGCCAGAAGTCGTGGTCCATATTGGTACCAATGGCATAGGTAGAGAGAGGGATGAGGTCCTGCAGGCAGAGTTTAAGGAGCTAGGAGAGAGATTAAAAAGCAGGAACTCAAAGGTATTAATCTCCAGATCACTGTCAGTGCCATATGCTGGTGAGTACAGAAACATCATCATCATCATAGGCAGTCCCTTGGAATCGAGGAGGACTTGTTTCCACTCCCAAAGTGAGTTCTTTGATGGCTGAACAGTCTGATACGAGAGCCACAGACCGTATTACAGGTGGGACAGACATTCGTCGGGGGAAGGGGTCGGTAGGGCTGGTTTGCCGCGCGCTCCTTCCGCTGCCTGCGCCTGGCCTCTTCATGCTCTTTGCGTCGAGACTCAAACAGTTCAACGCCCTCCCGGATGGACTTTCTCCACCTCGGGCGGTCTGCGGCCAGGGTCTCCCAGGTGTCAGTGGTGATGTCGCACTTTACCAGGGAGGCTTTGAGGGTATCGTTATAACGTTTCCGCTGTCCTCCTTTGGCTAGTTTACCATGAAGGAGCTCCGCATAAAGCATTTGCTTCGGGAGTCTCGTATCTGGCATGGGTACTATGTGGCTTGCCCAGCGAAACTGATCAAGTGTGGTCAGTGCTTCAATACTGGGGATGTTAGCCTGGTCGAGGACACAGAAACAGGAGGATAGAGAAGATGAATGCGTGGCTGGTTAATTAGTGCAAGCGGGAGGGCTTTAGATTCCTGAAGCATTGGGATCATTTCTGGGGGAGGTGGGACCTGTACAATCCAGACGGGTTGCACCTCAACAGAGCTGTGACCAGTATCTTTGCAGGAGGGTTTGCAAGTGCTGTTGGGTTGGGTTTAAACTAGCTTGGCAGGGGGATGAGACCCGGAGAATAGATTCAGTGGGGAGAGAAGCAAAGCTGGTATTGAGCAGCAGAAAAGTAGAAAGTGAATTTGGAAGACAGAGGAAACAAGGGCTGGAAAATAGACAACAGGGGAGTTTGGCAATACTAAATGGTATATACTTCAAGACAAGGAGTATAGCGAATAAGACAGATGAGCTGAGAGCACAGATTGACACTTGGCAGTGCAATATTATAGCTATTATTGAAACGTGGCTGAAAGAAGAGCAGGTACGGCAGCTCAACACTCTTGGTTACAGGGTTTTCAGACGGGATAGAGAGGAGGCAAAAAAGGAGGGGGGGGGGTCGCACTATTAATTCAAGAAACAAATACAGCTGTGAGAAGGGATGATATGTTAGAGGGGGTCATCAAACAAGGCCATATGGATTGAATTGAAGAACAAAAAAGGGGCAATCACATTACTGGGAGTGTAGTATAGACCCCCAAACAGTCAGAGGGAGATAGAAGAACAAATATGTGGGCAAATTGTTGTGGTGCAAAACCTAAAGTGAGGTAATAGTGGGGGATTTCAACTACCCTAATATTAACTGGGAAAAATGTTGTGTATATGGTACATCCTGCTTTTTGTGGTATTTATCAATGAGTTGGACTTAAATGTTGGGTATGATTAAGAAGTTTGCAGATGGCACTAAAATATGCTGTGTGGTTGATATTGAAGAAGAAAGCTGCGGACTGCAGGAAGATATCAATGTACTGATCAGGTGGGCAGAACAGTGGCAAATGGAATTCAATCCAGATAAGTGTGAGGTAATGCATTTAGAATTCAATCCAGATAAGTGTGAGGTAATGTAAATTGTACAGAGGGTGCGGAACTTGTAGAATGCATTCAGAAGAATTGTTTTAGCCAGTATGTAAGAAGCCCAACAAGGGAGGGGATGGTTCTGGACTTGATTTTTGGAGAATGAAGAGGGGCAGGTGGAAGGGGCATTTTGGCACTAGTGATCATAATTCAGTTAGATTTAGGGTAGTTATGGAAAAGGACAAAGGTGGACCAGGAATAAATGTTCTCAATTGGGGTAAAGCCAATTTTACTGAGCTGAGAGAGGATTTGGCTAAAGTGGACTGGAAACGGCTACTTGATGGTAAATCAGTGTCAGAGCAATGGGAGGCATTCAAGGAGGAGATCCTGAGGGTACAAAGCAAGTATGTTCCCTTAAAAAAAAGGGTGGGCAAACAAATCTAGAGCCCCCTGGATGTCAAGGGTCATACAGGATAGGATAAAGAAAAACATGGAAGCTTATGACAGATACCAAGGGCTCAATATTGCAGAGACTCTAGAGGAGTATAAGTGCAGGGGTGCAGTTAAAAAAGATATCAGGAAAGCAAAGAGAGAGCATGAAAGAATGTTGGCAAGTAAAATCAGGGAAAACCCAAAGATGTTTTATAAATACATTAAGAGCAAGAGGATAACTAAAGAAAGAGTGGGGTCTATTAGAGATCGTAAAGGAAATCTGTGAGTGGAGGCAGAAGATGTGGGTATGATTCTTAATGAATACTTTACATCTGTTTTCACAAAAGAGAGGGGCTATGCAGACTTTGCAATGAGGGAGGAGGAGTGTGAAATATTAGATGAGATAAACATAGTGAGAGAGGAAGTATTAAGGGGACTAGCAGCTTTGAGAGTGGATAAATCCTCAGGCCCAGATGAAATGTATCCCTGGCTGTTAAGAAAAGCAAAAGAGGAAATAGCAGAAGCTCTGACCATCATTTTCCAATCCTCTCTGGCTACAGGAGTGGTGCCAGAGGACTGGCGGATTGCGAATGTTGTAACTTTGTTTAAAAAGGGAGAAAGCGATAGACCGAGTAATTACAGGCCCGTCAGCCTAATCTCGTGATGGGAAAATTATTGGAAAAAATCCTTATGGACAAAATAAATCATCATTTGGAAAGATATGGATTAATCACAAACAGCCAGCATGGATTTGTTAAGGGAAGGTCATGTCTGACTAACTTGATTGAATTTTTCGAGGAGGTAACTAGGAGGGTCAATGAGGGTAGTGCATATAATGTAGTGTATATGGATTTGAGCAAGGCTTTTGATAAGGTCCCACATGGCAGACTGGTCACAAAAGTAAAAGCCCATTAGATCCAAGGCAAAGTGGCAAGTTGGATCCAAAATTGGCTCAGAAGCAGGAAGCAAAGGGTAATGGTTGATGGGTGTTTTTGTGATTGGGAGACTGTATCCAGTGGGGTTCCACAGGGCTCAGTGCTGCTTTTTGTGGTAGTTATCAATAAGTTGGGCTTAAATGTTGAGGGTATGATTAAGAAGTTTGCAGATGGCACTAAAATAGGCTGTGTGGTTGATAATGAAGAAGAAAGCGGCAGACTGCAAGAAGATATCAATGTACTGGTCAGGTGGGCAGAACAGTGGCAAATGGAATTCAATCCAGATAAATGTGAGGTCATTTGGGGAGGTCTAACAAGGTCTAAAACGCATTAAATGGTACGACACTGAAAAGTTTAGAGGAACAAAGGGACCTTGGAGTACAGTTCCACAGATCCCTGAAAGTAGCAGGCCAGGTAGATAAGGTGGTTAAGAAGGTATATGGAATACTTGCCTTTATTAGTCGAGGCATGGAATACAAGAGCAAGGACTGTATAAAACACTGGTTAGGCCGCAGCTGGAGCACTGCGTGCAGTTCTGATCACCACATTACAGGAAATATGTGATTGCACTGGAAAGGGGATTCATAAGAATGTTGCCTGGACTGGAGAATTTTGGCTATGAGGAAAGATTGGAGATGCTGGGTCTGTTTTCTTTGGAACAGAGGATGCTAAGGGGAGACCTGATTGAGGTGTATAAAATTATGAGGGGCCTGAATAGAGTGAATAGGAAGGACCTGTTTGTCTTGGCAGAGATCAACAACCAGGGGGCATAGATTTAAAGTAATTGGGGAGAACTTTAGAAGAGATATGAGGGGAAATGTCTTCACCCAGAGTGGGGTGGGGGTCTGGAACTCACTGCCTGAAAGTGTGGTATAGGCAGAATCCCTCACCACATTTAAAAAATACTTAGATGTGCACTTAAAGTGCCGTAACCTACAGGGCTACTTACCAAAAGCTGCAAAGTGGGATTAGGGATAGCTCTTAGTCAGCCAGCGTGGACATGATGGGCCGAAATGGCCTCCTTCCATGCTGTAAATTTCTATGATTCCATTATTCTATGAATACTTCATTACTCTTCGACCTTTCTTCTCTCCTGCCGCCGTCCCAGGCTTGACTCCCTCCTAGATGATCCTACAGTTTCTCTCTGTGCCTATCTTGGCATGCTACGAAGGGCCCAATGACACCTTCATTGCCTCCTTATGAGCAGCAATCCCAATTGTCCCATCCTACTCTCCTGCCGACCTTACCACCCAGTGCACCCACCGGGGGCTACTATTACCAATCTTCTCCCCATCTAATTCATCCCCCCCCAGTGCTGACCCTGTGGACGCTGGCAGTGGGGCAGCCATCACTGACCCTCTCCGCATCTCCCTCCAGAATGTCCCTTTGCTTGCGAACAAGGCCCTTGCCATCCATGAGCTTATCAATGGCATCAACATCGTGACCCTGACGAACACTTGGTTGAGGGGCAATGACACCTTACCCTTAAATGAAGCCTCCCCGCCTGGCTATACCTTCCACCACTTGCCCTGCTCAGTCCGCCATGGTGGCGGTGTAACTCTCATCAGCAAATCACACCTTGGTCTGTGCCTCTACTCCTCCGGCACTTTCTCCTCTCTTGAGCATCTCACCCTATTTCACCCCTCTCGCCTCTGATTTAAAATTCTCATTCTTTACCGCCCACCCAAGTACCATGAAAATGTTATCACCAATATTTCTTCACTAATTCCCTCGGTCAAACTCTGTACCAAACGACTGCTCATCCTTGGTGATTTCACCCTCCATCTCAATTCATCATGCTCTTTCTCCTCTGAGTTCATTAGCCTCCTCTCCTCCCTTACACTCTCCCTCCATGTAAACTCCCCAACCCATATTCATGGCAACCCCCTTGACTTTGCCAATCCTCGTGGCCTCGCTACTCCCATCTTGTCAATCGCAGAAAAGGCCATCTCTGACCACTGCCTCATATCACTCCCCACTCACAACCCCCTTCCACCCCATTCCCCAACCCTATCTCCTTCTGTGTTCGCCCCTGGAAAAAACTCTCTCTTGACTCTCTTAAACTGCACTTAAACTCCCAACTCTCGAGCCTTTGGCCCTCCATTCACCATGACATTTCTGCAGCTAACAATCTGCTGAATCACATTCTCACCACCAATTTTGATGCCCTAGTCCCTGTTAAAACAATTGCTCTCTCACCCTGGCCGTTCCCCCTTAAATCCAAGGGATACAGACTTGAACTGATATGGCGGACAACTGGTTTGGCCATTCATCGCAGATCTGGCTGGAGCACATAAAGCACTTTTGGATCCTGCTCTTGTCTTCCAAAATTGCTCACTATTCCAGAATCATTCTGGAATGTAAAGATAAACCCCGGCTTCTATTTTCCACTACTAACTGTTTTTTTTTAAACCCCTCTCCCCAGTCTCCATCCTCACCTCCATCAATAAGTGTGAGGAGCTCATGGACTTCTTTGTCTCTAAGATTGAGACCATCCGTTTGGCTGCCTCTGCCTCTTCCCTTCCTTCCCCTAGCCCACCAGGCCTTCTTCCTTTAATGATCCCCTCTGCCCTAGCTCTCACCTCACATCTTTTTCCAGTTTATCTCTGATCTTCCCTCATGACCACTCCGAGCTCATCCTATCCATGAGACACGCTTCCTGGTCCTGTGACCCTATTCCCATCACACTGCTGACCACCGAACTTCCTTTTCTGGCTCCCATGCTAGCTGACATTGTTAACAGTTCTCTCTCCTCAGGTACTGTCCACCTCTCCCTTAAATCTGTCATCGTCACCTCTCTCCTCAAAAAACAACCCTTGATCCCTCCGTCCTTGCAAACTACCACCCCATCTCCAACTTCCCTTTCCTCTCCAAAGTCCTTGAATGTGTTGTCGCCCCCCCCCCCAAATCTGTGCCCATCTTTCCCACAACTCCATGTTTGAATCCCTCCAATCCGGTTTCCGCGCCTGCCACAGTACCGAAACGGCTCTCATCAAAGTAAAAAATTACAAAGGAAAACTATCTCTCCTCATCCTCCTTGACTTGTCTGCAGCCTTTGACATGACAGCCTCTATCCTTCTCCAACACCTCTCCACAATCGTCCAGCTGGGTGGGATAGCACTCGCCTGGTTCTATTTTTATCTATCTAATCATAGCCAGAGAATCGCCTACAACGGCTTCTCTTCCCACCCCTGCATTGTTACCTCTGGTATTCTGCAAAGATTTATCCTTGGCCCCCTCCTATTTCTCATCTACATTTTTCCCCTTGGCGACATCATTCCGGAAACACAACATCAGTTTCCACATGTACGCTGATGACACCCAGCTGTACCTCCCTACCACTTCAGTCGACCCCTCTATAGTCTCTAAATTGTCAGACTGCTTGTCCGACATTCAGTTCTGGATGAGCAGAAATTTTCTCCAACTAAAGATTGGGAAGACTGAAACCATTGCTTTCGGTCCCCGCCACAAACTGTGTTCCCTAGACACTGACTCCATCCCTCTCCCCAACTCCTGTCTGAGGCTGAACCACACTGTTCGCAACCTTGATGTCATATTTGACCCTGAAATTAGCTTTCGACCACATATCCGCAGCATAACTAAGACTGCCTATTTCCATCTCCATAACATTGCCCATCTCTGCCCTTGCCTCAGCTCATCCGCTGCTGAAGCCCACATCCATGCCTTTGTTACCTCTAGACTTGACTACTCCAATGCACTCCTTGGTGGCCTCCCGTATTCTACCCTACGTAAATTAGAAGTGATCCAAAACCCAGCTGCCCATGTCCTAACTCGCACCAAGTCCCGCTCACCGATCATCCCTGTGCTCGCTGATGTACTTGGCTCACAGTTAAGCAACGCCTCAATTAAAAAATTCTCCTCCTTGTTTTCAAATTCCTCCGTGGCCTCGCCCCCTCCCAATCTCTGTAATCTCCTTCATTCCCAAAAGCCTCCAAGATGTCTGCGCTCCTCTAATTCTGCCCTCTTGAGCATCCCTGATTATAATCGCTCAACCATTGGTGGCCATGCCTTCTGTTGCCTAGGCCCTAAGCTCTTGAATTCCCTACTGAAACCTCTCTGCCTCTCTCCCTTTCTTTCCTCCTGCAAGATACTCCTTAAAACCTTCCTCTTTGACCAAGCTTTTTGTCACCTGCCCTAATTTCTCCCTCTGTGGCTCGGTGTCAATTTTTTTGTCCTACAATACTCCTGTGAAGTGCCTTGGGACGTTTCACTACACTAAAGGTGCTATATAAATACAAGTTGTTGTTGTTGTCGAAATCAAGATCCTATATTAGATGTAGGACCCCAACAGAATTTCCAGGTACAAATTGTAGGAGTGTGTGTTATACATGCTCCATATATTGGTACTGGACATAAAGCTGCCTAACCAGTTGTCCTTAAAGAGTCTGATCACTAAAAATGTGTTAGTTCTTCAGTGCAACTTTCTTTTTAATGCAAGCAGCAGCTTGCCCTACTGCATTGAATGTGTGCAGGGACCGGATTGTCAGCCGTATTAATTTTTCATGCATTCAGTACTGCAGTAATAGAAAATATTGCAGCCTCTCTGAATGACATTCCTAAACTCAGTACAGCAGTAACAGGAAGCAGCGAGATGACAGATACATTCAGTACAGCAATAATAGGAGGCAAAGAAATTGCACATATATTTGGCCCAGATCAGATCAGCCATGATCTTACTGAATGATGGAGCAGGCACGAGGGACCTGTGGCCTACTCCTGCTCCTATTTCTTATGTCCTTATGGGGGCGATTTTCCTCAAGGCCTCCGCCCACCGAAGTGCTGCCCAAAGTGCCGCCGATGGCCGTCGAGGTACCGGAGGGTACTTTCGACGGGATATTCATGAAGAAGGTCGGCGAGCGGCAAATGGACAACGTATGCCACCAATTTGGACATAAGAAATAGGAGCAGGAGTAGGCCACACGGTCCCTCGTGCCTGCGCCATCATTCAATAAGATCATAGCTGATCAAATCTTGGCCAAATATATGTGCAATCTCTTTGCCTCCTATTATTGCTATACTGAATGTATCTGTCATCTTGCTGCTTCCTGTTACTGCTGTACTAAATTTGGGAATGTCATTCAGAGAGGCTGCAATATTTCCCATTACTGCAGTACTGGGCAGGAGGGCTCATTCTCAGTGGCACAGACACTTGCTGCCCAAGTGCTGCCGAGGATGGAGTTGAGCCCATGGAAGGTTGAAGGCCTAAAATAAAAATCAATAACAAAAAATAAAAAAACTATCGGAAGACCTTCAGGGGACACCATCAAGGTAAGTCCCTGTGGAAAAACCAATAAAAAAAATGTTCACTAACCTTTTTTCAACGATCTCCATACTTACTGCTGGGGATAGACCAGCCTCCTCGTAGCAGTCCCGCCGACCACCGAGTCCCGCCGACTCTCGCCTGCATCAATATGGGAGCTCGGCGGGCAGGAGATCAGTTGCGCTACTCGGCCGTCTGCTGACATCAGTGGGCAGTTCCCGGCAGCTCTCCCCTCCCGCCCGCTCCAGGCCACCTCCAAAGTGGCACTGGGCGGATCTGCAAAAGCAATGTTGGCGGCAGTGGGCAGCAGTCGGCGGGAGCGGGTGGCGAATTGAGGAATTTCAGCCCCAATGTTCTTAGTATAGCAATAATAGGAGGCAGACAGCCAAGATATACTTTAATTATAGCAATAACAGAGAGTAGATAGACAGTAGTTATATTCAGTACAGGAGCTCATGAGTGCCCAGTTTGCTACAATGGCAAACAACCTCAGACTTATCATAAGCACAAAGAAAACTGAAGTCCTATATCAACTAGCCACAGTAATGTGCTACTCCAAACCAATATCACCATTGGTAATACTAAGCTAAACCTGTTGAGTTACTGAGTCCAATGATGCACTAATACATGATGGAAGTATTCCCTCTTACTGGAGAAGGTGGATCTACATTTGCAGGACTAAAAAGATGCTCTGGGACTAGAATGGGATCAAGTGTACAATAAAGCTGAGTGTGTAGGACCCCTTTGTCCTTCGCATCCTTTGGTATGGTTGTAAGTCCTGGACGTGTTACCAAATCACATTAGCAGCTTGACAAATTCCACGTCCACCACAGAACAAAATTACCAACTGCCCGAAGATTGAGCATACCAAGACCACAAGCATTGAGACCATGCTGATAGAAGTGTCAGAATAGTTCATCCACAGTGACGATTCCAGAACTTCATCAAGGATCCTGTAAGGTAAGCTGGAACAAGCCCACTGAATGCAGGGTGCATAACAAAAGAGGGATAAGGACATGCTCAAGCACAATTTTAAGCTGTGTAGTATCAATACTGCTAGGTGGGAATGGCTCACAGCTGATCGCACAAGCATCAGTGTATTGATTCCTCAGCAAAATGCAGCAACAACAGAAACATGAACAACAACCTGTTGACCCCAGATGGTCTCTTTGAGCCTGCGAAACCTGCAGGAGAATTTGCCCCTCATACTGGCCCTAGTCATTAGTGCATTAGTCAAGATTGATCCTCATTACAATAAGGATCATCATTTTGATGATACCTCTATTCATGAAGCCCGGGATCCCGTAAGCTTTTTTAACTGCTTTCTCAACCTGCCCTGCCACCTTCAACGAATTGTGCACATATATCCCAAGTGCAGTCTGCACTTCGCTCCTCCACATCTGTTCGTGCACCCCCTTTAGGATTGTACCAGTTAGTTTATATGTTCTCTCCTCATTCTTTCTAACAAAATGTACCACTTCACACTTTTCTGTATTAAATTTCATCTGCCACATGTCCGCCCATTTCACCAGCCTGGTTATGTCTTTCTGAAGTCTATCACTATCCTCCCCACTGTTCACTATACTTCCAAGTTTTGTGTCATCTGCAAATTTTGAAATTGTGCCCTGTACACCCACATCCAAGTGATTAATATATATCAACAAAGGCAGTGGCCCTAGTACCGACCCTTGGGGAACACCACTGTATACCTTCCTCCAGTCCAAAAAACAACCATTCACCACTACTCTGTTTCCTGTTATTTAGCCAATTTTATATCCATGCTGCTACTGTCCCTTTTATTCCATGAGTTTCAATTTTGCTGGCAAGCCTATTATGTGGCACTTTGTCGACCACCTTTTTGAAATTCATGTACACCACGTCAATCACATTGTTACATGGTGAGACATTATTTAACCTCGAACAATGGGAGTTTGGGTGAAAGGAATGGCTTGGTCATTGTAGGGGTGCTTTATGGTATTGTTGGGTGTGGGGCAGGGGGGAGGGAAACAGTACAGCATGTGGCAGCCATATGCATGCATTGGAGCAAGTTAAGTAAATCTAGCCATTATGAGACCATCCTGAGACTGCTGGGCAGCATTGTGCGGCGCTGCTGGTGCCATCTCCACCTCAGGTTCCTCCTCCTCCTCCCTGTCTTCCACCTGTGGCTACCACTCCTCCTCCTCCTCTGAAGAGGCTGTGTGGTCTGCACTTTGCTCCTCCATCGCTGCTGTGCTTTGTTGTGCAGTGTGCAGCAAAAGACCATGATTCTGGAGAGCTTGGCTGGTGCATACTGAAGGGCTCCTCCACATCTGTCAAGGCATTGGAAATGCATCTTCAGCTTGCCTATTGCTTACACTGTGACATATCTGGTGGTGGACATGTGACTCCCATTATAACGCTCCTAGGCCTCAGTATTTGGCCTTCTCAAGGGTGTCATGAGCCACGTGTTCAGTGGATAGCCCTTGTCTCCAAGTAGCCAGCCGGTATGTCTGTTTGGAGGTGCGAAGAGCTGAGGGAGGGTGGACTGGCGCAGCATGAAAGAGGCATGACAGCTGCCTGGGAATCTGGCACACACATGCATAATTATCTTTTTATGGTTGAAGATGAGATACAAATTGAGGGAGTGGAAGCCCTTGCCGATGTGGGGGTGACATGATGGCCACATGTGTGTAGTCGATGACGCCCTGCACCTGTGGGAAGTCAGTCAGAGCCGCAAAGCCGAGTGCTCATTCAGTAACACTGGCCTCAACTGTAGCAAAGTGTACATAATTGGCTGACTTGTCAAACATGGCATTGGTCACCTGGGTGATGCATCTGTGGACAGCCGAATGCAAGATCCTGCAAATGTCTGCTGCAGCTCCGTGGAACGAGCATGAGGTGAGGAAGTTGAGGGTAGTGGTGACTTTGACAGCCACTGGTAAGGAGTGTCCACCAGGTTCTCTGAGCAGCAGGTCTTGTTCCAGCAAGCTACAAATGTCTGCGACAACCTGGCGCGATAGCCTGAGCCTGAGCTTCCTCGGAAAAGAATGAGCAGATGGCTGATTTTCTGATTTTATTTATGAGATATCTCACTTACAAACTGAAGGCTCCTGTCACACTTTGGACCATCTCCAACACTCTTTATGCACGCTCACCACCGAACTCAGATTTCATAAGCAAACCTTCACTCCTTATGAACCAAAACTTAATCTTATGTAAATAATGAATGGGAAGTATTAGGACCAACAATCTACCCTTTTACTAGATATAATAGGAATTGCCCACCATATACACTAAAAACACGTGCCTTATTTCAGACTAAATTACAATGTCTTAATACAAAAAAAAAAATTAATACAAGAGCAAGTTTAATCAACAGAATAATACCAAAATAGGAGGTGTAGTTAATTCTTTCGAAGATTAAAGGAAACTGCAAATAAATATTGATAAGATAGTGAATGGGCTAAAAAGTGGCAGATGGAATTCAGTGTCAGTAATTAAGAGCTGATGCATTTTGGTAAAAAAAATAACAGCAATAATTATACTCTGAATTGAAATAGGCTTGTGCTGTGACAAAATAGAGGGACTTGAATGTCTTGGTTCACAGAAAATTAAAAGCAACTTCTCAGGTTGAGAAGGCTGTAAAAAGAAATCTAATAAAATTCCAAGGACTAGACTTTCCACTATGATCGCTATCGCCCAAAAATGGCCTTCGTGCTATTTTTATTTTTCAGGATCGCTGGAATATCGCCTATTTTTAAAACTGCTAGTTTTGCCTTTTTTATTTGGGCGACAGCCTTAGCGATGTGAAATGGGCAATAGCGATGTATTCAGTTGTGCAAGCCTGGCGTCCTTAGCAATGGCGGTTCTGCGCATGCATGGGTTTTTTTTCAGGCAAATAACTTTTCCCGTGATTCAGGAGGTCAGAAGTCATCTGTGCAGGCTCAGAAGGCAAAGGGAGGGAGAGAGAGAAGGAAGCTTTACAACAAGGATGTATTTTGAAGGATTGCTGAACATACTACACGATGGATATGTCCCACGAGGATTCTGGAGACAGTCTGCAGGAGGTTGCAGGGAGAAGGAGGGCAAAAGCCTTCTCAGACGAGGCTAATGAGGCCTTAGTCAACAAGGTCAAGATTAGGTGGAGCCAATTATCCCAAGGTGCGCGTGAGAAACCTCCACCCCGGGTTTTACCAAAAAATATGGGCAGATACCGCCACTCTCATTTCATCAGTGGCCCACGATAGGCGTGAGACAGACCAGTGGCGCAAGTGCTTGCATCAGCAAGAGTAAGTATTAAATTATTAAATTTATAATTGTAATGATGCACTGACTCATTAATTAGAATGTAAATCTACCGGATTGTAATTAAGCTGGGTAATCTTGGGTAGCTTCCCTGTTAAGATTGGACTGGGGTCAGAACCTGCGCCCTACAACTCTAATTTTGCTGAGATGCCTTAAACTTAATTGACAGTATTAATTATTATTTAAAGGCTTTGATCGAAAATTGGGGCCAAAGGACTGACTGGAAATGGACAGACCGCAAACACTTGGCATTTCTACCACTTTAGTTTAGAAGGAGAATTACTAAATTATATCGCTGCTTGTGTGCTGTGAGCAACTCTTTAACTTGGGCATCGTCTCCTTTTTGGTTACGTTAGTGGATGGAGCACGACTGAGCACTGAGGGGTCCGGTCAGCTTTACCCAGATTGTGTGAGTATCTCTGGCTGCTGTCAGTCACACAGTGACCCAGCCTGGAATGGGGGAGAGCTACCCTCGCTCACTGTCTGCGCTGGGACACTTTGGGACATTAGCTCCGGCCAAACGGAAGCCTCCGAGCCAAGCCCAGGGACACGGTGCCCCCTCCCATTACGGTCCTGTCACTGCCGAACTCACCAGCTCAACAGTGGTCCTGATTCCTCCCCCTCGGGGACCTCCATCGATTCCAATAAACCGCCTCTCTCCCCTCAGGCACCGAATGGCACGGCCCGTGGATAGGGCCTTCCTGGAGATTGTACGTGAGATGTTTGGTGTCAAGCATTAGTTCCTAAACACGATCTTATTAAATATTTTCTCTGAACGTAGATGTTATAACCATGCATCCATTGGATACAAACCGTATTAGCATATAACGTTAACGTTAACGATGAATAGCATGTGAGGTGACTAATTGTGGATTACAATTTCTGCTGTGTTTCCACATAGTATCTAGTCAATTAGCTTATTCCATGCTCTTGTCACGTTTGCAGAGGAAGATATTTAAGAATCAGGCAGAGAAGAGGCGGACCGGAGGAGGACCTGCTGACCTGCACCCTCTGATCGATCTGGAGGAGCGTGCCACCGCCTTAGTGGGCAGGCCTAATCATTCTGCCACCCATGGTGGTGCAGATCCCATTGATTTGCCATGTGAGTAATGTGTAAACCAGTGGTGAACCAGTGGTAATTTAAAGTAATTAATGCCATTTGATTATAGTATATATAAATGACGTAATGTTATGAATGTAGCTTCTGTACTCTTATGTACCCTCATGTTAATCATATGTAACGTCTCTCGTTCACATTTATTGCAGTAGTGTTGCTCCTCGTACATATGCCTGCGCAGCGCAACCATTCTCATGTCTCCCCTTCTCTTCTACTAACATCAATTAGGTTTTCCAGCTCCCCAGGCTCCCGCAGTGCAACAAGGGTCCTCTGCAGCAACACCAATATTAGATGATTGGCAAGATTCAAAAATGCCCGTTAAAATCACTCACAAATTACTTCTCCTCCCAACCACTTCAAGAGGCCTTTTATTACAGATCCTCCGAGTTACAAAATGGCGTCCATAGTGTTGAGTTAAGGTCAGGTGATTGCAGCTTTTCTTGAGCGTCATTTTGGGCGATCGATCATTTGGGCGAATTATGGGCAAAATGCCAAAAGTAGTGCTCGGCGATAATCTGGGCAATAATCGGGCGCTAGTTTCCATTTTTCATCAAATATGGGCGATAGCCTGAATCTCAGCGTTTATATAGGCGCTAAATGGGCGCTAAATGGGCGATGATGTGCCGAAAGTCTAGCCCTTATTAGTTTTATCTCAAGAGGTATATAGATTATAAAACCCAGGAGCTAATGATGAGCTTTAGTAAAACTTGAATCAGACCTGTCAAGGAAGGAGATTGAGTCTCTAGAGAGGGTACATCACAGATTCACTAGGATGCTGCCTGGTATGAGAAAATATAAATATGACTTGAAAAATTGGGCCTTTGTTCATTAGAACAATGGAGATTATGGGGCGATATAATAGAAATATAAAAAATTATGAAAAGTTGGGACAGAGTACATTAAACTGTTTTCTGAGTCCTATACAATCAATCCATTAAGATTCTTATAGTATATAATAGAAACAGAAAATGCTGGAAATACTCAGCGGGTCAGGCAACATCTGTGGAGAGGAAGCAGAGTTAACATTTCAGGTCGATGACCTTTCGTCAGAACTGGTAAAAGTTCGAGATGTAACAGATTTTAAGCAAATGCAGAGGCAGGGAAAGGGGGAGGGGAGGAAAGAAAAACAGGGACGGTCTGTGATAGGGTGGAAGGCAGGAGAGATTAAATAACAAACGGGATGATAGTACAAAGCAAAGGAGATGGTAACGGGACAAGTAAAGAAACATAGAGACATAGAAAATAGGTGCAAGAGTAGGCCATTCGGCCCTTCGAGCCTGCACCACCATTCAATATGATCAAGAAACAAAATATGAATCTAAATGAGGTGTAAATGGGAATAGCAGAAACATCAACAGCTGCTATGTGAAAAAACAGGGGCAGAGATTATGGACTGAAATTGTTGAACTCGATGTTGAGTCCAGAAGGCTGTACAGTGCCTCATTGAAAGATGAGGTGCTGTTCCTTGAGCTTATGTTGAGCTCGGTTGGAACAGCGTAAGAGGCCGAGGACAGAGAGGTTAGCGTGGGAGTGGAGCAGAGAATTAAAATGACAGGCAACCGGAAGCTCGGGGTCATGCTTACGGACTGAACAGCGATCACCCAATCTGCATTTAGTCTCCCCAATGTAGAGGAGACTGCATCGTGAGCAGCAAATACAGTATACTAAATTGCAAGAAGATTCTTATAGTCTTTTTTCAGACACCTTCACACACTTTTTACATAAGCACAGATCTTTATGCTCCTGGAACTCTGTCTCAATGCAGTAACTTGATAACACAATTATGCTGAGTGAACAAAACAACGGGCTTTCTGCTTTGTGAGTGGGGATTTTAACTGACAGTTGTTGTTTGGATGGACAGCGCACACACCCAATGTCAACAGTGAGAGGCCTAGTGGATTTTTATTGCTGAGCCTCATTAGCATTGGATTGGCGGGATACCCGCCCGATTGTGCTGGTGACGGGCAATCCGTCCACTTGTAGGGCAGAATCTCCTGAGGACCTACCGACGGCTAATTTAAGGTGTAAATGCACCTTTTAAAGGGAGGGTGCTTTCACATCACTGTGACATTTATTGTCATTAAGGTGTTGTGCAGTCGACAGAATGTAGGAATGTGCTCAAACCACAAATATAGACAATGGCCAGGGGAAAAATGCTTCCAGAACGCTATTAACACAAAGCAGATTAGAACTGCCATCTTCGGTTCTGTTAAAATCTCATATAATAGATAAAAGGGTGCCTTAAATGAATCTGGGCTGCCAGTGGGAAGCCTTGCCTGCCTGCTGTGCATATCAACCATAATGACTATGGGCAGCGAGCATCCAAATTTCACAGAGACACTGCTGGCCGATGAAGCTCGCCCCAGGAGTAATGAGGAGAGATAAAATCAGCCCGACAATTTCAAATATTATCCTTAGAAACATGTACATTTATTTTTCAAAAAATTATATTTTTGTTTTCAATATTTAATGAAATGACATTTTAATTCACTTTAAATATGTAATTTTGTTATTTTATTTATTTGATGTGTGAATGTATTTTTTGGGCTATTCCCATTCATGCTGATGGGGTTTCCGTACATACATTCCCATCTTTTATTGGTTGGGCTGGCCTATGTGATCCCAGGGGCACTTGCAAACAGCTTTGGAAGATTGGAGTTCAAGGAAGAATTGGAGTTTAAAAGAGAGCTCCACCTATTGGACTACTGAAGTAATGCAACTACAGATGTAAATACAATAAAGGGTCATGTGGCAAAGTCACATGATGAGAGTTTCTGTATGGACCCATCTTGTAGAGTGTGTTTGTTAGTCATATTGTAAAGGTATCACATATTGGCAAGGTAGGCTAGGATTTTCAGATTCCCTAGCTGAGATTTTTGTTGGTGGATAATCCTGCCAATCGATGGTGACTTTGAGAGGTTCTTTTTTTTGCAGAGCAGCTAACAATCCAAGGTAAATTTCAAGCACACTTGGCTGAGCTGTCGACATTGCCAGAATCTAGATGGCTGCGTCTATGGGAATAATAGGGTACTTGGGTGAGTTCCATCGTGACCGAGAGACTTTCGGAGTTATGTAGAGAAGCTAGAAATGTTTTTCATCGCAAATAATATCGTCAAAGTCCCCGATGATGAAAACCGTAACTGGGTGGTTTTCGAAAGGAAATGGGCTATTTTCTTTACTGAAGCAGGCTCCGAGGTGTATGAAACCCTGAAAAATGTGCTTCTTCCTATCAAGTCAAAGGACACACCACTGATGGAGATTTTAATCAAGTTAGAACAGCACTACAATCCTGAGCCCCTAGAAATTGCTGAAAGTTATCGTTTTGGAATATAAAATCAATTAACCGACAAGAGTATCAGTGAGTACAAAAAAGCTATCCATTCACTGTCATTTCAGAAATCTTCAGGACCAAGCATTGCATGACCGTTGTTGAGTCCAGTTCATTGGATATATTCAAAAGGGAATTAGATGTGGCTCTTATGGTTAAAGGGATCAGGGGATATGGGGAGAAGACAGGAATGAGGTACTGAAGTTGCACGATCAGCCATGATCATATTGAATGGTGGTGCAGGCTCGAAGGGCCGAATGGTCTGCTCCTGCACCTATTTTCTATGTTTCTAAGTTTCTATGACTGCTTTGTTTGTGGGTTGAAAAATGAAGCAATCAAAAGGAAATTGTTGACAACCCTAACTTGAATTTTGATTTTAGTTTGTCAGACAACTATATCAATGGATATGGCCGACCAATACTCCCAAGAATGTTGCGCCATTTCCAGTCATCAGACAACTGAGGGGAATCATCTGCAGGTCGATGTACTGTTACCAAGGCCTTATCAACTGGCCATGGTAACAGTACATTGAAGTCATGCTATCGGTTCCTGGGACAACACATTGCTCAAAGCTGTCCATATATGAAGGCAGAGTGTTTCTATTGGAAGAAAATTGGCTATCTTGCGAAGGCATGTTGACTGAAGAGTAAGCCAACTTTCAATGCTAAAAGTAGAAATCGCCACACACCACATAGCATTGAAGAGAACCAACAGGACGAGGAGGTTCTTGAGATACATGTCATCAGGAGCACGAGGGTCTCTAACAGCAATTCGTGAAGTAAAGTCATCCAATAGATGTTGCAGGAACCATGATACCCATAGAAATTGACACTGGTGCATCCAAGAGTGTAGTACCGGAATCATTATATCTTGATAAGTTGAGTGATTTTCAACTAGAGAAATCGAAGATCGAGCTGTGAGACTACTCAAGGGAGAAAAACCATGTATCACCATACCAGTGAAATACAAGGATCAATTCCAAAGCTTGCCTCTCATAGTAGTGGCAGGAGACAAGCCAGTCTTACTAGGTAGAAATTGGTTCGGATCACTGAAGCTGGATTGGAATGTGATTTTTCACGTGGAAATGAAATTTGCATCGAAATATGATGTCATCAAGCAGTATCCGAAGGTGTTCTGTGAAACAGGCAGTCCAATCCAAGACTTCAAGGTGAGTGTCAGAGTGCAGATGGAGGCAGGACCAGTTTACTGCAAGCCACGTCCCATACCATCCGTACTCAAGGAGAAAGTTGAACAAGAAATCAAAAGACTAGAAACTGAGAACATAGGGTCAATCTTAGGAATTGGGCTACAGCTATTATTGTTGTACCTAAGTCAAATAATAATGTAAGGTTGTGTGGTGATTATAAAGTAACCGTAAACCAAATTCTATCTAATGCATTGCCAAATGTAGAAGATTTGTTCACACGCTGACAGGTGGCCAGATCTTCTCAAAGCTAGATATCACAAATGCTTACTTACAACTTGAGCTCGATGAGGAGTCCAGTCATGCTTGACAATAAATACTCATCTAGGCCTATATCAGTTTAATAGGCTACCATTTGGAGTGTCTTCTGCCCCCGCCATATTCCAAGGGCAAATGAACCAGATTTTGCAAGACAATGAAGGGCTAGTATATTATTTAGGTGACATACTCATTTCAGCACCAAACCCATAATAATCCATAATAATGTATTGAATGAAGTGCTCCAATGGCTAGAGAAGCACTGAGTATGAGTAATTTCTCACAAGTGTGAGTTATTTCAAAATTCAGTGGAGTACTTCGGGCACAGAGTGGACAAAGATGGTTTACATCCAACCAAGCGAAAACTGGATGCAATCAGAAATGCACCCACTCCCAAGAATGTCACTGAACTTCGATCTTTTTGGGGTCTTTTGAACTATCATGGGAAGTTCCTACCAAATTTGGCTACAGTGTTACATCCGTTGAATGAGCTGTTGAAAAAACAGGTCCATTGGAAGTGGTCAGAAGCATGTGACACAGCATTTAAAGAGTGTAAAAGCCAGTTGGTAAAGAGTACCATGTTAGTTCACTATGATGTATCTAAGGAGATCAAGCTAGCATGTGACTCCTCTCCATATGGAGTTGGGGCAGTGATCTCTCATGTATTAGTTATTGGGGAGGAGAGACCAATTGATTTTGCTTCATGCACGTTCAGTGCCAGTGAGCATAATTTTGTGCAGATTGAAAGAGAAGCTTTGGCATTGATTTTTGGAGTCAAGAAGTTCCACAAATACTTGTATGGGCATAAGTTTACCATCGTTACTGACCATAAGCCTCTGACAGCAATCCTCCATCCAAAGTCCCCAGTTCCAACATTAGCTGCAGCCTGAATGCAGAGATGGGCTTTGATTTTGTCAGCATATATATATGACATTGAGTACAGACGATCAGCTGATCACAGTAATGCTGATGTTATGTCTAGGTTGCCATCCTCATCACAAGGTACAACAAATAGGGAAGAAGTGTTCTATTTTTCATACATTGATAAAATGCCAGGCACAGCTGAAGAGATTGGTAGAGCAACCAAATGTGGCCCAGTTATGTCAAAGGTGCATGATTACATAGCAAATGGATGGCCAAACCAGGTATCAGAGGAACATATTCATCCATACTTTGCTCGTAGGAATAAATTGTCACTGGATAAAGATTGTATCATGTAGGGAGCAAGAGTGGTTAATCCAAATAAGTTCAGGTCCAAATTGTTAGGAGATCTTCATGACCAGCACTGGGAATGTGCTTTACCAAGAGTTTTACACACAGTTACTTATGGTGGTCAAGTTTAGATAAAGGTATAGGGACCGAATTTGGTGAACTTACCATCGGCTGCCACCAAATTTTGTTGGCTGTCTCCCTGTTTTATCGGCGCTCTCCCCTCCGAGTGAGTTTGGTGAGGCCCTCACACCGTTGGGGAGAGAAAACCACTGGGAGCATCCGCTGGCGGCTGCCAGCTGCAATGCCAACAAAAATCCACCCATCCACTCCCTCCCCAGTTGGTCCGGGCGGTCCTCCGCTCCAACAGCAGAAAAGACCGCCGCATGGAGGCAGGCCTTACCTGAATGATAAGTATGAAGACCTGCAAGAAAAGGGGAGTGAACTGGTTTTCTTCATTTCTTTAGCTGTGATTTTGTTGGATAGGGTCCCCTGAAGGATTTGTAAGGTTTTTTTTCATTTGTTGAAATGTTTTTTTTCCTGCTCCCCCCTCCCTGGGTCCAACTGTGTGCTCAGCGTTACTTTGCCGAGGATCACATTTGCTACTCAGAATCCGACTTACCGCCCGCTGCTGCCCAGAATTGGCGTGGAACGGCAATTTATTCCGCCGGCCTTTTTTTTTCATTTTTCCACCAAACTTCCACTCATAGTATTGTCAGGATCTTAGCGGTCCTTTCGACAATACATGGGCGGAACTTAGGTTTGACCAAACTCGGGCCCATAGAGTACAACGTCAGTCAGTGTATAACATGTCAATTGGTAAGCAAGAAACCACCATCATTACCATTACAGCCTTGGAAATTTCCTCCCAAGATTTGGCAAAGGTTACAAGTAGATTTTGCTGAGCTAGAAGGAAAACAATTGTTCATAGTGATTGATATAATACTTTGGTTAGGCCACAGCTGGAGTATTGCATGCAGTTCTGGTCACCGTATTATAGGAAGGATGTGATTGCACTAGAGAGGGTGCAGAGGAGATTTACTAGGATGCTGCCTGGAATGGAGAATCTTAGATATTAGTTATGAGGACAGATTGGATAGGCTGGGTTTGTTCTCATTGGAACAGAGGAGGTTGAGAGGAGACCTCATTGAGGTGTACAAAATATTGAGGGGCCTGGACATAGTGGATAGTAAGGGTTTATTTCCATTGGTGGAGGGGTCTATTACAAGAGGGCATCATTTTAAGGTGGTTGGTGGAAGGATTAAAGGGGATTTGAGGGGAGCTTCTTTACGCAGAGGGTTGTGGAGATCTGGAACTTGCTGCCTGGGAGAGTGGTGCATGCAGAAACCCTCACCACTTTTAAGAGATGGTTGGATGGGCACTTACAGTGCAGTAACCTGCAGGGTTATGGACTTAGAGCTAGTAATTGGAATTAGACAGGATCATCTTTGGTTAAATGGGGCAGATATAATGGTAAGTACTGCGGGGAATAGAATACGGTCAGGGGGGTGATCTCCTGGATTAGTTTCAATCGCCTGGATGGGTTGGAGAGGAATTTTCCCAGATATTTTCTCCCTAAATTGGCCTGGGTTTTGATCTGGTTTTTGCCTCACCAAGGAGATTGCATGGCTCCGGTTGGGGTGGAGTTTAGAATGTTTTAGTATAAGGGGTGTCGCAGTTGTGGTGAGGTGGACTGGTTGGGCTGGGTGCTCTTTGCCTTTCCGTCATTGTTCATAGGTTTATATGTAACCTTTAGGGCTGCTGACCAAGGGCCGCGTGGCTCTTTGTCGGCCGGCGCAGACATGATGGGCCGAAATGGCCTCCTTCTGCGCTGTAAATTTCTATGTTTCTATGTTTCCATAATCATTTGAAATGGGTAGAGATGTTTCCGATGTCGAAAATAACAAGTAAAACACTAGACAATTTGTGAAGATTGTTTTCTTCTATTGACCTCCCAGAAGAAATTGTGTCTGATAATGGGCCGCAATTTTGTTCAGAAGAATTTGCACAGTTCATGAGCAGAAATGGTGTTAAACATACCAAAGTTCTACCATATCACCCTGCTTCAAATGAGCAAACAGTACAAAATGTAAACCGTGCCCTCATCAAGCAAATGTTGGGTCCAAATCCAAGAAAATAGCAGTTGTCATTGGACCACAAACTAGCAAACTTTTTGATTACTTATTGTAATATTCCTCATACAACAACTGGTAGAACACCAGCAGAGTTAGTTCTCAAATGACAACCACCAAGCAAGTTCTCTTGATTGGTTTTCTTCATTTATTTTGCAGCGATTTTGTTGGATAGGGCCCTCTGAAGCATTTGTAAGTTATTTTTTCATTTGTTGAATTTTTTTTTTCCAAAAAAAACTTTTTTTCCCCCTCCCTGGGTCCAACTCTATCCTCAACGTTAAAGCCAAACTTGGCACAGTCAGTAGAAGAGAAACAATCAAGACAGAAAGAGAGTCATGATAGAGGTAGTGTAAGAGAGAGAAGTGTGAAATTGAATCAGAGATTAGAGTGAAGAATCATCACCATAAATGGTTAAAGTGGTTACCAGGAAGAGTAGTGAAGATATGTGGCCCTCGCACATATTTGGTCAAGATGTTTGATCATGGAAAGGTTAGGTTTGTTCACATTGATCATATTTTACCTACAGATGTGGAAGGTGTTGAAATTTGGAATCATTCGATTATTTCTGATGAGTCAGATAGTCTTGTTACAAGTAGAGTAGCAGTAGCAAATCCTACATCAGATGCTCTAGAAACAAATCCAAGAGAAAGTCAGAACTTAAGTCTAAGTCCGAGTCAGGCAGACAAACAGTCTGAAGTTGTAGAGAGTCCAAATGTAGATCAACAGTTGCCCTTGGTGTAAAACTCCTAAAGTTCAGCCTAGAATGAGTCTAAGTTCGACATCAAGTTTGGAAAGTTCTGTTCGAGACCGAAGGTATCCTCTTCGAAACAGAAAACTAGTTATTAAGTTTGACTTGTAAATATGGAAGAATAAGAAGAATAAGTTCATATCTTTTGTTGTGTATAACCATGCAAGTTATGTATAATGATTATTTTGTTATGATTACCTCTTCAATAAGGAGGGAGAAGTGTAATACAGAATTCCACCTGGTTGACTACCAATGTAATACAACTACTGATGTAAATACAATAAAGGGTCATGTGGCAAAGTCACATGATGACAGTTTCTGTATGGAGCCATCTTGTAGAGTGTGTTTGTTAGTGATGTTGTAAAGCTATCACAAGTGATGATGATGGAGTACCACAAAAAGCAGAACGCATTTCAGCTAAACAGTGTTGTGCGTAGTTGATAGAGCAGCATTTTCAGTGACCTCCTCAACCCCCTTACCTGAAAAGTCACAAAAGGCATCTCAACATTAAAAACAACTTACATCCCAAGGTGCTTCACAGGAACGTTATCAATCACAATTTGGCACCAAGCCACATATGGAGATATTAGGGCAGATGACGAAATGCTTGGTCAAAGAGATAGGTTTTAAGGAGTGCCTAGAATGGGGAGATAGAGAGATGAAAAGATTTAGGGAGGGAATTCCAGATTTTAGGGTCTAGGCAGCTGAAGCCACGCCGCCAATAGAAGGGTGGTGGAAATTAGTGATGCACAAGAGGCCAGAATTGGAGGAACACATAGTTCTTGAAGGGTTGTAGGGCTGGAGGACAATACAGAGATAGGAAGGGGAGTGCTCATGGAGGGAGGTGAACAAAAGGATGAGTATTTAAAATTGTAGGTGTTGCTGGGTTGGTAGCCAGTGTAATCCAGCAAGCACAGAGACAAACGAGATTTGGTGCGATACAGAATATGGGCAGCAGAGTTTTAGATGCGCTGAAATTCATGGAAGGTAGAAGAAGGGAGGCTGGACAGGAGACAGTCCTCATTATCCTTTCACCACTCCCTCCACTCTGTATTGAAGAACATTGAAACCATTCAGCCAACGTCTATATCAATGACATTCTGACAATGCAAACTACGAAGCTGTAATGAGAAGAAACTTTCGGCCAAAGTTGCAAATATAATAAAGTTGTTTATTTTAATTCCAAACACAATATTGTAGTGAAACCTCTTGTTACCCAAGTGATGATTCCATAGTGCTTTTCTTAAAAGGTTTACTAACTCTACTACTCCTATGAGGTTCTCCCCCAGTGGCTTCAGCAGAGCTGGTGGAAGAGCTGCTGTTGCATATATGGAGACCCTTGAAAAGCACATGGCCAGTGATTTCTGGGAGCTCGAGCCTCTGAGGGCTCAGTTGCAGATTGCAGAACTTTGGCTGCTGCCAGGGCAGCTTGACTCAGCTGTCAGGCTGGGACCGAGTTTGGTATTGGTTCAGAGGGTGGTGTGGGAACAGATGTGCTGACCTCCTGAGAGAGGGGAACATGTGCGCTCCCACTGCGCCACTGGCAGTGCCATGGGGCTGGGAGCTCAGCACTTCCACTGATGTGTGGGAGAGCAGACTGCACAAGAAGTGACACCTTGAGACCCCCTTGTCCATTTTCTTCATCAATCTGTCCAAGGTGGATGACTGCTTAAACGAGGAGTTAAAATTCTCCATCTCTGATCCAGGTCCCAAATTCAATCCCTTGCCTATGCTGAACTAGCTCATCTCCGCTGGAGCAGCAGTAGAAGTGTTACAGTTGGCCACTGTGATGCAAGATTAGTGTAGTAAAAATCAGCCATGGTTGCCCATCTGATCACTGCGCCCACCACTGGACATGCACAAATATGGGTGCCAAGGGAAGACCAGATCAGGCTCAGCTGGGATGTCCTTCACAGTCAGGTAGCCTGCTTCCTGCTGAAACCTGCACATGAGTGACTGGACGATGCCCAGTACCCCTGAAACTGCACCCCAAATGAGACAGTTAATGCCTTCAGGAGAAGAAGGAAGGGGAAAATTGGAGGAGAAAAATCAGGAGAGAATAAAATATGCAAATAAATATGGCACAGACCTTATCAGACTTTTCCACATCTCACAGATGCTAGTTTCAAAGATAATGGCGTCTTATTAAAGCTGCCAATAACTCGAATCAAACAGCCTTTCTCATTAAATTAACCATCAACAACCTTTTAAATCTGTGCAAATTAAAGAACACATTTACAAGGACTCAGTCTGAAGCGACTAATTTAATGTTGATGAATGTGTCAACTTGTTTTCTGAGCCTGATAATTATTCCGTGAATAAGAAAGTAGGTTTTATGTGCTACTTAGTATGCAGAGCCACCGAGGTTGCTGACAATTTCTAAAATGTTGTCGGTAAACTAGCTGATGATTAGTTTGCTGATAGAAAAAATATTGGCCTCGGGCGGTGGTGCAAAACGGGGGTTGTCGGATCAGCCGCCCGTTACACGCAGCGCCTGATGTTCAGTTCCGCTGCATTGCAGCACCTGGTCAAAGGAACCATGCTGCTGCTCGTAATAGGTGTAAGAAGGGTTGCCTGCCTGGCATTTCAGGGCACCTTTCCCGAACACAGCAGTGCACATTGCTTGTCAAGAAATGGCACCAGACTCAACAGTCTGCACAGTCCATTGGGAACCCTGGGAATGTTCTGTGTCCCGTCCTTCTGGTACCTCCTTTCCAGAGGGAAAGTGATGAACCTTTTGTGCATCCAGAAAAAAAGGGCTGTAATTTTCCAAGTGTGTGCCCAAAGTGAGGAGCCTTGTCCACCATCAGCACATGTTGGATAGTCACAGTCAGCATGCCCACAGTTTTCCTGACATGCACTGGCGGCATGTGAGTGTCCTCATTACTTATAACATTTATGCTAACGACTTTGTCATTTGCTTGATGTGTTTGTGGACAACTGACTGAATGATTGGCATATGTCACTGGTGGTGACTTGTAATGCCCAGTGATGTAAGCGTTTAATCCATGTTCATAGGAAGAGCCATTGCAGTGGTATAAATTATCTGCAAGTCAGTTTGTAAGAGATCGCATTACTGTGGCATGATGGCCATGTTTTTGAAGCAAGGGTGCCAAAGAAGAACATGTGTGTCAGTAAATGTGGGTCCTAGAGTTGGGTTGGATGAGTACATAATGCATACACTTGCTTTTCTGTTCCTCAAACACTGCTGTTCCTCCTCCAAATCTAGGAGGGTCATTTGAACCCTCAATGAAATTCCAATCCTGGCTATTTTGGTTCCTGCAAGTGATATAGCAGCTAACGATATGGCAGACTTGGAAATCAAAATCTTGCAATATAAAAAATCAGAAATAAATAGAAACAAACATTAATAGAACAATAAAAGTGCAGATAAAGCAATACAGTAACTCCACCTCTCAAAGCTGAGCGAAAAAAATGGTATTCACCTTTAAGGTGACTCCTGCAAGCCAAGCCATCCAAAAACTGCGGCACTCCTTTCAAAGGGGCGAGCCGTGCTGTGAGTTCGCAAAGCTCCATGCCATCAGCAAAGTGAGAGAAAAAGACCTGTTGCAGAGCTAATGACGGACTAAATGCTGTAGGTTTGGAAGGCGAGGAGAGACGGATTACTGGGACAATTAAATGATTGCACAACTTTTAAAATAGTTTCCAAAAAATCTGTCCTGAGATGACAGGAATGGTTCTAGTTTTATCAAATGGATCATCATTAAAATAAAACTGGTTGATAAACCAGTAGCTGAGTGTAAACAGACCACCACTGGATCAATGATTCTGATTTGCTTGTTGACTTGACTCGAATGAACTCACAGGGCAACTGATTTTATCCATTTTCTATTAATAGCTTCAATGTTCTCACAACGAGGTCCCTGCTCCACTTCCTATTTATTTTCTATTGTGTACACTAGGCAGATGTGAGGACTTGTGCTAAGGTTGGTATGTGGTCACATAATTATCAATGAGCTGAAACATTGGCCCAGTGCTGGAAAATTCCAATTCATGAGGCCAGCATTATTGGTTGTCATTGAAAAGCAATACAATTTTGTCCATATTTAGTATAGCAATTCTATTTTTAATAATTTAGACATTTAAAATGTCTAAATGGCCTTTTTAACTAAAATAACTAAAAAGTACTGCACTAAATCCACTGAGTTGGCACCAAGGCAGCATAAAAATGTCTCTGAAAATCACCAATCGGGGAAGGTCTAAATTCAGTGGCACAGCTGTAACCTACCCCGCCAAACGAAAACTGAGCAGGTTGGGGTTAGATGCCCGGCTTACATCACGCCCAATTTTACACCCCATTGAAACATAGAAACATAGAAAATAGGTGCAGGAGTAGGCCATTCGGCCCTTCGAGCCTGCACCACCATTCAATAAGATCATGGCAGATCATACAACTTCAGTACCCCTTTCCTGCTTTCTCTCCATACCCCTTGATCCCTTTAGCCATAAGGGCCATATCTAACTCCCTCTTGAATATATCCAATGAACTGACATCAACAACTCTCTGCGGTAGGGAATTCCACAGGTTAACAACTCTCTGAGTGAAGAAGTTTCTCCTCATCTCAGTCCTAAATGGTCTACCCCTTATCCTAAGACTGTGTCCCTGGTTCTGGACTTCCCCATCATCGGGAACATTCTTCCCGCATCTAACCTGTCCAGTCCCGTCAGAATCTTATAAGTTTCTATGAGATCCCCTCTCATCCTTCTAAACTCCAGTGAATAAAGGCCCAGTTGATCCAGTCTCTCCTCATTTGACAGTCCAGCCATCCCTGGAATCAGTCTGGTGAACCTTCGCTGCACTCCCTCAATAGCAAGAACGTCCTTCCTCAGATTAGGAGACCAAAACTGAACACAATATTCCAGGTGAGGCCTCACTAAGGCCCTGTACAACTGCAGTAAGGCCTTTCTGCTCCTATACTGAAATTCCCTAGCTATGAAGGCCAACATACCTTTTGCCTTCTTCACTGCCTGCTGTACCTGCATGTCAACTTTCAATGACTGATGAACCATACCACCCAGGTCTCGTTGCACCTCTCCCTTTCCTAATCCGCCACCATTCAGATAATATTCTGCCTTCATGTTCTTGCCTCCAAAGTGGATAACCTCACATTTATCCACATTATACTGTATCTGCCATGCATTTGCCCATTCACCTAACCTGTCCAAGTCACCCTGCAGCCTTTTAGCATCCTCCTCACAGCTCACACTGCCAGCCAGTTTAATGTCATCTGCAAACTTGGAGATATTACACTCAATTCCTTCATCTAAATCATTGATGTATATTGTAAATAGCTGGGGTCCCAGCACTAAGCCCTGCGGCATTCCACTCGTCACTGCCTGCCATTCTGAAAAGGACCCATTTATCCCGACTCTCTGCTTCCTGTATGCCAACCAGTTCTCTATCCACGTCAGTACATTACCCCCAATACCATGTGCTTTGATTTTGTACACCAATCTCTTGTGTGGGACCTTGTCAAAAGCCTTTCGAAAGTCCAAATACACCACATCCACTGGTTCTCTCTTGTCCACTCTACCAGTTACATCCTCAAAAAATTCCAGAAGATTTGTCAAGCATGATTTCCCTTTCATAAAACCATGCTGACTTGGACCGATCCTGTAACTGCTTTACAAATGTGCTGCTATTTCATCTTTAACAATTGATTCCAACATTTTCCCCACTAGTGATGTCAGACTAACCAGTCTATAATTACCTGTTTTCTCTCTGCATCCTTTTTTAAATAGTGGTGTTACATTAGCTACTCTTCAGTCCATAGGACTTGATCCAGAGTTGATACACTGTTGTAAAATGATCACCAATGCATCCACTATTTCTATGGCCACTTCCTTAAGTACTCTGGGATGCAGACTATCAGGCCCCGGGGATTTATCGGCCTTCAATCCCATCAATTTCCCGAACACAATTTCTCGCTTTATAAAGATATCCTTCAGTTCCTCCTTCTCACTAGACCCTCAGTCCCCTAGTATTTGCGGAAGGCTATTTGTGTCTTCCTTAGTGAAAACAGAACCAAAGTATTTGTTTAACTGGTCCGCCATTTCTATGTTCCCCATTATAAATTCACCTGAATCTGACTGCAAGGGATCTATGTTTGTTTTCACTAATCTTTTTCTCTTCACATATCTATAGAAGCTTTTGCAGTCAGTTTTTATATTCCCAGCAAGCTTCCTCTCATACTTTATTTTCCCCTTCCTAATTAAACCCTTTGTTCTCCTCTGCTGTATTACAAAATTCTCCCAGTCCTCAGGTTTGCTGCTTTTTTTGGCCAATTTATATGCCTCTTCCTTGGATTTAACACTATCTTTAATTTTCCTTGTTAGCCACGGTTGAGCCACCTTCCCCATTTTAATTTTACTCCAGACAGGGATGTACAATTGTTGAAGTTCATCCATGTGATCTTTCAATGTTTGCCACTGCTTATACACCGTCAACCCTTTAAGTATCACTCACCAGTCTTTTCTAGCCAATTCACGTCTCATACCATCGAAGTTACCTTTCCCCAAGTTCAGAACCCTAGTCTCTGAATTAACTGCGTTACACTCCATCTTAATAAAGAATTCTACCATATTATGGTCACTCTTCCCCAAGGGACCTCGCACAACAAGATTGTTAATTAGTCCTTTCACATTACACATCACCCAGTCTCGGATGGCCAGCTCCCTGGTTGGTTCCTCGACATATTGGTCTAGAAAACCATTCCTAATACACTCCAGGAAATCCTTCTCCACCGCATTGCTACCAGTTTGGTTAGCTCAGTCAATATGTAGATTAAAGTCGCCCATGATAATGGCTGTACCTTTATTGCACACATCCCTAATTTCTTGTTTGATGCTGTCCCCATCCTCATTACTACTGTTTGGTGGTCTGTACACAACTCCAACTAGCGTTTTCTGCACTTTAGTATTCCGTAGCTCCACCATACAGATTCCACATCATCCAAGCTGATGCCCTTCCTTACTATTGTATTAATTTCCTCTTTAACCAGCAATGCCATCCCACCTCCTTTTCCTTTCTGTCTATCCTTCCTAAATGTTGAATACCCCTGGATGTTGAGTTCCCAGCCTTGGTCAGCCTGGAGCCATGTCTCCATGATGCCAATTACATCATAACCATTAACTGCTATCTGGACAGCTAATTCGTCCACCTTATTCCGAATACTCCTCGAATTGAGGCACAGAGTCGTCAGGCTTGTCTTTTTAACATCCTTTGCCTCTTTAAGATTTTGCTGTAATGTGGCCCTATTTGCTTTTTGCCTTGGGTTTCTCTGCCCTCCACTTTTACTTTTCTTCTTTCTATCTTTTGCTTCTGCTCCCATTCTACTTCCCTCTATCTCCCTGCATAGGTTCCCATCCCCCTGCCATATTTGTTTAACCCCTCCCCAACTGCACTAGCAAGCACTCCCTCTAGGACATTGATACTGGTCCTGCCCAGGTGCAGACCGTCTGATTTGTACTAGTCCCACCTCTCCAGAACCGGTCCCAATGTCCCAGGAATTTGAATCCCTCCCTTCTGCACCACTCCTCAAGCCACATATTCATCTGAGCTATCCTGCGATTCCTACTCTGACTAGCACGTGGCATTGGTAGCAATCCTGAGATTACTAAAAGAAGTAGAAAGAAGATTATAGAGAGCAAAATTGGGAGGGGGGTGGGGTGGGGCATAAAATGGGCATTTGACCCACACCGCCCTGTTCTTGCCGGCGAGTTAAGTTACAACCAAGGTTCGTGTATCTGACAACTTCTGTCTGCACAGACCAAAGGTAGTGTGATGCAATCTCACCAAAGTGTCCCATTTCTCAACAAATCCTGAAGCTGAAGGAGATTCATGCTTGTAGGTACCTTTGTGAAAGTGGTACAGCCATGGAACAGTCCCATTTGGTTGCCTATCTTCCCCTCCCAAGTCTGTAGCGGTTTGTCTCATCAAATCTCCAGCAGCTCTTTTCCTCTCTTCGACTTTACAACAGTGGCTACACTCCAAAAGTACTTCATTGGCTGTAAAGTGCTTTGAGACGTCCTCTGATATTGAAAGGCTCTGTATAAATCCAAGTCTTTCTTTTTTCTTCATCTTCTACTTGCATGTGTTTTCTTTTTTTCACAGTGCTTTCTGTCCATGTAATTGTTCATTCCTCTCTTTGCAAATCTTTGTGAAATTTAGTTTGCATTTTCCTATTTTCCTGTGCGAGACCTCTTCTGTTCTTGTTACTGAATTGTCCTTATAATCTCAAACTTGTTGCAAACCATTGAATTGCCTCACGCTGGGTTTGGGGCGCATAATTTGAATTACAAGAAAATTATGCGCCTGGCAAGATGGGCCACTAAATCATGCGGAATTGGGGTCTTAGAGCAAAAAAATGTGTGGGGCAGTAGCAGGGCAGTCATGGGACATGACTATCAGCACGGCTTTGACGTGCTACACCACGTGAAGCTGTCGGTGGCATCGCCCCACATCAACCATTATCATCACTGGCGCAACAGCCCGGGGCGCTACCAGCCGTGCGCAATACGACTGGATTTGCACCTCCGTTATCTCCTGCGCAATTTCATGGGAGCCCTTTGGGCGAAAACACTTTTACGCCCCATTAGTGCCCCGGAGGCATGAACGAGAGGCGCACAGCAGGGAATTCTGTCCCCTATGCCTCCGCACACATTTTATAGGCATAAGATGGCTGCCTAAGCATCCAATATGGCAGTCGGCGTGCTTGTGAGCATTCTGTGCCGGAAGTGCACCTCCCCGCATATCAGTAAATGCTCAAGTATATGCATCCAGGGCCGATGTCTGAAACAGGCGTTAATCTCTTTCCATATGCAAAAGGGGGCCAAATGCCTGTTTTAGGACACCTTCCCAAAATTGAGCGTCTCTGAACACAGCCAGTGGAGGGCTGCATTCAGGATAACCAAGTCCATATGCGGCCTAACCAGTAGTTCTTAAAGGGAGGTAAGTTTTATAAAAAATACTAACCTGAATGTGAAGCTAGGAGGAGCAGGAGTGTAGTCCTGAACACCATCGCTGGCCCCTGCTCGGTCCCCTCCTGATTGCCCGCCCCCATCCCCCATTGCCTCAGGACCAACTGCAAGGCTTTTGTCACCATTGCAACGGCCTGAAATTGGTGTCTGCTTTGCCGGTCTATCCGCAGTCATCCACCGCTTGCCTGTATAGTTTAAGTTAGCCAGAGGTTGAATTTCCATTGGTTTTCGGGCCTACTTGCTTTAGTACAGAGATTGTTCCTTGTTCCTTGTGCCCAGTTCTCACTGGAAGGCTGGCACTATCCAAATTAAACCCCTACGTTTTTTTAATACCTTCACATCTCAGAGGAACCAGTCGGACGGGTAAATCCTTCCAGTAGTTTATGGGAAAGAATTACATATGTTCTGCTGTGTTGCAAGATACGGGGGCCAAAATTGCCCCTCTGAGAAAGGCCCATTAGCTTCTCCGGGGGTTGCTAACAGGGCGCTAAAGAGTTTTCGCCGGGGTTGATAATGTCATTGTCATGCGCGCCAACCCCTTTTTGCCCGGCGGCGACCCGTTTTCGCCCGTGGCAGAACTTAGCCAGCGCCCCATAAGGCCACCACGGGTGATGCCCGTGCTAGCCTCATGGATCATGAACCGGGCCGCAGACCGAATGCGGGTCGAAATTTAAAGGGGAAGTACGCAACATTGTGCGGTGCCATTTTTTCCCGACTCAACGGTCGGGCTTCTGTCCAACGATGTCGCAGTGTCCAGGCCACAATCGTGTAGCCCGGTACTACATTTTGGTGCTGGGCTGTGACCACGGCAGCCCTTATCCCTGGTAGCCCAGTGGAGGCCCATGAAAAAACTTGCAGGACTTGCAGCGTTCCTCCCTTTTAACAGAACGGGAGGGGCGATGAAACGCATCAGCGCTATGTGGAGACGCTGTGTTGCACTCTGTGATGCGCCCGGGTGGCGTCCCCGATTCATTCCCGAAAGGAAGTGGAGCGCGCAACATTGCACCCCACTTCCTGTGAGGGGTGGTAACCCCAATTTCACTTCCAGGGCAGAACTTCTGCATCGCGTGCAGAATGTCTGGCCCCGGAGAGGTTACCGCCCCCAACCGGGGCGATAGTTAATTTTGCCCCCATAGAATATATCAGACTAATACCTGTATCCACACGTTTAACAGTTCAATTCTGTGAAGACCAGAGGTTGCAATTGGTTGCAACACTAGCTTTGAATCCAAGCCAGAATGACTGGATGAAAATCTTGATCTAGAAATTCAGTATCACCTGAAAACGGGCACTGAGATTGTGATGGGATAGCAATCCATGCCTGTTCGGAGGACTGCAGGCAGCACATACAATTCGTGCTGCCTGCTACTTTACATGATTGTAGTGTTCAGCCGAGCGCTGAATGTGCTGCTGAGTGGCTGAGTAGTTCAGCAGTGGGGCCCAAGCTCATAAGAACATAAGAACATAAGAAATAGGAGCAGGAGAATGCCATACGGCCCCTAGAGCCTGCTCCGCCATTCAATACGATCATGGCTGATCCGATCATGGACTCAGGTCCACTTCCCTGCCCGTTCTCCATAACCCCTTATTCCCTTATCATTTAAGAAACAGTCTATTTCTGTCTTAAATTTATTCAATGTCCCAGCTTCCACAGCACTCTGAGGCAGCGAATTCCACAGATCCACAACCGTCTGAGAGAAGAAATTTCTCTTCATCTCAGCTTTAAATAGGCAGCCCCTTATTCTAAGATTATGCCCTCAAGCTCTAGTCTCCCCTATCAATGGAAACATTATCTCTGCATCCATCTTGTCAAGCCCTCTCATAATCTTATACGTTTCAATAAGATCACCTCTCATTCTTCTGAATTCCAATGAATCGAGGCCCAGCCTACTCAACCTTTCCTCATAAATCAACCCCCTCATCCCCGGAATCAACCTAGTGAACCTTCTCTGAACTGCCTCCAAGGCAAATATATCCTTTCGTAAATATGGAAACCAAAACTGCACGCAGTATTCTAGATGTGGTCTCACCAATACCCTGTACAACTGTAGCAAGATTTCCTTGCTTTTATACTCCAGCCCCTTTGCAAAAAAGGCCAAGATTCCATTGGCCTTCCTGATCACTTGCTGTACCTGCATACTAACCTTTTGTGTTTAATGCACAAGTACCCCCAGGTCCCGCTGTACTGCAGCACTTTGCAATCTTTCTCCATTTAAATAATAACTTGCTCTTTGATTTTTTTCTGCTAAAGTGCATGACCTCACACTTTCCAACATTATACTCCATCTGCCAAATTTTGGCCCACTCACTTAGCCACATGTGAGGCTATCTCCTATTAAAGCAGGCCTGCACTAATTAAAGGCAGTCAGCGCCACTTAAAGGGAAGATGCCTTCTGCCTGCAAAATATGCTGGAACTGCTTGTGAATACAAGTGTTATCAACAAGAAGACTGAGTAATGGCTCCCTCTAGCCACAGGGAGTCAGGGCTCAGCAGGTCTTCCAGGCAACAGACTAGACTGCAGTGGGAGCAGATAGCCACTGTGATGAATGCCAGCCGTATAACCACGAGGACCTGGACTCAGTGCAGGAAGAAGTTTACTGACTTCACACGAGTAGTCACGGTCGATGAATTCATCTTCAAATGCCATATCCCACCATCTGCAGCACTAGATTCACACAGTGCTCAATTCAATTCACCACATCCCCATCACTCACCTACCCAAAATCTCTGCCAAACAAAACACATACCTCACATTCAAAGCTTCATCTCACCCATACACGCTTACCACTGCTTCAAGTCTCACACCTATATCTCACAGCATGAACACACTGACAGCTATTTAACCATGACAGGCATGTCATCCAAACACAATGCACCACACTCACTGACAAACTTCCCTTTCTCTTGCTGGAAAAGGCAGTGCATAACCAGCGGCAGCAGACTTTAACCGGCGGGGGACAAGCTCGCCTGCATCACCTCACCCCCTTGTAGGAGACAGTGCTGGCCATTCTTGGCATGGTCATGGCTGAGCCCGTGGTCAGGGGTGGGGCTAAAAGAATACATGATGCCGGTATCCTTATACATCATCCTTATTCTCATACCCAACTTCCCCCTCATTCTAGAATCTCTTCTGATTTACAATCTGCACATGGTATATAAGCATGCACCTTTTGCTTTCCCCCCCTCCTCTCACCACAACCCTATCTTTGTGCCTTTTGTCATTTCAGATAGCCAAGAAATCCAGCCTACCCAGCCAATGGTTCAACAAGAAGAGGGAAAGGAGAGTGAATAAAAGAACTAAACACGTCACTCGATTTCACACTCCCAGCCACCAGTTCAGATACTGACACTCCACATACTTTAGAGGATAGATTAGACACGGGATCTGCATGTGGTGAGACACTGGGTATGTGTGGCCTGCAGCCAGGGCAGGTGGAAAGAGCACCACTTTTGTCAGGCTCAGATGCCTCACACACTGCTCCTGGCTCAGGTTGAAGTAAGAGAATTACTCTCAGACGACCCTAGGTGGATAAGGCCTCCTGCTGAGAGTCCTTCTCCCCCTCCTTCTCCCTTTGTGAGCAGCTTTTCCTCTTTTTTGCTGCCTCTTTTGGCAGATGGAGTATAATATTGGAAAGTGTGAGGTCATGCACTTCGGCAGAAAAAAAAATCAAAGAGCAAGTTATTATTTAAATGGGGAAAGATTGCAAAGTGGTCTGACCAGAACCCTTGAAGTTAGAAGCAAGGCTTTCCCCACTCCCTCTCACCAACTTTAAATAACTCAAGAAAGCTCCAAACATTTCCAAAAACTACACAGAATCAATAGAAATCAAAAAACAAGTTACCTGAGAGTAGGCGCTGACCCCTTTAAATATCCTTCCTGCTGCTGAGAGAGCAGCGCTGACAACAAAAATGGTAGTGCTGTCGTCAAATTAATTTTCCACGCTGATTGACAGCACGATCTAGCAACTTACCATACTTGTAACCCATGCTTCTACCGACTTCCTAACCAGAAGTGTGCGTGTGCCTGCTTGGATGCCATTGTGGTCCCAATTCGCAACCGTTTGTGCCCAAACAACGTGCACTACAATCTACAATTATTTGAGATTGAATTAAAAATCTTTCTGACATAAATGAAACTTACAATAGATGGACACTTGGGCCTGTTGCTTAGCAACTCTCGTTGTCAGGGCCATAGTTTAATGTGTTATCTTTTACTTAATCCTGTGGGAATAGCTGATTCATAACTTCTGGATTTGCAGATGCTACTCATTACAGCCTGTCACCTAAAGTACAGAATTGTATTGAGGCACTTAACTGGAAGCCGTACTCTCCATTTTAAATACCATGGGCTGTATTATTGTAATAGCATCTGTGAGCTTTATTTTTGATGTGATTTATGTCAGGTATTGATGGCTACGCAAAGATTTATTATTCAAATTACTTTTGCTTGCTTCATTTATTCAGGCCTAGAAACAGGAACTAACATCAACCTCCAGTCAACTCACAGAATTGCCTCAGTTAATGCTTCTAAACCAGGGCTTTAATAATGTGTCTTAGTACCTATCTCTGTGACACATTGGCGCTGTAAACATGTTTTAAAATCCTCAGTTTGAATGGAATCTAAATGAAGAGTACCTTTCCAAAGCTGTCAGTTAGCACAAAGACATCTTTCTGACTGATGCAAAAATGTAAGAATAGATTTATATTCTTGTCATGCTTAGAGTTCTAAAGATCTGTGAGACAGAAATTTAAGCTAGCTTCAGCTCAGATTATTAAATAATAGCTGATTTCCAATGACATTGTGGACAGGTAGCCTGTCATCTGGAGCAGGGCTGGGACATCTCGGGTGGTCCCATTCGGCGCTGGGAGTAGAGCACAGTGAAGCGTTGGGGACTTGGGGAGTAGAGAGCAGTGGAAACGCTCGGGAATGGAAAACATGGCGGTTCAGGAAGTGGAGTACAGCGGCTGGGGAGTGGAGCACAGCAGGATGCTGGGAAGTGGAACACAACTTTCTGGGAGTAGAGCAAATGGAAGATAGCTGGTTAGGGAGTGGAGCACAGTGAGGGAGCCAAACCATGAAGTACAACAGGACTAGTGAGGGCATCGCAATAGGAAATGCAGCAAAGTGAGAAAGATGGGGAGTGAGGTAGATCAGTGGTATGGGGAATGGAGTGGGGAGAACAGTGAGTAGAGCACAGTGCAGGCGGTTTATTTAATTTGTTATAAATGTTATTTTTATATGTGTATATTCAGTTAGATCAGATCGGTTGGATAGTAAGACTTACCTTAGAAGTGAAAAAAGTGCAGCAGAAGAAAAGTAGGAAAGCAGAGAAAATTACAAAAAGCAACAAACAAAAAGAGCTGGAACATATGTAGACTAATGCGAAAATGTAAGAATTAAAATTGGGGAACGAGAAAGAGTAAATGCAGTAGAAATGATGGCATTGCTTTAACTGAAGCTTGACTTCATCAAGGGCGTGACTGGGGATTGCCATTCCAGGTTGTAGCATGTTTTAAAGTGTTAGGGAAAGCAACAAAAAAGGAGGGGTAGCATTAATTATTAAAGAAAGGATTCATCATTAGAAATATAGCAAGTAACAATGTGCAGATAAAAGAAAAGAGTTTGCTCTGCCCTTTCACCAGTATTCTCACGGTGCTGGTGCAAGCAACTGCAGAAAATGAGCGGAGAATGATTGCCCTGGGTGCTCGGTGACTATTGTGGGTGTTGGATGTTCCGCCACAAATGATGGCTGACGCTGGAAGCATTCAGCCACGACTGTGTGGATGTATGGTGCAATAATGACGGATTGACTTCATAATTTACACTGTCCATCATTATCACCCTAACATGTGAGGAATGCCAGAGCATTTCAGGTGTCAAGTGTTGCTTGGCAAGGCGCGACACATCATATAGTATCAAACCCCAAGGCAGGGATTGAGCCAGTGGAGGGTCCATCGATGCATACTTTCAGATCAATAGATTTTTGCCAGTTGCTCCAAACCAATGCATTTTTTTTAACCAACCCAGGCTGTTTGCCCCTTTAAACTGCTCCAGGAGCCCCACCCCTGCAACAGCAGACATTTCTTCTTCCTTTGGCCCATGATAAGCTCTCAGGAGCAGGCAGATACCCTGTTGGCAGACCATGGAAAAGACAATTAAATAAAGGCAACTGCATAAAATTGGTCAGCATTAACGGACGGTAGTTGGGCAGATGTAAGTCTCGCCTTGCCACGCATCTGCATTGCCACCAGCGAGGAAAAGCCCAAATAGAAGCAGAAATCTTACCAGCCCAGTGAGTGTGGGGTTGGAGGTGGGCCCACTGTCAAAATGGCTGTGATTGACAGCGCGGCAGAAGTCCACTCTGAACCCGCCTCCTTGTCAGTTTCCAAACAGTCGGGTCTGGCTGCGGCTCACAGACCCGACACCAAGCGGCGGGCCAGCCAATTAACATCATTAAGAGGTACTTTAAAGGTATTTTAAAAGAATTTTACCAGCTTTTTACCATTTTTCCAATTCTTTCAGGAGCTTTCTGTCGCTTGGGTTTCACATCAAGTTTCGGGTTCTCAGTGACTCTCCATTGCTTTGACTAGTTGAGAGCTGCAGAAGTGGTATAAAAGTTATCATTTCACAGCTGTACACTTTCCAATCTCAGAAGCTGAAGCCTTCAGGATTTGGAAGACATTTTTTAGCTGTATGCAGTTTGGAAGTATTTTCACTGCACTCTCTATCCAGAGTCACCTCCTTGGAGCAACCTCTCTCACCATCGCTTCTGTCATCTCAGCTTCAGCTGTCATCTATTCCATCAGCATCGGTGCACTTGAAAAAATCTCACCTTGATCCTCAGAATCCCACCACCATAAACCCCAATATCAACATCACTAAATATACCAGCATCACCACCAACAACACCAAATGACTCTGCAATCACCTGATGCTACACAGGACACAGGGCATCAGCAGCCGACTACATTTCTGCCCGGGACACCAGGGATAGCCTCACCATGGCCACATTTATTTCACTTGACGCTGTACACGCTGGCTACCATATGATGCACCATAAGAATATAAGAACAGAAGAAATTGGAGCATGCGTAGGCCATTTGACCCTTCGAGCCTGCTCCATCACTTAATAAGATCATGGCTGATCTGATCATGGGCTCAGCTCCACTTCCCTGCCCACTCCCCATAACCCTTCACTCCCTTATTGTTCAAAAATCTGTCTATCTCCGCCTTAAATATATTCAATGACCCAGCCTCCACAGTTCTCTGGGGCAGAGAATTCCACAGATTTATGACCATCTAAGAGGAGAAATTCCTTCTCATCTCCATTTAAAATGGGCGAACCCTTATTCTGAAAAATTGCCTCCTAGTTCTAGATTCCCCCATAATTTGAAACATCCTCTCTGCATCTATCTTGTCGAGCCACCTCAGTATCTTATATGTTTCAATAAGATCACCACTCATTTTTCTAAACTATAGGCCCAACCTGCTCAACCTTCCTTAATAAGTCAACCCCTTCATCACAGGAATCACCCTCGTGAACCATCTCTGAACTGCCTGAATACAAGTATATCCCTCCTTAAATAAAGAGACCAAAACTGTACGCAGTACTCTAGGTGTGGTCTCACCAATACCCTGTACATTTGTAGCTGGACTTCCCTACTTTTAAAAGCCATCCCCTTTGCAATAAAGGCCAACATTCCATTTGCCTTCCTGATTACTTGCTGTACCTGCATACTCACTTTTTATGTTTCATGCACAAGGACCCCAGGTCCCTCTGTGCTGCAACATTTTGTAATCTCTCTCCATTTAAATAATCATTTGCTTTTTTATTTTTCCTGCCTCAGTGGATAACCTCACACTTTCCCACATTATACACCATCTGCCAAATTTTTGCCCACTCACTTAGCCTGTCTATATCACTTTTGTTATATGTGCAAACTTGTATTTACTCTGTACAGCCACCAGAGGACTCATCCCCTGGAGTCCCAAGGGATCCCATAATCCCTTGGGAGCACAGGTATTTAGGGAGGCCTCACAGGTTGGAGAGGCACTCTGGAGACCTGCAATAAAAGACTAAGGTCACACTTTACCTTGAGCTCACAGTGTTCAGTCTGACTCTTTCTCCATATATAACACCTTTGGGCTAGGCTTTCCACTTCACATCGCTGGGCTAGTGCCCATATATCAGCCAAAAAGGACCGATATCGGCCAAAGATGGAAAGTTGGACGCATCGCCGAGCATACGCTGAGTTGATCGCCCGGCCCAACTTTCGGCTCACATCACCAAGGTGATCGCCCACACATCGTCCAGCCCAACTTTCAGCACATCGCCAGCACATCGCCGGGCTGATCGCTCGACAAGAACATCGCTGGAGAATAGTTGTTATTGCGTGGCCTTCCTCACAGACCTCGGCACTACGGACACCATTTTGAACATCGGAGGAAGAGCGGAGGCCTCTTAAATAGGGGCTTAGATAGTTTGTGAATTATTTAAGGGCCTTTTAAAGATAGATACACTCACAATTGACTTTTTAGTATATTTATCTAAATAAGTGAAGTTTCATACTTACTTGGTCTGGCCTGGACATTGTTTAACAACAGTTGCACAAATGTTCTATTTTAACTTACGTTATTAGAAGATACTGCACAACAATTGAAAAGTGAAATAAAATGGTTTTAATAAAATGACAACCTTTGAACATTATTTTTCAATTACAAACACCAAAACACCCTCCCACCCCTCACCCTAAATACCCCCTCCCACCCCCTCACCAACACCCCAACATTGAAACAACAACACCAACAATGAATGTGAACAATAGGAACAATATTAAAAAAGAGTGCACACCCCTCCCTACCTGCGGCCACGTTTCCCTCCAGATCCTGGACCCCCCCCCCCCGCCATGTCGTTACCTCACCCACCAGTTTTAGTCCCTGGGTACTGCTGCACAGCCGGCGTGCAGTGGGCGATGGCAAGACTTCCTGCCGTGGTGGGGGATATGCTGGGACGATTGCCTGTTGGAGGGGAAGACAAAACAGGGGAATCGCCTTCCGAGTCAGGAGGTGGTGCATCCTCCTGACCGGCCTGTGTGCCGGTGCTTGTGGTCATGGGAGCTCGGGGTGCAGCACCGTGTACCGCCAAGAACGCATGCCGCACGGCATGGTTGGAGGCGGAGATTTCACGCAACTCCAGGATCATCTGCTGCGTCGTCTCCGCTTGGCGAGCAGACAACCTGCGTGAACCCCACAAACACCTGGAGCTGCTGGCGCTGGATCGCGACAGACTCCTCGCACAATCGTGCCAGCCTCTCCACGCGGTCGTCCAGGGTAGGCCTTTGCTCAAGCCGCTGACCTGGCCTCCATGGCGTCTGGTATCTCCTCAGTTGGGATCCCCATCGGGGCTGCAGGTTCCCCAAACAGAGGGATCCAAGGGTCACCTTCCTCTGTCTCCAGGTATTCCTCCTCCGATCGGGCTCAGTGGTCTCCTCCTCTTCACCACCCGTGGTAAATGACACATGCAGTGGGTCAGGTCCATGTGAGCGTCTGTCCTCCCGTTGCACCTCTGGAGCTGGTAAAGCAGAACATGACATCATTTGTCTATGATATGATAATGAAATGATGTCACCTAGCTTTTACACTGCTTGACGCATTACTCATGTGACACATGGGATGGTCCGGTAACACCACGGGTGGTGACCTCTCGACTGTGGGCTCCCACTAGTGCTGCAGTGCTGTCATGTATTCAACCAGCATTGTAACCCATGTATAATCTGACCTAAGTTGTACACTGTGAGAACAATGACCACTAGGTGGTGAACTTGTAGGAGACACTCCTAACCTGGACCTTCAGATATAAAAGGGGAAGCTCCACCCACATCCATCATTTGAGTGCTAAGGAATAAAGGATAGGTCACAGACTGACCTTCTATCAAGCATGGGCCTCGTGTGCATTTATATTGTATAGTAAGGACGTATCAATGGCGACGAGAAACTGGGATTTAAACCACGCGAGCATGGCCACGAGCAGAACAGACGAGAGGTACTGTGTTAAGGAATGGTTGGGACAGAGATTCAACATTGTTAAAGCAGCACACAGTTCTCCAGGCAGACAAGGGCAGTCGGGCATGCCCCAACATGTAATCGAACCCAGAGGGGGAGTTCGACAGAGACAATGGCAATCTGAACGGCGATTCACGCCATTGCAAGGGACAATGCAGCCAGTAATGGGGCCATCAATACCTGTTAATGGCGCACTCAAAGACAATAACAGGGGCAGTCAGGGACGATCGACTGGCAAGGGACCTTTTGTTTCAAACAGCAGCTCATGTTCGAGGCGTGGAGGCACACACTCAGCTGGAGTTTGTTGAGATGAGCAAAATACCTGCAGAAATTGCAGAAATGAACGCTGGGGGAAATCGCTGGAAGCTGAAGTTCAGCGAGTTCACGTGGAGCACGTATACAGTTCATACACCAGGATGCCACCGATAATGATGAAAGTGCTCCTCAATGGCATCCCAGTATCAATGGAGCTAGACACGGGGGCCAGCCAGTCCCTGATGGGTATCAAACAGTTCGAAAAGTTGTGGACGTCCAAAGCCAGGAGGCCAAAATTATCGCCGATTGACGCACAGCTACGGACATACACAAAGCAGATCATTCCGGTGCTAGGCAGCGCCACGGTAGTCGTGACCCACAAAGATTCGGAGAACAGGTTGCCACTCTGGGTTGTCCCAGGGGACGGTTGTCCCAGGGCATCGCTTGCTGTCATGAACTGGAAATGGGACGATGTCAATGCAATTTCCTCTGTGGAACGAGTATCATGCTCACAGATCCTGGACAAATTTGACTCATTATTTCAACCTGGCATTGGCACTTTCATGGGGGCCAAGGTAGTGATTCACATAAACCTGGACGCCAGGCCAGTACACCACAAGGCCAGAGCGGTGCCGTACCTGATGCGGGAAAAGATAGAAGGCGAATTGGACCGCCTACTGAGGGAAGGCATCATCTCGCCAGTCGAGTTCAGTGACTGGGCGAGCCCGATTGTGCCGGTGCTCAAGGCGGATGGGTCGGTCAGGATATGTGGCGATTACAAGGCCACCATCAATCGAGTGTCACTCCAAGACCGGTACCCGCGGAGGACCTCTTTGCGACGCTATCCGGTGGCAAACTTTTTTCAAAATTGGACCTGACCTCAGCTTACATGACCCAGGAGCTGGCGAGTGAGTCGAAGAAGCTGACCACCATCACGACACTCAAGGGGTTGTTTGAGTACAACAGATGTCCGTTCGGGATTTGCTCGGCCGCCGCGATCTTCCAACAAAATATGGAAAGCCTCCTCAAGTCGATTCCAGGGACGGTGGTTTTTCAGGACGACATCCTCATTACGGGTTACGATACTGAAGAACACCTCCACAACCTGGAGGAGGTGCTACGCAGACTGGACCGGGTAGGGCTGCGACTGAAAAAGGCGAAGTGCGTCTTCCTAGCTCCAGAGGTAGAATTCCTGGGAATGAGGGTAGCAGCAGACGGGATCAGCCCTACTGCGTCCAAGACGGAAGCCATCCAGAGAGCACCCAGACCCCGTAACACGACGGAGTTGCGTTCATTCCTGGGGCTCCTGAATTATTTTGGTAACTTTCTTCCCAAAATTGAGCACGCTGCTAGAGCCACTACATGTGCTCCTACGCAAAGGTCGCAAATGGGTCTGGGGGGACAGCCAAGAAAGGGCTTTTAATAGAGCACGCAATTTGTTCTGTTCCAACAATCCGTTAACGCTATATGACCCATGTAAGAAACTTGTTTTAACGTGCGATGTGTCGTCCTATGGTGTCGGGTGTGTGTTGCAGCATGTCAATGTCAAGGGTCAGTTACAGCCAGTAGCTTATGCCTCCAGGAGTCTGTCCCAGGCAGAAAGGGGCTACGGGATGGTAGAAAAGGACGCGCTCGCATGTGTATATGCGGTAAAGAAAATGCACCAGTACCTGTTTGGCAGGAAATTTGAGCTGGAGACAGATCACAAACCCCGAACGTCCCTTTTGGCCGACAACAAGGCCATAAATGCAAACGCATCGGCCCGCATACAGAGGTGGGCACTCACGTTAGCCGCCTATGACTACACTATTCGGCACAGACCGGGCACCGGAAACTGCGCCGATGCACTCAGCAGACTCCCACTAGCCACCACTGAGGGGGCTACTGAGCATGCTGCTGAGATGGCCATGGCTGTTGAAGCTTTCGGAAGCGAAGGCTCACCCGTGACAGCCCGTCAGATCAAAGTCTGGACAAATAAAGACCCGCTATTGTCTCTAGTCAAGAAATGTGTCCTGAATGGGGACTGGGCAGCCACGTACAGGGCATGCCCTGAGGAATTTAAACCATTTCACAGGCGCAGGGATGAACTCTCGATTCAGGCTGATTGCCTACTGTTGGGAAACCGCGTAGTCATGCCCCAGATGGGCAGAGAGGTGTTCATCAGAGAACTCCACAAGGAGCACCTGGGCATTGTCACGATGAAGGCAATTGTCAGGTCACACGTTTGGTGGCCAGGGATAGTCGCAGATCTGGAACTTTGTGTTCGCAGGTGCAACACGTGTGCCCAGCTGGGCAATGCCCCCAGGGAAGCCCCCCTTAGCCCCTGGCCATGGCCCGCCAAGCCTTGGTCACGCATCCATGTGCACTACGCAGGTCCTTTCATGGGAAAAATGTTTTTGGTTATAGTAGACGCCTACTCCAAATGGATCGAGTGTGACATTTTAAATTCAAGCACATCCTCTGCCACGGTAGAAAGTCTACGGGCAATGTTCGCCGCCCACGGTCTACCGGACATCTTGGTCAGTGACAATGGCCCGTGCTTCACAAGCACTAAATTCCAGGACTTCATGGCAGGCAATGGAATTAACTATGTCAGAACGGCACCGTTCAAGCCGGCCTCAAACGGCCAGGCAGAACGAGCAGTGCAGCTAATCAAACAGGGGATGCTCAGAATCCAAGGGGGTTCCCTACAATGCCGCTTATCACGCCTCCTGTTGGCCTACAGATCCTGACCACACTCACTCACAGGGGTTCCACCCACAGATCTGCTAATGAAAAGGACGCTCAAAACCCGGTTATCCTTTATACACCCCACCATGAAAGAAATTGTCGAGAGCAGGCGCCAGTCACAATATGACTACCATGACAGGAATGCGAGGGCGCGATGTATTGATGTAAATGACCCTGTTTTTGTCCTCAACTACGCTAAAGGCCCAAATGGCTCACAGGCACTGTGGTTGCCAAAGAGGGAAATAGGATTCTGGTAGTTAAACTTACCAATGGACAAATCTGCCGCAAACATGTGGATCAAACAAAAAGGAGGTTCAGCAACCCCATAGAAGAAGCAGAGGAAGAACACGATAGAGTTCACTCCTCCACAGGTGACTGAACACAGGAACTAAAGAGAGGAGAGCCCAGTCACTGTGAGCAGTCCAGACAGGCCTGAGGCACTGCAAACAGCAGAAACTCAGGCCAGCACCCAACAACCGGAGCCCCAACTCAGGCGCTCTACAAGAGACCGTAAACCATCAGAGAGACTCAACCTGTGATCCCAATAAGACTTTGGGGGGGAGGTGATGTCATGTATTCAACCAGCATTGTAACCCATGTATAATCTGACCTAAGTTGTACACTGTGAGAACAATGACCACTAGGTGGTGAACTTGTGGGAGACACTCCTAACCTGATCCTTCAGATATAAAAGGGGAAGCTCCACCCACTTCCATCATTTGAGTGTTATGGAATAAAGGATAGGTCACAGACTGACCTTCTCTCAAGCATGGGCCTCGTGTGCATTTATACTGTATAGTAAGGACGTATCAAGTACGTTCCTCCAGATCGCTCAGTGGCTGTATTACAGCAAGGCCTCCCCCGGTGCACCTCTGCTGTGCCCAATTATTAGATATCTTTCTCTGCAAGTGTGAATAGAGCATGGCATAAGCTACTTAACTAGGTTATGTCATTTGTACACAACAGTTTCAAATGTTATATGCTAATAGGGGTTGTGTCTACAATTGATGCACGATTATAACAAAGATCAGTGTGATTAGAGGCTAACGGTTGCCACCTATATCTCTCTCAAGTACAATCTACATTGAAGTCGGCAATGACAGTAACTAATGTCCAAAAGTGTCCCATGCCAGACAGTGAGCAGGGCCCAAATGGCTCACAGGCACTGTGGTTGCCAAAGAGGGAAATAGGATTCTGGTAGTTAAACTTACCAATGGACAAATCTGCCGCAAACATGTGGATCAAACAAAAAGGAGGTTCAGCAACCCCATAGAAGAAGCAGAGGAAGAACACGATAGAGTTCACTCCTCCACAGGTGACCGAACACAGGAACCAAAGGGAGTCCATGCTGAGTTCCTGTGTAAGTGACAGCAGCCAGAGAGACTTAAAATGGGCACAGGTTCATGGCCCTGTCCAGTTCTTAGTGGGATGATATATGTTATCTAAGTTAGAATAACAAGCTTACATTCAATCCTGGAGAATTATCATTATAATGATCATTATACTTAGAATGTGCATCATTATAATACAAAGTCGTACTTACTTTTGCTGAAGCAACGAGGCTGTTCCAGCGTTTGCAGCACTGGTCGGAGCCCCTGGGCTCGTTGGACACAGACGAGACGACATCGGCTATCTCGCCCCATAACCTGCGGTACGCCCGTGATGCTGGTTTCTCACCACGCTCCCCCCCGGTCAATTGGGCCCACTGGGAGTGCATCTCCGCCACGAGGGCCTCCTTCCCCTCTCCACATCTCTCCCACTTTCATCGCTGTCACACATATTTCTCTGTCTTTCTTTCTCTCTCTCTCTTTTCTCTCACCTCTCTGTCTCTGCCTTCCTTCTTTCTATCTATCTCTCTCTCTCTCTCTCTCTCCTCTCTCAATCTCTCTGCCCCTTCTGCACATGTGTGGATGACCACTGACCTCTCAAATCACGGGAAAGCATGCCTCCCTCCTCAAAAAAATTGCGCATTGCTAGGGAAGCTTTTGCCTTCACCATCACTGGGCTATCGCTGGGCGATGTCACATCACTGGGCTATCGCTGGGCGATGTCACATCACTGGGCTATCGCTGGGCGATGTCACATCACTGGGCTATCGCTGTGCGATGTCACATCACTGGGCTATCGCTGGGCGATGTCACATCACTGGGCTATCGCTGAGCGATGTCACATCACTGGGCTATCGCTGGACGATGTCACATCACTGGGCTATCGCTGGGCGATGTCACATCACTGGGCTATCGCTGGGCGATGTCACATCACTGGGCTATCGCTGGGCGATGTCACATCACTGGGCTATCGCTGGGTGATGTCACATCACTGGGCTATCGCTGGGTGATGTCACATCACTGGGCTATCGCTGGGCGATATCACATCACTGGGCTATCGCTGGGCGATGTCACATCACTGGGCTATCGCTGGGCGATATCACATCACTGGGCTATCGCTGGGCGATGTCACATCACTGGGCTCTCACTTCGCCCATTTCACATCACTGGGCTATCGCTGAGCCGAAAGTCGCAATCCAAAAAATGGATGATGGCCCAGCGATCATGAAGGCTGCAACATCGCTAAGGCTGGAACATCGCCCATTTTTGGGCCCTAGCGAACAAAGTGGAAAGTCTAGCCCTTTGTGTCCTCCTCACAACTTGTTTTCCTACCCATCTTTGTATCATCAACAAACTTGACTACATTACACTCGGTCCCTTCAGCCAAGTCATTAATATAGATTGTAAATAGTTGAGGCCCCAGCACCGATCCCTATGGCACCACACTAGTTACCGTTTGCCAACCGGAAAATGACCCATTTATCCCGAATCTCTGTTTTCTGTTACTTAGCCGATCCTCTATCGATGCTAATATGCTACTCACAACCCCGTGAGCTCTTATTTTGTGCAGTAACCTTTTATGTGGCACCTTATCGAATGCTTTCTGGAAATCCAAATATAAGACATCCACTGGTTCCCCCTTATCTACCCTGCTCATTACATCCTCAAAGCACTTCAGCAAATTTGTCAAAAATGATTCTCTTTCATAAAACCGTGCTGACTCTACTTGACTGCATTATGATTTTCTAAATGTCCTGCTACTGCTTCCTTAATAATGGACTCCAGCATTTTCCCAACGACAGATGTTAGGCTAACTGGTCTATAGTTTCCTGCTTTATGTCTCCCTCATTTTTTAAATAGGGACGTTACATTTGCAGTTTTCCAATCCGCTGGGACCTTTCCAGACTTGAAGGAATTTTGGTAGATTGCAACCAATGCATCCACTATCTACAGCCACTTTTAAGAACCTAGGATGTAGGCCATCAGATCCAGGGGACTTGTCCACCTTTAATCCCATTATTTTACCGAGTACTTTTTCCTTAATGATGGTGATTGCTTTAAGTTCCCCCCTCCCTATAGCCCCTTGATTATCTATTATTGGGATGTTTTTAGTGTCTTACATAAGAACAGAAGAACAGAAGAAATTGGTGGCGGGAGTTGGCGATTTGGCCCCTTGAGCCTGCCCCATCATTCAATTAGAGCATGGCTGATCTGATTCTGGCCTCAACTCCACTTCCCCGCCCACTCCCCATAACCCTTGACTCCCTTATCACTCAAAAATCTGACCATCTCCAACTGAAATATATTCAAAGACCCAGACTTCACAGCTCTCTGGGGCAGAGAATTCCAAAGATTCACGATCCTCTGAGAGAAGAAATTTCTCCTAATTTATGTTTTAAATAGGCGACGCCTTATTCTGAAACTATGCTCCCTAGATCTAGATTTCCCCATGAGGGGAAACATCCTCTCTGCATCTACCCTGTCGAGCCCCCTCAGAATCTTATTTGTTTCAATAAGATCACCTCTCATTCTTCTAAACTCCAATGAGTATAGGCCCAACCTGCTCAACCTTTCTTCATAAGACAACTCCTTCATCTCAGGAATCAACCTTGAGAACCTTCTCTGAACTGCCTCCAATGCAAGTATATTCTTCCTCAAATAAGGAGACCAAAACTGTACGCAGTACTCTAGGTGTGGTCTTACCAATGCCCTATACAGTTGGAGCAGGACTTCCCCACTTTTATACTCCATTCCCTTTGCAATAAAGGCCAGCATTCCATTTGCCTTCTTGATTACTTGCTGTACCTGCATGCTAACTTTTTGTGTTTCATGTACAAAACTCCCCAGATCCCTCTGTTCTGCAGCAGTTTGTAATAGCTCCCCATTTAAATACTGATTTGCTTTTTTATTTCTATCAAAGTGGATAGCCTTACAATTTCCCATATTATAGTCCCTGTGCCAAATTTTTGCCCAGTCATTGAGCCTATCTATATCCCTCTGTAGATTCTTTGCATCCTCCTCACAACTTGCTTTCGCACCTATCTTTGTATCATCAGCAAATTTGGCTATGTTACACTCAGTCCCTTCATTCAAGTCATTAATATAAACAGTAAATAGTTGAGGCCCCAGCACTGATCCTGTGGCACCCCACTATTTACAGTTTGCCAACCTGAAAATGACCCATTTATCCCGACTCTGTTTTCTGTTAGTTAGCCAATCTATACTAATTGATGTAGACTATAACAAAGACACTCAAAACAGGTCTGTTGTGGAGAAAATAATTGTTTAATTGCATGATCAAGGGAGACACGGTCTACACCAATTCCTTAACTGGGTGCCTTCCCAACCGTTCTCGTTTGAACACATTCGGAGCTGCTTCTTTGTACAGAATTTTTGCAAAGTCATCATTTACATTATCATTGGTCCGTCTTTCTACCGCATGACAATCTTCGCTTTGTTACAGATTGTTTAATTTTAACTTTGCTGATTGTTCCAGTATGAACAGATGCATTCTGCATCCTGCCAATAACAGGAACTTATTTCTTAGGCTTAAGACCTTAGTTCTGAATAACAAGGACTCACACCATTGTTCTACAGTTGCACCTGATAATTTTGCCACATAAGCAAACTCTTTAATACCCACTTCAATCCCCCCTTTGGTCATATGTTTATTCTATTAACCTACCGTGACCAATTCTTTTACCTTACTAGACTCGTGTATCTCCCGCCCTGATTTTGTTGATCAGGTGATAGGATTGGGACACTCACGGCTCATATCAGGTATTCGTGTTGGTTTGGTTCATCTCCCCTGTTACCGACTTTCAGTGAAGGCTTCCTTTCGTATTTCTGAGCGGCTTTTACCAGCGTTTTCATCCTTCTCCACCTTCATCTATAGCACCATTCAAACAGTAACATAAGTACAATCAATATCTGCACTATCATTAATACATGTGATATAATTATTATCCAAAGGGGTACATGAACATTAAGTCCAAAATTCCATTGACCAACATGTTCTTTGTGTCTTTTGCAGCTTAACAATCTTTTTCATCAAGATGATATATTTTATCGTTGCTCACGGACACTCTTCTCCAATGCTGTCTGTTCCTCACTTAGTTTGGGAATGGGTTTTCCCTGAGACTCTTTGAAGCCCTCGTACCCCGCCTTCATAGTGTCTACCACCGTTCCACTGATAGTTTCTTCTTTTAATTCTGGGTATATAATGTGTCCCTGAATATTAACCTCTTCTCTAGTCATAAAGCAAAAATCGGTGGTAGTGATGGAGCAGTGCGTTACTCCTCCTACAGTCATGTTAGTGGCTGAGGTGCTGACACACCATTGCACGTTACTTCATGGTGCTGCTGTTATCTCGAAATCCAGCAGCAGCAGGGTTAGGCTCAGGATGCATCCATCTGTGCGGCCGTATCCACAGTCATCTTGATTGAATTTCGGATGTTCTCCGCACAAAACAACCTGCTTATTCTTATAACAATCTTTAATGCACACACCCTTGGTATCATCTCTCTTCTTAATAACGTATTGGTGCAGTTTGTGGTATCTGACCCATGTTTGGTTTCTTATTTCTCCTAAATTATCAACTTTATACAGAAGGTTTCCCTTGGTCACATCATATTGTGGTATTGTTAGTACAAATCTGATTATATTCTAATGACCAGTTACACAATTAGTTTTAGGAACCCATGTGTTGTGTATGTATAACATAAGTCTACACCCTGTACACTCAATGTACAGTTACATAAGACTACTGGATGTACCTTCACACTGTATACATTATGCTTGTACCACCAGAGGGTACAACTGGTGGAGACCGAGGGGTCGCCTGTACATGACAGGTAACCAGGTATAAAAGGGAGCTCACCATGCTGTAGCCTCACTCAGGAGTTGTAATAAATGTACTAAGGTCACCACAGTTCAAGTACAATACCTTGCCTCATGGCGTCATTACTAGAGTGCTTACAGACACAATAACTGGCGACAAGATTACGAATTTCCACGCGAACATGGCTAACCTTGGCACGTTTCAACAATTCGCCGATGCGGAAGATTGGGAGGCCTTTGTGGAAAGGCTCAAACACTTCTTTATTGCGAACGACTTGGCGGGAGACAACCCGACCTCGCTGGGTGATAAGCGCAGAGCCATCCTGCTCAGCAGTTGTGGACCCACCGTCTAGGGCCTCGTCAGGGATTTGCTAGCCACAGCAAAGACAATAACCAAAACATATGTGGAGCTCGTAACGATGATACAGAAACAACTCAAACCTAAAGAGAGCATCCTCACAGCCAGACACTGGTTCTACACCCACCGGTGGCTCGAAGGCCAAGAAATCGCAAAATATACTGCAGACTTCAGATGATTGGCTGCACCGTGTGATTTTGGTGACCACCTCACCAAAGCACTGCGGGAAATCTTCATTATTGGAATCAGCCGCGAGAGCCTTCTCTACAAGCTGTTCTCTGCGGATACCACGGTCACCCTGCAGAAGGCAATTAATGTGAGCCAGACGTTCATGGTCTCGGCCTGCGATTCCAAGCGGATGTCTCACCCCCAGGACTCTAACCCGACAAGTACTGTGAACCAACTGCCGCCTTTTAGAGGCAATGCTGCTGCAAGCAGTCTCTCTCAGAGGAGAGAGAACAGAACCCTGAGTCCCGCAACTCTGAGTCCGCCACATGGGGCCAACTGGCTAACCCCATGTTGGTGCTGTGGAGGAAACCACAGGGCCCATCAGAGCAGCTATAAAGATTATATATGCAACATGAAGGGCCACCTCCATCGAATGTGCAAGAGAAATTGTACTCACCGAGTCGATGAAGAGTTGACCGATTATCTGGACTCTAGTGCCGATGAAGAGAGAGTCCATGAGGCAGCTCAGCCTCACGATGAGGTGTACAGAGTGTTTACCTACACCACTTAGAGTTCCCCGTTGAAAATGGAAATCAAAGTCAACAGTGTTCCAGTCACGATGGAGGTGGACACAGGGGTGAGCCAGTCACTGATGAATCAGGCGGCCTTTGAGAAACTCTGGGACAATCCAATTGGATGACCTAAAATGATCCCGATCCAAGTGAAGCTGCTCACCTATACAAATGACACCATCCCAGTCGTTGGCAGCGTGGATGTCCAGGTGTCCCATGATGGCGCGATGCACAAGTTACCTTTGTGGATCATTGCTGGTGATGGTCCAACGCTGTTAGGAAGAAGATGGATGAAAAAGATCCGTTGGAGCTGGGAAAACCTCCAACCTCCAGCGATCGACGTTCTCCGCAGCCCCGAAGTTGGATCCAGCACAGCACCTGAAAAACCAGCTGCTCAACTCGACTGCATGGTGACGACACAGACCGCTCAAACCAATGGCGAGATGATCCAGCCGAAACGACCCGACCTCACCGTCCAGGCTCCAGTGGCAGGACTCCGAAGGAAGAAAATCAGTGCAGAAAGCAACTTCCCTGCTTCCATGGCAGAACCTGGGGAGAAAAGGATCAGCGCAGCCTACCTCGTGGAGAGAAAGAAGATGGCGCCCGAACCATGAGGTGAAGTGCCTGAAGTAAAGATGGTGGTGGCCAGACCACGAGGGGCAGCGTTGATGGAGCAACACGTGATGCCAAGCAGCGAACCGGATTGGGGTAAAGATTGCAAGGCCCACTTAAAGGAGACCTGCAACCCATCACAATTAAAGAGACAGTTCCACTCTTTATACAGAGATGCCGGTGATACACATGTAAGAGATGTAACTGACAAATTCAAGTTTGAAAATGTAACTAACCATGATAAGTCAGGCGATTGCGGTCAGAACTAATGCATTGTGAGAGTAAATGAAGTGATGATGTGCAATGCTGGGATTTAGATGCATGCCGACAAAACCAAGGGCAACCTCCCATTGGAAACATCCAGGTCCAGTGGGCTACCCGACGATATAGCCTGTGCCTCCAGGACTAATGTGATGCCCCAGGGAGCACGGCCATGCACAGTGGGAGCATACCAGCTGCAGGGCCAGCGATCAGCGGACGGCAAAGGCACCACTACCGGTACCCTGCCCCTGATCGGCTCTACCTCTCTGGCCACCAGGGCCAGTACCAGGAGCAAGAGGCTATCACCCTCCAGCTTTCCCAATGGGACCTGGGATAGAAACATAGAAACATAGAAAATAGGTGCATGAGTAGGCCATCCGGCCCTTCTAGCCTGCACCGCCATTCAATGAGTTCATGGCTGAACATGCAACTTCAGTACCCCATTCCTGCTTTCTCACCATACCCCTTGATTCCCCTAGTAGTAAGGACTTCATCTAACTCCTTTTTGAATATATTTAGTGAATTGGCCTCAACAACTTTCTGTGGTAGAGCATTCCACAGATTCACCACTCTCTGGGTGAAGAAATTCCTCCTCATCTCGGTCCTAAATGGCTTCCCCCTTATCCTTAGACTGTGTCCCCTGGTTCTGGACTTCCCCAACATTGGGAACATTCTTCCTGCATCTAACCTGTCTAACCCCGTCAGAATTTTAAACGTTTCTATGAGGTCCCCTCTCATTCTTCTGAACTCCAGTGAATACAAGCCCAGTTGATCCAGTCTTTCTTGATAGGTCAGTCCCGCCATCCCGGGAATCAGTCTGGTGAACCTTCGCTGCACGCCCTCAATAGCAAGAATGTCCTTCCTCAGGTTAGGAGACCAAAACTGTACACTATCACTGAAGGGCAGCAAAGAGATACCGCAGCCCCCAAAGGGGGACAGGGAGGTCACACACTCCTGTGGCTCTGCCCACCACTAGGCAACGGCAAAGGCCCTGAGATTCAGCCAGCTGAGCGATCCAAGCTCACCCAGCTGGCAGGGAGTGCAGCGCCGCCATCAGACAACCTGGGCACAGTCCGGTTACTCTGAAACTAGCACCTACCTGCACCTACACAACCCAGGGGCAAGACTGTGATACCATGTGTGTACCTTACCTGTAAAATGTACTTGTTCCACTACTGCAGAACCCAAACGTGATGTAATTAATCCTATTTTTTTTAATTCTTTCTTTCTGTACATGTATGCACATGCAGGTGTTGAGCCACACACATGGTCTATTTATGCGGAGGGGGTGGGGGGGAATGGATGTATGTAGCCATGGTCACACATGGATCACACTCAGAACCCACTCAACCCCCACTGCAACCTCAAACCGTTCACTGCAGACCATTTCCCAATGTTATGGAAATAAGGACTTGGGGGTCAACAGGGAGAGAGCCTGGCCAAAGCATAGACAAGGTGCAAGGGCTTTGGGCACTCAAGTCTAGGGCCAGAGCACACAATGCAAAGGCCAGTAGCACAAGTCTTAGGGGAGAGTGATGTTGTGCATGTATAACATAAGTATATTCTCTGTACACTCAATGTACAGTTACATAAGTTTACTGGATGTACCTTCACACTGCATACACTATGTTTGTACCACCAGAGGGTCACGACATGTACACGACAGGTAACCAGGTATAAAAGGGAGCTCACCATGCTGTACTCAGGAGCTGTAATAAATGGACTAAGGTCACCACAGTTCAAGTACAATACCTTGCCTCATGGAGTCATTACTAGAGTGCTTATAGACACAATAACACGCATGGCTGTTTCGCCTGATTTCACAGGCATCTATTTTCCTTTTCCTCAAGGTCCATTCCCTGAATACGTCATTGGTTATCCAATCTGTGACCTCCCCATTTTGTAGCTGTTCTAAGTTATGTTCGATTGTACTTATCATCCATGCTCCATATGCGGCACATACCGTGGCGTTTCGTCCGCTCTCGATATTGCACTTTTGGTTCGCGTTTATTAAGTTAATTGTCTTGGCATAACCCCTTAGTGTGTGGGCCACTTATAACAATTCTCGTTCGGCCCCATCTCCCAATTGGGCCTGCATCTTCTCATTATCATTTCCCCTTTCCAGCAACCTCTTAGGGTTTGGGAGAGTGTGTCAATCTACTCTTCTATCATCTGGAGCTCTATCATGTTTACCGTCGCTAGTCCCGCTGCATAACCCATGCCTATCATGTGATAAACCTCAGGGTTTTAGACTCAGACCCGCAAGGTCAGGTTTTTATACATGCTTATTGTTTTTGACCCGCAGAAACTGAGGATCGTTAGATCGGTCAAATTTAAAAATATCGTGATTATCTTCTGGTGTACTCCAAAGTGTATCTTTTCATTTGTGTATTTCATTACTAACCCGCCCCCCCCCCCACCCCACTTTGGCCCCCTTTGTTATATGAGGGCACCTTGGAGTTCTCCTCTTACACAGGAACATCGTTCCCCCTCCTGTATGATTGTCACAACTTGTACTTCCCTCTGCGGTGGGTGATGGGCTACTTGTTTCTTCCTTGTCCTTGTAGAATCATAAGGGCGGTGGTGATCACATTTATATACATTCTGTTGATAAAACACATCCTGGATATTCCAGGTTTTTAGTTAGATTCTTACCATTTCTACATCTACCGGATTGTTTACACCATTTCTCTGGGCATGTGACCTTTCTCAGATCCATTTTATTATGACAAGTATCCCTAGTATTGCAAATATTAATCCTAATCCCCCAAAAAGTCCATCTATCAATGCATCCCTCCACTCCTTATATTCATGCACATGTGTCTCCGCTAATCAGTACCTCATAGGGTCTGCTCCATCGAGGGGCAAATCCAGATTTTTCTGATAATACCCTAACCATTACCCTTGCCCTCACCTCGAGTACTACCGCCGGGGGTTTTTGTCCCTTTATCTTCATCCTCGCCTCTTTTTCTATCTCTTACTTCCTGTCACAAATCTTTCAACTGCCGACTCAGTTCCATCACATACTTCCTAATTCTATCGCGTAAAGGTCCTAACTTTTCTCCTCCTGTAATTATTCTCTCAGGGAGTTTCATTGCTCATCCAGTCATTAGTTCGTAAGGGGTGAGTCCTGTTGTGCAGTTCGGTGTAGCATGCAGTCTCATCAACATGGTGGGCAGGAGTTCCAGCCATGCCTATCCGGTTCCCTGGATTGTTTTACTCAGGGAGGTTTTGAGGGTTCTATTCATTCTTTCTACCATTCCCGAACTCTGGGGATGGTAGGGGATGTGGAATTTCTGCTTAATGTTCAGTATTTTACAAGTTTCCTTCATTACCTTTCCTGTGAAATGAGCCCCTTGGTCCGAATCTATCTGAATGGGAATCCCCATCTAGGAATTACCTCTTCCGCTAGTGGTTGTGGTGCAATTGCGGGTGGCGAATGCTTCCACCCACCTTGTAAACTGGTCAATAATCACCATGTAGTACTTCCTTCCCCTGGAGTTTAGTAGGGGCCCAGTAAAATCAATCTGTATGTTTTCCCATGGTCCCCGTGGGCGGGGTTGGTGCGCCATCCTTACTGTTATCGCTCTTCCCGGATTATGTTAGGCGCACGTAACACAGTGCTGACAATGTTTAGCAACGTCGCGTCCAATTCCCGGCCACCACCAATCCCATGAGATATTGGATGTCATGGCATTACGCCCGACATGGCTAATGCCGTGGTGTAACTCCATGATCATTTGCCGAATGCAGGAAGGGGCCAACAACTTTCCGTCCTTTCTCCACACGGAGTCTATACCAGGTGATCCTCCCTTTCTCTCCCATTCTGCTTTTTCTTCCTCGTTCATATCTGTCTGCAGTTTAACTATGTTTATGTCCTCCTCTGTGGTAATGCTACAGACTGACTCTATTTTTATGTCTGCGGATGTGGCCGCTTTTCAAGCGGCATTGTCCGCAGCCTCATTTCCACGCTGTATTTCATCCACTACTAGTTGATGGGCCTTTACCTTTATCCCTATTGCTTTAGCTGGTTTGCTGGCTGCTTCTAATAGTAAGTTTATACGTTCATCGTGTTTGATGGCCTCGCCGCCAGAGGTAACAAACCCTCTCCTTCCCCATGCTACCATGTAGTCATGTACTACCCTAAAGGCATACCTACTATCTGTATATATATTCACTGACTTTCCCTCTGCCAGTAATAAGGCTTCTGTCAGTGCGGTTAAGTCTGATACGAAAGGCTTCCGTTCAGCGCTCCCTGCATCACTACCTCGAGATGCTGGTTTAATACCGCCCATCCCTTACGTGGGTGGCCGTCGACGTGCTGTCGGGATCCGTCCACATACAATGTGAGGTCTTGGTTTTCGAGAGCTACCTCACTCACGTTCCCTGGGGAATCTTCCCATTCTAATGCGTTACACTCGTGGGGCTCCTCCCTAGTGAGGATTCCTTCTGCCGAGTTTTCCCCGGTGTCTCTGACTATCTTTACTGATTCATCGTGGGGCAGTAAAACGGCTTCCCACTTCGCTCGGCGGATATTGGAAACAGCCTGGAGCTTTCCAATATTCAACATTTTGCCTGTCATCATGACAGGTTCGCTGACCTTGTCTGCCCATGTGGCGCAGTCTAGTGCAGCCACGCATCTGGACAAGCCCACAGCTACTGCTGATTGTTGGGTTGAATAGTAAGCTATGGGTCTCATTCTGTCCCCGTGCATTTCTGTCTCTCATCAGAGAAAATGGCATTTTTACATTCTTTCTAAACTTTTTAGTAATTTTTTTTCCCTCGCTCTTTCGTATTATTTCTTTTAAAAAGGTTTCCAAACCCAAGATTTTCCAATACAACCAAAATGTTTATCAAGGAGAATATCTCAAAATCCCAATTCAAATACTGTACTGCCAATCTTTTTATTTAAATCTCTTTTACTGAACTATTACCGAACGTCATTTAAAATAAGATTCTACTCAAAGGAAACGAGGGCAAGGCTTCCACCAGCCTGTAACCTCGAGAAAGCCACCAGGCTTTTTTAAAAAAAAAGATATTACACTCTCCCTTCTCCTTCCTTTATCTCACTCGTAGACTAAATTTATTATCTTTCAACCCAATGTAATCAATGATTACGTGTTTTTTTTAAACAAGTAATTGGGCGTCTCGGCTTGCAATAACCAAATTGAAAAGACAGCACTTTGTTAGGATTCTAATTGATTTAAAATGAGATCACACATTTTTAATTGACGTTTTATCTTTTGTTAAACAAACCCATCCTTTGTGTATTTCCTAGCTCCGTAACTTATCATCAAAATAAATCCACATCTGTATTTCTAACTTAAAGTGTCATTCAATTCTAGGTACACAATTCAATTTATTCATACTTTCTTAAACCTTCCCACATCTAGGACAACACTACAAAGGTTAAAAACTTTCAGCTCTCTGCCCGAAAAAGTGGGTGGAGCTTAAACAAGCATACAGATGCACCATTTCTCTTTTAAAAGACTGGCTTTCAGACAAATGGAAAATCCATGAACTCGCACCTCAAATATTCTACAGTCAAGAAAACTTCCACGCAACCACTTTCATTCAACAAAGCTTATCTTTCTCTTCCTCAGCACAAAAGCTGAAGCTTCTGTGTCGGTGTTATATTCTTCTTAAATCTATCCACTCTATCTCCAACTCTTAATTTGTGCAATTCCTCTAATTGAGACCTGGCCATAGCCTTATATTGCAAACTTTGACTGACCACCATCAAACCTGCTTTGGCTGTCTTTTTATTTATCTTTCTCCCACCATAATTTTTGGTCTTTGGGGTCTTCTTTGGGATCCCATCTGTCACTTAACATAGTAACTATCAATTTTTTTATGGTCGTCAGCAAAATACCTACTCAGCGAACCTCCCAGCCCCCAATCTAGCATATCTTTTCACACCATCTATGTTTGGTATATCTACCCCTCTATTGGTTTATTGTCCCCTTTAACCTGGTTTCCTCGAACCTAAGGTCTGCAATTACAAACCTACGAAGCCGATCCTACTTTGATAATTACTATTGTGACCTCTTAACTAACCTCAAGTCTTTTACACCATTACAGACCTTTCTCACAAGTTCAGACACCCCAAGCGACATGACAGATTACATTGGATTTATGAGTGGTATTTAAAATATCTTTAAAATAAATTTTGCGATGGTCTGCAAACACCTGTCTGTCTTTCGCCGGGTCCATCCTGCCAGACTATGCCATTTGATGTGGAATATGACAAAGACACTCAACAAAGGTCTGTTGTGGAGAAAGAATTGTTTAAGTGCTTGATCAAGGGAGACATGGTCCGCACTAGTTTTTTAACTGGGTGCCTTCCCAACCGTTCTCATTTGAACACATTCAGAGCTGCTTCTTTATACAGAATTTTTGCAAAGTCATCATTTACATTATCATTTGTCAGTATTTCTACCACGTGACAATCTTCGCTTTGTTACAGATTGTTTAATTTTAATTTTGCTGATTGTTCCAGTATGAACAGATGCATCCTGCATCCTGCCAATAACAGGAACTTATTTCTTAGCCTTAAGACCTTAGTTCTGAATAACAGGAACTCACTTCCAAGGCCTAAGACCTTAGTTCTGAATAACAGGAACTCACACCATTGATCGACAGTTGCACCTGATAATTTTGCCACATAAGCAAATTGTGTTTAACTCTTTAATCCCCGCTTCAATCCCCCCTTTGGTCATATGGTTATTCTATTAACCAGCAAATTTGTCAAATATGATTTCAATTTCATAAACTATGCTGACACTGCTTGACTGCATTATGATTTTCTAAATGTCTGCTATTATTTCCTTAATGACGGACTCCAGTATTTTCACAATGACAGATATTAGGCTAACTGGTCTATAGTTTCCTGCTTTCTGTCTCCCTCCTTTCTTAAATAGGAGTGTTACATTTGTGGTTTTGCAGTCTACAGGGACCTCTCCAGAATTCAGGGCATTTTGATAGATTACAACCAATGCATCCAATATCTCTGCAGCCATTTCTTTTAAAACCCCAAGAGGCATGCCATCAGGTCCAGGAGACTTGTCCACCTTTAGACCCATTAGTTTGCCTAGTACTTTATCTCTAGTCATTGTTTTAAGTTCCCCCCCACCCTCGCAATAGCTTCTTGATTATCAATTATTGGGATGTTTTTAGTGTCCTCTACCATGAAGACCGATACAAAATATTTGTTCAAAGTCTCCGCCATTTCCCTGTTTCCCATTATTAATTCATCAGTCTCATCCTCTCAGGGACCAATGTTTACTTTAGCTACCCTCTTTCTTTTTATATACCTCTTACTATCTGTTTTTATATTTCTTGCTAGTTTACTCTCATAATTCACCTTCTCTATTATTTTTTTAGTTGTCCTTTGCTGGTTTAAAAAATATTCCAATCCCCTGGCCTCCCACTAATCTTGGCAATATTGTATTTACTTCCTTAGTTAGCCAGGAATGGTTCTCCCTTCTCTTAAAGTCTTTCTTTCTCACTGGAATATATTTTTGTTGAGAGTTTTGAAATATCTCCTTAAATGTCTACCATTGCTCATCAACTGTCTTACACTTTACTTTATTTTCCCAGTCCACTTTAGCCAACTCTGCCTTCATACCTTTGTAATTGCCTTTATTTAAGATCAGGACACTGGTTTGAGACCCAACTTTCTCACCCTCCAACTGAATTTGCTATGATCACTCTTTCTTAGAGGATCCTTTACTATGAGATATTTTATTAATCCTGTCTCAATGAGCAGTACCAGGTTTGTACCACACCACACCAGCACCATAAAGCAACCCTACAATGCCCAAGCCATTCCTTTCACCCTCATCACCATTGCGGGGGGTACCGTTATGTTTCACCATTCACTACAACTCACTAAGCCACTTCCAAAGGTGCACACAAATCTGTCCAAGAATGCAAAGTGTTCAAAATAAAGATTCCAATGTTTGACAACAAATGAGCAGAAACTATACATGTACATTGGCTACAAGACCCAGTGCCTACCCTTGTGTGTTGTTAGTTGGTATGATTGCTTTTTGTGGTATATATAAATGATTTGGACTTGAATGTAGGGGGTTTGATTAAAAAGTTTGCAGATGATACAAAAATTGGCCGTGTGGTTGTTAATGAAGAAGAAAGCTGTAGACTGCAGCAAGATATCAATGAGCTGGTAAGGTGGATAGAACAGTGGTAAATGGAATTCAATCCTGCGTAGTAAATGCATCCTCGAAAGTCATCTCCTACCAACTGCACAACACCCACCCCCTGCCCCCCACCCCCGCCGCCATCACTCACCTACCAACAATTTCTACCAAACACAAGGCACACCTCATTCCTCGCTTCACCTCATCCCCTTGTAGGAGACAGTGCCACTTATTCTTAGCAGGGGCATGGCTTGGCCAGCAACAGGGCTGAAAGAATATAAGATGCCAGTATCCTCATACATTATCCTACTTCTCACATCCTACTTCCTCCTCATTCCACAATATCTTATGTACAAGATGCTCATGGTGTAAGCATGAACCTCTTGCTCCCCCGCTCCCCCCCTCACCACAACCCTACCCTTGTGCCTTCCTCATTTCAGACACCCAAGAAATCCAACTTGCCCAGCCAGTGGTTGGATAAGAAGAAGAAGAAGAAGAAACACTGTCACTCGGTTTCTCACTCCCAGCCACCAGCTCCTCAAGGTTGTCCAGCAAGGCCACCTGCAGTGTCCCCCACTGAAAGTCAGCAGCCTTCCACCAGCTATGCTGCAGCCATGGGGGCAGCACAGCATTGGAGCACTAGGATAGGCAAAGGCACACGCAAGACAGTCACTAAGGGAATGAACAAGGGTGATTAGTTGATATTTTGATGTAATATTAGATGCATATATGGATACAGTTAGATGCGACTGTCCTCCCAGGGGATTTGCAGGATCTTGCGAAGACAACGCTAATGATTTTTCCAATGATTTGAGGTGTCTACTGTATATGGACCACATCTCTGAGCCATACAGGAGGGCGGGTATCACTACAATATATGTGATATCAATCTTCTTCGCACCAGTACCCAAGAGCCATGGGATTTGCAGACAGTCAGAAATCGTGTCTGTAGACCATAAGCTTGGTGCCAGATTTGAGGACCTGATATTCGAACATTCTCTTCCTCAGGCGGCCGACGGCTGCGCTGGCCCACTGGAGATGATGTTGAACCTCGTTGTCGATGTCTGCCCTTGCTGATAATAGGCTCCCGAGGTATGGGAAGTGGTCCATGTTGTCCAGGGCCATGCCGTGGATCTTAATAACTAGGAGGCAGTGCTGTGTGGCGGGGTCAGGCTGGTGAAGGATCTTTGTCTTACGGATGTTTAGTGTAAGGCCCATGCTTTCGTACACCTCGGTGAAGATGTTGACTATGACTTGGAATTCAGCCTCTGAATTTGCGCAGATGCAAACGTTGTCTCCGCAAGATCCTGTGACTCCCCTGGGAGGACAGATGCACCAAAGTTAGTGTCCCCGATCAGGCCAACATCCCCAGCATGGAAGCACTGACCACACTCGACCAGCTCCGTTGGACGGGCCACATTGTTCGTGCCTGACACAAGACTCCCAAAGCCAGCGCTCTACTCAGAACTCCGACAAGGCAAGCGAGCCCCAGGTAGCCAGAGGAAACATTTCAAGGACACCCTCAAAGCCACCCTGATAAAATGCAACATTCCCACTAACATCTAGGAGTCCCCGGCCAAAGACCGCCCTAAGTGGAGGAAGAGCATTCTGGAGGGCGCTGAGCACCTCAAGTCTTGTCGCCGAGAGCATGCAGAAAACAAGCGCAGGCAGCGGAAGGAGCGTGCAGCAAACCAGTCCCACCCTCCCTTTCCTACAACGACTGTCTGTCCCACCTGTGACAGAGACTGTAATTCTCGTATTGGACCGTTCAGTCACCTGAGAACTCACTTCTGGAGTGGAAGCAAGTCTTCCTCGATTTCGAGGGACTGTCTATGAATGAATGAATGACAGTTAGATTGGAAAGTTTGCTTGGTGGTGGCTTTTATTTCAGCATCGTGGCCAAGAGGACGCTATGATGGTCAGTAACAGAGGAAAGATAAGGTGTGGGACTAATGTTGAAAGGGGAATTGAGGTTGTGTTCACTGGTACCACAAATGGATGACTCGATCCCGGATATCCAGGCCAAAAAGGGGCTGTCTGGGTTGTATCCTTCCTTCCACCTCCTTCTCCTCCTCCTCCTCTGCTTCTTCTTCCTCTTCTGCTTCCTCCTCCTCTTCTTCCTCCTCCTCTTTCTCCTCCTTCTCCTCCCTCTGCGAGCAGCTTGTCCCTTTGCTGCCTTTGCTCCATGGGATGCTGCAGCCCAAGGAGAACTGTGACTAAAGCCCCCAGGACTGGGAACAAGTGGTCTTCTCAGAGGCCTTCTTTTAAGAGCTAAGCAAATGTTCAGCAGCACTTCCTGCATTCCTTGCACATTTTAACAACTTTTTAACTGTCTTACACCAAGCCACTACTCAAATAAACTATACAGGAAGCAGCACAAAAGCAAAAATCAAAACTTAACTGCAAGTTGCGTGTGTCTCTTTGAGTAGCGCTGGTGGGATATTCATCATACAGCTGAATGTCCTGCGTCAAATCAGCATAGCATGCTGATTGATGTCATGATCTGCCTCATTACCATTTTTCTCGCAAGTACAAGAAACAGCTGTGCTGCCAGCCTGCCCAAAATGATGGCCACCACTGTCCACTGCCCAGTGGGCGGAAACGATGTGGCTGCCAATTTTTTGATGATACAAGCCTTAACAGCCGACGCTAAGTTGCTGAATTTCACGGTTGCTGTATATACAAATAAAGGACCTAACACTTGCTTGAGGCTCCCAATACGATTGGTTTTCCCTTAGGCAGCCATTGCTGGTGTTCAGGAAAAACAGGCTGACATGTGGCCTCATAGGTGATCCTTAAAGGGACCGCTGCAGGCCACAACCAACAATGTAAGTTCTCAAAGTGTACTTACCTGAATGTGGAGCATTTATAATGTTGCAGCAGTCCAATCTTCAGCTACGCTTCACCAACAGCTTTGCTTAGCTCTCTTGTCTTTATTCATGGTTCCGTGTATGAACAGTTAGATGAGGCTGAAAATAAAGACTACAGCATACAGCAAAGTTAAAGCTAGTGACACAAAAGTGAATCATGAGAAATGCCATAATCTACAAATAGAAACAATAAGAGTGCTAAAGGGAGCTTAATACATACTTCCCTGCAATATTTACAGAAGAGAGTGAAAGAAGCCTTCAAAAGCTTTTGAATGAGGAAGTAGAAGGGCATCCGTAATCAAAGAATCATAGAATCATAGACAGCATGGAAGGAGGTTATTTCGGCCCATCATGTCCACTCCAGCAAACGAAGAGCTATCCAGCCTAATCCCAATTTCCAGCTCTTGGTTCGTAAGCCTGTAGGTTACGGCAGTTCAAGTGCACATCCAAGTACTTTTAAAATGCCATGAAGATTTCTGCCTCTACCAACCTTGCATGCAGTGAGTTCCAGACCCCCACCACCGTTTGGGTGAAGAAATTTCCCCTCAAATCCCCTCTAAACCTTCTACCAATTACTATGCCCCCTGGTTGCTGATCCTTCTGCTAAGGGAAATAGGTCTGTCCTATCCACTCTATCTAGGCCCCTCATAATTTTATACACCTCAATAAAGTCTCCCCTCAGCCTCCTCTGTTCCAAAGAAAACATGCCCAGCCTATCCAATCTTTCCTCATAGCTAAAATTCTCCAGTCCAGGCAACATCCTCGTAAATTTCTTTTGTATCCTCTCTAGTACAATCACATCTTTCCTGTAATGTGGTGACCAGAACTGCACGCAGTATTCTAGCTGTGGCCTAACTAGTGTTTTATACAGTTTAAGCATAACCTCACTGCTCTTGTATTCTATGCCTCGGCATGTATTCCATATCCCTTCTTAACCACCTTATCTGCTTGGCCTGCTACTTGCAGGGATCTGCGGACATGCACTCCAAGATCCCTTTGTTCCTCTACACTTCTCAGTGTCCTACCATTGAATGTGTATTCCCTTGCCTTGTTAGCTCTCTCCAAATGCATTACCTCACATTTCTCTAGATTGCCACTGTTCTGTTCTGCCCACCCGACCAGTCCATTGATATCTTCCTGCAGTCTACAGTGTTCTTCTTCATTATTAACCATACAGTCGATTTTAGTATCATTTGCAAGCTTCTTAATCATACCACCTATATTTAAGTCTAAATTATTGATATATATCACAAAAAGCAAAAGATCTAGTACTGAGCCCTGTGGAACCCATGAACCCATGAACCATTGCCCTTTGCTTCTTGCCTCTGAGCCAATTTTGGATCCAACTTGCCACTTTGTCTTGGATCCCATGGGCTTTTACTTTTGTGACCAGTCTGCCATGCGGGACCTTATTAAAAGCCTTGCTAAAATCCATATGCACTACCCTCATCGACCCTCCTTGTTACCTCCTCAAAAATTTCAATCAAGTTAGTCAGACACGACCTTCCCTTAACAAATCCATGCTGACTGTCCTTGATTAATCCATGTTTTTCTCAATGAAGATTTATCCAGTCCCTCAGAATTTTTTCCAATAATTTTCCACCACCGAGGTTAGGTTCACTGGCCTGTAATTATTCAACCTATCCCTTTCTCCATTTTTAAATAAAGGTACCACATTAGCAGTCCTCCGGCAGCACACCAGTAGCCAGAGAGGATTGGAAAATAATGGTCCGAGACTATGCTATTTCTGCTTTTGCTTCTCTTAATACATTTCATCCTTGGGATTTATCCACTTTCAAAGCTGCTAAACCCTTAAATACTTCCTCTCTCACTGTGTTTATTTCATCTAATATTTCACACTCTTCCTCCCTGATTGCAAAGTCTGCATCGCCCCTCTGTTCTGTGAAAACAGACGCAAAATATTCATTAAGAACAATAACCATGTCTTCCGCCTCCGCATACAGATTACCTTTATGGTCTCTAATAGGCCCTCTTTCTTCAGTTATCCTCTTGCTCTTAATGTATTTATAAACAACTTTTGGTTTTCCTTGATTTTACATGCCAATATATTTTCATGCTCTCTTTTTGCTTTCCTAATTTCCTTTTTAATTTCGCCCCTGCACTTTCTATACTCCTCTAGAGTTTCTGCAGTATTGAGCCCTCGGTATCTATCATAAGCCTTTCTTTTTTTCTTTGTCCTTCCCTGTATGTCCCTTCCAGGGGGCTCTAGATTTGTTAGTCCCACCATTTTTCTGTAATGGAACATACTTACTCTGAATCCACCGGCTCTCCTCCTTGAATGCCTCCCACTGCTCTAACCCTGATTTACTTTCAAGTAGCTGTTTCCAGTCCACAAAGGTTAAATCACCTCTCAGCTTATCAAAATTGGCTTTTCCCAAAACTTTTATTCCTGGTCTATCTTTGTCCTTTTCCATAACTACCCTAAATCTAAGTGTTTTATGATCACTAGCACCTAAATGCTCTCCCACTGATGCCCAGCTTCATTCCCTAAAACTAAGTCCAGAATCGCCCCCTTCCTTGGGCTTGCTCCATACTGGCTAAAAAAGTTCTCCTGAATGCATTTTAGGAATTCTGCACCCTCTATACCTTTCACACTAATTTTATCCCAATTAATATTAGGGTAGTTGAAATCCCCTACTATTACTGCCCTATAGTTTTTGCACTTGTCAGAAATGCGCCTACGTATTTGCTCGCCTCTGACTGTTTGGGGGTCTATAGTACACTCCCAGCAGTGTGATCGCTCCTTTTTTGTTCTTCAATTTGACCCATATGGCCTCATTTGATGATCCTTCCAACATATCATCCATCCTAACAGCTGTCATTGTTTCTTTAACCAATAATACGACCTCCCCTCCATTTTTAACCCCCTCTCTATCCCATCTGAACATCCTGTAACCATAAATGTTGAGCTGCCATAAATGCCCTTCTTTCAGCCATGTCTCAGTAATAGCTATAATATCATACTCCCAAGTGTCTATCTGTCCTCTCAGCTCATCTGCCTTATTGACGTAAATACCATTTAGCATTGGCAAACTTCCTGTTTAGAACTGAAATGGTGTAATGAATGGTTGCAGCCCAATTTATCCTTGGCCCGAAGACTGAGTGGAGATAATGAACGGATCTGATAGATGATATTATGGAAGTGTCACAGTCTTTGTATTCTGAGGCAATTTCTGTACTAATGTTCTGAGCATTATAAGTATATAGACCCCTATTTTCGCCATGATTGTGCGCCGTTTTTTGGCGTCAAAAAGTTTTTTGGCATGAAATCCTCCGTTTCCAACTTTCGCCAATGTTTGGACGCTTGCACCAACCATGTGTGCCAGTTTAACATTTTTTGGCGCAGACACAATTATAAATGGGCTCGGGCACCGTTTTTGTGCAGTTAGGCAATTTTGGCTATCCACGATTTTATTCAGCATGGCGGACACTGCCAAAAAGCCCCAGAAAAAAAAACCTTCTGTGAACTTAAGGAAATCGGCACGGTGCACAAAAGGACATTGGGGCCAGGCAAAAGAAGACAAAATAAAGTACAAATGCATGGATATTTTTTGACAGGCTGCTCTGAGAATAACTTGTAAAGTAATTTCCAAGTTTTTGGATGAGACAATTTAATAAACAAAGGTATAAGTTTTTCGGAGGGAAATGAAATAACTCTGCTGGGTTCTTTTTCACCCAAATCGTGACTGTCCACCCCAACAAAATCGTTGCTGGCCGGGCTCCAGGCACAGGTCGGGGGATTGCCGGCCAGGCAGGATTGCAAGCTCGGTTAGACACAAGCACCAGAGCCCGGGCTGCGTTTGAAGTCGAGTTGTTGTCCTTGTGTCCGGCTGAGATTCCAATCCTGCCTGGCCAGTACCCCTTCAACCCATGCTCGAGCTCAGTCAGCATCCGAAACAGAACGTTTTGTGCACAGGCACAGCAGCAAGCAAGAAATCACCATTTGTTATAGGTGACCCAAAAGAATCACTGTACAAACAAACAATCAAACGTATGCGCAGATCAGGGTGTGGTCCGATCTAGGGTGTCACCTAGCCTTGTGGAGCAAAACGAAGGGGAAAGGTGTCAGTGATTTAAATATGTATCTGCCTAATAACAATAATAATGGGTGCAATTTTTAGCCTGCCTGATGTGATAAGAGCGTTGGCTATACATGGCATGTAGAGATGACGAATAATTCGACGCCGATATCGGGGAGACAGATTGATGGGGAGGAGGCCTTACCCTCATTGAGTCTATAGGGAGAGGCGCTCATACCTGCAACGGACTGAGACAGACTGCGTTCGCAGGCTGCGATTCAGAAAGGAGGTCATCACTGAGATCTGCCAACTAATCAGGGCAGACATATGGCCAAGAAGTGGAAGGAGGACTGCCCTACCCGTAGAAGTAAAGGTAATAGCGGCACTTACCTTCTATGCTACGGGATCATTTCAAGCTTCAACTGGGGACGTATGCTCGATCTCGCAGCACACCACCCATTGCTGCATTCACCAAGTGACTGCTGTACTGTATACCAAAAGGGACCAGTTCATCACTTTCCCTGTGACCATGCAGGCAATGAGAGACAGGACTGTGGGGTTCTCCAGAATTGCTGGCTTCCCCAGGATACAGGGTGCCATTGACTGTACCCACATCGCCTTGAGAGCACCCTAGCAAGATTCCGAAGTTTACCACAACAGGAAAGGGTTCCACTCCCTAAATGTGCAGCTGGTGTGCGACGATCTGCAGTGGATCATGGCAGTAGATGTCAAATATTCTGATAACAGCCATGATGCTTTCATCCTACGTGAGAGCGTTATATCTGTGATGTTTCAGGAGCTGCCAGAATGACAGAGCTAGTTGCTCGGGGACAAAGGTGACGGGTTCGCTACCTGGCTTATGACCCCCCTATGCAAACCCCGCACTGAGCTAGAGCGTCAGTACAATATGTCCCACATAATGACCCGGAGCATCATAGAGAGGACAATTGATGTTTTAAAGCAGATTTCCAATGCCTGAACCGCTCTGGAGGCTACCTGCAATATTTCCCTCACCACATCGGTCAGTTCACTGTCGTGTGCTGCATGCTGCACAACTTGGCCATCATGAGGGGACAGGTACTGGAAATTAAAGATCCTCCTGAGGGGAGAAGGAGGGATGAGGATTTGGAGGAGGCTGATGAGGAGGAGGAGGAGAAGGAGGAGGAGGACCACCAGCAGGACGACGGCAGAGGAAGGTGGGGCAACCAAGGCGACCTCTAGCCATTGCTAGAGACTTGCGTCAGCGGCTAATCCGTGAACGTTTTTCTGCCTGAAGGCTAAACGGCGGCATGTTTGATTATAGTTTCGCACCATGTTGACTCTTTACACCTGGTTGCACTTTTAATAAAGTTGTGTTGGTTTATGTTGGTTAAATTCACAAAATAATGCACTGATTCTGGTTAAATTAAAACAATAGGTTTATTAGATATTTGTACATTTGTATTTAACTTTAATAAAGCATTTTACTTTTCAATGAATACATAATTTTCAACTAACATGTATCAAACTTTAAACTTCTTGCAAACTTTAACATTTTCAATTAACAAAACTTTATTGTATCAAATTTTTCTATTAACAAAACAAGTAACAGCAAGATACAAATATCTCTCCTCCCCCTTATTCAATGACCACTTAGCCCTGTCTGCTGGCGCAGCAGACTTCCTCGGCCCCCCGGTGAGCCCAAGGTTATATTTTTTGTTTTTCGTTGGTGGTGGGGTTGGACAGGGGCAGACCCATTAGACACCTTTCTGGAAGGCCCGGGTTCGTCTTCATCTTTTTCAAGCTGTGGATCACCCTGCGGCACAGTCCCTGAGGGTGGTCTGGGGATGATTTGAGTGGCAGCAGTTGATGCCGCCAATTGTTGTTGAATGACAACCTGGGTGTGTTCCCTTATTGCAGTAGCTACCTGCAAATTTCTGTCACATACATCAGACAATTTCCCCATCAGCTGTCCCGACAATGCATCGATTGCATCCACCGTTCCCTCCCTAATCTGCCCCGCCAGTGGTGGTCCTATTCCTTCGGATAGTGTTGCTACTTCTCCTGACAGTCCCGCAATTTCTACCCTCATCTCACCCATGGTGTCCAGGAGCGACCTGGTTAGCTGCATACTCTCCCCACTCATCCCGATGAGCTGTACCATGTCTACCTGTGCTTGTGGTTCTGCTATCCTTTCTGCCCTCCTTCACCGTCTCCCACCTGTGCCTTGCTCCTCGACCCTATTGAGCATCCCTCTCACAGGTGTGCATTGCTGGACCACACTGGGACTCGCATCCTGATCCAGGGTTCCACCGGCTGCAGGTCCAATATGACCATATGATCAGTGGGGGGGCGCAACTGCTGTAAAACATATCAAAAACATCTATTAAAGCCTAGTTAGCCCACGCAGTACTTAGCCAACCCACAGTGCAAATTGCAGGGCTTACCCTGTCTGTTTGACCTGGGCCCAGCGTCCACATTGGTGGAGGATCTTCTCCGGTGACCTATAATCAGATCAGAGATCCTTTGTTCCAGCTGGCTCAATTGCAGCTTACTTGGTGGACCCCCACCAGTACGATTCCTGTGGTTCCTGATCTTTGCATTCTTCAACTGCAAAAATAAAAATAGAACTTTTTAAGAGAGGGTCCTTGGCCCCACACACACACACACACACACACGCATACATTTACAAATGTCATTGCAGCGCATACTTACTTTAACTAATTTCCCTAGGTCCAGCCACTACTTTTTCAGCTGCCCACCGATTCTCCAGCTGATGGCTACTGCATTGTACTCTACAGCAATATCATCCCAATGTTGAGCCATTGTAACAGGTTTTACTTTTTTTCGCTTTTCCCCCTGAGTTGCCTGCAGATCCCATTTCCTCTCAATGATATCTACTTGGGATACCATTTCATGTGGGAGAAATCGAACAGCCCTTCTTTCTCCTCCTTCGAATTCCTTTTCCATTTCTCTCTCAGCCATGTTTTGCAGGTTTTAATGCTCAAAATTGCAGAAAGATCCAGCCAGCACGACCTGATCACAAAAGGAAAATTGATCCGATCACAGAGGGCTCTTTAAATATGTCTGATCCAGACCAGGAAGTTTCTTTTTTCGTGCATGCCCAGAGAGTTTGTAGCGCAGGCTTGAAGCTCCGCCCACCCCCCCCCCCCCCGCCCCCACCCCTCCCCAGACAACTTTGGAGAGTGAAGTGCCAAATTCAATTTGTCGAAAGTTCCGATTTTTATTTCTGCTGTGTATAAAAACAAATCGTACATTAACATGCACGGGCGCCAAAAATGCAGCAAGTGGAAGATAGGGGCTATAAAAACTGTAAATCTGGGAGTGGAGGGTGGTGGCCTGCTGGGATGTCCTTGCTTGCAGCCTCCACCACTGGCCCCACTCACAGAGTCAGAGGGAGATGCTGGGCCTTTGATGGTTTGGGAGCTTATCTGTAACACCCTCCTCGCCCTATTAAAAAAGTTGGAATTGCTAGACAGGGTGAGGAATGCTGGGTCACCTCCGGAAAGGGAAATATCTTGCCCCTTAAATGTGGCGCTTTAAAAATAGAAAAAAAAAATCCCCCTGATCTTCAGAGCTCCAGGCCCTGATCCTGGCCCGGGCCCTTTAGTGAGTCACACTCCTGCCAGGTGTTGGTGAGCTGCACTGACACAATCTTGAGTCTCAATTCTGGGTTGGGCATGGAATCTCATGACCTCCTTATGTCGATGATCTTGTAGATGGAAGATGGAAGCTCTGCCTCACAAGACCATCCCAGAAAGTCAATTTCCTTGACAAACTTATAGCAGGAATTGACCGAAATGGCCACCAAGTTTCAGCCCCATAATTATTAGATGATCTGTGGCATTTCTTAAGGGTAGAAGATGGCACAGGTGGCTTGTGTGGCAAATGGAAATGCCACACTGGGATCTCAATAAGGGGTGATGTTCTGAAGTTGTGGTTAAGGCAATTTGTTGAAGCACAACAGAGGGAGCTTTAATTTTAGCCTCTAACTAACCCATACTGCACATGACCTAGGAGGGCTTTCTGCTAACCCCAACAACAATAACTTGCATTTATCTAGTGCCTTTAACATAGTAACACATCCCACAAGAGAGTTATCAAATAAAATTTGACACCAAGCCACACTAGGAGAAATTAGGGCAGTTGGTCAAAGAGGTAGATTTTAAGCAGTGTCTTAAAGGAGGAGAGAAAGATGAAGAGATGGAGAGCTTTAGGGAGGGAATTCCAGAGCTTCATGCCAAGGCAGCTAAAGACATGGCCGCGATTAAAATCATGGATTCGCAAGAGACCAGAATTGGAGGAGCACATAGATCTCAAAGGGTTGTAGGGCTGGAGGAGGTTACAGAGATAGAGAGGGGCGAGGCCATAGAGGGATTTGAAGACAAGGAAGAGAATTTTTAAATTGAGGAATTGCTGGAGCAGGAGCCAATGTAAGTCAGCAAGCACAGGGGTGATGGGTGAATGGGACTTGTTGTGAGCTAGGATACGGGCTGCAGAGCTTTGGATGAGCTCAAGTTTATGTATGGTGGAAGATGGAAGTCCGGCCAGGAAAGCATTGGAATAGTCAAGACTGGAGGTAACAAAGGCCTGGATGAGGGTTTCAGCAGCAGATGAGCTGAAACCGGGGCAGAATCGCGTGATGTAATGGAGGTGGAAGTAAGTGAACTTGGTAATGCAGCAGATATGTGGTCAGAAGCTCATCTCGGGGTCAAATGCAACAGCAAGGCTATGAACAGTTTCAAACAGTTGCCAGGGAGAGGGATGGAGTCAATGGCTAGAGAACAAAATTTGTGGCAGAGTCCCAAGATGATGGTTTCGGTCTTTCCAATATTTATTTGGTGGAATTTTCTACTCATCCAGAACTGGATGTCAGACAAGCAGTGTGACAAATCAGAGACAGTAGAGGGGTCAAGAGAAGTGATGGTGAGTTAGAGCTGGGTATCATCTGTGTAAGTTTGGAACCTGATGTGGTTTTAGATGATGTAGCCAAAGGACAGTATATAGATAAGAACTAGGAGGAGGCCAAGGTTAGATCGTTGGGGTCTCCAGAGGCAACAGTGCCAGAATGGGAAGAGAAGCCATTGCTGATGATTCTCTGGCTTCGACTGCATAGATAAGAATGGAACCAGGCGAGTGCCGTCACACCCAGCTAGCAATGGAGGAGAGGACCCCAGGTATAAAAAGGTTCCATTTTTCAGCATTCCCTTACTGTGATGAATCCAAATAAAAGCTATTTGTCAGAATGCACATGGTGGTAGAGTACAATACTATACCATACTTCCTTGTCTATGAGTAAAAATGGAGATTCCATTGAAGATAATTCTTGTGATTCATTTCCTCTTCTTTCATCTCTTTCTAGCAAGTTCCTTTTTCTCTTCCTGCAGTATTCTCTTTTTGTTTATTTGTCTTTTCAAAGGGCTTTGAGATCTCAGTTACCTGGTCTAGATAACTGCAAAGATTTGGAAAGATATCGAGCCTCAATGGGAGTCAGACAGCATAGTATATCTCGGACTGTGATGAGATAGATTCATGAACTAATGATTTTTCTAAATGAAGTCAGGAATTGTGTGACTCAAATCCTTTTTGTTGCTACAGTAACCAATTTACTAATACAGCATTTCCTTGTACTTATTGAAGCCGTCGTAAAACACTGGTGATGCATTATGTTCTTTGATGTTGTCAGTATCCTTGATGGCTCCCAAAATAAATTATCACTCCTGAGTGATTTTATTGTTTCATTCCGTGTATTGTCTGAATCTAATTGAATATTCTATAATGAGTGAAGCTTGCAGTGATTGATAGTTCAGCATCCTGTGTCCCTTCCATACATCTTGCTACTGTGACTAGTGTAGCAGACATCACAATTCAAGTTACTGACTGTACAAAAGGAAGAGAGCCATTAATGGATGCCTAAGACTTCAAGTTTCAACTATTTAGGAAATGGAGGCTGGACTTTTGGTTGGCTTGCACCTTTCTTCGTATCCCAGAGGGGCGGTAAAGGGTGTCGGAATGTTTACCGCCCGGGCGGCCAGCTTCCAGCGCCCCGTTGGGAAGTTCAGTGCTGGTTTTGCGGCAGCGCAAAACACTACCGCCTCACTCTGTAGATCATGACGTCAGTTACCGTGCGACATCGCCGCTAGCGCCCCGGTCGCTAAATTAGCAACTAGCCGACAATCACGACATGCGTGGATTTGTTAGCGCAGTCAAGACCACCTACAGCCCAAGCATTCAAGGTCCTATCCTACTGATAGCCAAGAGCAGAGAGGTGCTCATCAAGGATGGAGAGGTAGTCAGGACCCGCTGGAAGGAGCACGTCGAAGATCTCCTTAACCAAGACACTGTCTTTGACGTGAGTGCTCTTGACTTCATCCCACAGCATGCTACCCACCACCATCTTGACACAATACCTGCCTGGCATGAGATTGAAAAGGCTATCCGACAACTGAAGAACAACAAGGCCTCAGGAGCAGATGGAATCCCTGCCGAAGCAGTAAAGCATGGCGGAGAAGTACTCTTAATGTGACTCTATGACCTAATATCTCTTATCTGGAAGGAGGAAGGCATGCCAGGGGATTTCAGAGACGCCGTAATCGTGACCATCTTCAAGAAACGTGACAAGTTCGATTGCGGTAATTACAGAGGAGTTTCCTTGCTGTCTGACACAGGGAAAATATTGTGTTCCTAACACAGGTGAGACTGCACACAGGGAGGTTAAAGTAACAGTGACCTCAGTCTTTATTAAGACACTCCAGAGTGAGGAACAGGCCTTAGGGGCCGGCTCTTATATAGCAGTGCTCCCAAGGGATGCTGGGATCCCTTGGGACTTCAGGGGATGCGCTACCTAGTGGCGGAACATGGGAGTGCATGCTTTACGGACACACTACATCACTCCCCCCCCCAAAGTCAAAGTGAAAACTATTTACAAGGTGAGGCGGTCAGGGGCCTTTCTTTCCCTGGTGGACCGCCTTGGTACAAATATCTGTTCTTGTGTGTTGGCTGTGCCCTCGCTGGGCTGGCGTATTGTTGGCCCTGCAAGATTGCTGGGTGAGCCTGGCCTTGTTGGACTGTTGGGCGTGATGGGTTCGATTTCCTGGTCCGGGGTGGTGTCGTTGATCCTTTGGGTGTGTGTTGTGTGCTCGTAAAAGGTGGTGTCTGCTGTGGATTGTTCAGGGCAGTCTGTGGACTGCAGCCTTGTTTGGTCCAGGTGCTTTCTGCTAATTTGTCCATTGTCTAGTTTGAGTACAAACACCCTACTCCCTTCTTTAGCTATCACTGTGCCTGCGATCCACTTGGGACCATGTCCATAGTTTAGCACATACACAGGGTCATTCTGATCAATTTCCTGTGACACAGTGGCACGACCATCGTTTGCATTTTGTTGCTGCCACCTGCTCTCTACCTGATCATGCAGGTTGGGGTGAACCAGCGAGAATCTGGTTTTAAGTGTCCTTTTCGTGAGTAGCTCAGCCAGAGGCACCCCTGTGAGCGAGTGAGATCTCGTGCGGTAGCTAAGCAGTACTTGGGACAGGCGGGTTTGGAGTGAGCCTTCTGTGATTCATTTAAGGCTCTGTTTGATGGTTTATACTGTCCGCTCCGCCTACCCATTGGAGGCTAGTTTGAACGGGGCCGAGGTGACATGTTTGATCCTATTGCGGGTCATGAATTCTTTAAATTCGGCACTGGTGAAACATGACCCATTGTCACTGACCGGTATGTCAGGCAGGCCATGGGTGGCAAACATGGCCCTCAGGCTTTCAATGGTGGCGGTGGTGGTGCTTCCCGACATTATTTCACATTGAATCCATTTTGAAAAAGCATCCACCACCACCAGGAACATTTTACCGAGAAACGGGCCCGCATAGTCGACATGGATCCCCGACCATGGTCTGGAGGACCAGGACTACAAACTTAGTGGTGCCTCCCTGGGTGCGTTGATCAACTGAGCACACATGCTGCATTGCCATACACAGGACTGTAAGTCAGAGTCGATACCGGGCCACCACACGTGGGATCTGGCTATCACTTTCATCATTACTGTACCCGGGTGTGTGCTGTGGAGATTCGAGATGAATGGCTCCCTGCCCTTTTTTGGTAGCACTACGCGGTTACCCCACAACAGGCAGTCTGCCTGAATGGACAGCTCGTCCTTTCGCCGCTGGAACGGCTTGATTAGCTCTTGCATTTAAACGGCGCTGCTGGCCCAGCTCCCATGCAGTACACAGTTTTTTTACTAGGGACAGCTGAGGATCTTGGCTGGTCCAAGTCCTAATCTGGCGGGCCGTAACAGGTGATTTATCATTTTCAAATGCTTCCATGACCATCAACAAGTCTGCGGGCTGCGCCACCATCAACAAGTTTGCAGGCTGCACCATTTCCACCCCCGTGGTGGGCAATGGTAGCCAACTGAGAGCATCCGCACAGTTCTCGGTGCCTGGCCTGTGGTGGATGGTATAGTTATACACTGATAGCGCGAGTGCCCACCTTTGTATGCGGGCTGAGGCATTAGTATTTATCTCCTTGTTTTCAGCGAACAGGATATGAGGGGCTTGTGATCGGTTTCCAGCTCAAATTTGAGGCCAAACAGGTACTGATGCATTTTCTTTACCCCGAACACACACGCTAATGCCTCTTTCTCAATCATGTTGTAGGCCCTCTTGGCCTTAGACAAGCTTCTGGAAGCATAGGCGACAGGTTGCAACTTCCCCGCAACGTTAGCTTGTTGCAATACACACCCATCTCCGTCGACGACGCATCACATGCTAGCACAAGTCTTTTACATGGGTTATACAATACAAGCAGCTTGTTGGAGCACAAAATGTTTCTGGCTTTCTCAAAAGCAATTACTTGTTTTTTTCCCCCATACCCAGTTCTCACCTTTACGCAATAACACATGTAGGGGCACTAAGAGGGTGCTTAACCCCGGTAGAAAGTTACCAAAATAGTTAAGAAGTCCCAAGAACGACCGCAACTCCATGACGTTCTGTGGCCTGGGCGCGTTGCTGATAGCCTCTGTCTTGCGTCTGTGGGCCGAATGCAGTTCGCCGCGATCTTTCTCCCCAAAAACTCCACTTCTGTTGCCATGAAGACGCATTTCGACCTCTTCAGCCGCAGACCTACGCGATCCAGTCGCTGGAAGACCTCCTCCAGGTTTTGTAGGTGCTCGACGGTGTCCCGACCCGTGACCAATATGTCGTCCTGAAAAACCACTGTGCGTGGTACCGACTTGAGTAGGCTCTCCATGTTTCTCTGGAAGATCGCTGCAGCCGACCGAATTCCAAACGGGCATCTGTTGTTGATGAACAGTCCCTTGTGCATGTTGATGCAGGTGAGGCCCTTCGAAGATTCCTCCAGCTCCTGCGTCATGTAGGCCGAAGTCAGGTCAAGCTTCGTGAACATCTTGCCTCCTGCCAGCGTCGCAAATAGGTCGTCTGCCTTAGGTAGCGGGTATTGGTCTATAGCGAGAAATGGTTAATAGTTACTTTATAATCACCGCAAATCTTGACCATGCCTACTGGAACAATCGGGCTAGCCCACTCGCTGAATTCCACTGGGGAGATGATGCCCTCGCATTGCAGCCTGTCCAGCTCGATTTCCACTCTCTCCCTCATCATGTGAGGTACCACTCGTGGCTTGTGGTGAATGGGTCGTGCCTCTGGGACCAAATGAATCCGCACCTTCACCCCGGAAAATTTTCCAATGCCTGGTTCAAAAAGGGAAGAAAATTTGTTAAGAATCTAGGTACATGAGGCCTCATCGACATGTGATAGCGCTCGGATGTCATCCCAGTTCCGGTGGATTTTGCCCAGCCAGCTCCTTCCATGCAGTGTGGGGCCATCGCCCGGGACAATCCAGAGTGGCTGTTCGTGCACCGTGCCCTCGTAGGTGACCTTGACCATGGCGCTGCCCAGGACAGTGATAAGCTCTTTGGTGTATGTTCTCGGTTTCGTGTGGATGGGGCTCAGGGCTGGTCTGAGTGCCTTGTTGCACCACAGTCTCGCAAACATCTTTTTACTCATGATGGATTGGCTAGCGCCAGTGTCCAGTTCCATGGCTACGGGTAAGCCATTCAATTTTACATTTAGCATTATAGGTGGACATTTCGTCAAAAATGTGTGCACCCCGTGTACTTCTGCATCTGCCTCCTCTCTCTGAGGCTCGAAATTGCTTTGATCCACCATGGACCGATCTTCCTCTGCCACCTGGTGATTAGCAGGTTTTGCAGAGCTTGCAGCTCGTCTGCAAGCTCATTGGAGGTGCCCCATTGTTCCACAGCTCTTGCAAACATACCCTTTGAAGCGGCATGAATAGGCTGAATGGAAACCTCCACAACGCCAACAAGGTGTGAATTGCCTTGCATTCATCCTTTGTTGGGGACTCTGAGTCATCTGGGTCACCTGAGTCTTGCTGGCAGTTGCAGACTCGTGATTTCTGCCCTGTACATTTCTGCTCGCAAACACAGTTCCAGTTAATTTATGAACATTGCTAACACTTGTGTGTTGAGAGATTTGTTTGGTGTTATCACTGGTGGTCATAAATGCCTGTGCTATCGCAATGGCCTTACTGAGGGTCGGTGTCTCTACAGTCAAAAGTTTTCATCGGATGGTCTCGTGGCCAATACCCAGTACAAAAAATCTCTGAGCATTTTTTCCAGGTAGCCATCAAACTCACATTGTCCTGCAAGTCGCCTTAGCTCAGTGATGTAGCTCATTACTTCCTGACCTTCAGATCGCTGGCACGTGTAGAACTGATACCTCGCCATCAGCACGCTCTCCCTCGGGTTAAGGTGCTCCCGAACCAGTGTACACAGCTCCTCATACGACTTATCTGTGGGTTTCACTGAAGCCAGAAGATTCTTCATGAGGCTGTAGGTCGGTGCCCTGCAGACCGTGAGGAGGACCGCTCTCCTTTTTGCAGCGTTTCCTTCTCTGTCCAGCTCGTTGGCTACAAAGTACTGGTCTAGCCGTTCGACATAGGCTTCCCAGTCCTCACCCTCCGAGAACTTCTCCAGGATGCCCACAGTTTGCTGCATCTTTGCGTTGGATTCGTATACTCGTTGCCAGTTATTGTGTTCCTAACACAGATGAGACTACACACAGGGAGGTTAAAGTAACAGTGACCTCAGTCTTTATTAAGACACTCCAGAGTGAGGAACAGGCCTTCGGGCCCGGCTTATATACAGTGCTCCCAAGGGATGCTGGGATCCCTTGGGACTTCAGGGGATACGCTCCCTGGTGGCAGAACATGGGAGTGCATGCTTTACAGATACACAACAGAAAATTATCGCAATAATCCTCTTCAATTTCCTCCTCCCAGTGGCTGAAGAGCTCCTCCCAGCATCACAATGCAGATTCCACCCACTAAGAGGCACAACGGACATGATTTTCACCGCGCAACAAATCCAAGAAAAACGTAGGGAGCAGCATCAACCTCTTTACATGGCCTTCTATGACCTCACAATGGCCTTCGACTCTGTCACCCAAGAGGGATTATTGAGTATAATGGCACACCCCCATTAAATTCTACAATGATACACAAGACGCCAATGCAAAACGTTAAAGTAACATTTTACGAGCGACACCAACGTCATCGCCTCAACCAACAGAACTAAACTCCCTCCCCCCAGCAAGTAACAAAACAAAACCCAATGTCCTGTTCAAACACCATCAAGCACAATGAAGTTCAACAATATAACTGCATATTTACACCCATTATTTACATTGGGATTACGTGTTGGGCAATCAGACTTTGCCTGACATTTCCCACTCTCACCAGGTATGTAAAAAGGAAAAGATTAGCAAAAGTAAATGTGGGTCCCCTACAGGCTGAGACAGGAGAAAATATAATGGGGCATAAGGAAATGGCAGAAAAATTAAACAAATACTTTGTGTCTGTCTTCATGGATGAAGACACGAAAAACTTCCGGGAAATAGTGGAGTATCAGGGCTCTAGCGAGAATGAGGAACTGAAAGAAATTAGTATTCGTAAAAAAATAGTACTGGAGAAATTAATGGGACTGAAAGCCGATAAATCCCCTGGACCTAAAGGCCTACATCCTAAGATTATGAAAGAGGTGGCTATAGAGATAGTGGATGCATTGGTTGTCAGCTTCCAAAATTCCATAGATTCTAGAATGGTTCCCGTGGATTGGAAGGTAGCTACTGTAACCCTGCTATTTAAGAAAGGAGGGAGAGAGAAAACTGGGAACAACAGACCAGTTAGCTTGACGTCAGTAGTAAAGAAAATACTAGAATCTATTATTAAGGATGTGGTAACAGGGCACTTAGAAAATAATAATCGGATTGGGCAGAGTCAACATGGATTTATGAAAAGGAAATCATGTTTGACAAATCTGTCAGAGTTTTTTGAGGTTGTAACTAGTAGAATAGATAAGGGGGGGCCAGTGGATGTGGTGTATTTTGGATTTTCAGATGGCATTCAATAAGGTGCCACACAAGATTTTATTGAACAAAAATAGGGCTCATGGGATTGGGGGTAATATACTAGCATGGTTTGAGGATTGGTTAATGGACAGAAAACAGGGAGTAGGAATAAACGGGTCATTTTCGGGTTGGCAGGCTGTAACTAGTGGGGTACCACAAGGATCGCTGCTTGGGTCCCAGCTACTCACAATCAATATCAATGATTTGGATGAGAGGACCAAATGTAATATATGCAAGTTTGCTGATGATACAAAGCTAGGTGGGAATGTAAGTTGTGAGGAGGATGCAAAGAGACTTCAAGAGGATATAGACAGGCTAAATGAGTGGGCAAGAGCATGGTAAATGGAATATAATGTGGAGAAATGGGAAGTTATCCACTTTGGTAGGAAAAATAGAAAAGCAGAATATTTTTTAAATGGTGAGAAATTGTGAAGTGTTGGTGTTCAGAGGGACCTGGGTGTCCATGTACAAGAATCACTGAAAGTCAACATGCAGGTACAGCAAGCAATTAAGAAAACAAATGGTATGTTGGTCTTTATTACAAGAAGATTTGAGCATAAGAGTAAAGACGTCTTATTGCAATTATATAGGACCATGGTGAGACTGTATCTGAAATATTGTGTACAGTTGTGGTCTCCTTACCTAAAGAAGGATATACGTGCCATTGAGAGAGTGCAATGAAGGTTCATCAAACTGATTCCTGGGATGGGGGGATTGTCCTATGAGGAAAGATTGAGTAGACTAGGCCTTTATTCTCTAAAATTTAGAAGAATTAGAGGTGATCCCATTGAAACATTAAAAAATTCTTACAGTGCTTGTCAGGGTAGATGCAGGGAGGATGTTTCCTCTGGCTGCGGAGTCTAGAACAAGGGGTCACAGTCTCAGAATAAGGGGTCGGCCATTTCGGATTGAGATGAGGAGAAACTTCTTCAATCAAAGGGTTGTGAATCTTTGAAATTCTTTACCCCAGAGGACTGTGGAGGCTCAGTCTTTGAGTATATTCATGACAGAGATTGACAGTTTTTTGTTTATTCAGGGAATCAAGGGGTATGGGGATAGTGCAGGAAAGTGGAGTTGAGGTAGAAGATCAGCCATGATCTCTTTGAATGGCAGAGCAGGCTCGAGAGGCCCAATGGCCTACTCCTGCTCCTAGTTCTTATGTTCTTATGTTTACCCCACTCCCACATCTAATACTCCTCCTCAATGTGGCCTACAGCAAGGCTGCTTGAGGGCTGCTGTGTATGTGGGGCAGACAGTCCAGATGCCCTACCAGGACGCCCTGGACCAGCTCTGGGCCTGGAAGATCCGGCTGTAGACTCCACCACCTCAGTATTGGCGGCAGCAGTTTGTGATGGCTCGGGTGCAAAGGCCGAGTGGCAGTGGCGGGAGCTGGAATGCTGTCATCTTGAGGAAGGACAGTACCTTCCATTTCCAGGGGCCCACTGCCACTCACCCGGGCCGGAGCACAATGTATGAGCACAACTTGCTGGCCTGCTTCAGCACCGTCACTTCCCCGTCAGACTGCGGGAACACAGAGAGGTTGGCAGCAATCATTGATTGCATGGCATTACACTGAGACTGACTCAGAGCTCACTGAGCATGAAACATAGCAGTCTGTGAGTCCATGCCAGCAATCACTGACAGCATCACATCACAATGTTCTTGTGTGGCTTCGGCTTGTGATGTGATAGCTGCTGCCACGTCAACCATGGCACGCACCATCCCCTCTGGGACTCCACTATCGTTCATTGAGACCATTTCCCTCTGTGAGTGGGCAAGGATGGGCTCGTTGGACTCCTGAGAGGCAGGAGCAGTGCTTGAGGCGGCCTCCGTCACACTCACAGCAAGTGCGTTGATGCTCTGCAGGACCCTATCCAATGCACCCATGAGGCTGCATTTGCATGATCTCCCTGGACAGAACCACCAAGTCCAGGTTGACGTCTGCCTGTCTCTCAGTGGGACTCCTGGGCCGACACTCTCTGGGGAGCTGGTCTCAGAGCTTCCCCTCCTGCTGGTCGTTGCTGAAGGCTTCTGAGGCCAGGAGCATCAGAGTGCTCAAACCCCTCCAGATCAGGTTCGTCCAACGATGTGGTCTCCCCACTCGGTGGGACTGATGGTGTCTCCCGCTCAGGGAGCTCACTGTCATCCCCTGCCTTGACATCTCTCCCATCACCCGATGTTGACAGTTCAGGGGGAGGATGCTGCACCTGTGGCTGATCACCTCTAAGTACAAAGCAAAATAATGTGGTTAGCAGCAGGGGAGGGGATAGGGAGATAAGGGAAAGGTGGCATTGGCTTACTGTACAGGGAGTAGACCACTCGATATCAGGTGTCAGTTAACTCACATAAATTGGTAACGCCATTCACATACCGTCACTACCCATAGGGGGCTCTGCCTTGTCATTGGTCACCGCGCGAACTGGGGTACCCAGGAGGGCCAACACTTGTTGCTCCATCTCATTGAGGTCCTGAAGATCAGGCTCCCCACCTCCGGTACGCTGCTGCTCACGGCAATTAAGAGCCAATTTCAACGACTATAAGAACAAAAAGAAGAAGGTGTGAGTGAGTCTGCAGATCATCGTGTGGCACATGTGCCTTCCATAGTAGAGTAGCTGCTACTGTCTGGAAGTGTAAAGATGTGCATTATAATCTGCGTGGCTGTGCACAGAGCATGTGGGAAGGCTGGGAGGAAGTGAGAGCCACGTGGATTGTGGCTCAGGGTGACATTTACGAAGGGTAGTGCGAGGATGGGTGAGAATGAATGGGGGAACAAGAGGGTCCATGCCGCCTGAATGCGCAGGGCATGGCTGGTGAACTGAGTCTCCAGCTTTCGGGTGGCTTCAGCAACCCACACCATGGCCTGGAACACATAGAGAAGGAGCAGCTTCCTCAAAGACTTTACATTGTGTGAGACAGTGAACTTGCAACCATGGCAGGGGTGCATTAATGTAATGGGTATTCACCTTGACGACCCTTGAGAGAAGTTAAACTTCTTGCGACATTAGGTCGTAGTTTGAGGCACCGTGTCTGCCACAGAGACCTCCTGTGCTATCTCCCACCAAGTCCTCTAAAACACTCTTGGCACGGGCCCCCTTCCTCCAGCAAGATGCAAGGCAGGCCACCTCCTCTCAATGGCCTGTATCAGTGCCTCAGTGGCTGTGGCTCAGCGTCTTCCCCACTCCTCCATTTTCCCGCTCTGCTCAAAGTGCACAGGTGGAACTGCACATGCACAAACTTAAAGTGCTGCACCTAAACATTCGGCTGGGCTCGAGAACTATAGGTGGCCCCTGCCTATACGGTTGGGGCGGCCGAGCACAGGTGGATAAAGCCTGATTTAGCGCCCCCGATCATTGCAGCTGAGTTTTGGGTGAATTTCCCAGACGGAGGCGCAAACTTTTATAGTGTGCAAGATTTACCGTCCCGCCGCCATTAGCGCCCTATGAAGCCTCCAACCGAAAAGCCTACCAGAGAAATATCCATCTCAGACTCAGAAGAGCCCTTGCTCACCAACCTAATCTGTCAGAGAAACAGATATCTTAGACTCATAACATCATAGCCAAGACTAAACAGTTAGAGAAATAGGTATCTCAAATTGACATTATTTTCACCCTTAAACACGATTGAAGTGGAGGCCTTGGACTCATAAATCCTACTCCTACATTATGATGCGCCCGCAGGGAACCTTTGCTTCTGACCCTGCCAAACTTTCCATGACCAGTGGGTGATTTCCTAATCAACATATCATTAGCGGGTGACCAGGCCACTGCAAGTACATCTCAGGCATTTACCAGAGCAGGGGGAGGAGAAGAAGTCATAGAGGCCAGTCACTCGAGCAGCCTGTAGCAGCTGGCGCTGAGATTAAACATTTCAAAGGGCCTATCATCCTCCTTGTGAAAGGGACAAACATGCCTGCAAGCAAGTAACAGTCTTCGAGGGCTCCAATCAGGAAAGTTTGGCAGTGGTTCCCATTAGAGCACTTACACTGGGATTATGGACCCATAGTTTTCCGGACCCATATTGTTTAAATCAATGTTCCCATTTAAACTTGCACATATCTCAAGTTGCAAGAACTAACAGGCCATGGTGTTCTGATATAGGATTGATGTACCAATGATGCAAGAGTGGGAAGAAGAGTTCTTTCCAAATTTTCTGGCCCATAAAATCGAAACAGAATAAACCAAAAAGTAAAAAATATTAACACAGATGCAACTGAGTCGTGCAGGCTTCATGGGCCAGATGTGGCTCAGAGATTATAGCTTGGATACATCTGCATTAGTACACTGGTTTACTTCTTGAATGCCACCCATACTGGATGTGTCCTCTTCACCTTTCAGAAATATTTCAAAATCTTTGTTCTCATCACCAATTTCATCTTTGGCCTCACCTCCAACCATAGATCCTCAGCTCCTCTCATCTTGGCGACCGCTTGTTCCCTGCTTGCCTGGCTCTTATGCTTCAGTCACTGGGCCCGAAATTCAGCACCGCTGGAAAGCTGGTGCTCCCCCCACCTTTTTGGGGCCATTAGCGGAAAAATTTATTTGTGGCTGGGCCTCCAAAAGTGAACAAGTGGGTTCCAGCGCTAATGAACCCTCCCAAAGTGGATTTTTCAGCGGTGTGGCTGTCTTAATTTGATCGTTATCACCACTGAGAAATTCAGCATGCAGGTAAGGGTTTCTAATGAGCCAGCTGCTCCCTGGCCTTTTTAAAGGCCTGGGTTTGCAGCAAGGCCCTGAGGGGGGAAGGAGGTTGGAAGGATGGCTGGTGCAAGAGGTGCAAGAGGTTCACTGATTATGGAGCTGGAGACACTGATGGATGGGGTGGAGGACAGAAGAAGAATAATAATGTTTCCTGACATGGGGTGACTTGGCAGACCGCCAGTACATAATGCATGGAGGGAGATTGCAAAGGAGGTGTCAGGCACCTCCATAGTGAGGATGCACCCTCCCAGGAGGGTGCTGACCAGTCTGCATGTTGTCTCCACAGAGTGACAAACTGTGGGGTTGCTTCTTTCAATGCTCCACAGAGTATGTTCATGATTCTGGGATGAGACAATTCCCCAGAGAAGAAATGGAAGAAACATTGGAAGTGGAGATAATCTGTGCTGTGACGTTCAGGAGCAAGAGGTGGCAGAAATCGAGGAGAGTTCCATCTATCCACTGCCTTAGTCAGCAAATTATGTATGGCATGGTAGGACCAAAAGAAGAGGAATATAAAATATTTCTACAATACAAATATAAACCACTAGGTTAACTAAAAATAACAAAGTCTCTTTGACAAATTAGAAAGAGTATGCATTACAACATGAAACCATAGAAATGCACAGCACAGAAAGAGGCCAATTGCTGCATGAATCTAATCCCAGTTCCCTTCATCTTCTGCTTCATGTATTTGTCCAGTTTCCCTCAGAAGATTAAATGGTTTCTACCTCAACCAATTCCTACAGCAAAGCTTTCTAACAGTTCTCTGTAAAGATATTTCTTCTAATCTCTCACAGCATACTACATCTTTTCTTGCTGTAAAGTTAAATAAAGCCTTGAAAGATGATTTCATGTGAGAGATCACATTGCACAGGAACTGGTCATGTAATGCAGCAGCAGAAAGTTGTAAAGAGTGATGTATAACACGGTTTATTTCAAAGTCCAAAGACCAAAGGAGCACAGGAATGAATAAACTGAAAACGAGGAAGTTTAAAAAAGATTAAACATTGGGGCTGAAATTCTGGCCTCACCGGGTCCGTACGAAGTGTGGATGGAACCGGCGAGGCCTCGCAAAAGCCGGTTTTCAGGGTGCGATGCGCATGTGCCGTAAACCGGCTTTTCCGATCTGTCAAGATTTTTCTTGACAGATCCTCCGCATCCCCGGGAGAAGGACATCCAGGCTATTTGCTCATCTCTTGCCCAGTGAATGTCCTTCAAACTCTTATGCCTGGTGAATGCAGGCGCATAGCTTACTTTTACCAGCGTAAGAGTTTTAAAACATATAAAAATTAAATTTAAAAACACATTTTTATGTTAAAACCCATCGTGTTCGTGCCGTTCCTTCTTTACAGTTAGTTTACAGAGTACATACAAAAGTGTAGTACAGAATCCCAGGAGCCTGCAGTTCCAGATGGAAGTTAGCTATTCTACTTTACCCAGTAGGCATATGAATTATTTCAGCAGTCTGCACAGGAAGCTTAAGTTGGCAATTGGGTTATAACGCAGTAGCCCGATTGTCTGACCTAAGCCTGCCACAAGCAATAAAACATTACAAAATTACCCCTTAAATATGAACAGAGGCACACAAAAGCTGTACATTTTTTATTACAGCAATTGATCATGAACTCTTTCCCTTCAAACAGGATTGGAATTCATCTGCTGTGGAAAAGACATCTGATGAAAAACAAGCTCTATCCTTGAGAATTAGTTTATAAATTGATCAAACACAATGCAAGATTTTTCCACAGTATGGTGTGGCTATGTTTATTTATTGTTTGTTGTTTAATTTCTCTCCACTTAGATTGGCAAACTGCAAAATATTGAGACTTGCGGATGCTGGAAATTTGAAATAAAAACAGAAACTGCTGGAAATACTCAGTTCTGACGAAAGGCCATCGACCTGAAAAGTTAACTCTGTTTCTCTCTCCACGGATGCTGCCTGACCTGCTGAGTATTTCCAGCATTTATTGTTTTTATTATAGAATACTGAGCCTGGATGACATTTTCTAAATCATAGTCATGTCAATGACCAAGATAGCACTCGTGTGAAGTGTAGCATTGATCCATCTGTACCTTTACAGAAGTAAGCACCAGGTGTAAAACCATCAGTGATGAAGCAGTCAAGAGACTTTTTCTGGAAATCCATTTATAGTTTTACTGCCTGTTACTTTTTTCTCCCTCATTTATGCTTATCAATGTGAAAGATGTAAATGCTTCGATGATAAATTATCCCCAGTCTTGGAAAAACACCCCCTGCTGTGATATATTTACATATTGCACAGTCACCATACCATTTTCGCGACTTTTTTAATGAAATTGGTTGCATATTTTTTTCTACGTTTCAACAGTCGAAATCTATGGGACCCGAAATTCAGTACCGCTGGAAAACTGGTGCTTCCCTCCCCCCACCTCCCCCCCCCCCCCCCACACATTTTGGCGCCATTAGTGCCAAAATTTTTTCATGACTGGGCCACCCCATATTCAGCTCCAAAAGTGAACAAGTGGGTTCCAGCGCTAATGAACCCTTCCAAAGTGGATTTTTCAGCGGTGTGGCTGTCTTAATTTGATCGTTACCACCATTGAGAAATTCAGCATGCAGGTAAGGGTTTCTAATGAGCCAGCTGCAAAAGGCCAGGGTTTGCAGCAAGGCCCTGAGGGGAGAAGGAGGTTGGAAGGAGTTTGGAAGGATGGCTGGTGCAAGAGGTACAAGGAGAGCCAACAGGTTCATTGATATGGAGCTGGAGACACTGATGGACGGTGTGAAGGACAGAAGAAGAATACTGTTTCCTGACGTGGGGAGACCTGGCAGACCGCCAGTACATAATACATGGAGGGAGATTGCAGGGAAGGTGTCAGGCACCTCCATATATATGAGGAGGGTGCTGGCCAGTCTGCACCTGGACCTTCAAAGATGTCGATGGTGAACGCCTTCTAGCTCTGATGCGACAGGCATCCTCCTCCTCCTTTTTCTCCTCAGGTGTTACTGTTGGCTCAACCTCCAGCGGCTGTGCCCTCATGATGGCCAGGTTGTGCAGCATGCAGCAGACCACGACACTTATGGAGACCCGTTGAGGAGAGTATTGCAAGGTGCCACCAGAGCGGTACAGGCTCCGGAACCTCTGCTTAAGGATGCCTATGCACTGCTCGATGATGCACCTGGTGGCACAATGAGCATCATTGTATGCATGCTCTGGCATTGTCCTGAGGTTCCGCAGTGGAGTGAGCAGCCAAGTGGACAGAGGATATCCCTTGTCACCAAACAAGCAACCTCAATCCTGATTCGGGCCAGTCAAGATGGCGGGCACACTGGTCTGGCGCAGAATGAACGAATCATGGCTGCTGCCTCCCTTGCCCGCTGCCTGACTGCACGTTGCTGACAGCGATACCTTCTCCTGTGTGCCACCCTTCTTCAGAGCAGGTGTACCAGGTGTACCCTCCCAACACTCCTCCCATCCTCAGGGTGAACCCTGCCAAGCAGGTCTCTGCAGCCCACAGGCCCCAACAAAAGAGTCAGACCTGAAAGTTGTACTAAAGTATGTGCAAACCTTTGAGCAGCACTCAGCAGGTTTAATGGAGCCAAAACAATTAATAAAACTATTCAAAAAGCTAAATACTGCCGATGATGGAATATGACATTAAAACTGTTATGTCTTTAGATGCTCTGATAATGACTCCATGAGGCAATGTGTTGTACTTGAACTGTAGTGACCTTAGTCCTTTATTGGTAACTCCAGAGTGAGGATCACACCTGGTGGCCTGCCTTTTATACTGGGCCAGGCACACCTGTACAGGTAACTTACAAGTCTCCCACTGCAGTGCCCTCTGGTGATACATCATATGTGATGGTACCAGCAATAAACATGTCGGATACATGAAAAAACGCTACTAATTAATAAAACTATATGAAAAGCTAACTACTGCAGATGTTGGAATTTGAAATAAAAATACTAAAATTAATAAAACTATTTCCGTACCAAAGGGAAAGATCACAGCAAATCTCCAGCAGTGTGGCGTTCGAGCACTGACTGAAATACCTCGCTGGGGTACTGCTTGAAGAAGTCATATCTTTTGTAGGTGAATTTCCCTGTCCAGTGGCCTGCACGCTGCTGAGCTCAACGCTGAAAACCTACCTTTACAGCGGCTTCACCCCGCCATTTCCGGCGGAAGTGCGCGCCGATCAAACACCCCATCCCCGCCCCCCCCCCACCCCCCCACCGCCACTCCCCTCGAGCTGAATATGGCTCAGGGAGGGAAAATCACTCGACCGGCGAAACCCCACAGTAGCTGTCCCTTCGGGGACACTGAATTTTGGCCCCACGGATTCATGCCCACTAGGAACAAAATAGAGAATGCCTGATTTAGAAATGTTACAGCTATTTACAAGAGGGGCTTTTCATCCCATCAGTCTGCGTTATATTCAAAATTCAGCTCCAGCAAAGAAGGAGCAATATTCCAACACACTGTGCAATCCAATCCAATATTATCAAGAGAGAGAGAGAGATCTTTATCACCATTCGATTTGTGCTGTACTTTGGAAACCAGGTTCAGAGGCGAAATGCTAACTGACTACATCACTCTGTCACATTTCAGTTTTACATCTTGTTTGCAAACAGAAATCTCAGGAATTTTTTTTTAAGTCTTCTCTGACTATCGATAATAACAACACATTGAAGTGCTTTGCACTTTGGAGTAAAGCCTGACATATTTGCATGTGTTAAGTATTGAGTAACTCCACGAGGCTAAGTACGGTGAGCTAGTACAGGCATGACCTTACTCCAGTTTATTCTCAAAGTGAGGATTCAACATGGCTGCCAACATTAGATACACGGCTTGCATGTATCTGCCAGTGACCACTAGGACTCCGAAACTCGCACCTTCCAGTGGCAAGTAAAACCCAGTTAACATACATAACATCATTCCCCCCAAAGTCCTTGGTGCTATATATGTAAACTTGTATTTACTCTGTACAGCCACCAGAGGACTCATCCCCTGGAGTACCAAGGGATCCCATAATCCCTTGGGAGCACAGGTATTTAAGGAGGCCTCACAGGTTGGAAAGGCACTCTGGAGAGCTGCAATAAAAGACTAAGGTCACACTTTACTTTGAGCTCACAGTGTTCAGTCTGACTATTTCTCCATACATAACAACTGGCAACGAGATACAGATAGCGAACCCAACGATGCAGAGAACAGTGGGCATCCTGGAGAAATTCTCGGAGGGAGATGATTGGGAAACTTTTGTGGAGCGACTCGACTAATACTTCGTGGCTAACGAGCTAGATGGGGAAGAGAGCGCTACCAAACGAAGGGCGATCATCCTCACCATCTGTGGGGCACCAACGTATGGCCTCAAAGAATCTGCTCACTCCAGCGAAACCCACGAAGAAATCGTACGATGATTTGTGCACACTGGTCCGAGAACATTTGAAACTGAAGGAAAGCGTTCTGATGGCGAGGTACCGGTTCTACACCTACAAAAGGTCTGAAGGCCAGGAAGTGGCGAGTTATGTCGCCGAGCTAAGACGCCTTGAAGGACATTGCGAATTTGAAGGACATTTGGAGCACATGTTCAGAGACTTTTTCGTACTTGGCATCGGCCACGAAACCATACTTTGCAAACTTTTGACTGTAGAGACTCCAACCTTGAGTAAGGTCATAGCGATAGTACCAGGCGTTCATTGCCACCAGTGACAATACTAAGCAAATCTCTCAGCACATAAGTGCTGCTACAAGTAATGTGAACAAAGTGATGTTGTTTTCGAATCGCAACGTACAGGGCAGGTCACACATACCTGCAGCTGCACATCCGCAGATGGCTCAGAGTCCACCATCAAGGGTGATAAATACAAGGCCATTAACACCTTATTGGTGCTGCGGGGGTGATCATCGTTTCCATTCATGCCGATTCAAAGAGTATGTTTGCAAGGGCTGTGGAACAATGGGACACCTCCAACAAGTGTGCAGGCGAGCTGCAAATCCTGTTAAACCTGCAAACCACCATGTTGCAGAGGAGGACAGATCCACGGAGGATCACGACAAACCAGAGCCTCAGACTGAGGAGGCAGAGGTACATGGGGTGCGCACATTCACCACAAATTGTCCCCGATAATGCTGACTGTTGAACTAAATGGACTCCCGGTGTAAATGAAGTTGGACATGGGCGCGAGCCAGTCCATTATGGGCAAAAGGACTTTCGAAAGATTGTGTTGCAACAACACCTCAAGGCCAGTCTTAACTCCAGTTCGCACAAAACTAAGAACTTACAAAAGAACTGATTCCCATAATCGGCAGTGCTACCGTAAAGGTCTCCTACAATGGAGCAGTGCACAAGCTACCACTCTGGGTTGTACCAGGCAATGGTCCTACGCTGCTCAGCAGGAGCTGGCTGGGAAAGATACGCTGGAACTGGGATGACGTCCGCTGACAACACTTCGTGTGCCCAGGTCTTAAACAGATTTCCTTCACTGTTCGAACCAGGCATTGGGAAATTCCAAGGAGCAAAAGTGAAGATCCACCTAATTCTGGGGGTGCAACCTATCCATCACAATGCGAGAGCAGTATCGTACATGATGAGAAAAAGGGTAGTGATCGAGACAGATTGGCTGCAAAACGAGGGCATCATTTCACCGATCGAGTTCAATGAGTGGGCCAGTCATATTGTCCCAGTCCTCAAGGGAGACAGCACCATCAGAATCTGTGGCGATTACGAAGTAACTATCAATCGTTTCTCCCTGCAGGACCAATACTCACTACCAAAGGTCGATGACCTCTTTGCTACTCTGCCGGGAGGAAAGACGTTCATGAAGCTGGATCTGACTTCAGCCTATATGAAGCAGGAACTGGAGGAATCATCGAAGGGCCTCACCTGCATCAACATGCACAAAGGTCTTTTTATTTATAACAGATGCCCGTTTGGAATTCGATCAGCAGCGGCTATATTCCAGAAAAACATGGAAAGCTTACTGAAGTCAGTCTCACACACACCGTGGTCTTCCAGGACAACATCTTGGTCACAGGTCGGAACACAGTCGAGCATCTGCAGAACCTGGAGGAGGTTCTTAGTTGACTCAACCACGTGGGGCTCAGGTTAAAACGCTCGAGGTGGAGTTCTTGGGAAGGAGGATTGCGGCAGACGGCATCAGGCCCACCAACGCGAAGACGGAGGCAATCGAGAACGCACCAAGGCCACAGAACGTGACGGAGCTGCGGTCATTTCTGGGACTCCTGAATTACTTTAGTAACTTCTTACTGGGTCTCAGCACACTGCTAGAACCATTGCATGTCTTACTACTAAAAGGGGTCGAATGGGTTTGGGGCAAAAGCCAAGAAAATGCCTTTGCAAAAGCGAGAAAATTGTAATGCTCAAACAAATTGCTTGTGTTGTATGATCCATGTAAGCATTTGGTACTAGCATGTGATGCGTCGTCATATGTCATCAGACGTGTATTGCAAGAAGCTAATGATTTTGGGAAACTGCAACCAGTTGCTTATGCATCTAGGTGTCTGTCTAAGGCTGAGAGAGCCGAGAGCATGATTGAAAAAGAAGTGTTAGCGTGTGTCTATGGGGTAAAGAAAATGCATCAATACCTGCTTGGGCTAAACTTTGAATTGGAAACTGACCATAAGCCACTCATATCCCTGTTTTCCGAGAGTAAAGGGATAAATACCAACGCATCGGCTCACATCCAGAGATGAGCGCTCACATTGTCCGCATACAACTACACCATCCGCCACAGACCAGGCACAGAAAACTGCGCCGATGCTCTCAGTAGGCTGCCATTACGCACCACGGGGATGGAAATGGCGCAGCCGCAGATTTAGCTATGGTTATGGAAACATTTGAGAATGAGCAATCACCCGTCACTGCCCGGCAAATCAAAACCTGGACGAGCCAGGACCGCTTATTGTCCCTAGTCAAAAACTGTGTGTTCCACGGGAGCTGGTTCAGTGTCCCAGTGGAAATGCAGGAAGAGATAAAGCCGTTCCAGCGGGACAACGATGAAATGTCTGTACAGGCAGACTGACTTCTGTGGGGCAATCGAGTAGTGGTTTCCAAGAAGGGCAGAGACACCTTCATCAATGACCTCCACAGTACCCACCCAGGCATTGTAATGCTAAAAGCGATAGCCAGATTCCATGTGTCGTGGCACGGTATCGATGCGGACTTAGAGTCCTGCGTTCACAGATGTAATACATGCTCGCAGTAAGGCAATGTATCCAGGGAGGTGACGCTAAGTTTATGGTCTTGGCCCTCCAAACCGTGGTCTTGGGTACACGTCGATATGCAGGCCATTTCTTGGGTAAAATGTTCCTTGTGGTTGTAGATGTGTACTCCAAGTGGATTGAATGTGAGATAATGTCAGCTAGCACATCCGCCGCCACTACTGAAAGCCTGCGGGCCATGTTTACCACACACGGCCTACCCGATGTCCTGGTGAGCGACAATGGGCCATGTTTTACCAGTGCTGAGTTCAAAGAATTCATGACCTGTAATGGGATCAAACATGTCACATCTGCCCTGTTTAAACCAGCATCCAATGGTCAGGCAGAGGGAGCAGTGCAAACCATCAAGCAAGGCTTGAAGAGGATAACTGAAGGCTCACTGCAGACTCCCCTATCCCAAGTCCTGCTTAGCTACTGCACGAGACCCCATTCACTCACTGGGAGCCCACTCGCTGAAATGCTCATGAAAAGAGCACTTAAGACAAGGCTCTCATTAGTTCACCCTGGTCTACATGAACAGATAGAGAGCAGGCGGCTTCAACAAAGTGCATACCATGATAGCGCAAATGTGTCACGTGAGATTGAAGTCAATGATCCTGTATTTGTATTGAATTATGGACAAGGTTCCAAGTGGCTTCCCGGCACTGTCGTGGCCAAAGAGGGGAGCAGGGTGTTTCGGGTCAAACTTTTAAATGGACTCATTCAGCGGAAACACTTGGACCAAATCAAACTGAGATTCACGGACTATCCTGAGCAACCCACCTTGGACCCTACCTTTTTTGATCCCCCAACATACACACCAGTGGCAACCGGCACCACGGTTGACCACGAAGCAGATCCCAGCAGCCCAGTAGGACCCAACACACCAGGCAGCCCAGCAAGGCCAGCTGCATAGCAGCCCAGCGAGGGCCCAGCAAATGATTCAACAATACCAGCTTTCACACCGAGACAATCAACCAGGACAAGAAGGGCACCAGATCGACTCACATTGTAAATAGTTACACTATTGACTTTGCGGGGGGAGTGTTGTTATATATGTATACTCTGTACAGCCACCAGAGAACTCATCCTCTGGAATCCCAAGGGATCCCATAATCCCTTGGGAGCACAGGTATTTAACGAGGCTTCACAGGTTGGAAAGGCACTCTGGAGACCTGCAATAAAAGACTAAGGTCACACTTTACTCAGTGTCCAGTCTGACTATTTCTCCATACATAACACTTGGTATAGGTTGTATTTACAAGTTGAGATGGTCTGGGGCCTTCCGCTCCCTGGTTGATCTCAGTTCGAACCCAAGCTTAGGAAGTTAGTAGGACCATTGCTGCATTGCGGAGCAGTTGGTCTGACAGGACTGTCGGGGGTGGTAGTTTCGTCTTCGTGAATGACACAAGGGTCAACTCATGGTTGGATATATGTTGGTTGGTCGATGATGATGTCATCTTCAATTTGTTGTGGGTTGTCTGTGAATCGCAGTTTGGTTTGGTCAATGTGCCTCTTGCATGTTGGCCATTTAACAGTTTGACTACAAACACCCTGTTCCCCTGCCTTGACCAAAACCGTGCCAGCAACCCACTTTGGACCATGACCATAATTCAGGACAAACACAGAGACATGAACAGCAATGTCACGTGATACGGCCATGTGATCATAGTACCATTGCTGCCGTTGCCTTCCAGTTTTGACGTAATCATTGAGATCCCAGTGTACAAGGGAGAGCCTGGTTTTGAGGCATCTCTTTATTAACAGTTCGGCAGCAGGGACCCCGGTGAGCAAGTGAGGTCTCGTCCGGTAACTGAGCAGAATTCCAAGCGGAGGATTCCTCAGTGGTGGAGCCAGTGCAGTGGGTAAGGTACACACACTGTAGAGTGGGTTAGTGGTAATGTTTGGTGGTGGGCAGGGCCACAGGACTGTGTGGGCTCCTTGTCCTCCATTGGTGGTGGAAGTCTGGTCATCCCAGGGTCCGCCAGGAAAGCTGGAGGGTGCTGGCCTCTCGCTCCCGGTGCTGGCCCTGGTGGCCAGGGGGTGTAGCGCCGATCTGGGGCAGGTTGCCAGTGGTGGTGGCTGTGCTGCCCATTGACCGCTGTCCCTGCAGCGGGTCTGTTCCCATTGGGTGTGTGTGAGCCCTTCCTGCGGCATCACATTTGTCCCAAAAGCCCAGGCTACATGGTCAGGTAACCCGCAGGACCTGGGGGTCTCCCACAGGGGGATACCTCTGGCATTTACATTGTACCTGTAGAACCCGGCGTCCTTTGACAGTCTACTTTCTGCATACGTACACATTGGCTCCAATCACAAATAGTCGATTCTACACAGTTATCTCTCTTTACATTATCATTTTTAGCACTTACAACACTTTCTTGTGTAATGGTGTCTCCATACAGGGTTACATTTATCATATTAAAATTTCTAGCATCATCATTTAACAGTGCAAACTTGTTGCTAACATTACTTTCACAAGCATTCATTACATTTTTTTCATTAGTTAATCCGGCATCACAATTCAACGTTACATTTGCATACCTGCATTCGCTTACTGCACTTTTAACTTTAAAGTCCTTGGCATCGCTGTGCCTAGAGTGAAACTGTCCCTTTAATTTCTTTGGGTTACCAGTCTCCTTTAAGGGGGCCTTCCAATCCAGTTCGCCGCTCGGTGCCACGTGTCGCTCCTCCAACGCTGCCTTTCGTGGTCTGGTAGCGGCCATTTTGATTTTAGGTTCTTTGCCTCGTGGTGCAACTGCCATCTTCTCGCTCTCCTCGAGGTAGGCGTGGTGATCTTTTCCTTCTGAGGTTCGGCCACAGATATCGGGAATCCACCTTTTTCATCGATCTTCTTCCCTCGGAGTCCAGCCACGACTCAGAAGGTGAGGTCTGGACGCTCGGTTTGGGTGATTTCTCCACCGTGTTGTGCAGTCTTCACCGTGCATTCGAGCTGGACGGTAGGATTTCTAGGTGCTGCAATGGATCTGCGTGGAATGTCGATCGCTGGGACCCGGAGGCTGTCGTCGCTCCGACCAATTTGGACCTGCATCATCCAACTTCTTCCCAGCAGTGTTGGACCATCGCTGGCAACAATCCACAGGGGGAGCTTGTTCATTGCGCCGCCCTGGGAGACCTGGACGTCCATGCTGCCAACGACTGGGATGGTGCCTTTGGTGTAGATGAGCAGCTTTGCCTGGATAGGAGACAGCTTTGGTCGTTCGGCGGGATTGTTCCAAAGTTTTTTGAAGGTCATCTGGCTCATCACAGACTGGCTCGCCCCTGTGTCGATCTCCATCGAAACTGGAACTCCATTGATGTCCACTTCCATACTCCACGGGGAACTCTCGGTGGAGCAGGTATAAATTCCGTACTCTTCTTCCAGGGGTTGAGCAGCTTCGTCTTCATCAGTGTCGGAACCCAGGTGATCGGCCAACTCTTCAGCAACGCGGTAAGTAAAGCTTTTTCTGCACATTCTCTGAAGGTGACTTTTCGCGTTGCAGCCTTTGCAGGTATAGTCTTTGTAGCAGCACTGGTGGGCCCTGTGGTTTCCTCCACAGTGTCAGCACGGGGCTAGCCGGTTGGCCCCATGTGACGCAATCAGGGTTGCGGGACTCGGGGCAGCATTTCTGCCTTTGAAAGTCGCCATTCTGTTCATTGTGCTCGTCAGTTTAGAGTCCTATGTGTGGGTCATCATTTGTTTGGAGTCGCAGACCAAAATCACAAAGGCCTGGCTCACTTTGATTGCCTTCTGCAGGGTGACTATGATGTCCGCAGAGAGCAGTTTGTGGAGGAGGCCCTCATGGCCGATTCCAATAACAAATATGTCCCTTAGTGCTTCGGTGAGGTGGTCACCAGAATCACATGGTGCAGCCAACCTTCTTAAATCGGCAGCATACTTAGCAATTTCTTAACCTTCAGTTCGCCGGTGAGTGTAAAACCGGTGCCTGGCTGTGAGGATGCTCTCTTTGGGTTTCAGTTGCTCTTGTATTAAGGTTACGAGCTCCCCATAGCTCTTGGTTGTTGGCTTCACTGGGGCTAGCAGGTCCCTGACGAGGCCATGGATAGTGGGCCCACAACTGCTGAGCAGGATGGCTCTGCGCTTGTTCACCAGTGTGGCCGGTGAGTCCCCATCCAGGTCGCTGGCTATGAAGAAGTGTTCTAACCTTTCCACGAAGGCATGCCAATCTTCTCCATTGGTGAATTGTTGGAAGTTGTTGAGATTAGACATGTTGTGTGTGGAATTCCTGACCTCGTCGCCAGTTATTGTGTATGTAGGCACTCTGTTAATGACTCCACGAGGCAGAGATATGGCACTTGAACTGTACAGACTGTAGTCCTTTATTGCAGCTCCTGCCTTCATCATGACAATGCCTGGGTGGGTACTGTGTAAATCTCGCACAAAAGTTCCCCTAGCTTTTTTTGGCATCACAACACGATTACCCCATAACAGACAATCAGACTTAATAGACAATTCATCTTTGTGGCAGCTATAAGGCTTAATTTCATCCTGCATTTCCCTGGGGATGGCAAACCAATTTCCATTTAGGACACACCTTTTTACGCTTGACAGTACAGGATCCTGGCTGGTCCAGGTCCTAATTTGATGAGCTGTGACAGGTGACCCCTCACTCTCGAAGGCATCCATGACCAGCAGCAAGTCTGCGGGCTGCGGCATTTCCACTCCGGTTGTGGGAAATAGTAGCCAGCTAATCGCATCAGCAGTTTTCGGTGCCTGGTCTGTGACGGATGACATAATCATAAGCGAATAATGTCAGTGCCCATCTTTAGATGCGGGGTGGGGCATTGGTGTTTATACCTTTGCTCTCAGAAAACAATGAAATGAGTGGCTTGTGGTCTGTTTCAAGCTCAAGCCGAACCCCAATCAGGTATTGGTGCATTTTCCTAATCCCAAATATGCATGCTAAAGCCTCGTTCTCTACCATACTATAGGCTTTTTCTGCCTTAGATAGACTTCTGGAAGCGTATGCAACTAGTTGGAGTTTGCCTGATACATTGGCTTGCTGGAACACACAACTGATCCCATATGATGAGACGTCGCAGGCCAGCACTAACTGCTTACATAGATCATAGTGCACCAGCATTTTATTGGAACATAGCAGGTTCCTGGCTCTCTCAAAGGATCTGTCTTTAGATTTGCCCCAAATCCAGCCATTACCCTTTCTCAGCAACATGTGCAAGGGCTCTAGCAATGTGCTCAAACTAGGTAGAAAGTTACTGAAATAGTTGAGAAGACCCAGGTACAAACGCAGCACAATCACACTCCGGGGTCTGGGTGCATTCTTGATGGCCTCTGTCTTCGAGTCCGTAGGCCTGATGCCGTCTGCTCAATCTTTCTCCCCAGGAATTCGATTTCTGGTGCCATGAAAACGCACTTGGAGCATTTTAGCCTGAGTCCCAGTCTGCCCAGACGACGTAGAACCTCTTCCAGGTTGTGCAGGTGTTCGGTGGCGTCGCGACCGGTGATCAGGATGTCATCTTGGAACACCACGGTTCTCGGGACGGCCTTCAGTATACTCTCTATGTTTCTTTGAAATATGGCTGCCGCCAAGCGAATTCCGAAAGGACATCTGTGGTATATAAACAGACTTTTGTGGTATATAAACAGACCTTTGTGCGTGTTGATGCACGTCAGTTTTATCGAAGATTCGACCAGCTCCTGTGTCATGTAAACGGAGGTCAGGTCCAATTTGATGAATGACATCCCCTCCGCTAGCGTTGCAAACAGGTCATCAGCCTTGGGTAATGGGTACTGATCCTGTATCGAGACTCGGTTGATCGTTACCTTGTAGTCACCGCAGATCCTGACCGTGCCATCACTTTTCAACACCGGGACAATTGGACTGGCCCATTCGCTGAACTCGACTGGTGATATGATTCCTTCCCATTGAAGTCTGTCAAGTTCAATCTCGACCTTTTCCCTCATCATGTACGGAACCGCCTGAGCCTTGTGATGGACGGGTCTTGCATCCAGGCCTAGATGGATCTGCACCTTGGCTCCCGTGAAGTTGCCGATGCCTGGTTCGAACAATGAGGGAAGCTTGCTCAGCACTTGAGCACATGAAGTTTCATCCATTGATGATAAGGCTTTAATATCATTCCAGTTCCATTTAATTTTTTTCAAGCCAACTCCTGCCGAACAGTGTTGGGCCATTGCTTGGAACAATCCACAAGGATATATCATGCACAGCTCCATCGTACGATACCTTTACTGCCACACTGCCAATGACTGATATGAACTCTTTGGTTTAGATACGCAGCTTCGCATTGATTGGGCTCAGTTTGGGTCTTTTTGCCTTAGTGTCCCACAGCTTCCCGAGAGTCCTCTGGCTCATTATTTACTGACTCGCACCCGTGTCCAATTCCATGGATACTGGAACCCCATTTAATTTAACTTCCAACATTATCGGAGGACTTTTGGTAAAAGAATGTACCCCATACACTTCTTCGTCTTGTACCTCGGGTTGAGTTGCCTGTGCCACTTGATCCACGCTGGATCGATCATCCTCAGCCACGTGGTGTGTCACAGCACGCTTGCTCGGTCGCTGACACATTTGCAGAAGGTGCCCCATTGCTGCACAGCCTTTGCCCACATATTGCTTGAATCGGCGTTGATGGACCCGATGATAGCCCACGCAACGCCAACAAGGCGAGATTTGATTCACCCCCAATGGCGGACTTTGAGCAGTTACAGGTCATACAAACGCGGACGAGTAGGCTCTGCCATGTGCAGCTCTGCCTGCCGACGATATTACTTTATGCACAGTACTTGCCGATGAGTTTTGATGCTGGGAAGATATCTGTTTTGAGTTTTCGTCCATGGACATGCACGCCTGGCCGATCGTGATGGCCCTGCTCAGGTCTAGAGATTCAGCAGCCAGCAGCTTGCAAAGGATGACCTCGTGGCCAATGCCAAGCATGAAAAAGTCCCGCAGCATTTCCTCCAATGCAGCTCCGAAGTTGCATGGCCCAGCGAGACGTCTCAGATCGGCGACAAATTCTGCCACGTACTGGCCCTCGGAGCGATTGTGTGTATAGAAACGATACCTCGCCATGATGATGCTTTCCTTCGGTTTAAAGTGGTTCCGAACCAGCGTATACAATTCAGCGTAAGTCTTATGCATTGGTCGAATTGGTGAGAGTAGATTCTTGATAAGGCCATAAATTTTAGACCCACAAACGGTGAGGAGAACCGCCCTGCACTTAATTGCGTTATCGATTCCTTCCAATCCATTGGCTACGAAGTACTGGTTGAGGCGATCAGTGAAATCCTCCCAGTCTTCCACGAATCTCTCCAAAATTCGAACAGACATGGTTGCATGAAAGTTTGTATTTTTAACTCGTCGCCAATTGTTAAGTATAGAAGAACTCCACGAGGCTAAGTTCGGTGAGCTCGTTCAGGCATGACCTTACTCCAGTTTATTTATTCTCAAAGTGAGGATTCAACATGGCTGCCAACATTATATACACGGCTTGCACGTGTCTGCCAGTGACCATTAGGACTCCGAGAGTCACGCCCTCCGGTGGCAGGTAAAACCCAGTTTACATACATAACATCATGAAGTCCTTTTTGAGATTAATCAGCCTTCTGGTGATTCACAGACACATGAAAAACAAACTTGAATAAATTTGCTTTAAACTTTTCTCATAAAATACATTTGAAGTACAGTATCAAAGCGAAAATGTGAGAGTCAAACAGTGTGATGACTGCAGGCAAATGCTAACACCATGTGAAGTAGTTAAATTATACTTCTGTTGATGTAATTGGAGGAGCGATTAAATGTCACATGGCTGTCACACAAAAGCATTATTAACTCATTCTTCCAGCAAGGATAATGAATAATGCTGGGATATAATTAAATCCTTTCAGTTATGCTAAACACAAAGACAGTGAAGGTAATTATAAGTTTAATCACCGGGCGATAAACGTGTGATCGTGAATCGGCAGCCTCTTCTACACACCACCGATTTGTTTTCCGTTGAAGTCAAACGGGCTGAAAATTCGCTAGCACTGGTTTTTTGTCAGGTGATAAAAGTTTAAATTACCCTCAGGGGAATCTGAAGCACTTTAACATTGGTACCTTTCTGTCATGCTGAATAATTTGATCAAGCAATATTTTTTATCGTTCTCTTAAAAATGTTTTGAACATATTGGGAATAAAAGTCAGTGTCGACAGCGGTGCAAAATGGGTGGTAACAAATCGGACACCTGTTATATTAACCACTCAATTTTTCTTTCCATTGAAATCAATTGGGAAATTATTAAAGTGCCAGGTGAACAGGAAGTGGGTGAAGGAAGAGTGCCAACTTTATTGGGAGGGGATGGAAAAAGAGTACCAGCTTGAACTTTAGTTATTTGTTCCTGGGATGTGGGTGTTGCTGGCAAGGCTAGCATTTATTACCATCCCTAATTGCCCTTGAGAATGTGTTGGTGAGCCACCTTCTTGAACCACTGCATTCCTTGTGCTGAAAGTACTCCAACAGTGCTGTTAGGGAGTTCCAGGATTTTAACCCAGTGACGATGAAGGAATGACGATATATTTCCAAGCCAGGACGGTGTGTAACTTGGAGGGGAACTTGCAGGTGATGGTGTTCCCTTGTTCCATGTGCCTGTTGCCGTTGTCCTTCTAGGTGGTAGATGTCGCCGGTTTGGCAGGTGCTGTCGAAGAAACCTTGGTGAGTTGCTGCAGTGCATCTTGTAGATGGTACACACTGCAGCCACAGTGCGCCAGTTATGGAGGGAGTGAATGTTTAAGGTGATGGATGGGGTGCCGATCAAACAGGTTGCTTTGTCCTTGATGATGTCGAGCTTCTTGAGTGTTGGAGCTGCACTCATCTAGACAAGTGCCGATATTCCATCACACTCCTGACTTGTAGATGCTGGAAAGACTTTGGGGAGTCAGGAGGTGAGACATTTGCCACAGAATAACCAGCATCTGACCCGCCCTTGTTGCCACAGTATTTATATGGCTGGTCCAGTTTGGTTTCTCGAAAATGGTGACCCCCAGGATATTGATGGTGGGGGATTTGGCGATGGTAATGTCGTTGAATGTCAAGGGGCGGTGGCTAGACTCTCATTTGAAGATACTCATTGCCTGCCACTTGTGTGGTGCGAATGTTACTTGCCACTTATCAGCCTATGCCTGAATGCCATCCAGATCTTGCTGCATGCAGGCATGGGCTGCTTCATTATCTGAGCAGCTGCGAATGGAACTGAACACTGTGCAGTTATCAGCAAGCATCCCCACTTCTGACATAATGGAGGGAAGGCCAATGATGAAGCAGCTGAAGATGGTTGGGCCTGGGACACTGCCCTGAGGAACTCCTGCAGCGATGTCCTGGGGCTGAGATGCTTGACCTCCAACAGCCACAACCATCTTCCTGTGTGCTAGGTATGACTCCAGACAGTAGAGATTTTTCCCCCTGATTCCCATTGACTTCAATTTTACTAGGGCTCCTTGATGCCACACTCAGTTAAATGTTGCCTTAATGTCAAGGGCAGTCACTCTCACCTCACCTTTGGAATTCAGCTCTTTTGTCCATGTTTGGACCAAGGCTGTAATGAGGACTGGAGCCATGGTCCTGGCAGAACCCAAACTGGGCATTGGTGAGCAGGTTATTGGTGAATAAGTGCCGCTTGATGGCACTGTCGACAACACTTTCCATCACTTTGCTGATAATTGAGAGTAGATTGATGGGGCGGTAATTGGCCGGATTAGATTTGTCCTGCTTTTTGTGGACAGGACATATCTGGGTAATTTTCCATATTTTTGGGTAGATGCCAGTGTTGTAGCTGTACTTGAACAGCTTGGCTAGAGGTGCGGCTAGTTCTGGAGCGCAAGCTTTCAGCACAACAGCCGAGTTGTTGTCAGAGTCTATAGCCTTTGCTGAATCCAGTGTGTGCAGCCGTTTCTTGATATTACGTGGAGTGAATCGAATTGGCCAAAGACTGGCTTCTGCGATGGGGGAACCTCAGGAGGAGGCCGATATGGATCATCCACTCGGCATATCTGGCTGAAGATGGTTGATGATGATGATGAACTGAGTTGGAGGAAGAGAAGAGAGTCAAAGTGAACTGAGGGGGAGATGGATTGTCATTTTCAATGGGTGGAAAGACAAGCTGAATTGAGGATGGGTGGAGAAAGGGTAGCGTGCCTGTATGAACTTGAGAGGATTGGAAGCGGAGAGAGTGGGGGAGAAATTCCCTACCTTAGCGCCACCCATTAGCGTGGCATTAAGTCAGGAAAGTGCTGGCCGCTGCTCTTCTGCCAGCTGGTGGCGGGTCCTCCATTTTCAAATGTCCCAGTAGCGCTGCCGTTCTGAACAAGCGACCTGAAAAAGAAAATGGTGGAGTGGTGACATCAGTTACCGTGCAACACCACTGCAAACTTTGATCCTAGCGCTGAGTTCATTGTGCAAGCAGACTCACAAAGATGGTGTCAGCACCTCTTCAAGGGACACACACATCTTTCATGTAAGTTTGCATTTAAACCTTTGGACCGGGTTTTTTGATTTTATTGAAGTAGTGGCTTGCTGCAATAGATGTTAAAAGTTTTTTAAATGTGTAGGAATGCTGCTGATTGTTTGCAAGTCCTCTGCTGGTAAAGGAAGGAGACTTAGAAGACAGAAAATGCTACAAATACTCAGCAGGTCAGGCAACATCCGTGCAGAGAGAAACAGAGTTAACATTTCAGGTCGAGATGCTCCTGACCAGCTGAGTATTTCCAGCATCTTATGCTGTTATTTTAGATTTACAGCATCCACTCGCAGAGGGAAGAGGAAGACACAGAAGAGAAAAAAGCCAAGGAGGAGGAGGCAGAAGGAAGGCTGCATCCCAGACAGCTCCTTTCTGGCTGGAATATCCGGGATTGAATCATCTGCCTGCGGTACCAGTGAACACAACCCCAATTCTCCTTTCAACATTTGTCCCACCCCTTACCTTCCCTCTGTTACTGACCATCACAGCATCCTATTGGCCACAATTCTGAAATAAAAGCCAGCACAAAGCAAACTTTACAACCCAACTTTATCCATCTATCTATCCAATATTACATTAAAGAAATCAACTAATCACTCTTGTGCATTCCCTTAGTGGCTATAGCATAGCTAGTGGAAGGCTGCTGACTTTCAGTGGGGAACACTGCAGATGGCCTTGCAGGACAAACTCGAGGAGCTGGTGGCTGGAGTGTGAAATTGTGTGATGGTGTTTCTTCTTCTTAAAAACCACCACAAAGCAAACTTTGCAATCCAACTTTATAAGAACATAAAACATAGGAACAGGAGGAGGCCATACGACCCCTCATGCCTTCTCCGCCATTCATCATCATCATCATCATCATAGTCAGTCCCTCAGAATCGAGGAAGACTTGCTTCCACTCTTAGCATGAGTTCTTAGGTGGCTGTACAATCCAATACGAGAACCACAGTTCGGACAGATAGACGTTGAGGGAAAAGGTGGGCAGGGGGCCTGGTTTGCCGCATGCTCCTTCCGCTGCCTGCGCTTGATTTCTGCATGCTTTCAGCGACAATATTCAAGCAGCTCAGCGCCCTCCCGAATGCACTTCCTCCACTTAGAGCGGTTTATGGCCAAGGACTCCCAGGTGTCAATGGGGATGACGCACTTTATCAGAGAGGCTTTGAGGGTGTCCTTGTAACGTTTCCTCTGCCCGCTTTTGGCTTGTTTGCTGTGGACGAGTTCCGAGTAGAGCGCTTGCTTTGGGAGTCTCGTGTCTGGCATGCGAACTATGTGGCCTGCCCAGCAGAGCTGGTCAAGTGTGGCCAGTGCTTCAATGCTGGGGATGTTGGCCTGGACAAGGACGCTAATGCTTGTGCATCTGTCCTCCTGGGGGATTTGCAGGATCTTGCAGAGATATCACTGGTGGTACAGCAGGCGGTTAAGAAAGCAAATGGCATGTTGGCCTTCATAGCGAGGGGATTTGAGTACAGGGGCAGGGAGGTGTTACTACAGTTGTACAGGGCCTTGGTGAGGCCACACCCTGGAGTATTGTGTACAGTTTTGGTCTCCTAACTTGAGGAAGGACATTCTTGCTATTGAGGGAGTACAGCGAAGGTTCACCAGACTGATTCCTGGGATGGCGGGACTGACATATCAAGAAAGACTGGATTAACTGGGCTTGTATTCACTGGAGTTCAGAAGAATGAGAGGGGATCTCATAGAAACATTTAAAATTCTGACGGGTTTAGACAGGTTAGATGCAGGAAGAATGTTCCCAATGTTGGGGAAGTCCAGAACCAGGGGTCACAGCCTAAGGATAAGGGGTAAGCCATTTAGAACCGAGATGAGGAGAAACTTCTTCACCCAGAGAGTGGTGAACCTGTGGAATTCTCTACCACAGAAAGTTGTTGAGGCCAATTCACTAAATATATTCAAAAAGGAGTTAGATGTAGTCCTTACTACTAGGGGATCAAGGGGTATGGCGAGAAAGCAGGAATGGGGTACTGAAGTTGCATGTTCAGCCATGAACTGATTGAATGGTGGTGCAGGCTCGAAGGGCCGAATGGCCTACTCCTGCACTTATTTTCTATGTATCTATGTATCTATGTATCGAGCGACTTGAGGTGTCTACTGTACATGGTCCACGTCTCTGAGCCATACAGGAGGGCGGGTATTACTATGGCCTTGTAGACCATGAGCTTGGTGACAGTTTTGAGGGACTAATCTTCACACTCTTTTCCTCAGGCGGCCGAAGGCTGCACTGGCGCACTGGTGGAGTGTTGGATCTCATCATTAATGCCTGTTCTTGTTGATAGGAGGCTCCTGAGATAGGGGAAGTGGTCCACGTTGTCCAGGGCCACGCCGTGGATCTTGATGTTTGGGGGGCAGTGCTGTGCGGTGAGGACAGGCTGGTGGAGGATCTTTGTCTTACTAATGTTTAGCTTAAAGCCCATGCTTTGATACGCCTCGTAAATACATCGACTATGTTCTGGAGTTCAGCCTCTGTGTGTGCACAGACGCAGGCGTCATGGCTGATCTGATCATGGACTCAGCTCCACTTCCCTGCCCGCTCCCCAAAACCCCTTATTCCCTTATCGTTTAAGAAACTGTCTATTTCTGTCTTAAATTTATTCGACGTCCCAGCTTCTACAGCTCTCCGAGGCAGAAAATTCCACAGATTTTCAACCCCCTGAGAGAAAAAATTCCTTCTCATCTCTGTTTTAAATTGATGGCTCCTTATTCTAAGATCATGCCCTCTAGTTCTAGTCTCCCCTGTCAGTGGAAACATCCTCTCTGCATCCACCTTTTCAAGCCTCCTCATAATCTTATACGTTTCGATAAGATCACCTCTCCTTCTTCTGAACTCCAATGAGTAGAGGCCCAACCTACTCAACCTTTCCTCATAAGTCTAGCTCCTCACCCCTGGAATCAACCTAGTGAACCTTCTCTGAACTGCCTCCAAAGCAAGTATATCCTTTCGTAAATATGGAAACCAAAATTGCACGCAGTATTCCAGGTGTGGCCTCACCAATACCTTGTATAGCTGTAGCAAGACTTCCTGCTTTTATACTCCATCCCCTTTACAATTAAGGCCAAGATTCCATTGGCTTTCCTGATCACTTGCTGTACCTGCATACTATCCTTTTGTGTTTAATGCACAAGTAGCCCCAGGTCCCGCTGTACTGCAGCACTTTGCAATCTTTCTCCATTTAAATAATAACTTGCTCTTTGATTTTTTTCTGCCAAAGTGCACGACCTCACACTTTCCAACATTATACTCCATCTGCCAAATTTTTACCCACTCACTTAGCCTTTCTATGTCCTTTTATGCAGCTATCCATCCAATATGACATCAAGAAATTAACTCATCTCCCTTATGCATTCCCTTAGTGACTGTCTTATGTGTGCCTTTGCCTAACCTACTGATGTCACACCATGCTACCCCAGTGGCTGCAGCATGGCTTGTGGAAGGCTGCTGAATTTCAGTGGAGGACACTGCAACTGGCCTTGTTGGTTGTCCTTCAGATGTTTGTGCTGGGAGTGTCAAATCAATCTTCTACTTCTTTTTCTTCTTCTTCACTCTCCTTTCCCTCTTCTTGGCCAACGACTGGCTGGGCAGGCTGCATTTCTTAGGTGTAGGAAATGAGCAAGGCACAAGGATGGATTTGTAGTGAGGGGAGAGTGGAAGCCTAGAGGCGCATGCCAGAAGGAGGATAACGTATGAGGATTCCAGCAACCTGTATCCTTTCAGCCTGTCACTGGCCAAGGCTTCAGCCATGTTCCTGCCAAGAATGGCCTGCACCGTCTCCTCCAAGGGGGTGAGGTGAGGCAAGGAATGGGAGATGTGCCTCATGATTGGTGCAGATTGTTGGTAGGTGAGTGATTGTGGTGAGAGGGGGTCGTGCATTGAGCAGTGTGTGAGGCTAGTGGTGCAGATGGTAGGAGTCGGCTCTTGAAGATGCAAACACTGGCCTTGACAATTTGTCTGAGGTCATGAAGCTTCTTTGGGTACTGGAGCCAGGTTGTGGGGGTCAAATGGTGGCGGTGATGGCCTCGGTGATGTGGACTCACATCGTTCTTTGTGGAAGGCCTCCTGGCCCCTATGGGTAGAGGACCTCTGTTGCAGTGTTGACCTCCTGCTGAAAGCTGGAGTACTACATGTAAGACCTTGTGAACCCCTTTCCTGGCGTGCTGAGCCATTTGTGTTCATGCAAAAGCACTTTTAACATTTTTTAGGTGCGGAAAGAAATTCAGATTCAAGAGCTGAAGACTGCTATTTGGATTTCTTTTTAATGTTTGTGTTTCTTTTTAAAAGGCAGTAATGGCTGAAAAATTTATTTTATCAATTGATTTGAATTTGAATTTGTTTTGAAAGCATTGACCCTTTAATTCATAGCCTTTTTAATTGCCCCACAATTCAATGCATCAATTACCCTAATATTAACTAGGATGAAATTAGTGTAAATGTTATAGAGGGTGCGGAATTCCTAAATTGCATTCAGGTGAACTTTTCTAGCCATTATGCAACAAGCCCACAAACTGACCCCCGTCCGGATGGAATTCTTCATCGGCGCCAAGCCCCAAAACCTCCCTTGGGAGCCGGCGCCTCACAACTTGAGCCTCCTCGGGAAAATTCTCACCATGTCTTTCAGTTCTGCGTGGAGGGGATTCCTGTACGGACCGCTCTTGCACACTCTCCACATTGCCATTCTTGTCTGCCGTCCGGACACGCCATGGCGCACCACCTTGCTGTCCGGAGGAAGCAGGGGTCCCCAGTGGAGTGCACTCTATGCGGGAGTCCTCCCTCTATTTATTGGGGACTTGGCATGGAGGGTGTTGCACGGAGCAGTCCCGTGCAATAAGTTTTTAAGTCGGTTCACGGGCTCCCAGGCCGCCTGCAATTTCTGCGGTCTCGACAGTCCTTGTTCCATGCTTTTATGGAATGTGCAAGGTTGCAGCCCCTCTTCCAATATTTGAAGGGGCTGCTCCTCAAATTCTGGTTCCACTTCAGTACCACACTCCTGATCTTTGAGCACCCTGTGCGGAGGGGAGCGGGCAGGTCGGATGGCTTCCTCGTAAGACCGCTCCTGGGCATGGCCAAGGGGGCCATCAGCCAGTCCAGGCAGCGGGCGGTTGAGGGGATCGTTCAGCCTGACTGCCTGCCTCTCTTCCGCCATTATATCCGAGCCAGGGTGTCCCTGGAGATGGAGCATGCGGTGTCCACCGGTACGCTCGCGGCCTTCCACGAGAGGTGGGCGCCTGAGGGACTGGAGTGCATCATCACCCCCGGCAACCAAATTTTAATTTGATTTTAATGTCTAACACTTGTTAGCATGACTTAAATGGTCACTTGTTATCATCACTGAAATGGTGACTTGTTAGCATGATTGAAATGGTCACTTGTTATCATTACTTAAATGGTCAACTTGTTATCATTACTTAAATGGCCACTTGTTCTTTAAAATGTTCAATTTCTTATTCTTTCTAAAGTTTTGGGGATTTTGAGGGAAGGGTGGGTTAGTGCGGGGGTTGGGGGGTTGGAGGGAGAGTGTTGTTCATTAGTTCTTAAAAAAAATGTTGTTTCCTAATAAAAAGAAAAACATTTCTACAACTTTTGTACCTTCTCTCTTACTTACATAAGTTTACAATGTACAGTTTTTCATGCATATTTGTTTGTTTATTCTGTTTCCCCACGCAAATGAAACTTTTGTTTAAACGTAACTGTATTTGAACGTTTGAATATCAACAATAATAGTTCATGCGAAGCGTTCATTAATGAGCTGCTGACACAAAAGCTTAGCGGCCGTGTAACTGCCACTGACTACTGGTCTTCGGGAAGGGTGTGGTGGTACCGGTGCTCGATCGCCAGGCTGATTAAGCTCCCCTATCTTCTCGCCCGCGTCCTCTCCCGCCTGTTCCAACAATATCATTAAATAACTTCACTATGTAAAAGCTATTTACTAAATAATTCCAATATATGAGATCTATTTAGCATAAATAAGTTGATAATACCTATTTATATTCCCTGTCCCAAATTTCTGAGTACAATTTGCTTCAATTTTACTCTCTAAATAACTCAGAACTAATTCTCCACCATTCCTCAGAAGCTAAAAATGGCCATTTCCCTCTCTAAGGCTTTGAAAAAGCAACTATTTTTGAGCACTCTTTTGGGCCTTGCATCGACCCAGCGAAGTGCATGCTAGGTGCCGAAACTTGGGATGGGCCTTGTGTGGGCGATCATTTGGGCGATCATCTCAGCGATCAAAGTGGAAACTTGGGGACCTATTTTTCGGGCGATGTTTTGCGCCTAGTTTCCACTTTTTGCTCAAAATGGGCGATAGAGGTCCATTTTGGGTGATAGATGGGCCTTAGATGGGCGATGTGAAGTGAAAAGTCTAGCCCATAGAAAATAGGTGCAGGAGTAGGCCATTCGGCCCTTCGAGCCTGCACCACCATTCAATAAGGTCATGGCTGATCATTCATCTCAGTACCCCATTCCTGCTTTCTCTCCATACTCCTTGATCCCTTTAGGCGTAAGGGCCATATCCAACTCCCTCTTGAATACATCCAATGAACTGGCATCAACAACTCTTTGTGGTAGGGAATTCCACAGGTTAACAACTCTCTGAGTGAAGAGGTTTCTCCTCATCTCAGTCCTAAATGGCTTGTCCCTTATCCTTAGATTATGTCCCCTGGTTCTGGACTTCCCCAACATCGGGAACATTCTTCCTGCGTCTAACCTGTCCAGTCCCGTCAGAATTTTATATGTTTCTATGAGATCCCCTCTCATCCTTCTAAACTCCAGTGAATACAGGTCCAGTCGATCCAGTCTCTCCTCATATGTAAGTCCTGCCATCCCAGGAATCAGTCTGGTGAACCTTCGCTGCACTCCTTCAATAGCAAGAATGTCCTTCCTCAGATTAGGAGATCAAAACTGAACACAATATTCCAGGTGAGGCCTCACTAAGGCCCTGTACAACTGCAGTAAGACCTCCCTGCTCCTATACTCAAATCTCCTAGCTATGAAGGCCAACATGCCATTTGCCTTCTTCACCGCCTGCTGTACCTGCATGCCAACTTTCAATGACTGATGTACTATGACACCCAGGTCTCGTTGCACCTCCCCTTTTCCTAATCTGCCACGATTCAGATAATATTCTGCCTTCGTGTTTTTGCCCCCAAAGTGGATAACATCACATTTATCCACATTATACTGCATCTGCCATGCGTTTGCCCACTCACCTAACCTGTCCAAGTCACCCTGCAGCCTCTTAGCATCCTCCTCACAGCTCACACCGCCACCCAGCTTAGTATCATCTGCAAACATGGAGATATTACACTCAATTCCTTCATCTAAATCATTAATGTATATTGTAAATAGCTGGGGTCCCAGCACTGAGCCCTGCGGCACCCCACTAGTCACTGCCTGCCCTTCTGTTTATCCCGACTCTCTGCTTCCTGTCTGCCAACCAGTTCTCTATCCACGTCAGTACATTACTCCCAATACTATGTGCTTTAATTTTGCACATCAATCTCTTTTGTGGGACCTTGTCAAAAGCTTTTTGAAAGTCCAAATACACCACATTCACTGGTTCTCCCTTGTCCACTCTACCAGTTACATCCTCAAAAAATTCTAGATTTGTCAAGCAGGGTTTCCCTTTCATAAATCCATGCTGACTTGGACCAATCCTGTCACTGCTTTCCAAATGCGCTGCTATTTCATCTCTAATAATTGATTCCAACATTTTCCCCACTACTGATGTCAGGCTAACCGGTCTATAATTATCCGTTTTCTTTCTCCCTCCTTTCTTAAAAAGTGGTGTTATATTAGCTACCCTCCAGTCCATAGGAACTGATCCAGAATCGATATACTGTTGGAAAATGATCACCAATGCATCCACTATTTCTAGGGCTACTTCCTTAAGTACTCTGGAATGCAGACTATCAGGCCCTGGGGATTTATCGGCCTTCAATCCCATCAATTTCCCTAACACAATTTCCTGACTAATAAGGATTTCCTTCAGTTCCTCCTTCTCACTAGACTCTCTGTCCCCTAGTATTTCCAGAAGGTTATTTGTGTCTTCCTTCGTGAAGACAGAACCAAAGTATTTGTTTAACTGGTCCGTCATTTATTTGTTCCCCATTATAAATTCACATGAATCTGACTGCAAGGGTTCTACATTTGTTTTCACTAATCTTTTTCTCCACATATCTGTAGAAGCTTTTGCAGTCAGTTTTTATGTTCCCAGCAAGCTTCCTCTCATACTCTATTTTCCCCTCCTACTTAAACCCTTTGTCCTCCTCTGCTATATTATAAATTTTTCCCAGTCCTCAAGTTTGCTGCTTTTTCTGACCAATTTATATGCCTCTTTCTTGGATTTAACACTATCCTTAATTTCCCTTGTTAGCCACGGTTGAGCCACCTTCCCCGTTTTATTTTTACTCCAGACAGGGATTACAATTGTTGAAGTTCATCCATGTGATCTTTTAATGTTTGCCATTGCCTATCCACCATCAACCCTTTATGTATCACTCGCCAGTCTAATCTAGCCAATTCATGTCTCATACCATCGAAGTTACCTTTCCTTAAGTTCTGGACCCTAGTCCCTGAATTAACTGTGTCACTCTCCATCTTAATAAAGAATTCTATCATATTATGGTCACTCTTCCTCAAGGGGCCTTGCACAACAAGATTGCTAAATAGTCCTTTCTCATTACACATTACCCAATCTAGGATGGCCAGCCCTCTAGTTGGTTCCTCGACATATGGTCTAGAAAACCAGCCCTAATACACTCCAGAAAATCCTCCTCCTCTGCACTGCTACCAGTTTGGTTAGCCCAATCAATATGTAGATTAAAGTCGCCCATGATAACTGCTGTCCCTTTATTGCACGCATCCCTAATTTCTTGTTTGATGCTGTCCCCAACCTCACTACTACTGTTTGGTTTGGCGGTCTGTCACACAACTCCCACTAGCATTTTCTGCCCTTTGGTATTCCGTAGCTCCACCCATACCGATTCCACATCATCCAAGCTAATGTCCTTCCTTAGTATTGCTTTAATTTCCTCTTTAACCAGCAATGCCACCCCACCTCCTTTTCCTTTTTGTCTATCCTTCCTGAATGTTGAATAACCCTGGATGTTGAGTTCCCAGCCTTGGTCACCCTGGAGCCATGATTCCGTGATGCAAATTACATCATATCTGTTAACTGCTATCTGCGCAGTTAATTCGTCCACCTTATTACGAATACTCCTCGCATTGAGGCACAGAGCCTTCAGGCTTGTCTTTTTAACACCCTTTGCCTCTTTAAGATTTTGCTGTAATGTGGCCCTATTTGCTTTTTGTCTTGGGTTTCTCTGCCCTCCACTTTTACTTTTCTTCTTTCTATCTTTTGCTTCTGCCCCCATTCTACTTCCCTCTGTCTCCCTGCACAGGTTCCCATCCCTCTGCCATATTAGTTTAACCCCTCCCCAACAGCACTAGCAAACACTCCCCCTAGGACATTGGTTCTGGTCCTGCCCAAGTGCAGACCGTTCGGTTTGTACATATGGTTTGCCCACCAACAGGGGGCATAACCGTCGGAGGTCTGAGGGTCATAGGTACATTCGTGCTGGGCCTGGTATATAACCTGAAATTCACCTTTGTATCTGCACTTCTGGAAGCCATTAAAGACTGACCAGGTAACACCTCGGCACTGGCTCACAGTACAAAGTTCATTGTATCATTACGTACAGCACAACTGGCGACGAGGCACATGCAAAAGTATGGCGAGTACAGCACGATCGAGTACTGTTGGAATTCTCGAGCGATTCAATGAAGGAGAGGATTGGGGAGATTTCATGGATCGTCTTGACCAATATTTCATGGCAAATGACCTAAACAAATACAAGGATGCAGAGAAGCACAGGGCAGTTCTTCTCACCATCTGTGGCCCCACGCTCTATGTACTCGTCAAGAATCTGCTCTCAGCCACTCTTCCTACAGAAAAGGATTACAAATAACTGTGTGCTCTCGTTCGGGAACACCTTAAACCCACGGATGTAATCCTCATATCCAGATATCGCTTCTATTCGCAAATTCGTCCAGAAGGCCAGGATGTAGCGGCATTTGTTGCCAACCTGAGACATCTTGCAGGGCTTTGAAAATTTAGGCCTGCATTGGAAGACATGCTGTGTGACTGTTTGAACCAGGAATTGGCAGCTTCAAGGGAGCCAAGGTGCAGATTCACCTAGGCCCAGACGCAAGGCCCATCCATCACAAAGCCAGGGCAGTCCCTCACATGATGAGAGAAAAGATCGAGCTCGAATTGGACAGGCTACAACCTGAGGGGGTCATCTCACCAGTCAAATTTAATGAATGGGCCAACCCCATTGTTCCAGTGTTAAAGAGCAACGGCACGGTCAGGATTTGTGGAGACTACAAGGTCACGATCAACCGAGTTTCGAAACAAGATCAGTACCCGTTACCAAAAGCTGATGACCTATTTCCAACACTAGCCGGGGGAAAATCGTTCTCCAAATTGGATCTAACGTCGGCCTACATGACACAGGAATTGGTTGAATCATCAAAGAAACTTATATGCATCAACACGCACAAAGGACTGTTTATTTACAACAGGTGCCCTTTTGACATTCCTTCAGCGGCAGCCATAGTTCAGATAAACATGGAGAGCCTATTGAAATCCTTCCCCTGGACCGTGGTATTCCAAGACGACATTCTAATCACAGATCGTAACACTGCTGAGCACTTGCACAATCTGGAAGAGGTTCTGCGTCGTCTGGACAAAGTGGGACTCAGGCTGAAATGTTTGAAGTGCGTTTTCATGGCACCAGAGGTCGAATTTCTTGGACGAAAGATTGTTGCAGACGGAATCAGGCTTACAGACGTGAAAACAGAGGGCATCAAAAATGCGCCCAGGCCCCAGAATGTGACGGTGCTGCGTTCGTTCCTGGGTCTTCTCAACTACTTCGGTAACTTCTTACCCAAATTGAGCACAGTATTAGAGCCTTTGCACAAGCTGCTCAGGAAAGGAGATGACTGGGTGTGAGGTGAACTTCAAGACAGAGCCTTTGAGAAGGCTAGAAATCTGTTGCGTTCCCACAAGCTACTGGTACTGTATGACCCATGCAAGCATCTAGTTTTGACCTGTGATGCGTCGTCCTATGGGGTCAGCTGCGTACTCCAACAAGCCAATGAGTCAGGCAAACTACAACCAGTTGCATACGCATCTCGAAGCCCGTCCAAGGCGGAAAGAGCCTATGGCATGGTAGAGAAAGAGGCTTTAGCATGTGTTTATGGGTTAAAAAAAAATGCACCAGTACCTATTTGGGCTTCGTTTCGAGCTGGAACCCGATCACAAGCCGCTTATATCGTTGTTCTCGGAACATAAAGGCATCTATACCAAAGCGTCGTCCCGCATCCAGAGGTAGGCGCTGACATTATCTGCCTATGATTATGTCATTCGCCATAGACAAGGCACCGACAACTGCGCTGATGCATTGAGCCGATTACCGTTGCCCACACCGGAGGTGGAAACGCCAATGCCCGCAGAGCTACTCATGGTCATGGATGCCTTTGGGAGTGAAGGCTCGCCTGTCACTGCTCTACAAGTTAAGACCTGGACCAACCAGGATCCGACCCTATCAGTTGTAAAATGTTCTGTTCTTAAAGGGGACTGGTCGACCATCCCCAAGGAAATGGGTGATGAAACCAAACCATACAGCGGTCGCAAAGATGAGCTTTCCATCCAGTCCGACTGTTTACTGTGGGGTAATCATGTTGCAATGCCCAAGAAAGGCAGGGCGAGATTTGTACGGGAGTTATATAGTACGCATCCCGGTATTGTCATGATGAAGGCCATCGCCAGGTCCCATGTTTGGTTGTCTGGCATTGACTTGGACTTAGAGTCATGCATGCATCAGTGCAGCATTTGCATGCAGTTAAGCAATGCCCCAAAGGAAGCTCCATTCAGTCTGTGGTTATGGCCATCCAAACCATGGTCTGGAATCCACATCGACTTTGCGGGTCTCTTCTTTGGTAAAATGTTTTTTGTGGTGGTGGATGCATACTCCAAATGGACAGAATGTGTGATCATGTCATCCAGCACTTCCACTGCCACCATTGAGAACCTGAGAGCCATGTTTGCCACACATGGCCTGCCAGACATCGTTGTCAGTGACAACGGACTATGTTTCACGAGCCTGGAGTTTCAAGAGTTCATGAAACGCAACGGCATAAAACAAGTGAGGTCAGCCCCATTCAAACCCGTGTCCAATTTTCTACGGACCCGGGAAGGCATCGGAAGAGCCGGTTTTCAGCGCACAATGCGCATGCGCAGAAAACCGACTTTTCCGATCTGTCAAGTTTCTGGCTTGACAGATCCAACACATATCGGGAGCGAGGACATTTGCAGGGCAAGATTTCCGATATTTACGCATATCTTGCCCAGCAAATATCCTTTAAAATCGTGCGCCTGAAAAAGCAGGCAAAAAGCTTACTTTTACAAGCGCAAGTGTTTAAAAATACACAAAAACATTTTAAAATAAAGTCATAAAAATACATTTTATTGTTAAAAACCCTCCCCACTACGGTAAGTTTATTTTAAGGCTTAATTAAAAAAACTTTTTAAAAAGTCAGGAAAATATTTTTTTTCATAACAACTTTAATTTAAATGAATGTTAAATATGTAGTTTATTTTCTATTTTTTATTGTGTTTTGGGTGTTTGGGGGGGGTTTCTCATTCATAGTAATCGGAGTTCCGGACTTACGGAACTCCTATTATTATGAATGAAAATCTATACTACACCTAATTGGCTGCTGTCACCAGATCCCGGCCTGCACATGTCCCCACCGGCAAGTGCTGTAATACGCAGTCACGAGAGGCCTCAGGCTCGAAATTCCAGCGGGCGCAGCAGCAACAGGTAAGTGCACATCTTTTTTCTCTTTTTCTTTCGTTTGCCCGTGGGAAGAGCTTGAACGGAATTTCAGGGCCAATATCTTTTCTCCTTTGAAGAGCTGCGTGTATATTCTACTGTAGTAACTCATTAGCGTTGTCTATTATGCAATCAGAAAAGAGTTTTAGGATTTGGAAGCAGAATCTTATTTTTATAAACCAGCTTCAATGATTGTATTGTACTGTTTTGTTCAATGTATTCCGCTTAATAGAGGTAAACATAGGAACAGGAGTCGGCCATTCAGCCCCTCGGGCCTGCTCCGCTAGTTAATTAGATCATGGCTGATCTGTACCTCAACTCCAGTTACCCATCTTAGCTCCATATCCCTTCATACCCTTAAGTAACAAAAATCTATTGATCTCATTCTTGAAAGTGCCAATTGTCCCAGCATAACAGCCTTTTGGGGGAGAGAATTTCAGAATTTCTACTAAGCTTTGTGTGAAAAAGTGATTCCTGATTTCCCTCCTAAATGGATCAGCTCTAATTTTAAAATTATGTCCCCTCGTTCTTGACTCCCCCACCATAGAAATAGTTTCTCTTTATCTACCCTATTGAAACCTTTTAACATTTTAAACACTTCGATCATATCACCTTGCAATCTTCGAATCAAAATTCCATTGATTTTTTTTAAATATTGAAATGAAAATATTGTTAGTTAATGTAAATGAATATCTTTGTTAACAAACTACAAATGTGTTGAAGTAAAACTTTGTGAAGAAGCATCACTGCATGAATCCTCTGCAATGCACTGATCTGCGTATTGATATAGCTAATATTAGGTTACATTTTGTGCTGTGAAAGAAATCGGTCCCATTAACTGGATACAGAATCAAGCCACAGATTTCCTCGAAGCCTCGAAGGTGGAAAGAAATGCGATAAGGCGGGCTGGACTTTTGCCCATCAGTGAGGCATGCCATTGACCCTGCTAGAATTTGTGGAGTCATCTAATTTAAATAAAAGTTAGCCGGCCAAAGATGTAACTCTCCTTGTCCCTGTGGGTACTCAGTTATGCTAGAAACTGCGCGAGGACCTGTCATTTAACATGTAAATTATCCTGACCCTTGGTTATTAGACAGGGTCAGGGATCTTAGCATTGAGCAGGCAGAAGTACCACTCCTTCCCAGACCTGTCCCTCACCCTGGAAATTTGGGGTCAATGTTTCTCTGATGGAATCAATCCATGCTTGTTGTTTCCTTTGAAGCACTGGCTCAAGTGTTAGTTGTGCGCACAGGCAATCTATCAGTGGACATACCCAAAGTATTGTAACAGTCTTCCCCAATTCTGTCATTCCAAGTCCTCATTTTGTCATTTTTGAAATCTGCTTATACCCAATGGGATAGATGTTGACTTTGTGCGACAGTATAAAATGGGTGATAGCGAGTCGCCAGCCCATTATACATCTCTCCCCAATTTTATTTCCAATGGGGATATGAAAGATGTAGAACGAGCTGTCGACTCGCGATCATCCATTGTATAAAGTCAACATCTACCCCAATAACTTTTACAAGAAGAACATTTCAAAGTGTTTCGCACTAAACTTGCTGCTCAATACGATTTGATGTCATAATAATGTTTTCCATCAGGATCTATAATTCAATATACAATTGTTACATGGCATAATTCCCTTATATCATTGTTTTTCATATCTTATTTCCTTTATCATTACTTCGTCTAATTATTATCTTGTTACCAGAGTAATTTGTATCATTCTCTCATAGTCAGCTTTGGTTCATTTCAGCAGCACGAAGTGCACTCTGAGAAAGATGATCATATATTAGCCAGTCCGTGCCATTAAACCTGCAGGAGTGTTTTGGTTAGTTAAAAAGAATAATTTGAATGTTTTACAGGTTAGATGAAGGTCTAAAGCCAACCAGAGTTATTTCAACCTCTCCTGAAAGCATTACATGAATGAGAACTCGCATTGAAAAATAAAAAAAACATACATTTTTATTTTAATGATTCTTGTCCTTTTTGGAAACCACAAAATTTCCTTCCCATCATTTTTGTCGGATTATACTTAGCAGTGTTTATATAATAGTTATCCTGATTTTAAGACATCGAACTGTATCAGAGGATGAATTTTATAATGTATTATTGTCCTCTTTTTCATTGTTCAAGGTGGACATGTTAGAGGCAGTGTCGATGCTCTTCCATACTCCTCTTGTTAGTGGAAGCGCATAAGTGTATACAGTTGCATATACCTGAGGCACCCACTTCCACCCAAACATAAATCTAGCTAAAAGCAGCAAGCTGCAACTATCACAAGTGAGGGCTAAATGGCAAATGTTCACAGTCTCTCGTCCTCCTGCAGTGCAATAGCTGAATTGATACATCTTCCAAAATTGCTCAAGGCGCAACTAGAGTGGTTAATGCGGGATTGCGCCCATCAGTAACCTCCAGCACTGACTCTGCTGAGGTTTTTTGGGGTCAGTGTAAGGACACCTCAGTTACATGGGAGAACCCGTGTGGAAATTACTAGTGCTGGACTGGATACAAGAGAAAGCCTGTCTATGCCTTGTGATCCTGTGTCACCTATAAGCCTCCAACCTCTCATAGTCATAGGGGCCAAAATTCAGTAACGCAAGAAAGCTGGCGCACCTCTGATTTTTTTTCTGTTCTTACTGCAGGGATCCATGATGCAGTCAGATGATCAATTTGCAGGACTTTGAAATTCGGTCATAGTGGGGGCCAGAGTCAGGCTGAGGGGCTGAATATGTCGGAACCGGGACTCCACTGCTGTCAATCAGCGGTGGAATAGTGGTGATGTCACTGTGCATGTGTGTCACCACACTCTCTCCCCTCCATTAAAGGGGAGAGAATCTTTCATTTTTTATCTTTGGCCACTGGGCTACGAGGGTTTCGGCCGGGCCAGCCAAGAGGGGGTGCCAGGCTGCCCGCTGGCGGCAATGTCGAACCCGATGGGCACTATCTTGCCGGCCAATCGGGAAGTCGGCCGTCAAAAATTAATACATGGCGGCCGCAGCAGTGGGCCCTCCCCTTGAAGGACCGCCGCGCTGCCGGGCCGCACTCAGTCAGCAGAGGGTGCACTGACACAGAAAGCTGTTGGGGGCACCGCACGGCGGGGCTACGAGTTTTTGACCTGAATTTTGGTCGGTGCATTTTAAGGTGAGGGAAAGCAGCAGTGCGCATTCTAATGACGTGCTTGCAGCGGTCATCAGGATCGGGCGGAATCAGGACCAGGCCAAAAAATCCCCAACCTGAATTTGGGTCGGGGCAGCCATTTGACGACAAAGCGCGGCCATGGGATTCCGCCGAATGGCCGCAGCAAACCGACAGTAACGGGTCTTTCTGAGACCCTGAATTTCAGCCCCATAAACTTTCTTATTTCATTTTATCAATACTGCTATGTCACCATCATCATAGGCTGTCCGTCGAAACGAGGATGACTTGCTTCTACGTCAAAAAGGGATGAGTTCACAGGTATTTCAATGAAGGACCTAATATTCCAGATCCCGAACTACATGGTGAAGGGTGGAAGATGCCTGTGCGTGGATTTTTTTAATGAGTGGTGGCCGTTGCACACCAGCCGCCACATGGGCTTGACCGAGCTAGGTCTTGATCCAGTGGCAAGGATGAACCAGGACGACTGGAGACCAGCTCTGCTGTACGGACCTAGCGCGCTCACATATCGCAGTGTGGGCTGGCCCGTGCTGTCCCTGGGCCCTCGCCTCTTCTGGGCCCCGAACTCACGCCTCTCCTGGGCCCCGACTACATCTCTCTATGAACTCTTGGGCTCCTTCACCCCGCTATGTATGATGCTCTCTTGTTCCTTCTGAGTTCTAAATCCTCTGTCCTACACCGTTCTGTCTCTCAACATCCCCACGGTGTTAAAATCAAAATTGATTGGACCATCTTCTAAACTAATTCTTTCTTTATCACAACTTTAAAACTGTGGAGCTTGGTTTTCCCCTCAGCATTTCCTTTATCCTGCATCTTCAGATTATTAAAAACCAAAGTACTTACCACACTAATTTACCTCATTTTCACTCTTCAACCCTTGGTCATGTCCTGTACGACAGGTATTGACCCTCCCCTTGGTCACTCAATTATAAAACAAAAAAAAAGACATCTTTATCCTGCCTTTCTCTGCTTTTTTCATGATCCTCAGATAAGGCAATAAATCGCAATCTCCTGCATGACACCATTCGTATTCGCAGTCCTGGGTTGTACACTGTATAACTGCCCCCTCACACATACATTCCAATAGTAGTTTGCACGAGTTATTTTCTTCAATGCACTGTGCTTCACACTCCAGTATGCCCAGGTTCATCAACTATGCCCCAGTATCTTTGGGTTTCTGGCACTCCCATTGGTAGTGAATGGGCTCTAAGTAGTAGCACTGCCCTCTTCTACTCCTACTCTCAGTTGCAAGGAGCACACTGTATTACTGGCCTCTGGTTTTTCTACTACTAACAAACTATTTTCAAAGTAGTATTGTTACTGTATGTCGGCAAATGTAAATAATAGATTGTAATAGGGTCCTCTCACTCAGCTCATCTACCCTTTTTACAAAAATAATTTATGTCTAGCTGTGCTTTACAGATACAATAAAACATTTATTTGAAATCGGTTTTGTGCTGACAAATACATTGGATTATGTCTTATACAATGACAGATTGGAAAGATTGCTGACAGAAGTAGTTAACCAAACCAAACAAAACCTCCAGACATTTTCACAACCCCACATCTCTACAATAATAAATACATAATTCATAATTATAAGTTAAAGGCTGATTGGCACTGGCTGATGCCTAATACTTCTCTTTCATTCCCTTTCCAATTACTTTACAGCATTGTTTACATCACATTATTAATGTAGACAATCAAATATATGGAATGGTTCCCATTCCCTCAGGATGCTTCCATTAAAGAACTCCAACTGTTTTTGATGAAAGATGAATAATGCAAACATTCCTCCTGCTCTATTCCTCTTACTGTTTGCTTTCTTGGTCCAGCGGTTTAATCACTTCAGCACTGGGAGGGCATTTATAAAGTACATAAACCAATAGATGGGTTTCAAATTGAGTTCTGAAGCATACTGATGGATGAGGATTTTGCCAAAATATGTATCTCTGTTTACAAAGTTAATTTGCTTACAATACTCTTTTAAATCAGTTATTTTTGAATTAAAATAAACAGTTCTTGTACTTTGTCCCAAATTATTTTGGGGGCGGGGGGGTGGGTATGGGTAGAAAAATGCACATCTGGTGACAAAAATCTGTATTTTTGGCATACATAGTTTTATGGTCCATACACTCCTCAACCAATCAAATTAGACCTTTTCACCGGGTTGCTTGTAATTTGCACAGATGCTTGCGACAGTCTCGGGACTTGGGGCTTGGTGAAATTATAGTCGGATGTTGTTTTAGATTTAATTTTCAAATTTCACAGTTCAGCTTAAAAAAAGAATTCTTACTGAATCATTTCTGGTTTTCGCATGGTATGTGCATTTCGCTCTTAGAAAACAGCAGGAGATATTAAAATGTCACTGTTTAAATAAATTTAATTTTTAGAAATGAAGATGACTGCAGTTCGGATGGAAAGGTAGGTTGATACGGTCTGGAGCGTAGGTTGTTCAAACTTAAACACGGGTTTCTGCTGGTGAAAGGTTCAAGAGACTTAGCCATGACATCATATGGTGAGGGTAGTTTTGCACTCAGAGCTCAGGCCAGTTCTACGAAGGTGAGCCCAAGTCCCGGGGTAGGTTCAGTTGTATCGCCTCAGCACCAGCTGTATACTTGGCTCCAGGGTTGTTGCCGTCCATTGTAAAGAGTTTACAAGTCTTTGAGTTTTCATGGACGGGGGTGGATTTCTTAGAAGACACCGGTGAGTTTGTGGGGCTGAGCTGAACTGCAGTCGTGTCTTGCACTGTGTGCTCACTAGTCTCAATCTCAAATGTGGCGTGACCAGGTTTGATGATGCCAATATTGGAGCCAGGTTTGGACTTCCTTTGGCCATGGGCTGGGGGTCTCCGACTGCAGATGCAGCAGGCCGCAAAGAAGGTGAAAGCCACCACCAGCAAGATGGGCCCAATGATGATGGGGGGATTGTTCACTGGCAAGAAGGTGCCAATGGCAAAGGCCCCCACCAGAGTGATGTTGATCCCTGCCAACATGATGCACAGGCCGCATGCACAACAAAGAGCTGGAGATGGAAGACCCTGAGGCCTTGTCTTCTTCTGACCAGGCTTCTGCGTGACAGTCGTGCTGGTTTTCTCAGTGAACATCGTACTTTTGATCAGGAGGATGTGCTAAATCATTCCCACTCAAAGTCGCACCTTAGAACGGCATTTAACTGTCTTAGCTGTGAAAACACAAAACACATGCATCAACTTTAGCAGATACAGGCACGTTTGAATGAAGAACTGTTCAATTTATGATCTTACACATTGGGTACAGTTATTAATCCACATTTTTTAAGTGTTCCATAAAAACTAAATATTGATCAAAAATAAAATTCTTTGAGAAGGAGAAAAGAAAAATACATTTTTAAATAGTAATAGAGGGATTGTGAGAGAATGATACCTAGATCAATAACCAGATAAAGAATGTGTGAAGAAAGACTACATCCCCAAAATCATACACCACAGCCAGTTATGGAACCACAAAATCTGAAAGACAGGTTGTCCGTGCAGAATTGTATAATCAGTCAATTTTACAAATCAGTAAAGTTACATTTGTAAACAAACGGATCTCCAATGTTATTGTTAAAGCTGTGTGAGAGGATTTCTTGTTGTTCTGTATACTACTTGATATAGTAACCCTGCTGCTGATTTATGGGGACTAAATAAGGTCAGACCTTACTCGGTCCCCATAAATAAGCATTTCTACTGCACAGAATTCTGAAAGCATCAATAGCACTTGTGGGTTTGAATGATGTGATAATGTCCATATTTACGTGGAAACCATAAATCAGTGATCTGGATTACTACATTCGCCCCAAAATTCCACGGGGGATCTACTGGTCTCCCCCAGTAGAACCTCCAGGAAAACAGGGAAGATCCAGTTGTACCGAGAGACCCCTAGAACTTCCATCTGGGCTCCAACATTGAGGTCTAGGTTTGACAAGTAGCGCCAAGGAGCACCATTTAAAAAACATCTCATGGATCAGCCTTGTGCTTGTGCAGCATTTCAGGGGGCTGCAGAACCTCTCCCCATAAACAGACAAACAGTCACCCAGGTTTCCAGGCAGAGGGGCAGGGAGATGCCAAAGAAGCACCTCCAGTGGCACTTGTCTGCCCTGCGTCAAATGAGGTGCTATCCCACTGACCGTACAAAATCCGACAAGGTCGGTGTTGGAGGCAGGCATTATTCTATTCACCTGCCATATTGGATACTTAGGTGCCCATTTTGAGTCTGATAAACAGGAACTGTGTCATTACATTTCTAGGCCATTATGTCTGCCACATTCACCTCCATGACAACAATAACTGCATTTGTAAGTAATTCATTGTATGCAAAGTGTTTTGCAACAACTGAAACATGCTGCAGTGCTATAATAATGTATTTACGGTAGTTATTTTTTGAACGAACCTTCACCTGCCTTAGTAAAGATATGGAACAAGACTGAAATTCCTAATCTGATTGTTTGTCAGTGTCTCTTTCCATAATTGTGCGAGCAAACACATTATTTTTTTTTAAATCTCAGTTTCTACCTTAACAGGATTTGTTGGGGCCAAAATTGCCTCTCTCCTTAAGGCCTGTTACCACCACAAATCGGCGGCCACGCTGCGGAGTGGAATGACCACCGACTTTTCGTGGAATGGCCGCTGATAGCCCAATTGCCCTTCTGGGTTTTCCCGGTGGTGCCCCGATCCACCCCTCCACCCCCCCCCCTCTCCCCACCCCACCGCTCCGCTGTTGCTGATCCATCATTAAGTGCGTCATTACAATGTGCACCGCCGATCGACCCCCTCCACTGCTCGACAGCAACATTCCTGAAAATCTCCGGCCCGCCCGGCGGTGCCAAAACCTGTTTTTTCCCGATGGTCCAGTGAGGCTGCGGCCTTCTGCAATGGCGGTACGGCTTCCCTTAAAGGGGAGGACACACTGCCACTGCTGCCATGTCGGCCTGACAATTATGCCCCTGGGTTCGGCCGGGACGCCAACAGGCAGCCTGGCGTCCCTCTTGGGTGCTAGGCCACTGACCCGACCGAGACCCTCCCTGGTGGCCCAGTGGGCTGAAGTTTTAAAATCGCGAAGGCTCTCCCCTTTAAGCACCCCCCAACTTCTGCCCCTCTGGTGTACTCACCGTCCCAACTTCCTCCCCTCTGGTGTACTCACCGCCCCAACTTCCTCCCCTCTGGTGTACTCACCGCCCCAACTTCCTCCCCTCTGGTGTACTCACCGCCCCAACTTCCTCCCCTCTGGTGTACTCACCGCCCCAACTTCCTCCCCTCTCGTGTACTCACCGCCCCAACTTCCTCCCCTCTCGTGTACTCACCGCCCCAACTTCCTCCCCTCTCGTGTAGTCACCGCCCCAACTTCCTCCCCTTTCGTGTACTCACCGCCCCAACTTCCTCCCCTCTCGTGTAGTCACCGCCCCAACTTCCTCCCCTCTGGTGTACTCACCGCCCCAACTTCCTCCCCTCTCGTGTAGTCACCGCCCCAACTTCCTCCCCTCTGGTGTACTCACCGCCCCAACTTCCTCCCCTCTCGTGTACTCACCGCCCCAACTTCCTCCCCTCTGGTGTACTCACCGCCCCAACTTCCTCCCCTCTGGTGTACTCACCGCCCCAACTTCCTCCCCTCTCGTGTACTCACCGCCCCAACTTCCTCCCCTCTCGTGTAGTCACCGCCCCAACTTCCTCCCCTCTCGTGTACTCACCGCCCCAACTTCCTCCCCTCTCGTGTACTCACCGCCCCAACTTCCTCCCCTCTCATGTAGTCACCGCCCCAACTTCCTCCCCTCTCGTGTAGTCACCGCCCCAACTTCCTCCCCTCTCGTGTACTCACCGCCCCAACTTCCTCCCCTCTCATGTAGTCACCGCCCCAACTTCCTCCCCTCTCGTGTAGTCACCGCCCCAACTTCCTCCCCTCTCGTGTAGTCACCGCCCCAACTTCCTCCCCTCTCATGTAGTCACCGCCCCAACTTCCTCCCCTCTCATGTAGTCACCGCCCCAACTTCCTCCCCTCTCATGTAGTCACCGCCCCAACTTCCTCCCCTCTCGTGTAGTCACCGCCCCAACTTCCTCCCCTCTCGTGTAGTCACCGCCCCAACTTCCTCCCCTCTCGTGTACTCACCGCCCCAACTTCCTCCCCTCTCGTGTACTCACCGCCCCCATTAACAGCGACTTTCGGATCCGAATTAAACAAAAAACAACAAAGAGCGGAATTTTGCTCAAGAGGCGACCTCAACCATAGCTGCAGTAAAACCCATTGAAATGGGGTGCATACACCTCATTTCAAGCGGGCGGTTATTTCTATCCCGTATATTTAACTGTATCTTAATCTTCTGTCCATCAGTCATAGCAGTCTTATCATATTTAGATTGCTGTCTATGGCTGAAAAATTCAATAATGCGGCAAAATGGCGTGTGCCACCGCGGGGCGAGGTTAAAGACCGGAAAAAGAGCACAGACAACACCACAATTTTGCTGCTGCCTGTTGATTTAAATGATCGGAGCGCAGAACCTACCGTGAAATGTGCTGTTTCAGCCGGTACTCTCAGCAGGTGGCCCAATGTAGCGGGGCTGCAGCATCCCTGGAGTAAGGCAGCGTTGTCTTAAAGCTAGCCTGTCAGTTTAGAAAGCAGTCTCGAGCCCTTATAGGGGAACTGCTTTCTAAAATGAAAAAAATAAAAATCATTTAAAAATAGGCAGTCTTTAGCCCTTATAGCTCAACTGCCTTCTGAAAAAAAATAAACTTCCAAAATGGCAGTCTTCAACTCGTCAAGCTGAACTGCCATCTGCATGTAAAAGGGGCACCCAAGATCTTGCACGCAGCACTCCAGCTTTATGCAGGGGGTCAACAATGGCGGAGAGGTCCTCTATCCAGAAAGAAGGGAAAAAAAACTTGCATTTATATAGCGCCTTTCTTGAACTCAGGAGATCCCAAAGTAATTTATAGCCAGTGAAGTATATCCACTGTTGTAATGTAGGAGCCAATTTGCACACAGCAAGCTTCCACAACAGCAATGTGATAATGACCAAATATTGAGTGTGGGATAAATATTGGCTAGAACACTAGGGATAACTCCCCTGCTCTTCTTCGAAATAGTGCCACAGCATCCTTTATTTTGACCTAGTTAAACATCTCATCTGAAAGACAGCACCTTCAGCACTGCACTGGAGTGTCAGCCTAGATTTATGTGCTCAAGTTTCTGGAGTGGGACTTGAACCCACAACCTTCTGACTCAGAGGCAGGAGTGCTGCACACTGAGCCACGGCTGACTCAGGGATCTTATTCCAAAACCACTTTCCTTTGCCACCTCCATTCCTGCCTTCAGTTGCCTCCTAAAACCCTAATTCTTCAAAAATGAATCACTGGAAAAACAGGACGCCATGAATCTTTTTCCACCATCCCAAGTCCCCAAACTTCCTATTCAATGATCACCTGGATAAAGTATTCGGAGAAGTTCTGTTACATGAGGAGCACAATATAAATACAAACTGTTTTTTTCTGATCTCAGCTGGTGCTGTCTACAAAACAAAAGAAGCAAAAATCAGATGGCCACTTGAGTTAAGTCACTCTTGTCCACCTCTATCTAGCCAGCTCAGGTGTACCATTGACAGAAGCCCGGGCATAGATCCCCGTGTCCACCCCTTCAGCTGAGCAATACTGCTTGCATCAGGAAGACCTAAGTTAAGGAGAAAAAAAATAACTAAATGATTTCAGAACCTACACCATAATAGCCCAGGAGTGCAAATTGATAAGACCCTTGGTTAGGCTTCTCTTAGAATACTGTGTCCAGTTTTAGTTGCCTCATATGATGGGTGATAGAGAGGCTTTAGAAAAGGTGCCAAGAAGGGCCACAAGAATGACACCCAGATAATACACCTTAGTTACCCATATAGGTTTAAATATCTTTGACTATTTACTTTAGAAATATATAGGGGCCGAAATTCAGCCCTGCCTGAAAGCTGGCGCACCTACCGTTATTAAAGATTTTTTTCCCACCATTTTGGAAAAGGTCCCCTCTTTCGCGAAATTCAGCTCCTTGTCTTTTTTTTCCAATCGGCCAGGAAGTCGCTCACAAAGGGGGCGGAAGTGCTGGTGTGGGGCGGAAGTGGAGGCAGCATATATTCTCTGCCGCTGTCACTCAGCAGTGGAGCGGTGTGGTGATGTCATGGCGCATCTGCATCAACACATATCTCGCCTCCGTTAAAGGAGAGAGAATCGGCCATCGGTCGCGATCGGACACTGGGCCACCAGGGGGGGGGGTTTCGGCCGGGCCAGCGGCCTGGCACCCAAGAGGGGGTCCCAGGATGCCTGTTGGCAGCCCAGCCGAACCCCATGGGCACAATAGTCCGGCCGACATGGAAGTAGGCACACAAAAAAAATGAAATGGTGGCAGCGGCATTGGGCCCTCGCCTTTAATGTCTGCCGCACCGTCGGGGCAGAGAGAGAGCATACAAGGTGCAGCGACGGAAAAAGCTGTCAGGGGCACCGTCCGGCGGCAATAAGATTTTGCTCGTTAAATTTTGCGGGAGGTGAGGTGTCCAGATGGTGATAACGCATGCACGGCTGGTCGGCAGTGGCGGGGCGGAACTGGGCTCCGCCACAAAAACCCCTGAGTTGAATTCAACTTGCGGCAGCCATTCAACCAGAAATCGTCAGCCGCTCGACTCCTCCACATGGCTGCCGCAAACGGGTGGTAACGGGCCTTATCGGGGAGCTGAATTTCGGCCCCATAGAGTCTCGGTGATTTCTAATAGAGTTTAAAATAATGAAGGGGCTAGACGGTGTTCATATTGAAAAAACATTTCAATTAGATAGGTCAGTGAAGACCAGGGATCATGCCCATCAGTTAAGCAGGAAGAGAAACGGGTTAGATGTCAGGAATTCTTTCTTTTCCCAGAGGATCGCGTTCTCAGCTCATGCAGCGAATACGGATTTACTGCAAGCCTTCAAAAGAGAGCAGGACCAGTTCCTGGCTGAGGCTGAGATCATGCAATACTTGAGATAGGTGGAATACCATGTAACATAAATCATGGTCAATGTGGTCTCTTGCACTCGTTTTGATTACCTATGGGCTGAATTTTCCAGATTTTTCTCCCCATAAATTAGCCCTTTGTTTAAAATGTTGCTTTTTTGCCTCTCCCAGAAATGACATTCTTGCTGGTGGGAAGGGGGTTGTTTGCGAACCATAATGTTTAAAGCACCATGACTGTGTGGTAGCAGGCTTGAGGAACGAGCTGGTCTTTCCCTGTACATCATTGTCGTATGTGGAAAAAGCCATTTTGCCCACCAAAGAGTATCCTTCTAACATGCTAACTCACCCAGCCTAATAGCCAGCTGTGTTCACAATGCCTTTAAAGTCTGCCCGCTGACAAATATAAATCCATCTTTTCCTTATCCATTTTCGCTCTTTTTGTATGACAATAAACATGAATAGGGTCTGTGTCATTGTGACGCTTTGGAGACATAGCATACAGGCTCACATCCATTGCACCACATGACAAATTCTCAGAACAGACATATTTCCCTCTGAGAAAGGAGGTCACACCAGGTCTCTCACCAAGCAGAATTGGCACATGTTGGGCACACATGGCTTGCCGTCCCTCTTGGTCAGAAGTATTATGAACAGAAATAGATAAAGCACAAATGATCATGGTTTTTTGAAAGGGGTATAGATGATGAAATTCAGATTTTTTAATTAATAATTGAGCTACAGAATTACAACCAAATTGATATAAACTGGACTATTTCAAAGAGCTATATTATATGATTATAGGCTGTCTGAAACAAAATCACAATCCAGATAGGATGTAGAGAGGTATCTTCTGTCTGCTGACAGTTAGGGCCCTCAATCAAATGAGCTTGTCCAAATCCAGTTCCTGGTGCACTCAAATCCACAATATAAAACTACCAATTGTAACATATGATTACTTGAATCCTGTTGGAGATTAAAGGGCAAATTTTGCTATGCTCCACTCCTCACTTGGCATGAATGTGGAACGGAGGATTGAATGTGGCGGTCAGTGATTAATTCTATCCTGACTGATTTTTGTATCCACACCCCTGTTTAGCAAGGGTCTGCACCCAGAGAGAGCATTGCAAAATGTAATTTTAAATAGCAGGACAAGCCCATAACAGTGTGACTGATATGAATCGTTTGAAAGGAATAGGGTGGATGGGTTGAACAGTCTTTTTTCATTCTGTGTATTAAATTCTTATGACTTACAGGAAAAGGCATTACTACACATAAACTATCACTTTTTAAGCATAACTTACAATGCACATGAAAATGAATGCAATGATTTATGCGATGTTTCTCAGAGACAGAATGAATTGTAATTTATTGGTTCTGCAAGCTTGAGGAAAAGAAATAGTTTAGTAGTAGCCATGTGGCCTAATGGATAAGATGTGTGACTTCAGTGCTAATCATGGCATTATCAGAAATTGCAGGTTTGAGTTCTGCTGCATTCGTTTTTTATGAGGATGTTACCAGGACTGGAGGATTTTAGCTATCAGGAAAGACTGGATGGGCTGGGGTTGTTTTCTTTGGAACAAAGGCAACTGAGGAGAAACTTAATTGTGATGTATAAAACTATGAGGGGCCTAGATAGAGTGGATAGGAAGGACCTATTTCCCTCAGCAGAGAGGACAATAACTAGGGGGTATAGATTTAAAGTAATTGGTAGAATTAGAAGAGAGTTCAGGAGAACATTTGTCACCCAGAGGGTGATGGGGGTCTGGAACTCACTACCTGAAAGGATGGTAGAGGCAGAAACCCTCACCACATTTAAAAAGTACTTAGATATGCACTTGAAGTTCTGCAACCAACAAGGCTACGGACCAAGAGCTGGAAAGTGGGATTAGGCTGGATAACTCTTTTTCGGCCTGCACAATCACAATGGGCCGAATGGCCTCCTTCTGTGCCATAAATTTCTATGATTCCATCATTCTATGCAATTTTCAGAGGTGTGCAGTACATGACGCTACAGGTCATTTTTAGGTCTTAAGCTCTAGAATTCCCTCCCTAAATCTTTCCATCTCTCTCTCCTCTTTTAAAACCCTCCATAAAACCTACCTCTTTGTCCTAATGTCTCCTTCTTTGGCTCTGTGTCAAATTTTGTTTGATTTCGCTCCTGTGAAGCGCCTTGGGATGTTTTATTACCTTAAAGGCGCTATATAAATGCAAGTTGTTGCTATTATAGACCAACAACCTGAAAATCAAAAGTCACTTTTCATTTCTGGTGTTAGGATCAGTTTTATACAAACCAACAGCACAATGCCCTAAACACTTACTTATGTGTGATATGGGAAATACTGGTATATCACTGAATGAAGAACTTAGTCACAGTATACAGACTCCACAATCAGTACGAACAGACTCCAGACCTCAGTCTATATGTGCTGATTACACATCTGAAAAATGTATACTGAACCAGAGACTAGAGTGTGTGTGAAAAAATGAGGTGGCTATTGAATTGGACAGGAATACAGAAACACACAATTTTTGAGGTTATCAAAGAATGCAGTATGTTGCTCTTGGTAAGTCACAATATCCTCCACCTCAATACTAAGAACTAAGAAGACTGAATCCATCATCTTTGGCCTCCACCACATATTCTGCTCCCTTATGACTGATTCCACTTCCCTCCCCTGCTCAAGCTCTTAATCTTGACATGTTATTTGACCCGAAGCTCAATTTCAGACCCCAAACCTTTTCCATGGTAAAGACCCTTATTTCCATCTGAGCAACAATGCCCGCCTTTGCCCCACTTCAACCTTCCACCACTGTAACCCACATTAAAGCTTTCATCACCTCCAGATTTGAATGCTTCAACATTCTCTTTACAAGCTTTCCATCATCCACCCCCCCGCCCCGCCCGCCCCATAAACTCCAACTTGTCCAAAACTGCCATGGACATCCTGACCCACTTTAACTCCAACTCATTCATCACCCATATTCTCAACGGCCTACATGGGTTTCTCAACCCCCAGCTCCCCAACAACTCATCCCCCATCCCCCCCCTTACCCATACATTAAATATAAAATCCTCATCCTCAACTTTAAATCCCTTCATGGGCTTGACTCATCCTATCTTTGCAATCTCTCCAACATTCCCTTCCTCTGCCTTTTATGCATCCACTCCCGCACCCCACCCCCGCCCCACCCCCCTTCCCCATTCGTGGCAATGCCTTCAGCAGCCTGGGACTGAACCTCTGGAATTATCTCCCTAATTTTCTTCATCACCACCCACTTGCCCTTTAAAAATCTCCTCAAACCCCATCTTTTTGCCCTAAGCTTTTGGTCACATCTCCTAATCTCTTCCTTCATGGCTCAGCATTTGTTTTTCCTCCCATCTATCTTTGAAGCACTTTTATTTTGAAAGGCACAAAATGAATGCACATTCATAGAATCATCGATGCATCGAATGATATATCACAGAAGAAGGCCATTCGTCTCATCGTATCTGTGTTGTTAATCCCACTCCTTTGCTCTTTCCCCATAGCCCTGTGAAACAACAAGTTGTTATTTATGTTGCTGAGATTCCTTATGGCTAGAAATGTGGTATTACAGCAACAAAAGCACACCAACCACGGGGTTATCTTCATTACATTTGAAATTGTGAACTGGAGAGTTTAGGCTCAATTAGCTAAGTATGATCCGCAATGTGAGCTAGGATTCCATTGAGACTCCTTTTGCCACAAATGTAAGATGTCAGAATGGGGAAAATAAACAAAGAAGTTCTGCCTCCGGATAGAAACATAGAAACATAGAAAATAGGTGCAAGAGTAGGCCATTCTGCCCTTCGAGCCTGCACCACCATTCAATATGATCATGGCTGATCATGCAACTTCAGTACCTCATTCCTGCTTTCTCTCCATACCCCTTGATCCTTTTAACCATAAGGGCCACATCTAACTTCCTTTTGAATATATCTAACGAACTGGCCTCAACAACTTTCTGTGGTACAGAATTCCACAGGTTCACAATTCTCTGAGTGAAGAAGTTTCTCCTCATCTCGGTCCTAAATGGCTTACCCCTTATCCTTAGACTGTGACCCCTGGTTCTGGACTTCCCCAACATCGAGAACATTCTTCCTGCATCTAACCTGTCCAATCCTGTCAGAATTGTATATGCTTCTATGAGATCCCCTCTCATTCTTCTAAATTCCAGTGAATATAAGCCTAGTCGATCCAGTCTTTCTTCATATGTCAGTCCTGCCATCCCGGGATTCAGTCTGTTGAACCTTTGCTGCACTCCCTCAATGTCCTTCCTCAGATTAGGAGAACAAAACTGCACACAATATTCAAGGTGTGGCCTCACCAAGGCCCTGTACAACTGCAGTAAGACCTCCCTGCTCCTATACTCAAATCTTCTCGCTATGAATGCCAACATGCCATTTGCCTTCTTCACCACCTGCTGTACCTGCATGCCAACTTTCAATGACTGATGTACCATGACACCCAGGTCTCGTTGCACCTCCCCTTTTCCTAATCTGTCACCATTTAGATAATATTCTGCTTTCCTGTTTTTGCCACCAAACTGGATAACCTCACATTTATCTACATTATACTGCATCTGCCATGCATTTGCCCACTCACCTAACCTGTCCAAGTCACCCTGCAGCCTCCTAGCATCCTCCTCACAGCTCACACTGCCACCCAGCTTAGTGTCATCTGCAAACTTGGAGATATTACATTCAACTCCTTCATCTAAATCATTAATGTATATTGTAATGGATAGCTCTGTCTTGTCTAGAACTAGAATTAATATAGAATTTACTAAATATGCATGCAATATTTATGTTAGAACATCAATATTACATTTTAAATTTCTATTATATTGATACCATTTACAAGGCACAAGTCAGGAGTGTGATGGAATACTCTCCACTTGCCTGGCTGGGTGCAGCTCCAGCATACACTCAAGAAGCTCAACACCATCCAGGGCAAAGCAGCCCGCTTGATTGGCACCCCATCCACCACCTTCAACATTCATTCACTCCACCATTGGTGCACCATGGCTGCAGTGTGTACCATTTACAAGATGCCATGTAGCAACTCACCAAGGCTTCTTCGACAGCGCCTCCCAAACTCGCGACCTCTATCACCTTCAAGGACAAGGGCAGCAGATGCATGGGAACATTACCACCTGCAAGTTCCCCTCCAAGTCACACACCATCATGACTTGGAAATATATTTGTGTTCCTTCATTGTCGCTGGGTCAAAATCTTGGAGCTCCCTGCACTGTGGGAGTACCTTCACCACAAGGACTGCAGCAATTCAAGAAGGCAGCTCACCACCACCTTCTCAGGGGCAATTAGGGATGAGCAATAAATGCTGGCCCTGTCAGTGATGCCCACATCTCATGAATGAATAAAAAAAATTATATTGACACCTTGTCCAACAGATCTTCTTGTATGGAGTCCAATTTAAAGTTAGATTGCTCAATCTGGCACTGATCTGAAGTCTGAGAGCACTCAACCATTGTCAACTCATTCACACAACAAATGAAGTGACTCAATGGAGATGATATTCTTCTGGGGCAAAATGGGCAGTATCACATCTGCTGCACATTGTATGCCCTGGTATTCAATTCTATCAAAGTCATCTGTCTCCCTCTATTCTTCATTCATTGTTCTGGCTTATTATTGATGTCTTTTTTATGTTATCTTTTTTATATCTGCCTTTGTCTCTTAATATCTGCCTTTATTTCTTTTCTCCTCTTCTTCATTTTCTCATTCTCCACCTCTCTTGTTGTCTGTGTTTTATGATATATTTCTTTATCTCTCATACATATTAATAGCAGCAAATCCCTAAGCAGGGCTTCAAAAATCAAAGGGATTCCAAAAACATTCTAAAACCTCCCCTGGTACAAAGTTAGGTTCAATTGCATGGGTTTAGCAATAGTTTACTATCAAACCATGAAAAGATACAAATTCCAGTACTGTACTTCATATTGTAGTAGTAAACTATACTCCCAGTACTGTACTATTCATGCTGGTAAAAATGACGGTAATTGGAAATGGCCATTACCTCACTATAAGGAGCATGATGAGTTGCTATCTCACATCCCACACTGGCTAGTTCCAGAGCTGCATAGACATATTTTACTTTATTTTTATCATCTGCATACCTTGATTAGATTCCAGTTTGTATCTTACTCCTCTGCATACATTATTTTATATACCAGCTCATGGTGAGTTGGAAGGTATGCAACTTTTAACAAGGATGTGCAGTATGGAAGATGTTTCATATACTATAAATAAGCTAACTGAAACTTGTGGAAAGATTGCAGCCATTATTTCTTTGCATAAATCACCTTAACTCATCAATTTGATTGCAGTATATAACTTGCCACTAGTTACCCATTATGGTCTAACAAATTCTGGGATTGTTTGGGTTAGCTGAGTATAACTCATTTATAGATGAGTAATGAGGCTTCAGCTGCAGTTATCTCTATTATCAAGTAACACGTGATTTTCTGTGCAGTAGTGTTAGGAAAGTTCTGGCAATATTGCTGCACCTTTTGGCTTTCGAATCCCACAATTGTACAGGTACTTTTTATTATCATTGAGTCAGAAATGCTTTAATTAGTAATGTTCATGCATCTGGAAAGCATAATAATAGATAGATCCTTTTTTGCACAAGGACTACCTGTGGCTGAGTGCCTCCTCTTTGGTCTCAAGATCCAGGATCGCACTAGAGAATCAGTCACACAACAAAAACCCAGCTGAGTCTGAGTTGAAATATTTTTTAAATGACTAGAAGGTCTCCTGTGGTTTTGTTCCGGGTGAATCAGAGGATACAGTTTATAACAACAGGGGTTGATGTCATGTCGGGGATGACATCACAGCCACTGAATTGCACTGAATCTAATTCCATCTTTGTTAGATGGTATTGTGGGTTCCTCTGGCTCTGGCCTCGTGCGCCCCTTCTCCTTTCACCTCATCACTGATGGCTGTGCCTTCAGCCATCAATTATCCACACTCGAGAATTCCCTCTCTAAACCCTTCCACTTCTTTTCCATTAAGAGGCTCCTTAAAACCCATTTCCCCTCCTAATCTCTCTTTCTTTGGCTCAGCAAAGAATTTTGCCTGATTACATCTCTGTGTAGCGCATTGAGACTTTTTCTACGTGCCGATCACTTTGTATTGCCAGCTATATATATATGTTTTGCCTCAGGATAATTTGGGAAGACTCAAATATGCCTCAAAAATATTTCAAAACTTTAAAAAATCTAAAACAATTTTGCCTCATTATCATCCACACCATTATAATCCACACCATTATGTCCTACTCCAGAGACTTGAGCACATAATCCAGGCTGGCAGTTCAGTGTAGTACTGAGCAAATGCAGCACTGTCTGGGGCATCGTCTTTTGGTTGAGAAGTTAAACCAAAACTTCTCACAGGTGGATGAAAAATATCCCATGGCACCTTTCCAAGAAGAGCAAGGAAATTCTCCTGGTGTTCTCAACTAACAAGGTTTTCCGGTCTGTGGCATCTTCCTGTGCACAAATTGGCTGCCGCATTTCCTACGTCACAATAGTGACCACATTTCATTAGCTGTGAAGCACTTTGGGATGTCCTGAGATCGTTCAATATGCTATATAAATGCAAGTTCTTTCTTTCTATCCTTTGTCAACAGCTAATGGAAACCAAATAAATTTGCATTTTACTATTCTCCCCATTTTAAAGTTATTTTGTTTTAGGTTTTCACAATTCATCCATCATTCTGCAACCGATTGTAAGATCCTGTGTGGTGCAATTTGATGTATTATAGCATGGTTACATTTTTTCAGCATCACTCCTCCTTTCCATGAAATTAAATTTCTCTTTATCCATCTTAGCTCTCTCCACTCCCTATTCCAGCTGAAAGAACAGATAACTTCCTCTCAGAACTGTTTTGTTTGTGTCCCCATGAGTCTGCTGCTCGGAGATGTATCAGAGCAGCATGGGCGGGCTGGGGGTGATCCTGCCTCCTATTTTTCCCTCCCTCACTGTAAGACTGTCACAAACCTTCATTCATTGCTTCTTCCAAAGGTACAATAGGAACTTACATTATGAAGGAATTGTGAGTAGCCATTCTGTAGCACTGCACCTAGGAATACCAAGCATCTGCTAACATTGCACAACTCCCAGCCAATGTGTAATTCATCCACATCAGGGATGTCAAACTTATTTTACAGTAGACACCCCAAATCACTGGAGAAATACCACCAATGATGCCTCCGCAAGATCCTGCAAATCCCCTGGGAGGACAGGCGCACCAACGTCTGTGTTCTCGATCAGGCCAACACCCCAGCATCGAAGCACTGACCACACTCGACCAGCTCCGTTGGGCGGGCCACGTTGTCCGCATGCCAGACACAAAACTCCCAAAGCAAGTGCTCTACTCGGAACTCCTACACGGCAAGTGAGCCCCAGAGGAAATGTTTCAAGAACACCCTCAAAGCCTCCTTGATAAAGTGCAACATCGCCACCAAAACCTGGGAGTCCCTGACTAAAGATCACCCTAAGAGAAGGAAGAGCATCTGGGAGGGTGCTGAGCACCTCGAGTCTTGTCGCCAAGAGCATGCAGAAAACAAGCGTAGGCAGTGGAAGGAGCGTGCGGCAAACCAGACGCCCCACCCACCCTTTCCTCCCACGACTGTCTGTCCCACCTGCGACAGAGACTGTAATTCCCATATTGGACTGTTCAGTCACCTGAGAACTCACTTTTGGAGTGGAAGCTAGTCTTCCTCTATTTCGAGGGACTGCCTATGATGATGATATGGTGGGCCTGATCCAACATCCTGGCACTTAGCGTGGGCCACATTCAGCAAAAATTATTTGGACACACTGGAGTAGAAATTGGACGTGTTTCACATGTTTTCTCGGTATAAAATTGGTGCAACATATACCAATTTCTGGAGGTGCATTCTTGCACCTAATCTGCGCCATATTGGTCTTCACTATTTTTAGGCATCCGTGGCAGCCGCCTGAAATCAGCCGCGGAAAAATTTCTGTTTTAGGACCCTTCTGCAAAATACGTGGAAAAACCTGGTGAAGGCATATGCCGTGCAAGCTCCAACTACACCCTGGCTGCATTGTAAACATCTTGTTCATCTTTAAAGGCAACCAAGCACTCTTTCACTTGACATCTTATTGTGGCTCCTCATTAGTGTTAAGAGAGCCTCTTAATAAAACAAAATTGCAGTGCTTATGGGAGCTTTCCTCTCAGCCAGATGCATTTTATCATTTTGTTAATCAGTCCCTTGCCTTTGACTATTTGACATACCTCCAGTTTTACATAACTTCTTTATCTCAACACCCCCCGCCCCAGTCTTACATAACTTTTCGGCCTAAACCGCCCTCCAGTCTCCTTTAGCAATCTAGTGCTTTTCATAAGAGATTCATGGCTCCTGGCCTAATTGCTAACATGTTGAGTTGTTAGATGCTGATTGACCTTAAATGATGTTTGCTTTTACCATGTATAGTTGATATTGACAGACTGTAAGCAGGATAGAATGACGATTAAGTAGTGTGTTGGGACACAGAGATGAGTGAATGTGTTCAAAGGATGTCTAAATGTTCCTTTGGGTGCTTAGATACTTAGACTTGACGCAGAAGTGATTTGGGTTTATTGGTTTCAAACCTCTAATGTTTTGCTGTGAGGGAATTAAATGACAATGCCAGTAATATAGTTCATAAAAAATTAAACAGTTTTATTGGAGAGGTGGCATTTCACCATCAGTCCTACACTGTCAGGAGGTTGAATCAATATCAGAAAAAATATAGTTATTAGCCAAAGGTACTTCAGAAATTACGTAATTGAAATCAATTCAGATGGATTAGAATATGCAGAAATATTTAATATTTCAATATTAAAAAACATCACTTCAAACATTTTTTCAACATAGGTATTGAATTCAATGCAATAATTGCTCAAATGATTTTTCCAATCATGTTTTTAAGAGTAAAAGAATATTTTACACAAGGTTAAGGCACTGTGCTTTCTGGACATTAATGCAGATAGGCTGAATGTCTTTCTCTAATGGTTGTAAATACCCAAAGTAAAACGAGTTAGGTGCAGTCTTGAATCAGTTGCTAATGGTTGAGAATCTGCATTGCCTATAACTTAGCACAAAACTCTCAATTTCACTCAGACAGGCCTCAAGGATGATTTGTGAGGAATTTAAAATTCCACAATTGACCATTGTGCCTCTCTGAAGTTGGTGAGACTCAAACCACAACATACAAAGGTTTGTAGCCTCAGGAGCAGTGTGATACAATGTTCACACAAGATTATTTTCAATTGTGAGTTGATGCTGCAAAACAATTAATGCAAAATATGACAAACTATCCTATTGAACCAAAAAGACAGCCACACTGATTAAGAAACACTAAAATCAACGTAACCAAGTCACAGCATTCTTTTAAACCCTCAAAAATAATCAAAACAAATTAAAGATCATTCCTTCACCAGCCATATTCACAAACACTGTCAAAAATAAGCTGAATCACCACATGCAACCTTCCTCAATGGTGTGCATCAATAGGTAGACCCTCAATTTGTTTTACTCTTCTTTATTTAAACAAGTTTGTTAAAACTAGAACAAAACTAAATGACTAAGCTATTGTACACAGGTACCAGGTATCTCCTTGTGAAGTTATCCAGGGTTAACACGATTGTGATTATTATCTGGTTAAATCTACTTGTTTAAATGTATGACATACTGAGACCGATGTAGTACCCTCTATTGAAAAGAAGTACAGGACGTTCAGCCTGCATCTAATGTGTAATATGATTACAAGATTGTATTGTATGAGGAAGGCCACTTAGCCCCTAATCCATCCAAATTTTAAAAAAACTGCCCTTCTCCCCATCACCGCATTCTACTGTTCCTAAAATGATTCCAGAATTTTTGTTTACACTACCCTACCTAGAAGCTTACTTCATGTGTTTATTATCCTTTCAGTGAAGAACTACTTACATTTGCTTTTTACCAGTTTAAATTCCTACACCTAGCCCAGATTTTAACTCTGAGCCTGTTTTGGGCGGATGGGCAGCGCCGTCCCCTGCTCCAGAAATGAGACCCTGGTGGCTCCAGAGCGAGTAGATAACCTGAGCAATTTCAACTGCCCATCCATTCAATATCTGCTGGTTTCCGCTGGGTGGGTCGGGTCCGCATGCCAGACATGAGACTCCCAAAGCAAGTGCTCTACTCGGAGCTCCTTCATGGCAAACGAGCCAAAGGTGAGCAGCGGAAACGCTACAAGGACACCCTCAAAGCCTCCCTGCTAAAGTGCAACATCCCCACTGACACCTGGGAGTCCCTGGTCCAAGACCAACCTAAGTGGAGGAAGTGCATCTGAGAGGGCGCTGAGCACCTCGAGTCTCAACGCCGAGAGCATGCAGAAATCAAGCGCAGACAGCGGAAAGAGTGTGCGGCAAACCAGTCACACCCACCCCTTCCCTCAACAACTATCTGTCCCACCTGTGACAGAGTCTGTGGCTCTCGTATTGGACTGTTCAAAGAACTCATTTCAGGAGTGGAAGCAAGCCTTCCTCGATTCTGAGGGACTGCCTTTGAAGATGAGGGTTAAAATCGGCTGCTATGGAACAGTTCCTGAACTGCTTCCAGGACTTGATAGATTCCATTGCGTCTTGGTAACCAGATTTGGACACAGTATTCAAGGTATGATCTGACCAGGGCACTATACAATTTAAGCATAACATTCTCTGCCTTATACTCTACTGCTTTGGGTATATAGTTCAGCACTCCATGTGGCCTTGTTGATTACGGCCATATAGAGATTGGGCATGTTCAGTGCACTGTCTATTAACACTCCTAGATTACTTTCATACTTCGTTGTTTCAAGACAATTCAATACCATCCCAACATGGCTTTAAATGGTTCTGATCAACTTCTTTGATTTATTTGAGGAAGTAACAACAACAAAGTCGAAATATGAAAGATTAACAGTTAAACTCAAAGCTGTGGGGATTCAGAGTAAAAGAAAAGAACTTGGCTGAACGGTAGAAACCAATGGGCACTAGTTAGAGACTAGGCACGCTGGAGAAAATTGGAGAGTGGGGTGCCTCAACTATTTTAGTTGTGCACTTTAAACAAATGCCCCCTGCAAGTGGGGTCACATCCAAAATAATTTTTGTCCAGTGCCCTTTTTTGGGGGCGGGGGGGGGAGTTTAGGGCACTAAAAACAGAAATTATACAAGTGCCCCCTGGCTAAAAGGGGGAGGGTGCCTCAGAGCTCAGTGTTGGGACCACTACTGTTTCTAATTTAGATCAACGACTTTGTTTAAGAAACTCAATATAAATTGGTCACATTTGCAGATGAAACCAAATTAGGAGAGGAAATTGAATTGGAAGAGGCAGCCCAGAAACTACAAAACGAGTTACACAAAATATGTAAGTGGGCCAAACAACGGCCAATCATAATACAAACCTATACAATGCACAAGTGAAGAAAAATAGGTGCATTACATACTTCATGAATGGTGCTTAAATAGCTAAGGATGAAGTTCAAAAAGCCTAGGGACTGGATTTTTCTCCACAATACCTTGAAATTGTAGCAAAACAATGGTGAAATCGGGTGATGAGGTCTGGTGCTGCCTCCCTGAACCAACTTTAATTCTTGCCCCAGCCCTCCGAAGGGACATCTGCTGGCTACCCCTTCAGCATCCATTACATGTGAATGCTGGTGGGACCTGGTCTCTGATTCGTACCTTTTACCACTGCTTCCTAAGACTGCCTGTGGAAGTTGGCTGTTTGCCTGGGCTAGTGATAAAGGCCCTAATCTCTTCCAAAGGAGGAAGAAGGCCTAGTTGAGGCCTCCTCTCCCTCCAATCTGGTTTTCATCACTTGTCTTTCTAGACTAGGGTTGCCAACCTTCCAGAATTAGCCTGGAGTCTTCAGGAATTGAAGATTAATCTCCAAGATACTGCTACATACAACCCTGGAGAAAATTATAGGGACTTTTAAGAAAAATTGTTTTTTTTTCTTCTGTTTATTAGTTATAAAAATATTGGAGATTTGAAAAAAGGCTCTTTGACTGACAGTCCAGCATCATCCAACTGGGTAATGAAGAGTCTATTCACTTTTCTATTGGCGTGGAAGATGGTGCTCTGTGAGGACGGACCTCTTGGGCGACCAATGGCGTGAGCGTAGGGCAGGTCATGTCATGAAACACCCAGGAATACACTCAACCAGAGCTGATAACCCTATTCTTGGCCTCAGTTCCGGTCAAGGCTGATAATGGCTACAGCTCCTTCCTTTGCCAGAGCTCTTCTGCTCCTTTAAGGTCCCTTGCTGTTTCTTGAAGTGCTGCACAGGCATCACTGCTGCAACACCATTGAGTTTCTCTTCCTCTTGACAGCAGGAACCCTGCCAGGAGCCTGCCATGCATAGTAAAAGACCCCTGACCCAGGAAAGTGGGCCAGGGCCAGGACAGCATCAGAGAAGCAGGGGGAAATCCGACCCTGCTGCTACTCCGCCCCATAAAAATAAAATCCAACCCAAGGAATCTCAATAGATTCAATGCCCAACTTGTCCAGCAAATACAAAGCAGCAATCAACAAAGAATATCGAACTACATGGCCAAAACTATACAATACAAGTCAGAGAAAATGATGATCGAACTGTATAGAGCTCTTGTCAGATGATGCCTTAAGTATTATTATAAAGATGAAACTCAAGCATCAACGGTTGTCTGCAAAGCAGCATCAGCCATCAATCATAAAGTCAATTAAGTTACACCAACCAATCCAGAAGTTTTTGTGGGTAATTTTTAAACCTACCTCTCTATAAGTATTTAACTCTTCCATCATTGAACTAATGGAATATTCAGCTGTATATATCGGCACACAATAACAAATTCAGTCCACAGGTAGAGAATTCAGCTCATTTCATCTCAGACAGAGAATTCAGACCTTCTCATCTCAGGTGGAAAATTCAGCCCTTCTCACCACAAATTGAAAATTCAGTCCTCACTCCAGATCGAGAATTCTGATCTTCTCATTTCAGGTAGAGAATGCAGACTTTCTCACCCAAGACAGAGAATTCTGGCCTCTCAACACTGATAGATAATTCAGCCCTCCTCATCTCAGATAGAAAATTCAATCCATCTCACCTCAGGTAGAGAATTCAACCCTTCTCACAGACCTTCTCACCTCAGGTAGTGAAATCGGCCCTTCTCACCTCAAATTGAAAACTCAGTCCTTCTCACAGTGAGAGAGTTCTGATCTTCTCACCTTAGATAGTGAATTCAGCCCTTCTCAGCTCAGGTAGAGAATACAGACCTTCTCACCACTGATAGATAATTCAACCCTTCTCACCTCAGATAGAGGATTCGGCCCTTTTCACGTCAGATACAGAATTCAGCCCTTGGGGTAAGCCATTTAGGACCGAGATGAGGAGAAACTTCTTCACCCAGAGAGTGGTGAACCTGTGGAATTCTCTACCACAGAAAGTAGTTGAGGCCAATTCACTAAATATATTCAAAAGGGAGTTAGATGAAGTCCTTACTACTCGGGGGATCAAGGGTTATGGCGAGAAAGCAGGAAGGGGGTACTGAAGTTTCATGTTCAGCCATGAACTCATTGAATGGCGGTGCAGGCTAGAAGGGCTGAATGGCCTGCTCCTGCACCTATTTTCTATGTTTCTATGTTTCTAATCACTGATACTGAAAACAATCCTCCTCACCTCAGGTAGATAATTCAGCCCTTCTCACCTCTAACAGAGAATTCAGCCCTTCTAACCACTGATGCTGAATACAACCCTCTCCACAGATAGAGAATTCAGCCCCTCTCATTCCAGGGAGAGATTTCAGTCCTTTTCACCTCAGACAGAGAATTCAGTCCTTCTCACCTCAGATAGAGGATTCAGTCCTTCTCCTCTCAGATTGGAAATTCAAACCTTCTCACCACTGATAGAGAATTCAGCCCTTCTCACAGAAATGTAGAAACATAGAAATCTACAGCGCAGAAGGAGGCTATGTCGGCCCATCGTGTCCGCGCCGGCTGATTAAAAAGCCATCCAGCCCTCAGTCAGCAGCCCTGAAGGTTACATATAAACCTATGTACGGTGAACAATGACAGAAAGGTAATGAGCATCCGATGCAACCAGTCCAGCCCACACAACTGCGATAACCCATGCATCGCAACATATTATACTCCACCCTAACCGGAGCCATGCAATCTCCGGGAAAAGGCAAAAAAAGAGAAAAACCCAGGCAATTGGGGGAAAAAAAAATCTGGGAAAATTCCTTTCCGACCCATTCAGGTGATCGAAATTCGTGCAGGAGGTCACCTTAGCCATATTAGATTCCCTGCAGTACTTATCATCGTATCTGCGGCAACCAACAAGAGGTTATCCAGTCTAATCCCACTTACCAGCTCTAGGTCCATAACCCTGCAGGTTACAGCACTTCAAGTGCCCATCCAAGCACCTTTTAAATGTGGTGAGGGTTTCTGCATCCACCTCCCTTCCAGGCAGTGAGTTTCAGACCCCCACAACCCTCTGCACAAAGAAGCTTCCCCTCAAATCACATCTAAACCTTCCACCAACCACTTTAAAACTATGCCCCCTCATAATTGATCCCTCCACCAATGGAAATAGGCCCTTGCTATCCACTATATCCAAGCCCCTCAAAATGTTATATACCTGAATGAGATCTCCTCTCAGCCTCCTCTGTTCCAGGAAGAACAAACCCAGCCTATCCAATCTGTCCTCATAGCTAAGATTCTTCATTCCAGGCAGCATCCTCGTAGATCTCCTCTGCACCCTCTCCAATGCAATCACGTCCTTCCTATAATACAGTGACCAGAACTGCACCCAGTACTCCAGCTGTGGCCTAACCAGAGTATTATACAATTTAAGCATAGCTTCCCTGATCTTGTATTCTATTCCTCGGCCAATAAAGGCAAGCATTCCGTATGCCTTCTTAACCACCTTATCCACCTGACCTGTTACAGTCAGGGATCTTTGGACAAGTACTCCAAGGTCCCTTTGTTCACCTAGACTTCTAAGTCGCCTACCGTATAATGTATATATTCTTTCCTTATTAGCCCTCCCCAAATGCCTCACCTCACATTTCTCTGAATTAAATTCCATTTGCCACTGTTCTGCCCACCTGACCAATAGATTGATATCTTCCTGCAGTCCATTACTTTCCTCTTCATTATCAACCACGCAGACAATTTTAGTATCATCTGCAAACTTTTAATCATATCCCCTATATTCAAATCTAGATCATTGATGTATACCACAAAAAGCAAGGGACCCAGTACTGAGCCCTGCGGAACCCCACTAGAAACATCCTTCCAGTCACAAAATCATCCATCAGCCATTACCCTTTGCTTCTTACCTCTAAGCCAATTTTGGATCCAACTTTCCACTTTGTCCTGGACCCCATGGCCCTTTACCTTCATGACCAGGCTACCACGTGGGATTTTATCAAAAGCTTTGCTAAAGTCCATACACACTACATCGTACACACTACCCTCATCGACCCTCTTGGTTACTGTTGTGTATCTGTAAAGCATGCACTCCATTGTTCCGCCATCAGGGAGCTCATCCCCTGAAGTCCTAAGGGATCCCAGCATCCCTTGGGAGCACAGTATATAAGCCAGCCCCGAAGGCCTGTTCCTCACTCTGGAGTGTCTTATCAAAGACTGACGTCACCGTTACTTTAACCTACCTGTGTGCAGCCTCATCTGTGTTAGGAACACAATAACTGGTGATGAGAATACGAATCCAATGCAAAGATGCAGCAAACTGTGGGCATCCTGGAGAAGTTCTCGGAGGGTGAGGAATGGGAAGCCTATGTCGAACGGCTAGACCAGTACTTTGTAACCAATGAGCTGGACGGAGAAGGAAGCGCTGCAAAAAGAAGAGCGGTCCTCCTCACGGTCTGCGGGGCACCAACCTACAGCCTCATGTAGAATCTTCTGGCTCCAGTGAAACCCACAGATAAGTAGTATGAGGAGCTGTGTACACTGGTTCGGGAGCATCTTAACCAGAGGGACAGCGTGCTGATGGCGAAGTATCGGTTCTACACGTGCCAGAGATCTGAAGGTCAGGAAGTGGCGAGCTACGTCGCTGAGCTAAGGAGACTTGCAGGACAATGTGAGTTTGATGGCTACCTGGAGCAAATGCTCAGAGACTTTTTTGTACTGGGCATTGGCCACGAGACCATCCTACGAAAACTTTTGACTGTAGAGACACCGACCCTCAGTAAGGCCATTGCGATAGCACAGGCATTTATGTCCACCAGTGATAACATCAAACAAATCTCTCAACACACAAGTGCTAGCAATGTTCATAAATTAACTGGAACTGTGTTTGTGAGCAGAAATGTACAGGGCAGAAACCAGGAGTCTGCAACTGCCAGCAGGCCTCAGGTGACTCAGATTCCCCAACAAAGGATGAATGCAAGGCAATTCACACCTTATTGGCATTGTGGAGGCTTCCACTCAGCCTAATCATGCCGCTTCAAAGGGTATGTTTGCAAGAGCTGTGGAACAATGGGGCACCTCTAACGAGCTTGCAAACAAGCTGCAAGCTATGCAAAACCTGCTAACCACCAGGTGGCAGAGGAAGATTGGTCCATAGTTGATCAAAGCAATTACGAGCCTCAGAGAGAGGAGGCAGATGCTGAAGTACATGGGGTGCACACATTTTCGACGAAATGTCCACCTATAATGCTAAACGTAAAATTGAATGGCTTACCCGTAGCCATGGAACTGGACACTGGCGCTAGCCAATCCATCATGAGTAAAAAGGTAAAAAGATGTTTGAGAGACTGTGGTGCAACAAGGCACTCAGACTAGCCCTGAGCCCCATCCACATGAAACTGAGAACGTACACCAAAGAGCTTATCACTGTCCTGGGCAGCGCCATGGTCAAGGGCACCTACGAGGGCACGGTGCACGAACTGCCACTCTGGATTGTCCCGGGCGATGGCCCCACACTGCTTGGAAGGAGCTGGCTGGGCAAAATCCGCTGGAACTGGGATGACATCCGAGCGCTATCACATGTCGATGAGGCCTCATGTATCCAAGTTCTGAACAAATTTCCTTCCCTTTTCGAGCCAGGCATTGGAAACTTTTCCGGGGCGAAGGTGCGAATCCACTTGGTCCCAGAGGCACGACTCATTCACCACAAGGTGCGAGCAGTACCTCACATGATGAGGGAGAGAGTGGAAATTGAGCTGGACAGGCTGCAACGCGAGGGCATCATCTCCCCAGTGGAATTCAGCGAGTGGGCCAGCCCGATTGTTCCAATTCTCAAAAGTGGTGGCACGGTCAGGATTTGCGGCAATTATAAAATAACTATTAATCGTTTCTCGCTACAGGACCAATACCTGCTACCTAAGGCAGACAATCTATTTGCGATGCTGGCAGGAGGCAAGACATTCGCCAAGCTCGACCTGAATTCGGCCTACATGACACAGGAGCTGGAGGAGTCTTCAAAGGACCTCACCTGCATCAACACGCACAAGGGACTGTTCATCTACAACAGATGCCCATTTGGAATTCGGCCCGCTGCAGCGATCTTCCAAAGAAACATGGAGAGCCTACTCAAGTCGGTACCACACATGGTCGTCTTTCAGCACAACATATTGATCACGAGTCGGGACACCACCGAGCATCTACAAAACCTGGAGGAGGTCCTCCAGCGACTGGATCGCGAAGAGCTGTGGCTGAAGAGGTCGAAATCCGTCTTCATGGCAACAGAAGTGGAGTTTTTGGGGAGAAAGATCGCGGCGGACGGCATTCGGCCCACAGATGCCAAGACAGAGGCTATCAGGAATGCGCCCAGGCCACAGAACGTCACGGAGCTGCGGTCGTTCCTGGGAGTCCTCAACTATTTTGGTAACTTCTTACCAGGGTTAAGCACGCTTTTAGAGCCCCTACATCTGTTATTGCGCAAAGGTGAGAACTGGGTATGGGGAAAAAAACAAGTAATTGCTTTTGAGACAGCCAGAAACATTTTATGCTCCAACAAGCTGCTTGTATTGTATAACCCGTGTAAAAGACTGTGCTAGCATGTGACGCGTCGCCGTACGGAGTCGGGTGTGTATTATAACAAGCTAACGTTGCGGGGAAGTTGCAACCTGTCGCCTATGCTTCCAGGAACTTGTCTAAGGCCGAGAGGACCTACAGCATGATTGAGAAAGAGGCATTAGCGTGTGTTTTCGGGGTAAAGAAAATGCATCAGTACCTGTTTGGCCTCAAATTTGAGCTGAAAACCGATCACAAGCCCTTCACATCTCTGTTCGCTGAAAACAAGGAGATAAATACTAATGCCTCAGCCCGCATACAAAGGTGGGAACTCGCGCAATCGTGTATAACTATACCATCCGCCACAGGCCAGGCACCGAGAACTGTGCGGATACTCTCAGTCGGCTACCATGGCCCACCACGGGGGTGGAAATGGCACAGTCTGCAAACTTGTTGATGGTGGCGCAGCCCACAGACTTGTTGATGGTCATGGAAGCGTTTGAAAATGATAAATCACTGTCACGGCCCGCCAGATTAGGACTTCGACCAGCCAAGATCCTCTGCTGTCCCTAGTAAAAAACTGTGTAATGCATGGGAGCTGGGCCAGCATCCCCGTTGAAAGGCAAGAGCCAATCAAACCGTTCCAGTGGCGAAAGGACGAGCTGTCCATTCAGGTAGACTGCCTATTGTGGGGTAACCGCATAGTGCTACCAAAAAAGGGCAGGGAGATGTTCATCTCGGATCTCCACAGCACAAATCCAGGTATAGTAATGATGAAAGCGATAGCCAGATCCCACGTGTGGTGGCCCGGTATCGACTCTGACTTAAGAGTCTTGTGTACAGCAATGCAGCGTATGTGCTCAGTTGAGCAACGCACCCAGAGAGGCACCACTAAGTTTGTGGTCCTGGCCCTCCAGACCATGGTCGAGGATCCATGTCGACTATGCGGGCCCGTTTCTCGGTAAAATGTTCCTGGTGGTGGTGGATGCTTTTTCAAAATGGATTAAACGTGAAATAATGTCTGGAAGCACCACCACCGCCATCATTGAAAGCCTGAGGGCCAAGTTTGCCACCCACGGCCTGCCTGACATACTGGTCAGTGACAATGGGCCATGTTTCACCAGTGCCGAATTTAAAGAATTCATGGCCCGCAATGGGATCAAACATGTCACCTCGGCCCCGTTTAAACCAGCCTCCAATGGGCAGGCAGAGCGGGCAGTACAAACCATAAAAGAGAGCCTTAAACGAGTCACAGAAGGCTCACTCCAAACTCGCCTGTCCCAAGTACTGCTCAGCTACTGCACGAGACCCCACTCGCTCACAGGGGTGCCCCCGGCTGAGCTACTCATGAAAAGGACACTTAAAACCAGACTCTCGCTGGTTCACCCCAACCTGCATGATCACGTAGAGAGCAATCAGCAGCAACAAAATGTAAACGATGGTCGCGCCACTGTGTCACGGGAAATTGATCTGAATGACCCTGTGTATGTACTAAACTATGAACATAGTCCCAAGTGGACCGCAGGCACGGTGATAGGTAAAGAAGCGAATAGGGTGTTTGTAGTCAAACTAGACAATGGACAAATTTGCAGAAAGCACTTGGACCAAACGAGGCTACGGTTCACAGACTGCCCTGAACAACCTACAGCAGACACCACCTTTTTCGAGCCCACAACACACACCCAAAGGATCAACGACACTACGCCAGACCAGGAAATTGAACTCATCACGCCCAACAGCCCAGCAAGGCCAGGCTCACCTAGCAGCCCTGCAGGCCAACAACACACCAGCCCAGCGAGGGCACAGCCAACACACCAGAACAGACATTTGTACCGAGGCGGTCCACCAGGGAAAGAAAGGCTCTTGACCGCCTCACATTGTAAATAGTTTTCACTTTGACTTTGGCGGGGGGGGGGGAAGTGATGTTCTGTATCTGTAAAGCATGCAGTCCCACGTTCCGCCATCATGGAGATCATCCCCTGAAGTCCCAAGGGTTCCCAGCATCCCTTGGGAGCACTGTATATAAGCCGGCCCATAAGGGCTGTTCCTCACCCTGGAGAGTCTTATTAAAGACTGAGGTCACTGTTACTTTAACCTCCCTGTGTGCAGCCTCATCTGTGTTAGGATCACAATAATTACCTCCACAAAAAATTCAATCAGGTTAGTCAGACATGATCTTCCCTTAACAAATCCATGCTGACTGTCCCTGATTAATCCTTGCCTTTCTAAATGTAGATTTACCCTGTCCTTCAGGACTTTTTCCAATAATTTTCCCACCACTGAAGTTAGGCTGACTGGCCTGTAATTACTCGGCCTATCCCTTTTTCCCTTCTTAAACAAGGGTACCATGTTAGCAGTCCTCCAGTCCTCCGGCACCATGCCTAAATCCAAAAAGGACTGGAAAATGAAGGTCAAGGCTTCTGCTATTTCCTCTTTTGCTTTGCTCAATGGGATGCATTTCATCCAGCTGTGGGGACTTATCCACTTTCAAAGCTGCTAAAACCCTTAATACCTCCTCTCTCACTTTGTTTATTTCATCCAGAATTTCACATTCCTTCTTGATAGCAGTATCTGCATTACCCCTTTCCTTTGTAAAAACAGATGCAAAGTATTCATTAAGAACCATACCAACATCTTCCGCCTCCACACAGAGATTACCCTCATGGTCTCTAATAGGCCCTACCTTTTCTTTAGTTATCCTCTTACTCTTAATATATTTATATAACATCTTTGGGTTTTCCTTAATTTTCTTGCCAAGAATTTTTCATGCTCTCTTTTAGCATTCCTAATATCCTTAATTTTACCTCTGAACTTTCTATATTCCTCCAGAGATTCTACAGTATTTAACCGTTGGTATATAACATATGCTTCCCTTTTTTTCTTTATCCTCCCCTGTAAGTCCCTAGTCATCCTGGGGTCCCTAGAATTGTTATTTCCACCCTTTTTCTTTAAGAGCACATGTTTTGCCTGAGCCCTCTGGATCTCCTCCTTGAATACCTCCCACTGTTCTGACACTGATTTATCTCCAAGTAGCTGTTTCCAATCTACTGTGGCCAAATCACTTCTCAACTTAGCAAAGTTGGCTATTCTCCAATTTGGGACTTTTATTCCTGGTCTATCCTTGTCCTTATCCATAACTACCTTGAATCTTACTGAATTATGGTCACTGGCACCCGAGTGCTCTCCCACTAATACCCCTTCCACTTGCCCAGCTTCATTCCCCAAAATGAAATCCAGATCTGCCCCCTCCCATGTTGGGCTTGTTACATACTGACTAAAAAAGTTCTCTTAAATGCATTTTAAGAATTCCGCACCCTCCATACCCTTCACACTATATTTGTCCCAATCAATATTTGGATATTTGAAATCCCCTACTATTACTGCCCTATGGTTTTTGCCTACATATTTGCTCTTCTATCTCCCTCCCACTGTTTGGGGGTCTATAATACATGCCCAGCAGTGTGATCGCCCCCTTTTTATTTTTCAGGTTGACCCATATAGCCTCATTTGACGATCCCTCTAACATATCATCCCTTCCCACAGCTATAATTGTTTCTTTAATCAATCCCGCGATCCCCCCCACCCTTCCCTTTTTACGCCTCTCTCTCTCTTGTCTAAAAATCCTGTAACCAGGAATATTTAGCTGCCAAACCTGCCCCTCCTTCAGCCATGTCTCTGTAATGGCTATAATATCATACTCCCAAGTGTCTACCTGTGCTCTCAGCTCATCCGCCTTATTTGCTATACACCTTGCATTGAAGTTTATACCATTTAGCACAGGAAGACCTCCTTGATTACGACTTACTAACTCTTGTTTCCTCTATCTTACAGATTCACTTTCTACATTTTTGCTTTCCAATTTCAGCTTTACTTCCTTCCTTATTGAATTGGTTCTCAGGATCCCATCCCCTGCCAAGCTAGTTTAAACTCTCCCCAACAGCATTAGCAAAACTCCCCGCGAGGATATTGGTCCCAACGCTGTTGAGGTGCAACCCGTCTGGTTTGTACAGGTCCCATTTCCTCAGAAGCGGACCCAATGCCTCAGAAATTTAAAGCCCTCCCTCCTACACCAACCCTCCAGTCATGCATTCATCCTCTCTAGCCTTCTATTCTTGTACGCATTAGCACGTGGCACCACTCGTAACCCGGAGATTACTACCTTTGAGGTCCTACCCTTTAATTTTCTTCCTAGCTCCCTAATTTCTGCCTGCAGGACCTCATTCCTCTTTCTACCTATGTCATTGGTCCCGATATGAACCATGACCTCTAGCTGTTTACCCTCTCCCCCCAGAATGCCCCGCGTTCGCTCTGTGACATCCTTGACCCTGGCACCAGGGAGGCACCATACCATTCTGGAGTCACGTCGACAGCCGCAGAAACGCCTCTCTATTTCCCTAACTATTGAATCCCCTACCACTATAGCCCTTCCATTCTTCTTCCTCCCCACCCCCACCCCGCACCCCCCCCCACCCCGTGCAGCTGAGTCATGCGTGGTGCCGTGGACTTGGCTTTGGCTGCACTCCCCAGAGGCATCATCAACCGCCCCAGTATTCAGAAGAGAGTACTGGTTGAACTCAGGGGACTCCTGCACTATCGTCATAGTACTCCTCTTCATTCTGCTCTTCTCACCTCAGATAGAGAATTCAACCCTTCTCACCTCAGATAGAGAATTCAGCTCTTCTCACCTCAGATAGAGAATTCAACACTTCTCACCTCAGATAGAGAATTCAGCTCTTCTCACCTCAGATAGAGAATTCAACCCTTCTCACCTCAGATAGAGAATTCAACCCTTCTCACCTCAGATAGAGAATTCAACCCTTCTCACCTCAGATAGAGAATTCAACCCTTCTCACCTCAGATAGAGAATTCAGCTCTTCTCACCTCAGATAGAGAATTCAACACTTCTCACCTCAGATAGAGAATTCAGCTCTTCTCACCTCAGATAGAGAATTCAACTCTTCTCACCTCAGATAGAGAATTCAACCCTTCTCACCTCAGATGGAGAATTCAAACCTTCTCACCTCAGATAGAGAATTCAAACCTTCTCACCTCAGATACAGAATTCAGCTCTTCTCACCTCAGATAGAGAATTCAAACCTTCTCACCTCAGATAGAGAATTCAAACCTTCTCACCTCAGATAGAGAATTCAACCCTTCTCACCTCAGATACAGAATTCAGCTCTTCTCTCGTCAGATAGAGAATTCAACACTTCTAACAGTGATCCATAATTCAGCCCTTCTCACCTCAGATAGAGAACAGATGGGGAACAGGGAAATGGCAAAGACTTTTGTATTGGTCTTCATGGTACAAGACACTAAAAACATCCCAATAGGCGATAATCAATGAGCTATAGGAAGGGAGGAACTTAATACAGTCACTATCACTAAAGAAGTAGTACTCGGCAAAATTATGGGACTAAAGGCGGACAGGTCCCCTGGACCTGAGGGTTTGAATCCTAGGATCCTAAAAGAAATGGTTGCAGAGATAGCGGATGCATTGGTTGTAATCTACCAAAATTCCCTGGATCCTGGGGCGGTCCCAATGGATTGGAAAACCGCAACTGTAACACCCCTATTTAAAAAAGGAGGCAGTCAGAAAGCAGGAAACTATAGACCAGTTAGCCTAACATCAGTCGTTCGGAAAATGCTGGAGCCCATTATTAAGGAAACAGTAGCAGGACATTTGGAAAAGCATAATTCAATTAAGCTGAGTCAGCATGGTTTTATGAAAGGGAAATCATGTTTGACAAATTTGCTGGAGTTCTTTGAGGATGTAACGAGTAGGGTGGATAACGGGGAACCAGTGGATGTCGTGTATTTGGATTTCCAGAAGGCATTCGATAAGGTGCCACATAAAAGGTTACTGAACACAATAAAAGTTCACGGGGTTGGGGGTAATATATTAGCATGGATAGGGGTTGGCTAACTAACAGAAAACAGTCGGGATAAAAGGGTCATTTTCCGGTTGGCAACCAGTGACTAGTGGAGTGCTGCAGGTATCGGTGCTGGGGCCTCAACTATTTACAATCTATATTAATGACTTGGATGAAGGGACCGAGTGTAATGTAGCCAACTTTGCTGATGATACAAAGATGGGTGGGAAAGCAAATTGTAAGAAGGACACAACAAATCTGCAAAGGGATATAGACAGGCTAAGTGAGTGGACAAAAATTTGGCAGATAGAATATAATGCAGGAAAATGTGAGGTTATCCACTTTGGCAGAAAAAATAGAAAAGCAAATTATAATTCAAATGGAGAAAAATTGCAAATTGCTTCAGTACAGAGAGGCCTGGGAGTCCATGTGCATGAAACACAAAATGTTAGTAAGCAGGTACAGCAAGTAATCAGGAAGGAACTGGAATGTTGGCCTTTATTGCGTGGGATAGAGTATAAAAGCAGAGAAGTCCTCCTACAACTGTACAGGGTATTGGTGAGGCCACATCTGGAGTATTGCGTGCAGTTTTTGTCTCCGTATTTAAGAAAGGGTATAAGAAAGGGAGGCTGTTCAGCAAAGGTTCACTGGGTTCATTCCGGAGATGAGAGTGTTGACTTATGAAGATAGGTTAACTAGGTTGGGATTATACTCATTGGAGTTCAGAAGAATGAGAGGTGAACTTATTGAAACATATAAAATAATGAGAGGGCTCAACAAGTTGGATACAGAAAGGATATTTCCACTCATAGGGGAAACTAAAATTGGGGACATAGTTTCAGAATAAGGGGCCACCCATTTAAAAATGAGATGAGGATGAATTTCTTCTCTCAGAGGGTTGTAAATCTGTGGTATTCTCTGCCCCAGAGAGCTCTGGAGGCTGGGTCATTGAATATATTTAAGGCGGAGATAGACAGATTTTTGAGTGATAAGGGAATAAAAGGCTATGGGGAGCAGGCAGTGAAGTGGAACTGAGTCCATGATCTTATTAAATGGTGGATCAGGCTCGAGGGGCCTACTCCTGCTCCTATTTCTTATGTTCTTTTGTAATTCAGCCCTTCTCACAACTGATACAGAATTTAGCTTTTCTAATCACTGACACTGAACACAATCCTCCCCACTTCAGATAGAGAATTCAGCCCTTCTTACCTCATAAGGAGAATTCAGCCCTTACCACTAGTGATAAAGGATTCAGTCCTTCTCACCTCAGATGGAGAACTGAGCCTTTCTCACCTCAGATAGAGAATTCAGTATTTCTCACCACTGATAGATAATTTAGCCCTTCTCATCTCAGCTACAAAATTCAACCCTTCTCATCTCAGTTAGTGAATTCATCCCTGCTTATCTCAGGTAAAGAATTCAGCCCTTCTCACTTAAGATAAAGAATTCTGCTCCTCACCTCAGATAGAGAATTCAACCCTTCTCACTGTGATCGAGAATTCAAACCTTCTCACCTCAGGTAGAGAATTCACCCATTCTAACAGTGATAGAGAATTCAGATCTCCTCACCTCAGTTGGAGAATCCAGCCCTTCCCACCAGTTATAGAGAATTCAGTCCTTATCACCAGTGATAGAGAATTCAGCCGATCTCACCTCAGATAGAGAATTCAGCCCTTCTTATCTCCGATATAGAATTCAGCCCTTCTCACCAGTGAGAAAGTTCAGCCCTTCTCACCACAGATAGACAATTCAGCCCTTCTCACCACAGATAGGAAATTCTGCTCTGCTCACAGGTAGAGAATTCAGCTCTTCTCAACTCAGTTAGAGAATATAGCCCTTAAGAACATAAAAACATAAGAAATAAGAGCAGAAGTAGGCCAAACGGCCCCTCAAGCCTTTTCCGCCATTTGATAAGATCATGGCTGAAGATTGACCTCAACTCCACTTTCCTGCCTGATTCCCATATCCCTTGATTTCCCTACACCCCAAAATTCTCTCTATTTCAGCCTTGAATATATTCAGAAATTCAGTATCCACAGCCCTCTGGAGCAGAGAATTCCAAAGATTCACTACCCTCTGAGTGAAAAAATTCATCCTTATCTCTGTTTTAAATGGCCTACCCCTTATCCTGAGAAAGTGCCCCCTAGTTCTGGACACTCCAGCCAGGGAAAACAACCTCTCAGCATCCATCCAGTCAATCCCCTTCAGAATCTTGTATGTTTCAATGAGATCACCTCTCGTTCTTCTAAACTGCAGAGAGTATAGGCCCATTCTACACAATCTCTCATCAGAAGACTGCACTCTCATCCCAGGAATCAATCTAGTGAACCTCTGTTGCACTGCCTCCAAGACAAGTATATCCTTCCTTAAATAAAACTGTGCACAGTACGCCAGGAAGACTCTGCAGAATTGTAGCAAGACTTCCTTACTCTTATACTCCAACCCCCTTGCAATAAAGGACAACATGCCATTTGCCTTCCTTATTGCTTGCTGTACCTCATGCTAGCTTTCTGTGTTACTTGTACGAGGATATCTAAATCTCTCTGAACACCAACATTTAAAAGTTTCTCATCATTTAAAAAATATTCTGTTTCTCTATTCTTCCTACCAAAGTGAATAACCTCACATTTCCCCACATTATACTCCATCTGCCACTTTACTGCCCACTCACTTAGTCTACCTGTATCCCTTTACAGATGCTTTGTGTTCTCCTCAAAGCTTACTGTCCCACCTATCTTTGTATCATCAGCAACATTACACTCAGTCCCCTCGTCTAGGTCATTAATGTAGCTTGTAAATAGCTGAGGCCCCAGCACTGATCCTTACGGCACCCCACTAGTTGGAGCCTGCCAATCTGAAAAAGACCCGTTTATCCCTAATCTCTTGCTTTCTGTCTGTTAACCAATCCTCTATCCATGCGAATACATTACCTTCTATGCCATGATTCCCTTACCTTGTGTAATAATCTTCTTTGTGGCACCTTATCGAATGCCTCTTGGAAATCCAAACATACTACAGCCACTGGTTCCTCTTTATCTACCCTGCTAATTACATCCTCAAAAAACTCTGATAAATTTGTCAAACATGATTTCCCTTTCATAAAACTATGTTGACTCTGCTTAATCATGTTATGATTTTCTAAGTGCCCTGATAGCACTTCCTTAATAATGGATTCTAGCATTTTTCGGATGACTGATGTCAGGCGAACTGACCTATAGTTCCCGGTTTTCTCTCTCCCTCCTTTCTTGAATAGCAGTGTTACATTTGTTACCTTCCAATCTGCTGGGACCGTTCTAGAATCTAGGGAATTTTGAAAAATCAAAACCAATGCATCCACTATCTCTGCAGCCACTTCTTTTAGAACCCTAGAATGTAGACTGTTAGCTCCAGGGGATTTGTCAGCTTTTAGTCCCATTCTCTCGTAATTTTTCTCTACTTATATTAATTACATTAAGCTCCGCACCCTCATTGCACCCTTAGTCCCCCACCATTTTAGGTATGCTTTTTGCATCTTCTACTGTGAAGACAGATACAAAATATTTGTTTAACATTTCTGCCATTTCCTTATTCTCCATAATCATTTCTCCTGTCTCAGCCACTAAGGGACCAATAGTTACTTTTGCTACTCTCTTCCTTTTAACATACTTGTAGAAGCTCACAATCTGTTTTTTAATTTCTTGCTAGTTTTTTCTCACAGTCTATTTTTTCCCTTTTGATCAATATTTTGTTCATCCTTTGCTGGGTTCTGAAACTTTCCCAATCCTCAGGCTTACTACTATTCTTCGCAACATTATAAACTTCTTCTTTCAATTTAGTGCTATCCTTAACTTATTTAGTTAGCCATGGAAGGATCACTTTTCCTGTGGAGTTTTTGTTTCTCAAAGGAATGTATTTTTGTTGACAATTATGAAATATTTCTTTAAATGCTGGCCACTGCTTATCTACTGCCATACCTTTTAATCTATTTTTGCAATCTACCTTGGACAACTAGCCCTTCATACCTATGTAATTGGCTTTATTTAAGTTTAAGAATCTAGTTTCGAACTTAGGGATGTCACTCTCAGACGTAATGTGAAATTCTATTGTATTATGATCAATCTGCCCCAGAGGATCCGTTACTATGAGATTGCTAATTAACCCTGTCTCATTACACAATACAAGATCTAAAATAGCCTGTTCCCTGGTTGGTTCCGTAATGTGTCATTCTAGAAAACTGTCCCAAATGCATTCCATGAACTTGTCCTCCAGACTAGTTTTGCCAATTTGATTCGTCCAGTCTGTATGAAGATCAAAGTCCCCCTTTATTACCTTTGTTACGATAGAGAATTCAAACAGGCTGCAAAGTTGAGAAAACACAGACCTTGCCTACGTGAGAGCGAGCACATTGCATTAAGGCATCAATCAACTTGACATTTCAGGACTTTTGGCAGCGAGCCAATTATGGGCTAACAACATATCAGTTGAGCCAATAAGGTCAAAGGGGGCGAGGTCACGATTGTAAATTGATCCAGGATAAGTACAGCCATTGTTTGCCATGTGTTTCAGAAGGACAAAGGACCTGGCATAAAGCCAGCAGTTTGTTGCAGCTGCCAGAATAAAGTTAAACTATCACTGGAGTTCGCATCTCATTGAAAATTAAGAGATCTAACAATTTTGGCGTCACGAACAGGATCGCTGAGGGAAGAAACTGGATTTTGGACATCGGACCTACATAGTGAGGTAAGGACTCCTCTTTATAAAAGTCCTCGGTCAATTGTCTAAATTCACCTCCCCTTTTACGTGATTCCGAAAGCCTCCGGTTTGCAAACCCTCCTGTTGGTAATTGGCTCGAGGTCCCATAGACGTCTAAACTTCGGCGGTGTTTTAGTTAATTCATCACCGACCCACTGATTGGCTGGAAAGCCTATGACTCGAGACCCCAGTAAAGAAATTAGTACTTTGGAAGCAGAAAATAAGAGCAAAGAATTGTCTACAACTGTTAAAGGCGGGCAGGCACCACCTGAGGTTTCGATAGACAAAATCCTCGAACAGTTGAAAGAATACATAGAGCAACAATTTGACTTATCTAAAACCTGTATTAAGATCAAACAAAAATACGGTACCTCCAAAGGACAATGGTCCTTGGACGAGATCAAAAGGGTCTGGGGAAAAACGACCCATATGAAAAATAAAGAGCGAACCAGATGGTCCTTATTTGTTATGGGACAGATCCGACAGCGGAATGAAATTATAAAGCGGTCCCAACAGTACAAAGGACCAATTGCAAGCGGTTTGTGAACAAATGAGACAGAAAAAGCTTGAACTTGAAAAGTTGGAAGCGAAGCTAAAGATCTTAAAGGTGAAATTAAAGAATGGAAAAAATCATTAGGTCAAGAGACAGTAATAGGAAAAGGAAAATGTATCGGTCAATTCCCAGGGTACCCATGTTTGGATAAATTAAAAGCGCAAACCCAAAGACACAACCAAGGAATAGATACGGATTCTGAGTCATCTGACGATACAGGGTCGGAGGATGAAGAATTAGGGGTGCGCTTTGCCCCGTTTAAAAAAAGACGAGTTGTAGTCAAATCAGAAGAGACTGTGGATGAGGGGGGAACCAAAAAAACAAAGAAAAGGCTGTATGAAAAATATTTAGTTCATGATCCGGCAGACCCAGAGAAAATTGATAAATGGTCCAAGGAGTTGCCCAATCCAAAGAAAGGGGGAGTGAAAACGTGGGACCAATTGGACCGCTTAAGAAATATATATCAACTTCATCGCTGGGATGGAGTACAAATTTTGACCATAATGGTGCCAAAAACACAAGGAAGAAAATTGTACGACAAGGCAAAAGAAACTTTGGGGCGGAATGAGCAAGAATTAGACGCAGGGTGGGATGTGATTAAACACTGGCTGCAGGCCTTCAGTCCAGCTAAGACAGACTGGGGAAAAATTGCAGCCTGCCAACAGAAAGGAACAGAGGAGGTCCTGGAGTATGACGAGCGGTTTAGATGCACGTGGCTAGAACATTCGGGTATGAATAATACGGATGAGGAAATGGATGAACAAGTGTTTGGACCCCTGAAAGCAGCTTTCGTGGCAGGTCTAAAGCCAGAACTGTCCAAAATGCTTAAGGTAGTGTTACCGGACTGGGAAGGTAGAGGGACTACCTTTGCAGCGTTGGTGGAGCGATATAACCAATTAGACAAGGATATGGGAGCTAAAGTCCGAGCTGTACAGGCTATGGGATGGAAACCCCAGGATTCCGATAAACAGTTATTAGGAAAATTACCCGGAAAATGTCATTATTGTGGGAAAGAAGGTCACTGGGCCAAGACATGCAGGGTGAAACAGCAAGGTCACGGCCGGGGAAGAGGACGCAGCCAGGGATACAATTCAGCCAACAAACCAGGCTTGTCACAAGATAACGACCTCATAGAAGCATTTAAGCGACTGACAATACAACAACAGAAAGAGTTACTTGAGATAGCAAAAAACAATTAGAGCCCGCCCGGCTCCCCTCCTCGCACTAATATAACAGAGGGGAGATGGGCTATATATAACTGTGAGGGTGGGCGATAAGGATGTGGACTGTCTTTTAGACACAGGGGCGGAATTTACGGGGCCAAGTTTCGGCCTGAGTTGCTCCTGTTTTTTTGGAGCAACTGGTTTAGAATAGAGTATCTTAGAAATTGCAATTCTCAGCATTTAGTTTGCTCCAGTTCTAGTCAGTTAGAACAGTTTCAGTTTGAAACAGATTTTCTTTTTCAAAAGGGGGCGTATCCGGCCACTTACGCCCATTTTGAAAGTTTAGGCAGTGAAAACTTACTCCAAACTAACTTAGAATGGAGTAAGTGTAGATTTTTGAACGCTCAGAAAAACCTTGTCTACACTTAGAAAATCAGGCGTAGGAAACGGGGGGGGGGGGGGAGGGGGACGGAGGGGGGAAGGGAAGTTTACAAACATTAAACACTTCAGTTTTACAAATAAAGAGCCATCATCAATACTAAATGATAAATACATCAATAAATCAACCAATAAATCAATCAAAAAAAGTAATAAAAAATAAAAAAAATTAAAATATCAATAAATAAAATATTTTCTACTCACCGACTGCAGCACCAGGAGCCCTCCAACAGCGGCTGGGACGAGGCTCCCCAGTGTGTCTCTCTCTGTCTCTGTCAGTGTCTCTCTCTCTCTCTCTGTCTGTCTGTGTGTCTCTCTCTCGCTCTCTGTCAGTGTCAGTGTCTCTCTCTCTGTCTGTCAGTGTCTCTGTGTTTCTGACAGCGAGGGGAGGGCCCCTCCCACACAGTTTCGGGCGCCTGGAACTACTGCACATGCACACCCACTGTAGCGCACCTGCGATTTCAGCGACCTGGCTCCGCCCCCCACAGCTCGTGTTGCGCCGCGCCAAGCTTCAAAGGACCTGCAAGGAGCCGGAGAACCTGCAGGTATTTTTTAGGCGCACTTTCGGGCGCGAAAAACGGGCGTCCAGGTCGGGGCTGCGCTGTTCAAGGCGCGGCCCGAAACTTGGGCCCAACATGCCTACCCCTACAATATGGAGACTTTTTGCCGTTGAATGGTAGGGCACGTACAGCCTATGGAGTTGGGGGCCATAAAATGGAAATTAAAAGGACAACACCGGTACTTATACGGCTGGGTCCACATGAACTAACCACGCCGGTCTGGATAGGCCCAGTAGATCAACCCATTTTGGGAATGGACGTTCTAATCCAAGTAGATTCATCGTTGCATTTCGAGGATGGTCGGGTGACATGGTCAATTAGAACTTTGAAGAAAGAAGAATTGAAGGAACACCCGATATGGGCTAAAGATAAGAACGATTGTGACCTACTCCAGATGGAGCCTGCGTCATTTACCGGGACCAAGCCTCCATGCACTAAACAGTATCCCATCAGTCCAACTGCCATCGCGGGAATCTTACCGGTTATTCAGCAATTGGAGAACAAGGGGTGCTTATTAAAACGCATAGCTCCTCCAATAGCCCCATGTGGCCGGTACAGAAATCTAATGAGACTTGGCGTTTGACCGTCGATTATAGGAAAGCTAACCAGTGTATTGATCAAAAAAGCTCCTTTGGACGCAGATCCCTCCACCATTTTTAATGCCCTCAAACCATAACATAAATATTTCTCGGTTATAGATATGGCCAACGGATTTTGGTCGGTGCCTCTGGCACCAGAGGTTCGACAGTGGTTTGCTTTCACTGTCCAAGGACTTCAGTATACTTGGACCTGGTTACCGCAGGGTTTCCACAACAGCCCTACAGTATTCCACATAGCTTTACAAAGCCATTTGCAAGAATTACCTCCCCTGTCATCCACAGTCATCCAATATGTAGACGATATCCTGCTAGCTTCAAACACGGAAGAACAGCATACACAAGATTTACGAGCTCTGCTGGACCACCTTTGGCTGAAAGGACATAAAGCCAGCATCGACAAAGCACAAATATCCCAAGAAGAGGTTGTATACCTAGGACAAAAGATTTTACAAGGAAAGAGAGAACTTACCCAGGATAGAACTGCAGCCATTCGGGCTGCGGAAAAACCCACCACTATTCAGGAACTAAGGTCTTTTTTGGGATTGTGTAACTTTAACAGAAATTGGATTGACTCCTTCACACAGCTTGCTCAGCCACTGAATGATATCTTAAAGGGGAAACGTGCCTCTAAAGAAGCCATCACCCTCACTAAGGAACAGCAAGAGGCCTTTCTGAGTTTGAAAAAGGCTTTGTGTTCGGCACTGGCTCTGGGAATCCCCGACAGTGGTAAGCCATTTACCCTGTTTGTCCATGAGAAAGAAGGCTACATGACAGTTATACTGACATAAGAACATGGGGATCAACTTGCAGAAGACACTGGATACCTGTTCCACACAGGTATATAAACACACGTCTCAGGCAAGTGTGGCATTCGAGAGCTGTGTAATAAAGGTGCAGGTCCTGAGTGACCTTGACTTCAGTATGTGCCTCGTGTGAATCTGTACTGCCGGGACAGGACTTTACAGTGGCGACGCGTTACGGGATTACAGAATCCACAGAATGGCGACCAACGGCTCAGATGAAAAATACAATGCTGGAGATAATTGGGAGGACTTTATAGAAAGGCTCCAGAAAAGCATTGTAACCAAAGAATGGTTAGGCGATGATAAGGCAGACAAGAGAAGAGCCCATCTCTTGACCAGCTGTGGCTCGAAAACATACGCCTTAATGAAGGACCTGCTAGCACCCGAGAAACCAGCAAGCAAGTCGTTTGAAGAGTTGAGCACACTGGTAAGAGACCACCTGAAGCCAGCGAGCAGCCTAAACATGGCCAGACACAGGTTTTACAACTACAGACGCTGTGTGGGCCAGAGCATACCCGACTTCGTGGCGTAATTTTGGTGGTTGGCGAGCTCATGTGAGTTCTCCGATGAACTAAGGAGAGAAGTACTGAGAGACTTTTTTATTGAAGGAATAGGCCACGCAGGCATATTCTGAAAGCTCATAGAGACCAAGAACTTGACCCTAGAGGCAGCAGCACTGGTTGCATAGACATTCTTAACAGGAGAAGAAGAAACGAGGTTGATCTACACTGCGGGTACGACAACTAATGAAACATCGGAACAAGGGGTTCACAGCGTGAAACAAGCCACTACCCCTACACACGGACAAAGGCAGGAGAGCAGGCCCTCAACAGCAGGCAGTGGTTCCAGAAGCCATCAAGGGCCACAGGAACGGCTGTTCACACCTCATCAACCCACAATGCGAGCAATCAACTACAAACTGAGAGAAGCTCAGGAGAGATCAGCCAGACGCAGCTCATTCCTTGGCAACAATCGAAGCGGTCTGTGCTGGAGATGTGGGGGAAGGCACTCATCAAGGGGGTGTCGATTTCAGCATGCCGTTTGCAGAAACTGCAACTATACAGAACATCTGGCCTGCATGTGCAGAAAAATGGCAGCTCGGTTGGTATACGAATCGGAAGGGTCGGAAAGCGGACCAGAAGACGGTGGGGACAGTACCCGGGTCACCGATGTACAGCGGGTCAACACGATCAATGGCCACTGCTCTTACAACAAGACGCCGCCAATAATGATGAGGGTCCTACTCAACGGGATACCCGTCAACATGGAGCTGGATACGGGAGCGAGTCGATCTCTCATGGGCGCTCAACAATTTGAACAACTGTGGCTGCATAAAAGAGACAGACCAAAACTTACAAGGGTCGACACCAAACTAAGGACCTATACCAAAGAAATCGTCCCAGTCCTTGGCAGCGCCATGCTCTCAGTCACACACAAAGGGACAGTGAACCGACTTCCCCTGTGGATTGTCCCCGGAGATCTCCCAGCACTGCTGGGGAGAAGCTGGCTGGCAAAACAAAATTGGAAATGGGATGATGTTCACGCCATGTCGTTAGCGGAACGGACCTCCTGCTCGACAGTTCTAAGTCGATTTGAACATCTCTTTCAGCCAGGTGTGGGCACCTTCAAAGGGGCTAAAGTCAAAATCTACATCACACAGGATGTTAGACCATCCATCACAAGGCCAGAGCTGTACCCTATGTGATGAGGGAAAAGACTGAACATGAACTGGACAGGCTTCTGCGGGAAGGCATTATATCACCTATGGAATTTAGCGACTGGGCAAGTCCCATCATCCCAGTCATGAAGCCTGATGGATCCGTTCGAATCTGTGGGGATTACAAATCTACCATAAACAGAGTCTCCCTACAGGACCAATACCCGCTGCCCAGAGCGGAGGACCTATTTGCCACATTGGCTGGAGGAAAACTTTTCCCAAAACTAGATCTCACATCCGCGTACATGATGCAAGAACTGACCGAAGAGTCAAAGCTACTCACCACCATCAACACACATCGAGGCCTTTTCATGTACAATCGATGCCCATTCGGCATCAGGTCGGCAGCTGCCATATTCCAGCGCAACACGGAGGGTCTGCTCAAGTCCATCCCGGGGATGGTTGTATTTCAAGACAACATACTTATCACGGGCAGGGACACCGACTCCCATCTCCGCAATTTGGAGGACGTACTAAAGCGGTTGGATCGGTTAGGCCTAAGAGTTAAGAAATCCAAGTGCTTGTTTCTCGCGCCCGAGGTTGAATTTTTGGGCAGAAGGATTGCCATTGATGGAATCCGCCCAACAGAGTCCAAAACCGAAGCAATTCGCCTGACACCCAAGCCCCGGAATGTCTCAGAACTGCGCGCCTTTCTCGGGCTACTCAATTACTTTGGGAACTTTATGCAGAACTTAAGCACGCTGCTGGAGCCTCTCCACGTGCTACTCAGAAAGGGGTGCGATTGGTTTTGGGGGGACGCCCAGGAACGCGCCTTCAATAAGGCACGCAACCTTCTGTGTTCCAACAGTGTTTTGGCTTTCTTTGATCCAGGTAAAAAGCTAGTTCTTACATGTGATGCGTCAGCGTATGGGGTCGGGTGCATTTTACAACATGTCAATGGTGCGGGTAAATTACAACCCATAGCTTATGCCTCCAGGTCACTTTCGTGGGCGGAGCGCGGGTACAAAATGGTTGAGAAGGAGGCGCTCGCGTGGGTGTACGATGTCAAAAATATGCACCAATACCTTTTCGGGGCCAAGTTCGCATTAGAAACTGACCACAAGCCCCTCACATCCCTACTATCCGAGAGCAAGGCAATAAACGGCAACGCCTCGGCGCGCATTCAACGGTGGGCACTCATGCCGGCATCTTACGACTACATCATAAGGCACCGACCAGGCAGACAACTGTGCCGATGCGCTTAGCAGGCTACCCCTGGTGACCACGGAAGGGTCTGACGAACAGGACTGTGAGATAGTCATGGCAATCAATGCCTTTGAGTCCACAGGTTCGCCCATGACGGCTCGCCAAATCAGAGCCTGGACGACCAGCGACCCCATGTTATCCTTAGCAAAATGATGTGTCTTAACTGGTGACTAGGCAGAGGCTCACGATGCCTGCCCCGAGGAGATAAAACCTTTCCATAGGCGCATGCATGAGCTGTCACTACAAGCAGACTGCCTGATGTGGGGCAGCCGAGTAGTTATGCCTCTGCGAGGCAGAGAGGCATTTGTCCGTGAGCTCCACCGCGAGCACCCGGGGATCATTCTCATGAAGGCCATAGCCAGATCCCACGTCTGGTGGCCTGGCATTGATGCTCTTGGAGCTCTGCGTCCGGCGATGCACCACTTGTGCCCAACTCAGTAATGCCCCCAGGGAGGCCCCCCTGAGCCCCTGGCCCACCAAACTGTGGTCGCGGGTGCACGTAGACTATGCGGGCCTATACATGGGCAAAATGTTCTTCGTAGTTGTAGGTGGATTGAATGCACCATTTTAAACTTGAGCACCACCTCCACCACTGTGGAGAGCCTTGGAACCATGTTTGCAATGCATAGAACTCCTGACATATTAGTCAGTGACAATGGTCCATGCTTCACCAGCGCAGAATTCCAAGATTTCATAAATGACCACGGCATAAATCACATTAAGACGGCACCGTTCAAGCCGGCCTCCAACGGCCAGGCGGAGCGAGCAGTGCAAATCATTAAACAAGGCATGCTCAAAATCCAAGGTCCCACGCTGCAAAGCTGTCTGTCGGTCTGTCGTGACTGCTGCTGGCATACAGATCTCGTCCGCATTCATCGACTGGAGTCCCCCCCGCGCAACTATTGATGAAACGGACCTTAAAAACAAGGCTCTTATTAATCCTCCCAGACATGCATGAAATCATTGGGGCAAAGCACCATAAGCTAACTGAGTATCATGACCGAAATTCGAGGGGGAGGTGGAATGAGATAGGGGACAAAGTGTTTGTGCTAAACGACGGCAGGGGTCCGAAATGGCTTGCAGGGACAGTAACCGGCAAGGAAGGAAACAGGCTACTGGTGGTATAAATGGACAATGGCCAAACCTGCCGGAGGCATGTAGACCAAGTCAAAAGTAGATTTACCAACAACACTGCTGAACCAGAGGCAGACTACAATATGGAACTCACACCACACCTGGTGGACAGACAGAGGGAACAACCTGAGGAAAAGGCAATCCCAACAGACAGCCCAGGCGAGACACCAACAATCATACTGAACGAAACAGACAGCCCAGGCGAGATACCAGCAATCACACCGGAAGAAAAACAGGCACCAAGGCGAACAACTGAATGACAACTAAGACGCTTCACGAGAAAGCGTAGACCACCTGAGAGACTGAACCTATAAAGACAATAGACCTTGGGGGAGGGTGATGTCATGTATCTCACGCCACTGTACATAACTGTATCTTACCAAGCTATACATGACTGTAACTAGAGATGACCTGTAACCACAAGCTTACCTTACAACCGGGGGTGCACTTGCAGGAGACACTGGATACCTGTTCCACACAGGTATATAAACACACGTCTCAGGCAAGTGTGGCATTCGAGAGCTGTGTCATAAAGGTGCAGGTCCTGAGTGACCTTGACTTCAGTATGTGCCTCGTGTGAATCTGTACTGCAGGGACAGGACTTTACAGCTTTGCTGTCTATGAATAGAATGTCTCAGGTGACGGCAGCTAAATGGACCCACTGGACAGCAGTTTTGGAAGCTCTGAATCTCCATATCGTCCGGGCCAGCCCGGTTAATCCCGCAACTATGCTCCCGATGTCAGAATCGAGGGAGCAAGAGGGGTGAGAATGTGAAGAGCATGACTGCGTGGAGATTTTAAAAGAAACAGAAGAAGCAGCCTTAGCAGCAGAGGAGCCTCTGCACAACCAGACCTCATCCTGTTTACAGATGGTTCCTCCTTTGTTGACAATGGTACCAGAAAAGCAGGATAGGCAGTTACAACCTTATATGAGGTTGTGGCAAAAGGATGTTTACCCTCAGGAACGTCAGCACAACAGGCCGAGTTACAGACCCTGTCAGAAGCATGTCGAATCGCAGAAGGACAGACAGCTAATGTCTACACAGATTCGCGTTATGCTTTTGGAGTCGCTCACGACTTTGGTCTGTTATGGCAGAAAAGAGGATTCCTCACTATTGCTGGTACACCTATCCGAAATGGAAAAGAAGTCCGAGACTTACTAGAGGCCATACAATTACCTCAGGAAGTGTCCATCCTGAAGTGTAAGGCCCATACCAAGAAAAATACCACGGAAGCACAGGGAAATGCCCTAGCCGACCAGGCAGCTAAAGATGCCGTCTCACAGGGCGCTCCCACAGAAGAACCAACACAGATGTGCAGATTGAAAGCACTCAGGACTCTGACACGAGACCTTCAAACAATGCAAGGTGAGTGCTCCCGAGAGGAAAAATGGACATGGATTGAGGCAGGAATTAAGCTATGCGAAGATAGTGTCTGGAGACAAAGAGTTAACGACAAGCCAGTCGCGCCACAAGCGCTTATGCCTTTTTTAGCCCAACAGATCCACTCGTGGGGACACTTGGCCTCACAACGGCACGGTTATCACACTGCAAAGGTCTTGTGTTAGGATTACATTCCCCGATGGGGAGTCCCGAGTAGCATTGACTCAGATCAGGGAACACACTTCACAGGTGCTTTCTGCCAAGAAGTCTGTAGGTTACTGAACATTACGTGGGATTTACACTGTCCTTATCATCCACAATCATCAGGACAAGTAGAGCGAATGAATCGAACTCTGAAACAACGGCATGCCAAATATCACCAAGAAGGAACACCATGGCCCCAGGCACTACGAATAGTGCTATGTAGCATTAGGGCAACCCCGAACAGAACTACAGGTCTAAGCCCATTTGAAATTATAACAGGAAGACCCATGTCGCTGCCAGGAACTATTGATTTATGGAAAGCTGATGTTCACTTAATGAGTGACACTTTTGTTATCATACTGTCAGAACCTAACCAATGCTATTAGTTCTGTTTCCCAACAGGTATTGGCAGCTTGGGGTAATCCACCTGAAGGAGGACACGACATAATCCCGGGAGTCTGGGTTTTTGTGAAAAAGTTACATAAAGAACCTTTGGGTGCCAAGTGGGAGGGACCTTACCAAGTGTTATTGACAACCCAGGCAGTTGTTAAAGTCCAAGGAAAGAAAGCCTGGATCCACGCTTCACACGTTAAACAAGCACCTGTAACTGAAGCTGAAATCTGATAATTACTTTTTGCCAAAATGTATAAATTTACTGTACTACTGACTGCAGGTATTCTAGGCATTTGCCTATTTCTTACTAGCCGACCCTCTGCACCAAAGGGAAATAGTAGAGAACCCAGAGAATTACATGTAAATACTTTTTTATATGTCATACATTTATGCCAAACAAAGTAACATTTAAAAACTTAAGCAACCCCCATCATTCACTTTGTGGAGCGGAGCCACTGAATGGCTCGGTTCAATAGGAACTTCATTGGTGGAAGGTTTAATTCTATTGGTTGTAATTATTTTACTTTTATATTGTTTGTTTATGTTGACTAAATGTTGTTGCAACCAGGCGGCTGTAGCTGCTGTCTCTCAGGTGAGACACCTTGCAGGTCCCAGCAGACCGTCTGTACATGGCACAGACGTATGTTATGCTTAAGGGAAGGTTGTTTACTGGTTGAATTAAGATATTGATTTGGATTAAATTGGAATGAGGTTAATTAACCTACTAAAACCAGACTTCCATTGTGGCCACGATTGAATTCGGGTTGATGTAAATTTGTGTGGAAACTAGTCCAGACATGTGGCGAAACACATCAACAAATTTTAGAAGGTAACTCTACTAACATGTATGAAATTATTTTGTAGAATGTTCAACCAGTGATACCTGATGTTTTATGATTCAGTTTGTGAAAGAATCAAAGGGGGGATTGATAGAGAATTCAAACAGGCTGCAAAGTTGAGAAAACACAGATCCTTGCCTACGTGAGAGCGAGTACATTGCATTAAGACATCAATCAACTTGCCATTTCAGGACTTTTGGCAGCGAGCCAATTATGAGCTAACAACATATTATTGAGCCAATAAGGTCAATAAAGTCACGATTGTAAATTGATCCAGGATAAGTACAGCCATTCTTTGCCATGTGTTTCAGAAGGACAAAGGACCTGGCATAAAGCCAGCAGTTTGTTGCAGCTGCCAGAATAAAGTTATGTTAAACAATGAGTTTGCATCTCATTGAAAATTAAGAGATCTAACAGTTACAAGCTCCTACTCTTTATTGATTAATATTCTGTCCAACGGTATAGCTACTCTGGGGGGCCGATATACAACTCCCACCAAAGTTTTCTGCCCCTTGTTATTCCTTATCTCCACCCATACTGATTCTTCTTCCTGATCTTCTGAGCCGAGATTCTTTCTCTCTACTGTCATTATATCATCCTTTATTATTAGGGCTATCCACATCCCCCCGCCAGCCCCCCACCCCGCCACCACCCTTCTTTGCCATTCTGCTTGTCTTTTCGAAATGTCAAGTACACTGGAACATTTAGTTCCCAACCTTGGTCACCTTACAACCACGTCTCTGTAATGGCTATTAGATCAAACCCACGTATCTCTATTTATGCCACTAGTTCATCTATCTTGTTAGGAAAGCTTTGTGCATTCAGATAGAGAGCTTTTAATGTAATATTTTTACCATTATTCCCTGCTTTGACTTTATTCTCTGCAGCACTGCTACCATTAAACGTTTTGTCTCTTCAAGACACACTCTGCTTATTTTCACACAAATCACTACACTACTGCACTGACCTTTTGCTTTAGATATCTAAATTTCCCTTCACCTGACCCCTCACCCCCATTTTTTAGTTTAAAGCCCCACCTACAGCCCTAGTTATTTGATTCGCCCGAACACTGGTCTCAGCCCTGTTTAAGTGGAGCCCATTCCAACAGAACAGCCCGCTCTTTCCCCAATAATGATGCCAGTGCGGCATGAATTGAAACCCCTTCTTCCCACACTACTCTCTGAGCCACGCATTTAACTTTCTGATCTGCTTGATCCTATGCCAATTTGCAAGTGGCTCAGGTAGTAATCCAGAGATTATTACCCTTGAGGTTCTGCTTATTAATTTAGACCCTAACTCCTCAAACTCCCGCAGCAGGACCTCATTCTTAGTTCTAACTTGTCATTAGGCCACGTCAACCGGATCCTCCCCCTCCCACTCCAAGTTCTTCTCCAGTCGCGAGGAGATATCCCTAATCCTGACACCAGGCAGGCAACCGAACCTCTGGAACTTCCTGTCACAGCTGCAGAGAACAGTATCTATCCCCCTGACTATACTGTCCCCTACCACTACCACATTCCTTCCTTCTCTACCCCCCCCCCCCCACTTGGATGGCCCCCTGTACCACGGTGCCGTGGTCAGTTTGCCCATCCTCCCTGCAGTACTTTTCCTCATCCATACAGGGAGCAAATACTTCATACCTGTTGGACAGGGTCAAGGGCTGAGGCTCCTCCATCGTTACATCCTGGGTCCCCATACCTTCCTGACTCGCAGTCACACCCTCCTGTCCCTGACCACTGATTAACTCTAAAGTACTATTGAACCTTAAGGGTGTGACTGCCTCCTGGAGCAAAGTGTTTAGGTAATTATCTCCCCCCACGCACCGCAATGTCTGCAGCTCGTAATCCAATTTAACAATTCTGAGCCGAATTTCCTCGAGCTGCAGACACTTACTGCAGATGTTGTTGCTCGGGATCGTGATGCTCGCCGCCAGCTCCCACATGTTGCAGTTATGACACACCGCCTGCCCTACCATCTCTAACGTTGTTTTATTTATTAATTAATTATTTAAATCTTTGATTCAATCGCTATTTAATTTTGATTCTTTAATTATTTTATGTTTATAAATTTTGACAACAAAAAAAAGCTGTAATACTCACCAACCAATCAGCTACCTGCTCTCCTGTGATGTCATTCTTTGATTTTTTTGTTTGTTGTTTTTGAATCGGAGCCTCGCCTCAGCTCCTGCTCATTCTGGGCTTGCGCCTCCTGTCTCCGCTCGGTTTTTGCCACTTCGCTCTCGCTCCTTCTGCTGATAGAGAATTCTCACAGTAATAGAAAATTCAGCCCTTCTCACCTCCGATAGAGAATTCAGTCCTTCTCACCACTGATAGAGAATTCAACCATTCTCACACGAGATAGAGATTTCAGCTCTTCTTACAGTGATAGAGAATTCAGCCCTTCTCACACGAATTGTGAATTGAACCCTTCCTCCAGTGATAGTGGATTCAGCCATTCTAACAATTGATGAGTTCAGCCCCGCGCCTCGTCTGTCAAGGATTCATCCTTCCTTCTAGCGATAGAGGTTTGAGCCCTTCCTCCAATGATAGAAGATTCAGCCCTTCTTCTAGTGCTCAAGGGTTCACCCAACGCCTGCTTATAAAGTAGAGCTACTAATCTGCCACTTCACAATCACACACAATGTTTAATCGGTATGAGGCATATAACCTGTTAGGGGATTAGGATACTATCACATACAATGTGATCTTTTTACATCCAAATTAATGGCAGTGATGAAATTGTGAAAGATGTGTCTTATCAATGCCGATCCTAATGCAATTCTTGCATCAATTTTGGTGCGATAGATGCACAGCTCTCTAATGTGTTTTACTTTTGCACTGTACTAATGGGCTGACAGGAATTCAGTGTTGAACATCTCGCCAGGCCCCCTCACCACCACATTCTCCAACACGTACACCATTGTACATACTTCAGTCAGTTCTTTGAGAGCTCGACATTTATTGAGATATAAGGACACTCCATCGACCAGACTCGCAAGTGGCTCACATAAGCTGGTGGCAGTGAGACCGGTCTGTCTGGGGATAATCTTAGGTCCTTACTACCAACGCAAGAGGAACTCAACATTTGGATGGGCGGGTCGCCAAAAATGAAAATCCTTGCAACATAGTCGCAAACTGCACAACTGCTGCAAATTCCCCGCGGTTGTTCCCACTTACCCAAATCAGCATGCACTTCACCTATATGGACAGAGATATCAGAAAATGGAGCAGATGAGAAAATGCTCCTTTCCTGGGACCCACTCCGATCCCTGACAACATTTTATATTCCCCGAAACAAACTCAATTCCCATTGCAGTAGCCCAAAGGATCACTCTGACACCGCGTCAATGGCCGGCAGGAAAGAGGCCGAAGAAATGGTAAGGATGAAAAGATAAAGTGAATGGAAGGGAAGGGGGAGTTAACTCGATTGGGGCAATGGGGGTGGAAAAGGACCACAGAGGCCAAAGAAAGGTGTATTTTAAATGGAGGAAGAATGAAATATGCAAAGCACAGAGAACATAGTCAGAAAAGAGCTGGAGGATTGAGTGGAAACAAGAAGGAAAAGAAGATGTAACGATTGAGAGAGCTGAGTTTAGGAGCAATGATTTAGAAAGATGCTGAGCTTCTTTATATGGACACAGCAGCCCACAGTCCTTCCCCAAACCCCAAAAACCCTTTAAAGCTTTGCAGACAGCTTCAAAAGACCGAATGAGAAGATAATATGTAAACAACGTGGTGATGAGGCTCAGTGATTACCAGACCTGCCGTTTACAGAATCTTTACTTTCCGTCCAAATCTAATGAAGACGAGGAGTCTGGAATACTCTCTGAAGGAGCTTTGGACCCCGGCTGCTTCACTCCGCGACCACCTCCAGCCCGTAATCTGAGTTCCCTTAACATAAACACCGCAGTGCTATTATCCTCCTCCATTCTGTGAACTGCAACAGAAATTGCTCTGCCGCCTATTCCCTTTCGCCTTTCTGCATTCATGAGCTCTGTCTATCGAGAGGACAGCACTGCAGAATTGGCCAGGTGGGAGATGTTCGAACAGGAGGCTGCTGCATAGTCTGCTTTATAAATATGGTTCACCAATCGATCTCCGACGGAGGCAAAGTATCGATTTAACATAATAATTGCAATTTTTAAAAATCGGTTCAGATTTGGGCTTCCTGTTATAAATGGTCACAGTGAATGGAAGGAACTCAAAGATATATTTGCATACAATAGGTATAGTTTATATATATATATATACTACAAGTCTTTGCTTTGATGATAAAGTATTTCCTCACCTTGTTACCGCGGATCCTTCTTATCACCCTGAGATCACACGCCGCAATGGGAGCTGTTATATCCAAGCTGCAACTCACACTCAGAACCGCTCCTCCTCTCACTATACCAGGGCTTCCGTTCCAATCCGAATCCCCATACCTCATCCCACACCAACAATACCACGAAAACAGGGGTGGGGGACAGATCAGGGGGCAATAATCGGATTAGTCAGATTATCGAGAAATCAGATTCACTCCCTGTTCCATGGCTGAACCCTCAGAGTTTGAACCCAAGAGGAATTTGAATCAGAGCTGCTGTGGTTATCTTTACCGCTTTGGCCAGAAGTTAATCGACAGTCTTAAAATCGGTTAAATGCACATATAAAGCACAAATGACCTTTACAAACCAGGCAGTCCACAAATCTGTCAGCCCAAAAAACCAAGCTCTCTCTATCAAGATCCAGCACAGACCCTACTCCTGCCTCCAGTGCGCGCCCTACTCTGGAGCTGAAACTAAGATATGTGTGCCTTTGCTTTCCGGTAACAGATTCGAAAACACCTTCATTCAACAAAACTTAGGTTTTTCTTCCTCCGGGTGAGAGAATATCGCCCGAATCCTACAGTTGAGCTCAGAGCTCAGGATGTGCTCCCCCAGAGGTCAGCTTCTCTCCCCGCCCGCTCCAGCACCTGTAAGGATTGCTCACCGAGGCTGGTGAAGGCCAAGTTCCCCCTCTCCTGCCCACTGCTCCGTGCCAGCGCAGATCGCAGACGTGAGGCGAATTTACTCCTACAGCACAGCACTGTGTGCAGACTGCAGCCGCTCCGGACCCAGGGGAGGACATCGTTACTTACATGCTTATATATCAGCTACCGCCACTCTCGCCCTTCTGGCCAGATGGATGGGTCAGAGCAAAGTTCTACAATACCTTTCCGATCCACGTTTCCCTAGCCACCCCTCAATGGTCCCAGGGACACATCGGAATTATCGTGAACAGTGAGGAAAGCAGCGATAGACTTCCTCACTGAGGGAATGGTAAGTATTTAAAATTTAGTCTGAGGCTGCGGTTGGGTCTAGGGAGGGGGGAACACTGAAAAAATATTTTTTTAATTAAAAAAAAAATAAAAAGTTAAAAAAACATTCTCAAGATGGTTTTAAAGGTAATCACCATTTTAGAATTTTAAAAACTAATAATAAAAAACCTTTCACTTACCTTTCTTTGCAGAGTACTCACCTACCACCCTGTTTCAGGCTGCTTCTCGTGTGCGGTTTCCGCGGCGATCTGTACGGGCCCCCGTTGAGGCCAAACTTCGATCCTGGCGCTTTTCTTGGCGGTGCACGCAGGAGTACGTCAGCGGCGGTCTTTTCCAAATGTGGGCCGTTCTATTTAAAAAGTAAGGGGAAAACTTTCGCCGGGCGGCTTCACTTCCAAAAACAGCTGTACCGCCGAGAAAAACGCCGAAAATGAAGGCGAAAGTCTCCCCCATAGGATTTTTGTGTGCACAAATCATTGAAGGTGGCAGGGCAGGTTGCGAAAGCAGTTAAAAAGGCTTGTGGGATCCCGGGCTTCATAAATAGAGGCATAGAGTACAAAAGTGTGAAAATTATGATGAACCTGTATAAAACACTGGTTTGGCCCCAACTGGAATACTGTATCCAATTCTGGGCACCACACTTTAGGAAGGATGTGAAGGCCTTAGAGAAGGTGCAGAAAAGATTTACCAGGATGATTCCAGGAATGAGGGACTTCAGTTACATTGATAGACTAGAGAAGCTGGTGTTGTTCTCCTTAGAGCAGAGAAGGTTGAGAGGGGATTTGATGGAGATGTTCAAAATCATGAGGAGTCTGGACAGAGTGGATAGAGGGAAACTATTTCCATTGGCAGAAGGGTCAAGAACCAGAGGAGATTTAAGATGATTAGCAAAAGAACCAAAGACGATGTAAGAAAAAACGTTTTTTACGTAGTGACAGGTTAAGATCTGGAATGCACGGCCTGAAAGGGTGGTGGAGGCAGACTCAATCTTATCATTCAAAAGGGAATTGGATAAGTATCTGAAGAAAAATAATGTGCAGGGCTATGAGAAAAGGGCGGGGAATGGGACTAGCTGAGAGCTGGCATGGGCTCGACAGACCAAATGGTCTTCTGTGCAGTAACCATTCTATGATTCTATGATTTTGAGATTTCGGGGAGGTCAATTATGCTAAAATACCTGTTGGAAATCCACCGGGAGAGGTTACAGGAAGGCAATCATTCTGACTGGAACAATTTCTCAACCTCTGAGGATGTTAAACCTGAACACATTACTGATCTGTGCAATCTAGATTTATTACAAATGTGTGAGTGGTTCTAGTCAATAGTTTCATGACAAGTGCTAGCACCAGAGAATTGTACTCTTGTATAAGTCACTTAATCTGCTGTACTTTTGCTTCTGTATTCTTTTCATACAAGATATGGATCTGCCAATCTGTGAAATATTTATTGTTTAGATTCATTTTCTAGCCGTATTAATACATAAACACCTAACACATCGGGATCATCGCTTATGTCTTGTTAATGCTTATGTATCTGGCCTTCAGTTTTTAACACATTGCTTTCGCCTCATAAAATATCTCTCTGTCATTACAGAGTCAGCTCTATATATGTGTATGTGTGTGCGTACAGATAGATGGTTGGATGAATGGATGGATAGATAGATGTTAGATAAATAACTAGATAGAGAGACAGACATGACAGAGAGAGATGACCTTGCCTCAGAACTTTCTTCACTCCACAGATCTTGCCTGACTTTTTTTTATTCATTCACGGGATGTGGCCTTCGCTGGCAAGGCCAACATTTATTGCCCATCCCTAATTGCCTTTGAGAAGTTGGTAGTGAGCCACCTTCTTGAACCACTGTAGTCCATCTGGTGCAGGTACTCCCACAGTGTTGTTAGGGAGGGAGTTCCAGGATTTTGACACAGCGACTGTAAAGGAATGGCAGTATATTTCCAAGTCAGGATGGTGTATGACGTGGAGGGGAACTTGCAGGTGGTGGTGTTCTCAAGTGCATGCTGCCCTTGTCCTTCTAGGTGGTAGAGGTCATGTGTTTGGGAGGTGCTGTCGAAGAAGCTGAGTGTTTCCAGCATTTTCTTTTTTAAATTTCAGACTTCTACCATCTGTAGATATTTTGTTCTCCATTTTGTGAGCTGCGTCAATGATCCCTTTAATAACTATTGGTTAAACTGCTCACTGACTGTTACAATAGGCAGAGCATGTATATCTCTATCTGTTCCTCAAAATCGTATATCATAGGACCCCAGGTTGCATAATTTAATGAGGCTCCCACCTGATTAAGACGGGTGCCTGAGATGCCCTTGTAAAGGTTCTGATCAAAATTGGCAGGATCGGAATGGAAACAGAGTATTAAGTGCAGCATTCTGATTTAAGAGCCACTACCACCCAGTTCCCGTCTGGTTTGCCCATGTTAAAATCAGTTCTGATGTGTCCACCAGATGGCATTAATCTTAAATATTCCCACTCTGTCATCAATAATTTGGTGTCATTTTTTTTGCTATTCTGTTGATAAACTGTCGCAGTGAAAACCACTCTACCTATCACATTTACCTTCATTATTCTGAGAGTTTTAGCTCAAACTCATACCAGCAGTAATGTGAAAAATGTAGTGAGGAACAGCTGATTAGTACTTGACAGCTCTGCCTCCAATGAGACCAGCAAAAATAGATAAAGTAGTCTCATGCCTGACTGATATATTGCTGGACTGGCATATTGCAAAGAACAGCAATACAGTAGCTGCACTGACGGTGGAATGGAGAAAAGCCAGAAAACAAAAGGATGCATGGTAAAATGTAGGGATGCAGAAAATTGCAGAGGTAAGGTAGAGCAAAGGCATGGAACGATTTAGGGGCTATTGGAGGTAGGGGTAGTGATCCCAACACATCCCATACCCCTGCACCCTCCCACAAAGTGCTCCTCGTCTGTCTCTTGTTTGAAATACCTGCCCCAACTCTGTATTCTCTCCTTCCCCTCACTCTGCTGTCCTCACATCACTCTTTGCCCTCCATCCATTTCTTTATCATTCTCATTCACTCCTCCCAATGGTGAGTGGCAAGAGGCCAAAAATGTCATCACCCTCAATGTGTTTCTCTCTACCCAACCCTTCACCCTCGCTTCCTCTCTGTTTCCTCAAAGTGGCTTTGTTTATTTTCAAAATTCAATCTATTTGTTTTTTTAAATCAAATTGGAACAAGGAAATACACTGTGGGCTAGATTTTCTTGTCGTCGTTTGGGCAGTAATATAGCAGAGTGGATTGCCTGCCCTTTATAGAACCTGTCCAATTCTCATTCCATTTATTTCAACCTACGTGGTGAAGATGAAAATCTATCCCTTCTGTCTGCCTTTCCATTTCTGTATGTATCTTACTCTGAATCACTTTCTCTCTGTCTCATAGCTGCTTACAGTTAGAACCTTAATCAGGTGTCAGCAGCCTAGTATCAGTCCCCTAACTGGGCCCTTAACTATAAGGAAGCAGGAGGATTCCAACTCCTGGCTGCAACAAGAGCTCTCCTGCAGTAGCTCATTGAAGGGTGCTAGCAGAATAATCCCTGCTCCACTTCATTAACAGCTATGACCAACAACTCCTACAGTCCTTCCACCCTCAAATAAACAGCATCAACATGTTATTCATGTCATCTAACATTGCAGGGCCACCAGCTACTACAAAAACACTCTCTGCACACAAAGATTTGAATAAGGTTTATCATTGTATTTACTTACGTACATGCCAAAACACAATAATTATCACCCTGGTGTGAGTCCACAGTGCCTTTTTACTGATCCAAGCAGTACTGGAGAAATTCAGCAGCTGCTTGGGGCAGTCTGACCCAGCTTTATTTCTGGCACCTGAGCCAGCATTGGTTGAGATGATGGTATGGATCCAGACATGCGGTTATCCTGAAAGAAGGCAACACGTTTCATTCCCATTGCATGACTTCCCAGCTATTGGGATGCGGCTCCGCACTTCCACTGATGCCCAGCTACTGCAACCATGATCTTATTGAATGGCAGAGCAGGTTCGAGGGGCCCTACGGTCCATTCCTGCTCCTATTTCTTCTGTTCTTATGTTCATATCAATTGAGGTTTGTAGTACCAATGCCATGTGCTAAAGTTGCTGACGGACTCCTCCATACTCTGACATATTGGAGACACTCTTTTGTGGGCAGTCCAATACATTCAATAATTGCTGGTGTACAGAAAATAGTTTTCTTTTAGAGGCTGGGCCCCTAAACCTTTCACTTCTGTCCTCTTCAGCAGAGCTAGGACACAAGCTTGCTCACCAGGGTGTCATTTCCTGGGCCGTCCTTTCCACTCGCACTTGCTCCTGCTCACTTGTGCTCGGTGAATCACGCAGTGCAGACCTCTCTAACTCACTATCTGTACCACGTGTGCTGCCGATTTCTATGCTGATGCTTGGAAAGGTGAAAGCAAGTGACGTTGCATCTTCCAGAGTGGCCTCCCCTCAATCTGTATGGCTGTCAGGCACAAATCGCCTGAAGACCCTAGAAAGAGGGTGGAGGGAGGAGCGTTAGCATGTAGTGGCAAAGGTAAGTAGTAGCAATGCTGCACTAGGTTGTCATGGTGAGTGTGTGTGTATGAGAGAGAGTGCATGGCCTCCAGCCTCACCAGCTTCAATTCTCCGTTCCCTCTCTCTGGCAAGGGCATCGATGGTCGCCTCCTCTTTTGGTGTCAGAGTTTGTAGTGTAGTGGAAACCCCGACTGCTCTTGAAATCTCCCTTCAGTTGTGTGCCAGCTTCTCCACATGTTTTGTGGGGCTCAAAAGTAGCTTTTATCACGATTCAGAAATGTTGAAAGATATGTTCAAAACCAACACTGCCACCGGATCCCATACGCACTGGAAAGCATTCGTACAAAAAGGGAATACAAAAGCAAAATACTGCGGATGCTGGAAATCTGAAACCAGGTCTAAAAGGTTAACTTTGTTTCTCTCTCCACAGATGCTGCCTGATCTGCTGAGTATTTCCAGCATTTTCTGTTTTTCTTACATACAAAAAGGGAGCTGGACAATTTCAAACACTTGATCTCTTGTGTGCACTGCCAAGAGGGCAATCATGAGTGAACAGGCACTGACAGAGGCTTCACAATGTCAGACAGCTTTTATCCTTTCAAAAGATGGCCCTAGGCTTTTGATCCCGCTGTCCGTGGAAGGAATCAGTGAGATTTATTTGTAAATTGCTGCTAACACCCATCAAATATCCATTTTTGTTCTCATTGTTACCCTTACACATCGAACGACATTGGGGCAAAAAACCACAGTCTCTACGGATGTGTATGTACAAAATCTGTATGAAATGTGAGAAACATAACTCAGTTTGAGTCTTTTTTCAGCAATGAGTTTGTCAAATTTATCTCGGATAAGTTCTCAAAAAAATATTTTAGGTGTATGTGAAAAAATATTTTAAATATAGAAGCCCTGCAAGGGAGAAGGGCCTTTGTGGGTGGAGATTTGTGCTATGTGCATGCAGTGTAAGAGTTTAAAAAAATAGAAAAATAAAATGTTCTCAAAAATGTTTATATTAAAACCCTGTCCATTCAGGTAAGTTTATTTTTACATAAGGACAAAATAAATAGGAGCAGGAGTAGACCATTCGGCTCCTCGAGTCTACTCTGCCATTCAATGAGATCATGGCTGATCTGAACCTGGCTTCAACTCCACTTCTCTACCCACTGCTTATTGTAAGAATAAAAGTGTTTACTAATAGTAACATTGATCCTGTTGTAAATGTTAAAAGTGTAGATTATACGGAAAGGCTGCTGTGTTGAAACAAAATGGAAGCTCACAGATCTCCAGCATGGTTTATGTGTATTGTGTTAATTAGAAAGCAATTAACCTAATCAAGAGATGGCTGGGCCAGTCCAGACAGCCACATGTGTGAGGAGAGCCAATAAGGAATTGCCCTGGAACCAAGGTCCAATCCTGAGGCTTTCGGAGGAACAATGGACTTAAGGGATATAAAAATGCAGCCAAAGACTGCTCTGCCTCTCCTTCTCTCTTGGACACACGGCAAAACCTCCCGCTCAAAGACCAGCAGAAACAGCAGGCCATGTGTTCATCCAGCCAGCCAGAGGGAAATAAAGTATATCGCTTTTTATTATAACCTCATTGTATGTCTGTTGTAACTAAGGTAGATCTGTAGGGTAACTACGACTGTTGATAGATGTGCATAGAACCATAAACATAGAAAATAGGTGCAGGAGTAGGCCATTTGGCCCTTCGAGCCTGCACCACCATTCAATATGATCATGGCTGATCATTTTTGCAACTTCAGTACCCCATTCCTGCTTTCTCTCCATACCCCTTGATCCCTTTAGCCGTAAGGGCCACATCAAACTCCTGTTTGAATATATCTAATGAACTGGCCTCAACAACTTTCTGTGGTAGAGAATTCCACAGGTTCACAATTCTCTGAGTGAAGAAGTTTCTCCTCATCTCGGTCCTAAATGGCTTACCCCTTATCCTTAGGCTGTGACATTTGGTTCTGGACTTCCCCAATATCAGGAACATTCTTCCTGCATCTAACCGGTCCAATCCCGTCAGTATTTTATATGTTTCTGTGAGATCCCCGCTCATTCTTCTAAATTCCAGTGAATATAAGCCCAGTCGTTCCAGTCTTTCTTCATATGCCAGTCCTGCCATCCAGGAATCAGTCTGGTGAACCTTCGCTGCACTCCCTCAATAGCAAGAATGTCCTTCCTCAGATTAGGAGACCAAAACTGTACACAATATTCAAGGTGTGGCCTCACCAAGGCCCTGTACAACTGCAGTAAGACCTCCCTGCTCCTATACTCAAATCCTCTCGCTATGAAGGCCAACATGTCATTTGCCTTCTTCACTGCCTGCTGTACCTGCATGCCAACTTTCAATGACTGATGAACCATGGCACCCAGGTCTCATTGCACCTCCCCTTTTCCTAATCTGTTACAATTCAGGTAATATTCTGTCTTCCTGTTTTTGCCACCAAAGTGGATAACCTCACGTTTATCTATGTTGCACAAACGACAATTTCGCTAGTCGTGTGACTAGTAGTTGCCTGCAACGGTTCCTGAGTTAAATATCAAATTACACACTGGACAATGACAGTACCATTAATGTTTGTTTAATGTAGAAAAAGTACAAGATTCACTACTTATACTCTATAATTTCCCGATACAGTAGAAGTACAAGACTCACTCCTTACACTCTATTTAACTCTGCTTGACTCTGCAGAAAGATGTCCAAAAGGTGTTCCTTTCCACTCAAAATACTCTCATAGTTACCCAATACGTCCCTGGGTGATCAATCCGGTCCTGACACTATTCCTTCAAGGGTTGCTTCCCTGGTCCCTGCTTCTGTCGACTGTTGTTCCCAGTTCTCGCTCCGGCCTGTCCGAGCTTGTCTATCTTTATACCCCTTTTTCCCTCAGTTAACCATGTGTGTTGCTATTAATTGCCTGCTTGTTTTTACAAGAAGTACAGAGACATTCTGCTGTTATTGCAACCTGTCTCTTGCCTCCAAGAGTTATTACCAAGTCGGAGTCTTCGTTACCATGTGTGAACCTTACCTTGATCAATTAAGTCTTCTCATCCTTTCTTACCACTCCCTGCTCTTACCACAGCTGGTCCTGTTACGTTAATTCCATCCTGTCCGTTGGCCTTCAGTCTGTTATTCCTACACCTGACCTTTTGTTCAGTCATTAGCAATTGCCGAAACTTTGTTAATTGGCATTCAGTATTTACACACTTTCTCTTACCCAGGGTGACTCCTTTGAATTTGGCTTTATTATCCTGTAGCTTTCCCTGAAGTTTTACAACTTTATCTCATTCCTTATCTCCTTCACTCTGAGGTTAATGCCTGCTTGTTTTTTGTGCAAGAGAGTCTATTAGTTTTTTTAGACCCCAGGTCTGAACTAACTTCTTAATCCTTTCTGATATTTCCACAATCTACATTATTTTGCATCTGCCAAGCATTTGCCCACTCACCTAACCTATCCAAGTCACCCTGCAGCCTCTTAGCATCCTCCTCACAGCTCACACTGCCACCCAGCTTAGTGTCATCTGCAAACTTGGAGATATTACATTCAATTCCTTCATCTAAATCATTAATGTATATTGTAAATAGCTGGGGTCCCAGCACTGAACCTTTCGGTACAACACTAGTGACAGCCTGCCATACTGAAAAGGACCCGTTTATTCCCACTCTTTGCTTCCTGGCACCAACCAGTTCTCCATCCACATCAATACATTACCCCCAATACCATCCGAAAACTAGGGAGTCCTCGGTGTCCCCTCGGTGCCCGGTGCAGATCCTTAGTGATACCAGCATCACTAACGTCCAGTCGGGAGGTGTTGACATCTGAAAGGCAAGAAGAACATGGCCTTGCCTTAAGAGACCTCTCCAGGCTCGGCCCACTTAACATGTTCCAAACACAAAAATGCTGTACCCAACCGTCACTGCCTTACCTAAACACATATACTCACAACACAAAGTAACAAAACAGGAAGGGAAAATATACACACCGCCACCCATCCCCGGGTGGCCAGGCTATATCCTGTCACTGTACAGGCGTCGTCGACCACTTGGCTGACCGTACCCTGGGGACCAGGATGTCCTCCGCTGAGGGGCTCGTATGGTCCCCCTTAATGAGTCTTGTGCTGCCCTCCAAGGCCCTCCCGAGCCCCGGATAATCGGTGGGAGATCCTTGCTAGTGCAACAGAGCACCCTCCCTGTTGTCTTTCGCCGTATCAGTCTGGGGCGGGAGGTTAAGTAAACAGGGGACCACGGCGCCCTGGGCTGTGGCACCCTGTGACTCCTCCTTACTGTCGGTGCAGAGTCCCACGTTATGGGCTGCAATGCCATCTCCTCCACCTCTTGGGCTAGCCCCAGCTGATCCACCATGGGAGGTTCAGCTTCCCCTTGAACCTTGCTAATGGTAGAGCCTTTCTCCCTACTTCTGATAGTGGGCTGGGAACCTCTACCCAGTGGTGGGATAGCCTTACAGGAGCAATGAACCAGCCCCGGCTGTAGAGCTTCGGGGCCCGCTGCCTCCTCCGGAGCCTCCAAATCCACCGGGGCCTGTTCTTCCCCCAGTGCCTGATTCCCTTCCCTTGCTCGTCCCTTCTGTTTTTTACCTCTTTTGGGGTCAAACAATTTACATTGATTAATGTGATACCACTTCACTCGGCGAGGCAGTCGAACCGCATAGACCATAGGGCTAGCCTTGTCGACTATGCTGTATGGTCCCATAGATAATGCTTCAAAAACCCCGACCCGAGCATAGTTCCTCACCATGACCTGGTCCCCTATCTCCCATTCGTGGTGTTTGCTGGGTTCTAGCAGCAATCGGTTACTCTGATGCTGTCTGCCCATCTTACTAGCAGCCTGCCAGTGAATCTGTTTGAGGTGTTCAAACAGGTTCCTGACAAACCGGTCCCGGTTCACCTCTCGGAGCTGCCCTTCGGTGAGAACCGGCGCCAACACATACACTGGGGTTCTCATGATCCGGCCCGTCATCAGCTCATGGGGTGAGTACCCTGTGCTCTTTGACTGACTGGCCCGGATTCCCATGAGGACCAACGGTAAGACCTCCACCCACTTGTTCGGTGAGTCTCCCGTCTCCTTGCGCAGCCTTTCCTTTAGGGTCCAGTTCAGGCGTTCTACGGTGCCTGAGGACTGAGGGTTGTAGGCGACATGCCATTTGGCTCTTATCCCCAGCACCTTTAGGGTGGCCTGCATCACCTGGCCGGTGAAGTGGCTTCCTCGGTCGGACTCCACGATTTGAGATAGACCCCACCGAGAGAACACCTCCCTCACCAGGATTTTTGCAGTTCCCACCGTGGTAGCTGTTCGGCAAGTGAAGGCTTCCACCCACTTGGAAAACACATCCACCAGGACAAGGCAGTATTTATAACCTCCCTGAGCGGCCGGTAGGGGTCCGATGTAGTCGATCTGGATCGACTGCCATGGTCCCTCTACCCGCCTGACGTGTCCCATAGACGCCTTCCTTTTCTGAGGGTCTGGATTGTTTGCAGCGCAAACCAGACAGCCCGCACAGAAGTTGCGGACATCTTCCCAGAGGTCTGGCCACCACCCTGCCTTTTCTATCCGTTGCCAGGTAGATTCCGGCCCAGGGTGTCCCGCACCTGGACCCTCATGGGCCAGCTGAAGGAATTCCCTCCGGTGTTGTGGCGGCACTACCCATTTGTCCCCTTTAAACAACATGCCTTCCCGCACAGCAATATCTACAGCACTGTATGGGCCCTCCGCCTTTCCCCCCCTTTTTATAGCAGCCAAGGCAGCCTTCAGGATCGGATCCTGCATCTGGACTACTTTAAGGTCCGGGGCCGCAGCCGCCCCTATGCTCCCTTGTGTCCCTGGCTTGCTTCTTGCTGCTGCTATCCTGCCTGCCTCATATGGGTCCCATGGGCGACCTGTGCGAGCACCTTCCCTTGCCAGCAGGTCTGCCTGCTGGTTACCTTCCACCCGTGGCTCAGTTTTGGAGTGGGCCTTTACCTTATGGATATATACATTCCCGGTTTCTCCCACTGCAGCCACGATCTTTTCTAGCAGGGGTTTGGTCACAAGGGGCTTCCCATCCGCAGAGGTGTACCCCCGGCGTGACCAAATCACCAGATACTCTGTACATGAATTGCAAGTGAACATGCTGTCCGAGCAAATCGTGTATGGGGTAGGGAATTCCTCGGGGTGTGTGACCACATACATCACCGCCGAGAGTTCCGCCTGCTGGGCGCTCAGGGTGCATGGGAGTTTAAGAGCCAAGGCAATTCCTGCCTTGGGATCCCAAACTCCGCAGCCCGTGAGTCTTGTACCCGCGGACACTGAACTGGAGCCATCAACGTAGATCTCGCGGCCTGTGGGGTGTATCCCTGCCCGAAATCCAAAGTTAATGTCCCATAATCCCTCCACAGAGCATCGATGCGGCTGCCCTGGATAGATTAAATTTGCTGCGAGCCTGGGCTCGCAGAGGCCCTTGACCTTTAAAGTCATTTGGGAGAGGAGGAGGGTCCAGCGAGTGATTCTAGCACTGCTCACTGTCCCGTCCTTAATCCTCCCGTCCAACAGCATCTGCGTCGGGGTATGATGGGTGAGGAGTGTAATGGGGGATATTCCGGTAAAGATCTGAGCTCTCTTTACTGCCCAGTGGGTGGCAAGCAAGTGCCTATCACAATTGGAGTATCCCTTTTCTACCTCCGTGAGGACCCTGGAGGAGTACACCACTGGTCTCAGCTGACCGTTTCGCCCCTGGAGCAACACTGCACTTAAGCTGTCACCACTGGCTGCCACCTCCAGGAAGAATTCCTCCCCCCCATCAATTGCCCCTAGGGCTGGTGCTACCTGCAGGTCTCTCTTAAGACGGACTAATGCTGCCTCACAGCCCTCGTCCCATTCCCACTCGACCCCCTTATGTAGGAGTCTGAGCAGAGGGGCGGCAGTGGCTGCATAGTCCTCGATGAAGTCCCTACAGTAGCTAGTGATTCCCAGGAAAGACCTTACCCCCGACACATCCCTAGGGACAAGGAGTTCCTGCACTGCCTTTCTTCTTGCCTCATCAATGGCCCTTTCTCCTGCCCTTATCGTCAGGCCCAGGAATTTTACCTCTCCTAGACCTATCTGTGCTTTCTTGGGGTTAACTTTAAAACCCCCTTCCTTCAGTAAGACCAGCAGTTCGGCCAGCAGTGGACCGTGTTCCTCACTGCTGTCTGTGAACAATAACAGGTTGTCCACATACTGGACCAGCTGGTGTGGCTGGCTGAAGCCTTTTAAGCAGTTCGCCATGCATTGGTGAAAGATGCTGGGACTATTATGAAAGCCCTGTGGGAGGCAGCTCCATGTATACTGCTGTTCCCGGAAGGTGAAGGCAAATTTGTACTGGTCTTCCCTCCGTACAGGGATAGACCAGAACCCGTTGGATATGTCCAACACTGTGAACGTGGTTGCGGATGCAGGGAGTTCCCCTATCAGATCCGCAACCGCCGCTACTGTGGGGGCACAAGCTCGGATGTTTTTATTGAGCACCCTATAATCCACCGTAGCCCTCCAAGAATTGTCCGGTTTCCTAACCGGCCAAAGCGGGGAGTTGACATGGGTGGCTATGGGTCTCAAAACACCCTGCTCGACAAGCGAGCTTAAAGCTGTCTCCAAGTCTGCTTCTGCCTCTCGGGGAAAGCCATACTGCTTTTGCGGGCGGGACATGGGATCCCCATCTATTCTAACCTCCACTTCTGTGACTCTCCCACAGTCATGTTTATGGGTGGCAAATGCTGCAAGATTTGCTTGCACATAGGCCCGGTACTCGGCTGGGGTGTTACCGACCAGAACCTCCAGGTCGTAACCCCCTTTTGGCATCATTGTACACAGAGTCCCTTTTCCCTGTTTCTTATCAATAGCCATGACTTCTCCCTCTGCTCCCGTGCCCACTGTGCCCCATAGACAGTGATTCCTCAAGTCTACTAGGATCTGGCGAGCGATGATAAAATCAGCCCCCAAAATCCCTTTTCCCACCTGCTCCCAGTTCATTAGGACGCACTTCCATTGTGTTTGGAGTGCTCCTAAACGAACCGCGAGCGGGACTGAGAAAAACCCAGCCTTCTCATTACCTGTGAACCCAACTAGTTGATACGGCACCCCGTTTGATAGAGGTGAGGTTGCGGGGTCCTCCGAATGGACTATCGTGCTGGAAGCACCAGTGTCCAAAAGATAGGTACCCAATACACCCTCAACCTCCATCTTGACCCAGGGTCGTCCCCAGGGGTCATATTCTAGTGGGCACAGGTATGCAGGCTGGGTCTGGGCTAGTCACGGCCTCTGTACTGGCAGGATTGCTGGTGCTTCCCTGCCTGTTGCCGTGGCTACCTTCCCAGTCCCCTCCAGCGCTGTCCTCACTGCAGCTACTATCTCGTCAAGGGATGGTGAGGAGCTCGCTCCACTTCCCCCACTCTGGGCGGCTCCTGAAGGACTTCTCCCCCATATCTCTTTACTTGGCTCCTGCAATCCCTTTTAAAATGCCCAGCTTTCCCGCACCTGTAGCACACTCCCTCCTTATCAGGCGAGCGGCCACCCTCCTGGTGCCATTCCCTTTTGGGAATCGGGTTGGGTTTTACTTCATTTACCCGACCTTTGGAGGTTTTATCCTCCTCCCCTCCTCCATTCCATTGGACCAGTGCCAGTTGCCTGACCACTGCTTCCTCGGTGAGGTTGGGGTCCCGGGAAACGAACCACAGTTCTGCCCTGGCCTTGAGCCGGGGAAAGCAGTTTGCCACCAACATCCTCAGCCAGCGGCCAGTCTGTACCGCAGAAAGATTCGCCCGATCGAGGAGCTCCCCACAGGCTGCGTGGTATATCACCCACAGCCTGTCCGCAAACGCCTGCGGGGTTTCCCCTGCGAGTTGCCTTGTCCTTTCGACCCGTTCGAAAGGACTGCCGTCATCGAAGCCCATAGCCTCAAGGACGGCCCTCTGTACCTCAGTAAATATACGCTGTCCCCTCCGGCATTCTGCCGGTAGGGCCTGGTACAATTTGCTGTCCAGAGAGAAGAGCAGCAGCTTGGCTGTCTCTTCCTCGTCACACCCATTAATTTCCCCTGCCTGCATCACCTCCATGAAGTGGATAGACGGGTCCCCACTGCGAGTGAGTTTGGCCAAATGGGCCATCATGGCCCTGAGTGATTGAACTCCATGGGGAATAATAAAGTCGCTCTCCAGCACTCCCCGACCTTGGCCACCTCTCTGTGGAGGACCTTACTTGCGCTGCCTGACCGGGCACATTCGCCCTGGTTCAGGATCTTTCTGCGCTGGTCCCTCTACCTCCGGCTGTCCCACCATACCCGGTGCAGCAGACAGTGCCTGGTTACCTGATCCAGCCCTTAACTGACCCTCGGCTGGAGCCTCACATCCCTGCTGCCAAATGGGACACATTGGTCCTGCCCCCAGCCCTGGGTATGCTACTACCTGCGTGCCCCGCCCCTCCTGGTACCCCACCGGACAAACCACCGGTGCCTCAGGAGGTGGTCGGGCGTCTCTTGCCTTTGGATTCTCCTCTAACCCCCAATACTCTCCTTTGTCCCCTGTGGACCCTCCGGGTCCTATCAGGGCGACCATCCCCTTTGCCTGGGATAGAGCGTGGGTGAGAGTTTTAATCCTCTCCTGGCAGGGACCGTGATCTGCAAACTCACTGCGACTGGCCACTTTATAGGCTGTCTGTACGTCTTTTAATTTATTCTCCAGTTCCCAAATTTTCTGGGTGTACCGAGAGTTCTGTTCCCGGAGGGACCCCTCACTACCCTTGGCCTCAGTGACCTGACACTGAAGATAGTCCCGGCTATTTCAGAAGGTCTCCTCCAACTGCCGGTTCCTTTGCTGCTCTCCAGCTAATTCGGCCAGCAGGTTGTCCCCAACCACAGCCCGGATAGCAGAGAGCTCCTCTGATTTCTGAAGACTCTGTTCCAAGTCCTTCACCCGCTGGTCGAGCTTTCGGACTTGGCGGGTGAAGCAGATAAGCCAGATGGCCTTTTCCACCCTGTGGTTGTGGTCCTTCCCTGCTGTCCACTGAGCAGCAGCATCCACTGGGCGCTCTGCCCGAGTGAGGGCTTGCACCCAAGGTTTGGTGAGGTTCACCTTGCCAAAAATGTATGAGGAAATTCTCTCCTCCATTTTAGTTTCCTCTCTTATCACCTCATCTGTTATATTAACATCTCCTGTTTGCTTAAGTCCTGCCGTGGTCGCCATGTTCTGTAAGGGGTTTTCACAGGGTTGTTGTTGTGCCTTGGGTGTCTCTCTCTGGGCTTCTGCCCTCACAGCTTATGCCTGGCCTGTGAGGTACCCTGAGTGCTGCAAGAGCACCCCTGGAGAGACTGTGTCCACAGCTTATGAAGGGGGTTTTGAGACTCGTGCGTCCCCACAGCTTATGCCTAGCCTGTGAGGCACCTGTGAGTGTCAAACACTCCTAACCCCTTCTTCCCTAGCCTGTGACACACAGTTGAGCGTTTTCGAGGCGCTCCTAGCTTCCCTTACACGGTTCTGACATAAGACTCACGATCAGGAGATGTAATACAATAGAACTGAGACAAGGTGATTCCAAGAGGAATTTTAGGCTTCCAATTTATTTGACAAGGTGTAACTCAACAAACAGCAATACACCAACAAAACAATCCCCCTAAATCCCACTAAAACGGACCCAATGAAAATCTTTACACCAGTTTAGCAGTACAATGCCCAACCTCCCACCTTTCCTGGCCTAACTGAGTTGGGAGTTCTGGGGACCGGAGGTTATACTCACTACTGTGCCTTCCGCAGTCTGGTGGTTTGTTTCTTCTATCTTCGGTGTCTTCGGACACTGGTTTTCCTTCAGTGTCGAGAGGCTTGTGGTTGTGGTTGTTGAATCACGAGGGCAGGGAAAATCATCTCTTCTTTTTCTTCACTACGTCAGAAACCCGTTTTTTATAGCCAGATTATCCAGTCCGCCTCTCCTGCTGAAGTCGATTCTTCTCATTGGTGGACTTTTGATTTTGAAAAATGCAGCAGTTGGAGGTTTTTAGGTTTTTTTTCCCACTCATCTTAACCTACTCAAGGTTTGAGTGGGTGTTGATTGCATTGGCCTCCTGTAGCCATTGTGCTAGTCTGGCCTGAGCCAGATATTTCTATGCCTGATGAAAAAGGTGTTGGAATATGTATGTGGCATTGTTTAAATGCTAATGTTTTCAAGGGGCAAGTTTCGAGGGTATACAGTTCCCAGACAATTTGATTAGTTCCAATATCCAAACTAGCCCTTTTGATATTGACTCCACCCCTTTTCTTGCAGACCTTTTAAAAAATCCCAAATTCGATTAAAGTTCGTAGTTTCTTCCATGTGCACTTTAGGATTTCAAACTTTCTGGTAGATAGTTCCAAATTAAATTCCCTTTCCTATGAGTCCAAACACTGGGGGGGGGGTCTCCATTTGTGTCCCAAAGTTTTCCTTCCATCGGTTCAATTCACAGCACAGACTGATCCCACAGCCCTTTTCCTTCTGGGTAAAATGAGGGGGTTTTTGTCCTCCCCTACATAGTACATTAGCTATCCTCCAATCCATAGGGACTGATCCAGAGTCTATAGAATGTTGGAAAATGATCACCAACGCATCCACTATTTCTAGGGCCACTTCATTAAGCACTTTGAGATGCAGACTATCAGGCCTTGGGGATTTATCGGCCTTCAGTCCCATCAATTTTACTAAAACAATTTCCTGACTAATAAGGATTTCCTTCAGTTCTTCCTTCTCGCTAGACCCTCGGTCCCCTAGTATTTCCGGAAGGTTATTTGTGTCTTCTTTAGTGAAGACAGATGTAAAGTATTTGTTCAATTGGTCTGCCATTTCTTTGTTTCGCATTATAAATTCGCCTGATTCTGACTGCAAGGGACCTACATTTGTCTTCACTAATCTTTTTCTCTTCACATATCTATAGAAGCTTTTGCAGTCAGTTTTTATGTTCCCTGCAAGCTTATTCTCATATTCTATTTTCCCCCTCCTAATTAAACCCTTTGTCCTCCTCTGCTGAATTCTAAATTTCTCCCAGTCCTCAGGTTTGTTGCTTTTTCTGGCCAATTTATACGCCTCTTCCTTGGATTTAACACTATCCCTAATTTTCCTTGTTAGCCACAGTTGAGCCACTTTCCCTGTTTTATTTTTATGCCAGACAGGGATGTAAACATAGAAACATAGAAACATAGAAAGTAGATGAAGAAGTAGGCCATTCGGCCCTTCAAGACTGCACAACCATTCAATATGATCATGGCTGATCATGCAACTTCAGTACCCCTTTCCTGCTTTCCATCCATACTCTTTGATCCCTTTAGCCGTAAGGGCCACATCTAACTCCCTTTTGAATATATCTAACGAACTGGCTTCAACAATTTTCTGTGGTGGAGAATTCCACAGGTTCATAGCTCTCTGAGTGAAGAAGTTTCTCCTCGTCTCGGTCCTAAATGGCTTACCCCTTATCCTTAGACTGTGACCTCTGGTTCTGGACTTCCCCAACATCGGGAACATTCTTCCTGCATCTAACCTGTCCAATCCTGTCAGAATTTTATATGTTCCTATGAGATCCCCTCTCATTCTACTAAATTCAAGTGAATATAAGCCTAGTCGATCTAGTCTTTCTTCATATGTCAGTCCTGCCATCCCGGGAATCAGTCTGGTGAACCTTCTCTGCACTCCCTCTATAGCAAGAATGTCCTTCCTCAGATTAGGAGACCAAAACTGCACACAATACTCAAGATGTGGTCTCACCAAGGCCCTGTACAACTGCAGTAAGGCCTCCCTGCTCCTATACTCAAATCCCCTCGCTATGAAGGTCAGCATGCCATTTGCCTTCTTCACCACCTGCTGTACCTTCATGCCTACCTTCAATGACTGATCTACCATGACACCCAGGTCTCGTTGCATCTCCCCTTTTACTAATCTGTCACCATTCAGATAATAAGTTGCCTTCCTGTTTTTGCAACCAAAGTGGATAGCCTCACATTTATCCACATTGTACTGCATCTGCCATGCATTTGCCCATTCACCTAACCCGTCCAGGTCCCCCTGCAGCCTCCTAGCATCCTTTTCGCAACTCGCACTGCCACCCAGTTTAGTGTCATCTGCAAATTTCGAGAATACGTTCAATTCCTTCGTCTAAATCATTAATATATATTGTAAATAGCCGGGGTTCCAGTACTGAATCCTGCGATACCCCACTAGTCACTGCCTGCCATTCTGAAAAGGATCCGTTTATTCCCACTCTTTGTTACCTGTCTGCCAACCAGTTCTCTATCCACGTCAAAACATTACCACCAATACCATGTGCTTTAATTTTGCACACCAATCTCTTGTGTGGGACCTTGTCAAAAGCCTTTTGAAAGTACAAATACACCACATCCACTGGTTCTCCCTTATCCACTCTACGAGTTACATCCTCAAAAAATTCTAGAAGATTTGTCAAGCATGATTTCCCTTTCTTAGATCCATGCTGACTTGGACCAATCCTGTCACTGCTTCCCAAATGCGCTGCTATTAGCTCTTTAATAATTGATTTCAACATTTTCCCCACTACCAATGTCAGGCTAACAGGTCTGTAATTCCCTGTTTTCGCTCTCCCTCCTTTTTTAAAAAGTGGGATTACATTGTACAATTGTTGAATTTCATCCATGTGATCTTTAAATGTCTGCCATTGCCTATCCACCGTCAACCCTTTAAGTATCATTCGCCAGTCTATCCGAGCCAATTCACGTCTCATACTTTCGAAATTACCTTTCTTTAAGTCCAGGACCCTCGTCTCTGAATTAACTGTGTCACTCTCCATCTTAATGAAGAATGCTACCATATTATGGTCATTCTTCCCCAAGGGGCCTTGCACAACAAGATTGCTAATCAATCCTCTCTTGTTACACAACACCCAGTCTAGGATGGCCAGCTCTCTAGTTGGTTCCTCGACATATTGGTCTGAAAAACCATCCCTTATACACTCCAGGAAATCCTCCTTCACAGTATTGCTATCAGTTTGGTTAGGTCAATCTATATGCAGATTAAAGTCACCCATGATAACTGCTGTACTTTTATTGCACGCATCCCTAATTTCCTGTTTGATGCCATCCCCAACCTCACTACTACTGTTTGGTGGTCTGTACACAACTCCCACTAACGTTTTCTGCCCTTTGGTGTTCTGCAGCTCAACCCATACAGATTCCACATCATCCAAGCGAATGTCCTTCCTTACTATTGCATTAATCTCCTCATTAACAAGCAACGCTACCCCACCTCCTTTTCCTTTCTGTCTATCCTTGCTGAATATTGAATACCCCTGGATGTTGAGTTCCCAGCCTTGGTCACCCTGGAGCCATGTCTCCAGAATCCCAATTACATCATATCCATTAACAGCTATCTGCGCAGTTAATTCATCACCTTATTACGAATGCTCCTCGCATTGAGACACAGAGCCTACAGGCTTGTTTTTTTTAACATTCTTTGTTCTTTTAGAATTATATTGTAATGTGGCCCTTTTTGATTTTTGCCTTTGATTTCTCTGCCCTCCACTTTTCATTATCTCCTTTCTACCTTTTGCTTCTGCCCCAATTTTACTTCCCTCTGTCTCCCTGATTATATTTTCATCCCCCTGCCATATTAGTTTAAACCCTCCCAAACAGCACTTGCAAACATTCCCCGTAGGACACTGGTTCTGGTCCGGCCCAGGTGCAGACTGTCCAGTTTGTACTGGTCCCACCTCCCCCAGAATCGATTCCAATGTCCCAGAAATTTGAATCCCTCCCTCTTGCACCATTCCTCAAGCCACGTATTCACCTTAACTATTCTGCTATTTCTACTCTGACTAGCCTGAGAATACTACCTTTGAGGTCCTACTTTTTAATTTAACTCCTAGCTCCCTAAATTCAGCTTGTAGGACCTCATCCCATTTTTTACCTATATCGTTGATACCATGACAACTGGCTGTTCACCCTCCCCCTCCAGAATGCCCTGCAGCTGCTCCGAGATATCCTTAATGCTTGCACCAGGAAGGCAACATACCATCTGTATGTGTTTTCAATAAACTGTTCTGAATTATTTTAAAAGAATCGTCTAGCTGTCAATTTAATGCCAGAGACTTAGAAATATTACAAACTGGTGGAGAATGCGGGGATCTGGTGAGACAGCTTTTTGATGATTCTTTTGAACAATTGGAAATTTTGGGAGTTGTGATTCTAACTTGTGTTGCGAAGTATAATATAAAGGATTAAATGGATTGGGAGTTGTGTCTTAAGGAGCAGTCATCTCGCTAGTTGTAACTGATTAAATGGGGACCCACCAGTGGTTATATTCAAAAATCACAGGATGAAGGGATCACTCATGAACAGAAAGCCAACAATAAAAAGAAATGTTGAGCTAGTTTATCAGGAGAAGTTGTTCAAAAAGTTCCTGATGCAAGACTTAGAAGAGTTACATGCACGGTACATCCACAAGGGTCAACCTGCGTCCTTCGGGGAGATAGTGAAACTTATCCAGGAGAGAGTAGATAAGAGCGAGCTAAGGCCAAAACGGGCAAATAGTCTCGTGGCATTCAGCGAATTTTGTTGTGTCCGGAGAGATGAGGAATTAATGAGGTAGGACGACAAAGTGATACAAAATTTGAAAGAATTGCAAGTAAAAGAGATTCAACTAAAAGAAAGAGAGATTGAAGGTATAAAACAAAAGAAAGAAGGCCTCGAACTTGTGAAGCAGTTAAACGAGGGAGAGATACAGCATTTAAGACAAGAAATTGGTCGATTAAGCCACAGTATTAGGCAATTAGAAAGAGGGGCCGAACAGGCAGCTTCATTGCTACAACAATAAAGCCTTTCAAATTTAAATGCCACAGCAGCCATTGTTGAAGCAAATGAAAACAATTTAGAGCTAAAAAAATATATAAATTGGAAAACTTGAGCTTCCAGCAAGAGATAGAAGATGCTAGGGGCGCACTAAGGGAAGTAATTAAGAAGCCACATAGGGAGGCAGATCACTCCCAGTGCTAACTAGAAATAGCGAGGCTAAAAAGTAAGTTGGGGAACAGTAGGCCCTGGTTTCCGCAGTATGCAAGGGAATCATGCTTGACAAATCTTCTAGAATTTTTTGAGGACGTAACTAGTAGAGTGGACAAGGGAGAACCAGTGGATTTGGTGTATTTAGACTTTCAAAAGGCTTTTGACAAGGTCCCACACAAGAGATTAGTGTGCAAAATCAAAGCACATCGGATTGGGGGCTAATGTACTGACGTTACTGCAGAAGATAAAGGTACACGGAGTCAGAGGAAATGTATTAGCATGGATCGAGAATTGGCTGGTGAACAGAAAGCAGAGAGTTGGGATTAATGGGTCCTTTTTGGGTTGGAAATCGGTGGTTAGTGGTGTGCCACAGGGATCGGTGCTGGGACCACAACTGTTTACAATATACATAGATGACCTGGAAGAGGGGACAGAGAGTAGAGCAACAAAATTTGCAGATGACACAAAGATTAGTGGGAAAGCGGCTTGTGTAGAGGACACAGAGAGGCTGCAAAGAGATTTAGATAGGTTAAGCGAATGGACGAAGGTTTGGCAGATGGAATACAATGTCGGAAAATGTGAGGTCAACCACCTTGGAAAAAAAAACAGTAATAGGGAATATTATTTGAATGGGGAGAAATTACAACATGCTGCGGTGCAGAGGGACCTGGGGGTCCTTGTGCATGAATCCCAAAAAGTTAGTTTGCAGGTGCAGCAGGTAATCAGGAAGGCGAATGGAATGTTGGCCTTCATTGTGAGAGGGATGGAGTACAAAAGCAGGGAGGTCCTGCTGCAACTGTACAGGGTATTGGTGAGGCCGCATCTGGAGTACTGCATGCAGTTTTGGTCACCTTACTTAAGGAAGGATATACTAGCTTTGGAGGGGGTACAGAGACAATTCACTAGGCTGATTCCGGAGATGAGGGGGTTACCTTATGATGATAGATTGAGTAGACTGGGTCTTTACTCATTGGAGTTCAGAAGGATGAGGGGTGATCTTATAGAAACATTTAAAATAATGAAAGGTATAGACAAGATAGAGGCAGAGAGGTTGTTTCTACTGGTCGGGGAGACTAGAACTAGGGGGCACAGCCTCAAAATACGGGGGAGCCAATTTAAAACCGAGTTGAGAAGGAATTTCTTCTCCCAGAGGGTTGTGAATCTGTGGAATTCTCTGCCCAAGGAAGCAGTTGAGGCTAGCTCATTGAATGTATTCAAATCACAGATAGATAAATTTTTAACCAATAAGGGAATTAAGGGTTATGGGGAGCAGGCGGATAAGTGGAGCTGAGTCCACGGCCAGATCAGCCATGATCTTGTTGAATGGCGGAGCAAGCTCAAGGGGCTCGATGGCCTACTCCTGTTCCTAATTCTTATGTTCTTATGTTCTTATGTTATGGATAGAGAACTGGTTGGCAGACAGGAAGCAGAGAGTCGGGATAAATGGGTCCTTTTCAGAATGGCAGGCAGTGATTAGTAGGGTGCCTCAGGGCTCAGTGCTGGGACCCCAGCTCTTTACAATATATATTAATGATTTAGATGAAGGAATTGAGTGTAATATCTCCAAGTTTGCAGATGACACTAAAGTGGGTGCTGGTGTGAGCTGTGAGGAGGACGCTAAGAGGCTGCAGGGTGACTTGGACAGGTTAGGTGAGTGGGCAAATACATGGCAGATGCAGTATAATGTGGATAAATGTGAGGTTATCCACTTTGGGGGCAAAAACAAGAAGGCAGAATATTATCTGAATGGTCACAGATTAGGAAAAGGGGACAAGACCTGGGTGTCATGGTTCATCAGTCATTGAAAGTTGGCATGCAGGTACAGCAGGTGTTGAAGAAGGCAAATGGTATGTTGGCCTTCATAGCTAGGGTGAGTGTAGAAGCAGAGAGGTCTTACTGCAGTTGTACAGGGCCTTGGTGAGGTCTCACCTGGAATATTGTGTTCAGTTTTGGTCTCCTAATCTGAGGAAGGATGTTCTTGCTATTGAGGGAGTGCAGCGAAGCTTCACCAGACTGATTCCCGGGATGGCTGGACTGACATATAAAGATAGACTGGATCAACTGGGCCTTTAAACATTGGAGTTTAGAAGAATGAGAGGCGATCTCATAGAAACATATAACATTCTGACGGGACTGGACAGGTTAGATGTGGGAAGAATGTTCTCGATGTTGGGTAAGTCCAGAACCAGGGGACACAGTCTTAGGATAAGGGCTGAGATGAGGAGAAACTTCTTCACTCAGAGTTGTTAACCTGTGAAATTCGCTACCACAGAGAGTTGTTGATTCCAGTTCATTGGATATATTCAAGAGGGAGTTGGATATGGCCCTTATGGCTAAAGGGATCAAGGAATATGGAGAGAAAGCAGGAAAGGGGTACTAAAGTTGCATGATCAGCCATGATCTTATTGAATGGTGGTGCAGGCTCAAATGGCCGAATGGCCTACTCCTGCACCTATTTTCTATGTTTCTATGTTAGCTATGTCATTTATAATGCTCCTTTTCCACCTACTCTTACTTTCCTTTTCCCTCAGTCCTATTTCTTGTCTCAATAGTAGTGAAGTCAGGTCCTGATACAATTTCCTTAAATTTACGGGCACCAGTTGGGTAACTGACTATTACTTATGTTAAGTACAACAGGTATCAATTCATACTGTACATTGTCATACACAACATGATTAGTTTCTCGTAACACAACACCTCCCTTTGGTCCTGGTTCAATATATGGAGTCTCGGTAGTAGGAGGGGTTGATGAGATCCCAGTGGTGGTCGGGGCTATCGTGGTGGTGGTGGGAGATTGTTCCCGATGAACTATTCTTTTACCCTGATTCTCACATGAACAGTTGGGCTTTGTGTTGGTCTGGAAATTGCTGGTTATGTTGAGTACAAGAGGCGTTACTACTACATCCCATAAACAACTGTTAATGACCATTACCTTGGTTAATATAACCAACATATTTCCCTTCCGGTCAGAGTACACTTAAGCCCTGTCGAGGGGTTGTCAGCCGAGGCGGCCGTGTGGTACCATTCTTGGCCTGCAAAATGGCTACTAACCATGGCCTGCCAAATGGGGTAACGTCGTTGGCTGGGCACATGGTTACACCTAATGCATACCTTGGTTAGGTTACCATCCAGGCTGGTTTCGTGGCACATTTTTGCTGTACCATTACAGGCACATACATTATTCCCATTAGTCAGGGCCTCCCAACAGCTTGTCGCATTAGTACAGTTTGTGGACTGTGTCTCCCCAGTACCATTGGCATAATAAAATACCTGTACCGGAGGATTAGAAGTGTTACCTTGGGTCTTTGCTGCTACGGCAAGGATGATTACCAGAATTAGTTTTCCCATGATTACCCCCTTGTTACTATTTCTACTAGCTCGTAAGGGGTTTTCCATCTCCTCCCTCTGACTCCTGACACCCACTTGCACAATGATATATTACAATGCAAATTACAGTAATAAACAAACACAAAAAACACAAAATCATTAGTCCATATTTCAGCTGATTACTCCATCCATTGGGTAAATCCCGAAAATGTTCTGATTCATGGTATGGGATTAGTTTTGGCATACAGGTCCACCCTGTAGGATAATAAAACATAATATCAATTGCTCTCCTTACGGAGTAGGTCTTCTCGATCTCCTCGAACCCGGGGCAGAGCCAGGCAACGGTATTGGATCGTTTCTAGTCCAAGCGACTGTGTTCCTTTCTCTCTCTGGAAACCGTCGTCCTCATTTCCTTTTCCTGGTCGGGGGGGGGGTGGCTCGAGGTATTAGACTCATAGCTTCGAAACTCTGTGACAAGTCGTCCATTGGACTTGGTGGCATTTCATTGTGGGAGGCGCGGGCTTCGTCAGGTACCTGGGGCGGGTACCTGGTCATCCTCTGAATTACTACCTCCTTCTGTGGTGGCTTCCTCTGAACTACTTGCGGCCTCTAAATTTTGGGTAGGCGGCATGATGGGTATTATACCTTGGGCTGGGATCGGGTTAGCTGTTGGGTCGGGTGGGGCGAGCCCGGTCTCCCCTGAATCTAACACAATGTGGTACATGTGACTGTTCATTTTCCCAAAGGGTTTTAGCTGGTTAAGGTGGTGCCACTTATACTTCCCTTGGCCATCCATGACCTTGAATACTGAGGCACTAGCCTTTTCCATTCTTTAAGTACTACTCCGTCATGGAGCTGCAACTTTTGTCCTAGATATGGTTTGGGACCTGGGTTTCCTAATTGAATGTTTTTAAGATCAGGGTCTGTAGCCTGACTGGCTGCCAAGTCCAGTATAGGGCAGGTAACAGCAACTGGTGTCATTGGTGCATTTTTTACGTTTTCCAAGGGGTCCCATAGAAAACCTGTACAGGCTGCTTCTTTTGCTAGTTCGTCCACCATTCGGTTCCCTAAGGGGGTAGTCTTAGCATGCGCTTTGACTTTGGTTATGACGTACAGACCTTGGTTTGAGGTGGCTGTATCAAAAATCAATTTTAAAAGTGGGGCTGTAGCTAGTGGCCTTCCGTCTACGGAGGTGAAACCTCTAACTTGCCAGATGGGCAGGAAGTCAGTCAGACTGTTACATGTGTAACTGCTGTCGGAATGAACTTGGACAGGCGTCAGGTAGTCTTCTGGGTGCATGACTACGTAGTTCTGCAATTTGAGCTCCTTTACCGCCTTCTAATTTAATTGCCGTCTAAGGCCTGTTTGCCGTCCAGGGTCATTTTTATTACTGAGAATCCTGTGCACTGTTGCTCGTTTATAATTGCGGAAGAGCCGTCCACGTAAACATGGGTTTTAAATTCAACTTTTCTCCCTCCCTTTCTGACTGAAAGGGACCATCTAAGGTACCTGAAGTCAGAATCTCGCACTGATGTGGGTCGCCGGGGTACAACATGTTGTGAGCTAGATTAGTGGTCTTAGGCTGGTACTGGACTGTAATGTCCCGTCCTTGTAGAAGGAGGGTCCATCGTGCGATTTGCTGGGAACTGACTGAGCCTTCCTTGAGATTTCTGTCCATCAGCATTTTGATGGGGGTGTGTGGCATTAAGATGATAAGGGGGCTAAGTCCAATTATGGGGGAGAATTTATGTACCGCCCAAAAGACACTGAGAAGATTCTTCTCACAGGGCTGGAAAGTTGCTTCCACTGGTGTTATGACACGTGGGTGTAAGCTACGGGTTGGAGTTTGTCATGATGGTGCTGTAACAATACCCCCGAGAGGCCTGAGTTATCTGCTTAATTCCAATTTAAAGCAAAGTTTTAAGTTCAATTTTTGTCACCATGCTGCGACATTTGAGATCCATCATTGCAGATTAAGAAGTTCAAACTCTTGAACATTGCTGGAGCTTTTCTTCTTTGTTCCAGCAAAAGTTCAAGTTCGGTAACACCTTGAAGTAATTTCCATGTTAAACAACCCCTCTTGGTAATCTTGCACCATCAGCAACCCTGCTTCGCAGAAGAAAACCACAGAAACTCCACTGTGGCTTTTTCGTGCCAGCCCAATGGGCTAATTCATCAATCTTGATCCCCTTTCTGATACTGAGGGAAACATCCACTCTAATTTGAAACTTAAAATTTTACAATGGTCAAAATATTATTTCACTCTTGACAAGGCATTGCTTTCTGCTAATGTTTTCTGCCCTTTGGTGTTCTGCAGCTCAACACATACAGATTCCACATCATCCAAGCGAATGTCCTTCCTTACTATTGCATTAATCTCCTCATTAACAAGCAACGCTACCCCACCTCCTTTTCCTTTCTGTCTATCCCTCCTGAATATTGAATACCCCTGGATGTTGAGATCCCAGCCTTGGTCACCCTGGAGCCATGACTCCAGAATCCCAATTACATCATATCCGTTAACAGCTATCTGTGTAGTTAATTCATTCACCTTATTACGAATGCTCCTCTCATTGAGACACAGAGCCTTCAGCTTGTTTTTTTAACACACTTTGTCCATTTAAAATTATGTTGTAATGTGGCCCTTTTTGATTTTTGCCTTTGATTTCTCTGCCCTGCACTTTTCCTTATCTCCTTTCTACCTTTTGCTTCTGCCCCCATTTTACTTCCCTCTGTCTCCTTGCATAGATTGCCATCCCCCTTCCATATTAGTTTAAACCCTCCCCAACAGCACTAGCAAACACTTCCCCTAAGACATTGGTTCCGGTCCTGACCAGGTGCAGACCTTCCGGTTTGTACTCGGCCCACCTCCCCCAGAACCGGTCCCAATGTCCCAGGAATTTGAATCCCTCCCTCTTGCACCATTCCTCAAGCCACATATTCATCTAAACTATTCTGCTATTTCTACTCTGACTAGTATGTGGCACTGGTAGCAATCCTGAGATTACTACCTTTGAGGTCCTATTTTTAATTTAACTCCTAGCTCCCTAAATTCAGCTTGTAGGACCTCATCCCATTTTTTACCTATATTATTGGTACCTATATGTACCACGACAACTGGCTGTTCACCCTCCCCCTCCAGAATGTCCGGCAGCCGCTCCGAGACATCCTTGACCCTTGCACCAGGGAGGCAACATGCCATGTGTATGTGTTTTTAATAAACTGCTTTGAATTGTTTTAAAAGAATCGTCTAGCTGTCAATTTAATGCCAGAGATTTAGAAATATTACAAACTGGTGAAGAATGTGAGGATCTGGCAAGACAGCTTTTTGATGATTCCTTTGAACAATTGGAAATTTCGGGAGTTGCGATTCTAACTTGTGTTGCGAAGTATAATATAAAGGATTAAACAGATCGGGAGGTGCATCTTAAGGAGCAGTCATCTCGCTAGTTGTAACTGTTTAACTGGAAACCCACCAGTAGTTACATTCAAAAGACACAGGAGGAAGGGATCGGTCATGAACAGAAAGCCAACAATAAAAATAAATGTTGAGCTAGTTTATCAGGAGAAGTTGTTTAAAAAGTTCCCGATACAAGACTTAGAAGAGTTACATGCACGGTACATCCACAAGGGTCAATCTGCGTCCTTCGGGGAGATGGTAAAACTTATCGAGGAGAGAGTAGATAAGGGAGAGCTAAGGCCAAAACGGGCAAACAGTCTCGTGGCATTCAGCGCATTTTATTGTGCCCAGAGAGATGAGGAATTAATGAGACAGGACGCCAAAGTGATACAAAATTTGAAAGAATTGCAAGTAAAAGAGATTCAACTAAAAGAAAGAGAGATTGAAGGTATAAAACAAAAGAAAGAAGGCCTCGAACTTATGAAGCAGTTAAAAGAGGGAGAAATACAGCATTTAAGACAAGAAATTGGTCAATTAAACCACAGTATTAGGCAATTAGAAAGAGGGGCCGAACAGGCAGTTTCATTGCTACAACAATAAAGCTTCTCAAATTTAAATGCCACAGCAGCCATTGTTGAAGCAAATGAAAACAATTTAGAGCTAAAAAAATATAAATTGGAAAACTTGGGTCTCCAGCAAGAGATAGAAGATGCTAGGGGCACACTAAGGGAAGTAATTAAGAAGCCACATAGGGAGGCAGATCACTCCCATTGCCAACTAGAAATAGCGAGGCTAAAAAGTAAGTTAGGGGAGCAGCAGGCCCTGGTATCCGCAGTAACATGGGGAGCCATAACAGAGACAGCAGAAGGGGACAAGGGGGAGATAGATTGGGTAGAAGAAGGCAGTCAGTATAATCCTCAGGAGGGTGGTGTAGGATGCGATACCTTGCAGACACAAGAGCCAATCATAGCTGTAGTAACCACTTCTTCATGACGTAATGCGCACGGCCACATCACCAGTAACCATACCGACTTACGGCCCATATCTGTTGCTGACGCCACGGCGTGTAGCCACGAGTTGGGGCCCATTAATGATGGGGATGACCCATTGGAAGTTAATAGGAGGTGGGCAAATTTCAGGAGGGATCACCCCGAGTTGGAAGAGAGAGACTTAACACAAGTCGTCTTCTTGGCCTGTTCCTCTTCCCTAAAATATAATCTGCCAGACGCAGTCCTCCAGCCTGGCACAGCGGTCGATGCACTCATGACCGAGATCCTAAACCATTTAGGGATCCAAAACTTGAACTTAGTGGCTTTGTTTAATCAGACCAAGCGGCGCCCAGAAGAGACCCCCAGAGCCTTCAGTAATCGCCTGTATGATATCGATCAACGTACGCAGAACCAGACACCCGCAAATGCTACAGTAGGAAAGAATCAGGAACAATTTAAATCGATGTTCCTACCCAACTCCACCCTTCAGTTAAAACCACCCTGGGCATAGCCATGAGGCCCACCAATCAGTGGACAGATATAGAGACCAGTGCTCAACTAGCCTGGGAGATGGTAAAAGACCAGTTAAAGGTGAAGTCACCACCCACTGCAAATAAACCAGTGTCGCTGGTGGAGGGATCTCGAAACTACCCCTTTAAGAGACAGTGCTTTAATTGTAAGAAGGTAGGCCACCTAACAAAAGACTGCAGCAGTCCCAGACCAGCACCGAACCATGATGCAATGCATAGATACCTCCCGAGGGACGAAGCCAAGCCCTCTGGGACAGATCAACGATTGGATCAATTGGTAACCCTTATACAAACCCAATTGCCACGGGGACGATGCAAAATCATTTACCGGTGCACGCAATCGCCGATGCACACTCATTAGAGAAACCAACTCAAGGATTGACCCTATGACAGGGTTCGGCCCCCAAAGATTGGTGGGGTTCTGACGTGATGGTAGCAGGAGACCAGTAGTCCTTGTTGTCTTAACAAGGGGGCAGACAGCAGATTATGCTTATCAATACTGGCTCAGCTGTTACCATCATCCAACCCCATACCCTGAATGCCATACGGCGGCGGGCTAGGGTTATATGACCTTTAAAGGGTTTAACGGTGACCCAACCACCGCGTATACAGGGAAGGCCATTGAACTTCAGTTGGGAGGCCTCACCTGTAAGGTCCCAGCGCCAATGCTGATGACCACCCCCGACGGAAGAGAAATTTTAGGGACTGATATATTGGATTAGTATGGCACGGTCATAGATTATAATCAGGACTGTGTTTGGATGGGATTGAGAGATAAGGCAGGAGTGATAGAAATTTCAGATGCTCACTCGGTTTTTGCTATTAAAAAGCCATCTAAGTATGACCCTCCGGGGAGCGAAAATGAAGCTGTGGCAAAACTAATTCAGGCATGCAAGCATGACTGTGGAAAAATGGCAGGCGAGGAATCTATTGAGGGACCCCCCCTACTCATTCACTAAACAGTATCCCATCCCAAGGGAGAGTCACCCTTACATCTGAGACATCATAAAATCCCTTGTCGAGCAGGGTGTTGTTAGGACAGGCACTTTCACGACCAATTCACCCACATGGCCGGTTAAAAAGCCTGATAGCAGCTGGCGACTGACTATTGATTACAGAAAGTTACATTCTGTAACACCAGCCTGCTCACCAGTAGTAAGAGAAACTCCTACCATATTATCTCAAATTTCTGCTGGTTCCAAGTACTTCTCGACCCTCGACATCGCCAATGGATTCGGAAGTATCTCTGTTAAGGGGGAAGACCAGTACAAATCTGCGTTCACATTTAAGGACCAGAGCTTGCCTCAGGGGTTCCACAATGCCCCCACGATATTCCACAAAAGAATGGCTGCAATTTTAAAATAATTTTCTCGCCCTACCTGCTGGCAACCGACAGCATGGAGGAGCATCTGCCCCTTTTGCACGAACTTTTGACATTGTTGGCTCAGGCAGGACTAAAGGTGAATCCCCCTAAGGCTCTGTTGTGGAAAAATATTTCCGAGACTGTATAATATATAAAGAGAAGTTTATTAAATTGGAGACAAAGCTTTGGGAGAAGTGTTAAAGACCCCTGTCTTTGAACCATCTTCTCAAATTAGTATCTGCAGTGAAGTCCTTTTATCTTACAAATTATGTCACTTTACAACACATGCTTTAGCACTACAAAGCTTTGACTTATCGAAGGCTAAGCTTTTGATATATAACCCATCCTGCATTGTGACAGGGCAGTATAAACAAGTGCAGGCTTTTGACACCGGTATAAACAAACATACCTAGCACTTAACTCTCCAGTGTTCATTATCTCACTTTCCAATCTCCATTAACTCAAGGCCAGCATGCCTTAAAGTCTAACTGTTTAAAGCATAATGCATCAGTATTGTCCCTTACAAAATTCATTTAAAGGGGAAAATAAAACAAATGTTTGGTCCCGTATACAATCAAATATATGCTCAAAAATCCGCTCCAACAATATTCCCCCTTTTGGTCCTGGAGGATGTTTACAAAATCCAGATGACCACAATGATAGTAGCATATATTCGTCCTTTGGGGTATGTTACTTCCCTGATGTTCCGTATATCCACCTTGCCTGTAGCTCTAGGCTACCCTTCAAAGATAGTGTTCGGTGTCATTGTCGTCTGTTTCTTCATCCATGGTGTCTTCAGGTATTTCCATCAGGTGTGCTTCTTCTTCGGCGATTACACTGGCTACTGGCATCAGTCGAGCCATCATAACTTTACAGCAGATATTAAAACACCCGATAATCAGACAGCAAGTAATTATTATTACAACCAGAATAATTACTCCATGCATAAGATAGGACCACCAGGATCCCCCTAACAGCCAGTCAAATCAGCCAGATCCTCCTGCTGTCGTGGATAACTTCTTTACCTCCCTTCTTATGTGATCAGCGAGGTTGGTTATGTTTTCTGAATTATCGGGAATGTAAGTGCAACATTCAGCTCCAATTAAGGCACATGTGCCCCCACTTTGTGCTAGTATATAATCTAGGGCCATTCGGTTCTGGAGTACCATTGTGCGTATGGCTACTATTTCAGCCGTTATGCCCTCTATTGCTTCAGCAGTGTCGTTAGCTATCCATTCCAGTACTCTCTCTAGGTTACGTAATTCATCCATGGTGCATCCTATCCCGAATGGGAGTATCATGACCCCAAATAGCCTCTCTACCTGGGTAAGATCTCGTCTTAGTCGACCTGGTGTCTGTACTTCTGCTAAAGTACGTACCCGTCTGACAAAAGGAACCACATATCCCAATTAACAGGACCCCCTCCAGTTCTGAGGCAACCAGGGGTAGGCCTTATGCCCACACACAAAATAAGTGCCATTGTATGCTGTTAGATTCGATCCCAATCTCTCTCTCAGCCCCCGTCGCCATCTAATCTTAGGGTCCCAGTCCTGGCTACATGTCTGATTCTTCAAACCCTCTATTTCAAAGAACCCCTGGTTTGTTGTTCCACTGGCTATTATGTTCCACCTGGTGAGGTTAAAGTATCCTGCTACAAAACCTGTTTCCTCACCGGTCAGGTTTCTAGTGAAAAAAAGTCAGCGGTGGACCTTCCAACTCCTGAGGTGTTGGTCAAAACCAGGAACGGGGGTCGTACCGACCTATTGTATTCCGGCTGGTACCATCCGTCAAATGCATCCAAAAGGTAACCCCCCGATCTCCACGTTTCTTTATCACCACTCTGGTTCCAAGTATCATTTACTTCTCCTGTACCGTTTTGTTGCATTACCCACTCCGCTACTTCCGAAATGTTAAGGGAGATTGACCTCAAAGGGATGCCTCCTTTGCTATGTATGGGGATGTGCGAACATACCCAGCAACTGGAAAAGTTCTCATTTTGCGCATAAACACAAGACATGTACAAAAAGGTATTCACATGTAACTCTCGTTTCGGTCTAGCTAGCAGGCCGGACCTAACACGAACTATGATAATCACACCGATCGCAATATATAGTTTCATCTTATTACTCTATAATTAACAAATAGTCAAAGGCAAAATGGCCGTATGGCTTGCTTGAAGAATCTCTCGCTGTCAATCTGTAAATAGACAAACAACAACAACTAATACGTGTGCTAAACGGCTGGTTCAAAAACCTTAAGCTGGGTCCAATGCTTCCATTGTCCGTTCCCTTTAACATCGATGCAGGCACAAGTGTCCCCACTGATTATAACCTCATACGGTCCTTTTTGGGGCAAACCCCGGTTTTCCCGGGAGGACCCTTACCATAACACGACTTCCCGCCAACGGGACTTCAGGGAGCTTTGTAAGCTCCGCTTCCGCGTCTCTTTCTTCCTGATTGTCCCTAACTAATTTACGCATCCCTTTTAATTGAGTACTTAGTTCCAAAACATTTTGTCTTTTAATGGGCCTACATCACCCCCCCCCCCTGTTATGATGTTCTCTGGTAATTGCATCGTCCTTCCTGTCATTAGTTCATAAGGGGTTAATCCGGTTGTCCGGTTTGTCGTGGCTCTTAACTTCATCAATATAATGGGTAATACTTCTGTCCATGTTTTTCCTGACATTTGCATGGCCTTTGCCAGGGCGTTCTTAAGGGTACGGTTCATGCGCTCTACCATTCCAGAACTCTGCGGGTGGTAGGGGATGTGGAATTTTTGTTTTATGCCCATCAGCTGGCATATTGTTTTTACAATTTTTCCGGTGAAGTGGGTGCCTCGGTCGGAATCTATCTGAAGAGGCACTCCCCATCGGGGAACCACCTGCTCGGTCAATATCCTTGCCACTGTTGAGGCAGTGCAATCACGTGTGGGGAAAGCTTCCACCCACCGGGTAAATTGATCTATAATCACTAGGCAATATCTTTTTCCATGGGATGGGGGCAAAGGACCTGTGAAATCAATTTGTACATGTTCCCATGGCCCCTGTAGACGGGGTTGGTGTCCCATTTTAATTTTAATGGGCCTGCCTGGATTATATTGTGCGCACGTAACTCATCGATGGCAATATTTAGCAATATATCTCCCCATCCCCTTCCACCACCAATCTCTCCCAAGACTCCCGGTCATGGCCTCTCGTCCTGAATGAGACAGGCCATGATGCAACTCCAATAAGGTTTTCTGTATGCATTCAGGCGCCATTACCTTGTCGTTTCGTCTCCAAACGTTATCCTTCCCTTGCGTTGTGCCCTGCTTTGTCCACATACCTATTTCTTCCTCAGAAGTGTCCTGGTGTAGTTTCTCAATACTTATCTGTTCGTCTCAGGCCCCAGCGGCACTGACTTAATTTTAATAATTTAAAATCATTATCAATGGAGAGTGTTTTTTTTTTACCTCTTCAAATTCTTTTTTTTTTCAATCACAAACACCCCTTCTCCCCCATGCTGTCATATAATCGTGTACTACCCCGAATGCATATCTACTGTCCGTATAGATATTAACAATCATATTTTCCAATAATTCCAGTGCCCGGGTGAGGGCTACCAGTTCTGCCACTTGAGCTGACGACCCCCCATTAATTCGCCCTGATTCAACTGCCTCTAGATCCTGGTTAACTACGGCCCATCCGGTACGAGGTAGTCCCTCTACGTATTTTCGTGAGCCGTCCACAAACAAGGTTTGTTCTGCGGTTTGAAGGGGGGCGTCTTTTATTTTATCCTCTTCCATATCCTCACATACCTCTTCGCAAAAGTGGGGTTCCCCTTTTCTGCCCTCCTCCTGTTCCCGTGGCAGAGATCTTTTCCTGCTTTATCTTTTTCTTTTCTAAACTGCTAAAGCTTACTGTTTTAGCCTTTTTCAAAAGTCCCTTTTACACCTTCACAGATAGCTCACCACTCGCCCAGGAGTTTGACCTAATCCCTGAAGGTATTTCTAAATTTAAAACTCTTTTTTTTTACTGAGCTAGAAGCTTTCGTGTCAAGGTTTTACACAAAGGAAAATGGGAGCGTTTTAAAAGGCATTCTTTATCTCATTCCTGGACTAAAGTTATGTCTTTCAACCCAATTGCATGTTTTCTTTCGACAAGTAAGTGAGCGTGTCAAATTCTTTTTTTTTTACTACCAGGACCATGTATTTATAACTTTTACTCAACAAACCTATCCTTTGTGCATTTCCTAGCTCCGTAACTTATATCCACACCTTCGTTTCTAACTTAAAATGTAATACCATAAGGTTCACAGTTTCTTAAACTTCCCACATACAGGACAACACTACGAAGGGTTAAAAAAAAACATTTCACTCTGTTTGGAAAGAGTGGGTGGAGCTAAAACAGGCAGGCAACTCCACACCTTCTTAAAACAGGCTTTCATTCATTCCACAGTCAAAATTACTCGAGTACTCTCCTCATTCAAAATAGACACTCACAAAAGTCTCTCTTCATTCAACAAAGCTTATGTCTGGATCCATATGTCACTTAAGATAGTCACTATCAGCTTTTTTATGGCATTACGTAATTACGCAAGTTACAATTAATGATAGGAATTAATTAATGACCCGGGCAGCCCGCGTTTTACATTCCCTTCCTTACCTACCATGTTCGCCAGTCTCGGACGTTTCCCTTTGTTTCTGTAATACTCACGGCCACGACTACTCTGTGGAGACCCTTTGTCTTCGCAACAAAGCTAGCGTGTTTCCTTACCACCGGAGTTTTCGGCTCTAGATTGGATCGATCAGTTCCCTTCCGCACCGACCTTATTTACTAAAGGGACAACTCAAACTGGTTAGTCAGCCTCTTCCCGCTATCTGTTTACTCGTATCTTATACACTATCCCGTCGTGCCCGTACACCTCTCTTTTCAGTCTCTAACACCAGATTCCAGATACTGTCTTAAGTGATCACGTCTGATCAGACAGTATCCTGTTCGTGACACCATTTTGTTGTGGAAAAATATTTCCGAGACTGTATAATATATAAAGAGAGGTTTATTAAATCGGAGACAAAGCTTTGGGAGAAGTGTTAAATACCCCTGTCTTTGAACCATCTTCTCAAATTGGTATCTGCAGTGAAGTCCTTTTATCTTACAAATTACGTCACTTTACAACACATGCTTTAGCACTACAAAGCTTTGACTTATCGAAGGCTAAGCTTTTGATATATAACCCATCCTGCATTGTGACAGGGCAGTATAAACAAGTGCAGGCTTTTGACACCGGTATAAACAAACATACCTAGCACTTAACTCTCCAGTGTTCATTATCTCACTTTCCAATCTCCATTAACTCAAGGCCAGCATGCCTTAAAGTCTAACTGTTTAAAGCATAATGCATCAGTATTGTCCCTTACAAAATTCATTTAAAGGGGAAAATAAAACAAATGTTTGGTCCCGTATACAATCAAATATATGTCCAAAAATCCGCTCCAACAGCTCAATTAGTAAAAGAACGGGTCACCTTTCTAGGAGTGTCCATTTCTCCAGAGGGATCATTCCCCAACTCTCACAAGGTGGAGATAATACAGCGATTGCCATTACCCACTTTGAAAACAGCCCTACAATCATTCTTGGGTTTGGTGGTGTGTGCAAAGCCCCTGTATGATTTAATAAAACTGCAGGGTGATGACATACGCCCGGCATGGACTGATGCTCACACCCGGTCCATGGCTAAATTAAAAACTGCAGTGATACAGGCCGCCTGTCTGATCCCTCCTGATTCCATGCAGTCCTTCCATTTGGAGGTCGGGGCCACAGAGCAAAGCCTCACTGCAGTTCTGTGCCAATTGCGAGTTGCTCGACTCCAGCCCATTGCATATCCATCTCGAATCCTGCAGGGGGCAGAAAAGACTCATACTGCATGCGAGCACCACCTACTGGCCGACTTCTGGTTCGTACATCACTTTACCTTTATTACTGGGTTACAGGCTACAAGCCTGCACAGCGGGGACACACCTCTGAAACTACTGATGAAACCTGGAGATTCGCTAGTTTCCTCGCAGCACCTCAGCAAATGGACATTGGAATTTATGGAACGAGACATTGATACCATTTCCAAACTCACCACATTGCTGCCACAATTTCTGATCTATGAGGGGGACCCGCATGAATGTCCGCTACCCCTGATTAACTTTGAGACCCATGCTGTGCAGAAAGAGCCCATACAGGGTGCCCCAGATGTCTTCATTGATGGGTCCTCATATCACATTGAAGGATCCCCTCACACCGGATATGCTGTGGTATTGCCAGAAAGAACCATCCAGCGAAGATGCAACAGACAGTCTTCACAATATGCAGAAATCGCCGCACTTCTAACTGCTGTGAAGGAAACCTCAGATAGACCTGTGAATATTTGGTCTTATAGTGCCTATGCTATAAACACCATGCTCTCCCTGCCCCTATATCACAAAAAATACTTCATTGGGCCACTTCCACAGGCACAGGGCAATTTTCAGGATGCCCTAGTGGTGGCGGATCAATTCACTAAATGGAGCGAAGCATTCCCCTGCCGCTCCAACACCGCAATCACAGCAGCCAAAACACTATTGAATCATGTGTTTTGTAGGTGGGGAGTACCAGTACAAGTGGACAGTGATCAAGGTTCACACTTTACAGGTAACATTTTTACCCACCTGCAGAAAATGTTGCGGATAAAACACAAATTACATATTGCTCACCACCCCCAGTCATCCGGAGGGGTCGAAAGGGGGAACAGGACCCTCAAGTTAATGTTTAAAAAAATTGGGCGCGGACCACCCCACTCAATGGGCTAACATGCTGCCAATGTGCTTGATGGCAATGAGGTCCACACCTCATAGAACAACAGGGGTCTCCCCATATCAGGCCATGATGGGGAGGCTCATGAGAACACCAGGCCAGCTAACACTAACAGGGATGAGTCCCTGACAATGAAAACATTTAGTTCCAAGTGGCTGGAACAAGTGGTAGATCACACCGATCAGATCAATCGATTTGTGGCCCCCAAATTGGGGAAGTCAAAAAGACAAATTAAAAGGTACTTTGACCAGAAAGTACGTCCCTTTGAATATGAGGTGGGAGACTCAGTAATGATTCCAAATTATGGGAAAAAGAAGCTGCCTTTGAGCCCAGGTGGTGGGGACTGTATAAGATTATAGACCGATTGAACCCCGCAGTTTTATTTGATTCAGTTACCGGGGAAAAAGGGCGTTAAGTACAAGAAGTGGTTTCACATTAATCAGTTAAAAACTGCCGAAGAGTAAATACTGCACTGATCTTGATTCCCACAGACCATGTTACGGATCCTCATAATTGTCAGGATGATACCGGCCACGACCGAAGCCGAGGGAAGATGGAGAAGCGGGAGCTGCAGCATGACTCATGAACATCATCAATCATCAATGTGCTTTAAGAAGCGATGGTGCACCGAAGATACAGGAAAGGGAGAGTCTCCGCTGGAGATGTTATTGTACTATAGTAAATCCCCTACGTGTTGCCTACTCCTTACGAGGTGGGGACCAAGTCAGGCCATCCACTTTTCACTCTCTCGCTCTCTAAGTTTAAAACCCATTATACAGCGGTCATCCAACTCACAGAACTATCAGAATCCTCTCAATGTTTATGATATGGGAGCCCCGAGGAGATAAACCATATGAGGAGTCAATAAGGATATTTCCCCCTCAAGGTGGGGAGTTTGTAAGAATAAAAGTGTTTACTAATAATAACATTGATTCTGTGTATGTATAAATGTTAAAAGTGTAGATTATACGGAAAGGCTGCCGTGTTGAAACAAAATGGAAGCTCACAAACCTCCAGCATGGTTTATGTGTATTGTGTTAATTAGAAAGCAATTAACCTAATCAAGAGATGGCTGGGCCAGTCCAGACAGCCACATGAGTGAGGAGAGCCAATAAGGAATTGCCCTGGAACCAAGGTCCAATCCTGAGGCTTTCGGAGGAACAATGGACTTAAGGGATATAAAAAAGCAGCCAAGGACTCCCTGCCTCTCCTTCTCTCCTGGACACATGGCAAAACCTCCCGCTCAAAGACCAGCAGAAACAACAGGCCATGTGTTCATCCAGCCAGCCAGAGGGAAGTAATGTATATCACTTTTTATTATAACCTCAATGTATCTCTGTCGTAACTAAGGTAGACCTGTAGGGTAACTACGACTGTTGATAGATATGCATGTGTGTGTTTTTTTAATAAACTGTTCTGAATTGTTTTAAAAGAATCATCTTGTTGTCAATTTAATGCCAGAGATTTAGAAATCTTACACTATAACCCTTGACTCCTTTATCGTTCAAAAATCTGTCTCTCTCCATCTTAAATATATTCAATAACCCAGCCTCCACAGCTCTCTGGGGTAGAGAATTCCAAAGATTCATGACTCACTGAGAGAAGAAATTCCTCCTCATTTCCATTTTAAATGGGTGACCACCTATTCTGTAACTATGCCCCCTAGTTCTAGATTTCTCCCATGAGGGGAAACATCCTCTCTGCATCTATCCTGTCAAGTCCCCTCAAAATCTTATACTTTTCAATAAGATCACCTCTCAGTTTTCTAAACTTCAATGAGTATAGGCCCAACCTGCTCCATCTTTCTTCATATGACAACCCCATCATCTCAGGAATCAATCTTGTGAACATTTTCTAAACTGCTTCCAATGCAAGTATATCACTCTTTAAATAAGGAGACCAAAACTGTATGCAGTACTCTAGGTGTGGTCCTGTACAGTTGTAGCAAGACTTCCCTTCTTTAATACTTCATGCCCCTTGCAATAAAGGCCAATGTTCCATTTGCCTTCCTAATTACTTGCTGTACCTGCATGCTAACTTTTTGCGTTTCATGTACAAGGACCCCCAGATCCCTCTGTACTGCAGCATTTTGTAATCTCTTCCCATTTAAATAATTATTTGCTTTTTTATTTTTTCTACCAAAGTGGATAATTTCACATTATATCCCATCTGCCAAATTTTTGCCCACTCACTTCGCGTAACTATATCCCTTTGCAGATTCTTTGCATCCTCCTCACTACTTGCTTTGCTACCAGACTTTGTATCATCAGCAAATTTGGCCACATTATGCTCGGTCCCTTCATTCAAGTCTTTAATATAGGTTGTAAATAGTTGAGGCCTTAGCCCTAATCCCTGTGGCACCCACTAGTTACAGTTTGCCAACCTGAAAATTATCCATTTATCCCAACTCTCTATTTTCTGTTATTTAGCCAATCCTCTATCTACACTAATATATTACCCCCAACCCCGTGAGCTCTCATATTGTGCAGTAACTTTTTGGGCCCAAGTTTCCACATGATTTGCGCCTGATTTTTAGGAGCAATTGGTGGAGAACGGACTATCTTAGAAATCGCAATTCTCCACCTTTTTTTTTCTGCAGTTCTAGTCAGGTAGAACAGTTCTACTTTGGAACAGAATTTTTTCTTCAAAAAGGGGCATGTCCGGCCACTGACGCCTGATTTCAAAGTTTCCACAGTGAAAACGTACTCCAAACTAACTTAGAATGGAGCAAGTTAAGATTTTTGTAGAACTGAAAAAACCTGTACTACACATTAAAAAATCAGGCGCAGGTTACAAATTAGGCGTAGGGAACGAGGGGGGGAGGGGGGGGAAGGGAAGTCATTAAATTCTACAATAAATCCTTAGTTATACTTATACAAATATTATACAAATAAATCCAACCTGAATAAACATTTATAAGCAAAGAAAAGATTAAATAAACCATATTCCTACCTGTGTGAAAGTTCTTCAGGCAGGCCTTTAGGAAGCGGTTTGCCGTCGGGACCGAAGGCTGAACGGGCCGGGCCCGAGATTTCGGGCAGGGCCCGTCCCCAGCACCAGAGGTAGGTGGCGTTGGGTCGGGTCGGGGAGAGAGGTTCGGTTCGGGCCGGCGGGGGAGGGAGGGAGAGAGGGGGAGGGAGGGAGAGAGGGAGGGGGAGGGAGGGAGAGAGGGAGGGGGATGGAGGGAGAGAGGGAGAGAGGGAGAGAGGGAGGATGGGGAGGGAGGGAGAGAGGGAGGGAGAGAGGGAGGGGGAGGGAGGGGGAGGGAGGGAGAGAGGGAGGGGGAGGGAGAGAGGGAGGGGGTGGGAGGGAGGGAGAGAGGGAGGGGGAGGGAGGGAGAGAGGGAGAGAGGGAGGGGGTGGGAGGGAGGGAGAGGGGAGGGGGAGGGAGGTAGAGAGGGAGGAGGAGGGAGGGAGAGAGGGAGAGAGGGAGGGAGGGAGGTCAGGTCGGGGAGAAGGAGGTCAGGTCGGAGAGGGGGAGGTCAGGTCGGATCCAGTCTGGGGGCGAGAGTAGAGTCGGGTCGAGTCGGGTGGGAGCGGGAGCGGTAGCGGCAGACGCAGACGGGTCGAGTCGGGTCCGGTCCGGCCGGGGGGTGGGGGGGAGGGGGCGGAAGCAGGAGCGGCGGGGAAGCAGGAGCGGCAGCGACAGGCGGGTCGAGTCGGGTCCGGTCCGGTCGGGGGTGGCGGGGGGGGAAGCAGGAGCGGGAGTCGGCAGGAAGCAGGAGCTGGCCGTGGGAGGAGCCTTATTCACGCAGCCCCAGTGAGGCCATTCGGCCAGGGCTAGGGGCTGCGTGCTTCGGGTCCCTCCCACACAGTTTCGGGCGCCTGGAGCTACTGCACTTGCGTGCCCACTGTAGCGCGCATGTGCAGAGCTCCCGGCACTGTTTTCGGCGCAAGGTCCTAGCTCCGCCCCCTACAGCTCCTGCTGCGCCGCGCCGAGGGCCAGAGGACCTGCAGGAAGGTGGAGAATATGGAGGGTTTTATTTTAGGCGCACTTTGTGGCGCGAAAAACGGGCGCCCAGCTCGGAGGGGCGCCCGTTTTTTATCGTGTGGAAACTTGGGCCCTTTATGTGGGATCTTATCGAATGCTTTCTGGAAATCCAAATAGATGACATCGACTGGTTCCACTTAACCACCCTGTTTGTTACATCCTCAAAGAATTCCAGCAAATTTATCAAACATGATTTCCCTTTCATAAAACCACACTGACTCTGCTTGACTGCATTATGATTTTCTAAATGACCTGCTGCTACTTCCTTAATGATGGACTCCAGCATTTTCCCAATGACAGAAATTAGGTTAACTGGTCTATAGTTTCCTGTTTTCTGTCTCCCTTCTTTCTTGAATAGGAGTGGTTTTCCAGTCTGCTGGGACTTCTTCAGAATCCAGGGAATTTTGGTAGATTACAACCAATGCATCTGCTATCTCTGCAGCCACCTCTTTTAAGACCCAAGGATGGAGGCCATCAGGTCCAGGTGACTTTAGTCTACCTTTAGTCCCATTAGTTTGCCTAGTACTTTTTCTCTAGTGATAGTTTTAAGTGCCCCCCCACCCCCCCCCCTCCCCAATAGCCCCTTGATTATCAATTAGTGGAATACTTTTGGTGTCTTCTATCATGAAGACCGATACAAAATATTTGGTCAAAGTTTCCGCCATTTCCCTGTTTCCCATTATTAATTCCCAGTCTCATTCTCTAAGAGACCAATGTTTACTTTAGCTACTCTCTTCCTTTTTATATACCTGTCGAAGCTCTTACTGTCTGTTTTTATATTTCTTGCTAGTTTACTCTCATAAACTATATTCTCTCTATTAATTTTTTAGTCGTCCTTTGCAAGTTTCTAAAAATTTCTCAATCCTCTGCTCTTCCACTATTCTTCATAACATTGTATGCCTTTGTTTACAATTTGATGTAATATGGTAGAATTCTTCATTAAGCTGGAGAGTGACACAGTTAATTCAGAGACCATGGTCCTGAACTTAAAGGAAGGTAACTTCGATGGTATGAGACGTGAATTGGCTAGAATAGACTGGCGAATGATACTTAAAGGGTTAACGGTCGATAGGCATTGGCAAACATTAAAAGATCACATGGATGAACTTCAACAATTGTACATCCCTGTCTGGAGTATAAATAAAACGGGGATGGTGGCTCAACCATGGCTAACAAGGAAAATTAGGGATAGTGTTAAATCCAAAGGAAGAGGCATATAAATTGGCCAGAAAAAGCAGCAAACCTGAGGACTGGGAGAAATTTAGAATGAGAGTAAGCTTGCAGGGAACATAAAAACTGACTGCAAAAGCTTCTATAGATATGTGAAGAGAAAAATATTAATGAAGGTCCCTTGCAGTCAGAATCAGGTGAATTTATAATGGGGAACAAAGAAATGCAGACAAATTGAACAAATACTTTGGTTCTGTCTTCACTAAGGAAGACACAAATAACCTTCCGGAAATACTAGGGGACTGAGGGTCTAGCGAGAAGGAGGAACTGAAGGAAATCCTCATTAGTCAGGAAATTGTGTTTGGAAAATTGATGGGACTGAAGGCCAATAAATCCCCAAGGCCTAATAATCTGCATCCCAAAGTACTTAAGGAAGTGGCCCTAGAAATAGTGGATGCATTGGTGGTCATTTTCCAACATTCTATAGACTCTGGATCAGTTCCTATGGATTGGAGGGTAGCTAATGTAACCCCACCTTTTAAAAAAGGAGGGAGAGAGAAAACAGGGAATTATAGACCGGTTAGCCTGACATCAGTAGTGGGGAAAATGTTAGAATCAATTATTAAAGATGTAATAGCAGCGCATTTGGAAAGCAGTGACAGGATCGGTCCAAGTCAGCATGGATTTATGAAAGGGAAATCATGCTTGACAAATCTTCTAGATTTTTGGAGGATGTAACTAGTAGAGTGGACAAGGGCGAACCAGTGGATATGGTTTATTTGGACTTTCAAAAGGCTTTTAACAAGGTCCCACACGAGATTAGTGTGCAAAATTAAAGCACATAGTATTGGGGGTATTGTATTAATGTGGATAGAAAACTGGTTGGTGTGATGTATGTAGCACACAAATCACTGACTCCACACGGTCTGGTGTTCTTCTAACTGCTGTGACCTTGGTCCTTTATTGAACAGCTCCAGAGTGCTCCACAGGTGTGGTGGGCAGCCTTTTAGACTGCCTCGTACAGGTACTTTCATGTTTCCCACCACAGCGCCCTCTGTGGTGCACCTTTGTACTTATCATACATTTAATGTACCAGAGCAATACACAACATCACTGCCCCTCAGTTCAAAAAGCCGTTGCTTGAATCCCCTAAATCGAAAAACGCATTAGCCCATTGGTAATGTTGGTCACGGATCCACGTCCCTGAATTTTAACACAGTGACCATTCAGCATTGAAATATTAACTCTTGTCGTAATTCGCAATTCATGTCCATTATTTTAAACACAGTGACCACCCAGCATTAAAATATTATTTCTTGTCTTAAATCCATCATCCTACATTCACATGGCACACTTAGACTTGCTCTAGCCTGACAAAAGTCCAAAAGTCTTTATGTGGGGACCACAGTGGTGTGAGGCCTTTTAAGACGCCAGGGAGCATTTCCCTTTTAAGACGCCATCTTGTGGCTCCCACAAGGCTTCCGTTGGGCGTCGCCATCTTAGGTGTTCAGCTGGCCTAGAAAGAAGAAGAAGAAGAAACATGGAAGGAGGGAAAGGGAAACACAGAAGGTGGAGAGAGGGAATTTTGCAGTGTTTTTGGGAAAGGTTTCAGGCATTTGTCCAAGATCCTCTTCCTCTGGCGCTGCTGGAAATACTCGATGCTGGTGCTCTCAAACTCGGCGCAGCGTTTCATTAACAGAACGAGGAACAACAAACATCAGTGGCAGCGCCAGTTTGCTTGCTGCCACGCCCGCCGTGGCCACAGCCTCCGCTCCCGCCGTGGCCGCCTCTCCTGCGGCTGCCATGGCCGGCTCTCCTGCTACCTCCGTGGCCGCCACCATCACAGCCGCTGCCGCCGCCCGCTTGTTCCGCTGCGTGGGTCCGCCGACCATCGGTGGACCACAGCGCCCCACTTGCCCACACCCCAGCAATGGGCCCGCACCTGTAACCTTGAGCGGAGGCTGAGGCTGCAGGATTGCTTGGGTCCAGGAGTTCTGGGCTGCTGCTGCAGTTTAGCTCGGTTGGCGCTGCCCTTTGGAAACCCGGGGAGCAGCAGTCTGTGGAGGAGTGAAGAAGTCTTTCCAGCTCCCACGGACCTTTCCCATCCATCTTCTGCTGAGGAGCGTCGGCCCATCGCCTGCAATGACCCATAAAGGTAAATCGTGCGTTTCCCCCCCCCACCCCCGTGAGATACCTATACATCCGCTCTGCCGAGAACAGGTATCAGTTCCTTGGTGTAAGTATGCAGCTTTGCCATGACCGGGACCAGCCGGGTCACCCCACAGTTTATCAAAAGTTCTCTGACTCATCAACGACGGACCCGATCCCGTATCCACTGCCATACTCACTGGGAATCCATCAATTTGTACTTCCATTATCACTGGGGGCGAATCATCGGTGCACGTATACAGTCCCAACACCTCATCTTCTTCTGCCTGCTCCTCACTGAACAATGGATCATCCCCCATCTCCTCAGCCACATGGTGAGTCCGATTTCTTTTACACATACGCTGAAGGTGGCCTTTGATTTGGCAGGTATTGCACATATACTCCGCAAACCTGCACCGGTGAGCCCCATGGCTTCCTCCGCAGCGCCAGCATGGTGCTGCTTGATTGGCCCCCCTCAGCGGACTCTGAGTTCCAGGACCCCGAGGTCCGTGCTCTCTGCCCCGGCAGAGCCACGTTCTGCAGTTTTGTCCATGGTGGCCGCTATCCTGTGGACAGTGCCTGCCGGGTTCGAGACTGTGTGGATCATTTGCTTGGTGCTGCACGTCAAGGTCCTATATGCCCGGCTGATGGTGATGGCCTTTGTCAGAGTGACTATGGGTTCCGTGACTAGCAGCTTGTGAAGGAGGCCCTCATGGCCAATCCCCATGACGAAAACATCCCGCAGCGCCTCGTCAAGGTGTGCCCCAAAATCACACGGCGCCACGAGTCTCCTGAGGTCCGCAACATATTTGGTAACATCCTGGCCCTCGGATCTGCAGTGATGGTAAAATTTGTATCTGGCGCGAGGATGCTCTCCTTCGGTTTCAACTGGTCACGAATGAGTGCGACCAGCTCCTCATATGACTTGTCCCTGGTGCTCCTGGGTGCCAGCAAATCCCTGACAAGACAGTAAACCTCGTCGCCACAACTGGAAAGCAATATCGCCTTACGCTTCTCTCTAAGTCCGTTCGGGTCCTCCGTCAGATCGTTTGCTGTGAAGTAGTACTTGAGCCTTTCCGTAAAGGTCTCCCAATCATTGCCCACCATAAACTCCTTTAGCGAGCCCAGACTAGCCATGGTTGCGTGAAGTTCGTCTGCTTCCTTGTTGCCAATGTGATGTATGTAGCACACAAATCACTGATTCCACACGGTCTGGTGTTGATCTAACTGCTGTGACCTTGGTCCTTTATTGAACAGCTCCAGAGTGCTCCACAGGTGTGGTGGGCAGCCTTTTATGCTGCCTCGTGCATGTACTTTCAGGTGTCCCACCACAGCGCCCTCTGTGGTGCACCATTGTACTTATCATACATTTAATGCAGCAGAGCAATACACAACAGTTTGTAGACAGGAAGCAAAGAGTTGGAATAAATGAGTCCTTTTCAGAATGGCAGGCAGTGACTAGTGGGTACTGCAAGGTTCAGTGCTGGGAGCCCAGCTATTTACAATATACATCAATGATTTAGACGAAGGAATTGAATGTAATATCTCCAAGTTTGCAGATGACACTAAGCTAGGTGGCAGTGTGAGCTGTGAGGAGGATGCGAGGAGGCTGCAGGGTGACTTGGACAGGGTAGGTGAGTGGGCAAATGCATGACAGATGCAGTATAATGTGGATAAATGTGAGTTTATCCACTTTGGTGGCAAAAAACAGGGAGGCAGAATATTATCTGAATGGTGACAGATTGGGAAAAGGGGAGGTGCAACGAGACCTGGGAGCCATGGTACATCAGTCATTGAAAGTTAGCATACAGGTACAGCAGGCAGTGAAGAAGGCAAATGGCATGTTGGCCTTCATAGCGAGAGGATTTGAGTATAGGAGCAGGGAGGTCTTACTGCAGTTGTACAGGGCCTTGGTGAGGCCACACCTTGAATATTGTGTACAGTTTTGGTCTCCTAATCTGAGGAAGGACATTCTTGCTATTGAGGGAGTGCAGCGAAGATTCACCAGACTGATTCCTGGGATGGCAGGACTGACATATGAAGAAAGACTGGAACGACTAGGCTTATATTCACTGGAATTTAGAATGAGAGGGGATCTCATAGAAACATATAAAATACTGACGGGATTGGACAGGTTAGATGCAGGAAGAATGTTCCTGATGTTGGGGAAGTCCAGAACCAGATGTCACAGCCTAAGGATAAGGGGTAAGCCATTTAGGACTGAGATGAGGAGAAACTTCTTCACTCAGAGAATTGTGAACCTGTGGAATTCTCTACCACAGAAAGTTGTTGAGGCCAGTTCATTAGATATATTCAAAAGGGAGTTAGATGTGGCCCTTACGGCTAAAGGGATCAAGGGGTATGGAGAGAAAGCAGGACTGGGGTACTGAAGTTGCATGATCAGCCATGATCATATTGAATGGTGGTGCAGGCTCGAAGGACCGAATGGCCTACTCCTGCACCTATTTTCTATGTTTCTATGATGCCATTGTTTATTTCCTTAGTTAGCCACGGTTGGTTCATCCTTCTCTTAGAGTCTTTCTTTCTCACTGGAATATATCTTTGCTGAGAGTTTTGAAATATCTCCTTAAATGTTTGTCACTGCTTTTCTACAGTCTTACCCTTTAATATATTTCCCCAGTCCACTTTAACCAACTCTGCCTTCATACCTTTGTAACTAGCTTTATTTAAGTTCAGGACACTAGTTTGAGACCGAGCTTTTTCACCCTCAAACTGATTTTGAAATTCTGCCACGCTTTGATCACTGTTCCCAAAAGGATCCTTCATGCCAAGATCATTAATTAATCCAGACGCATTACACTTTGCCAGATCTAAAATAGTCTGCTGCCTGGTTGGTTCCACAATGTATTGTTCCAAGAAACCATCCTGCATACACACTCTGAACTCGTCCTCAAGGCTACCTTTGCCACTATATTTTGTCCAATCAATATGAAGATTAAAATCGCCCATGATTATTGCCGTACCTTTCTTACAAGCCTCCATTATTCCTTGATTTATAATCTGTGCTACAGAGTGGCTACTGTTTGGGGGCCTGTAGAGCACTCCCATCAGTGACTTCTTACCCTTATTATTTCTTATCTCCACCCAAACTGATTGTACATCTTGATCTTCTGAGCCAGTATCATTTCTCACTACTGCACTGATCTCCTCCCTTATTAACAGAGCTATCTCACCTCCTTTTCCTTCCTGTCTATCTTTACGAAATGGCAAATATCCCTGAATATTCAATTTCCTGCCTGGTCACATTGCAACCACATTTCGGTAATGGCTATCCGATCATACCCATTTATTTCTATTTGTGTCTTCAACTCATCTATCTTGTTGCGAATGCTGCATGCATTCAGATAAAGAGCTTTTAATTTTGTCTTTTTACCATTTTTCCTTACTTTAACCTCACTTTCTGATGCACTGTGTATATGCTCTGTACCTTCTTGTCACATTCTGATTATTATTACCCCTATCGCTACCCTGCATCTTTGCCTTCTCCTTTCTCTTTGACTTTTTTAATTTTCGCTCACCAGATCCCTCCCCCCGCTTCCCTCCACTATTTAGTTTAAAGCCCTGTCTACTGCCCTATTTATTCAATTCGCTAGGACACTGGTCTCAGCATCATTCAAGTGGAGCCTGTCCCGACAGAACAGCTCCTTCTTATTCTAGTACTGGTGCTAGTGCCCCATGAATTTCTTCCACACCAATCTCTGAGCCATGCGTTCATCGCTCTGATCCTATTTACCATCTGCAAATTTGCTCGTGGCTCAGGTAGTAATCCAGAGATTATTACTGTTATGTCTTTAGATGCTCTGATAATGACTCCACGAGGCAATATATTGTACTTGAACTGTAGTGACCTTCGTCCATTTAATATAACTCCAGAGTGAGGATCACACATGGTGTCCTGCCTTTTATACTAGGCCTGGCCCACCTGTACAGGTAACCTACAAGTCTCCCACTGCAGTGCCCTCTGGTGGCACACCTTAGTGACCATACAGCTGGTATACAAATTTCCCATAGTAGTACCCTCTGGTGGCACATCATATGTAATAGCACAGGCAGTAACATGTCTAGATACATGACAATTACCTTTGCGGTTCTGCTTTTTAATTTACCCCTAGCTGCTCAGCAGAACCTCTCTTTGTCCTACCTATGTCGTGTGGACCACGACAACTGGATCTTTCCCCTCCCACTCAAAGTTCCTCTCCAGCCCAGAGGAGATGTCCTTAACTCTGGCACTGGGCAGGCAACACAGCCACTACCCTACCACATTTCCTTTTGCTTCCCTCACTTGAATGGCCCCCTGTACCACAGTGCTGTGGTCAGCTTGCTCATCCTCCCTGCAGTCACTGCTCTCGTCCACACAGGGAGAAAGAACCTCGTACTTGTTACACAATTGCAAAGGCTGAGGCTCCTCCATCACTACATCCTGGATTCCCATTCCTGCCTCACTCGTAGTCACAGCCTCCTGTCCATGACCACAAACCAAATTTGAATTATTTAAATTAAGAGGTGTAACTCTCTGCCAGAACACAGCATCCAGGTAACTTACCGCTATTAAAACATATTAAAACAAATTCAAAAAAATAAATTTTTGTCTAAAACATTTAATTAAATTCAATTTCAATTAATTTTAAATATGTGAAATGTTTTTCTTATTTATGTTAAATGTTTGTATTTTGGGGGGGTATCCCCATTCATAGAAATGGTTATCTCTGTATCATCATCATTATCATAGGCAGTCCCTCAAAATCGAGGAAGACTTGCTTCCACTCCTAAAGTGAGTCCTTTGGTGGCTGAACAGTCCAACATGAGAGCCACAGACCCTGTCACAGGTGGGACAGATATTCGTCGGGGGAAGGGGGGGGGTGGCACTGATTTACCACACGCTCCTTCTGCTGCCTGCGCCTGATCGCAGTGTTGAGATTTGAAGAGCCTCCCGGATGCACTTACTGTGCATTACTGTGAATGAGGATATGCCATTTTCATTGGTTGGTCCGGTCCATGTGATCCCAGGCTGCACATACACTCCTGGAATGCATGGGCCCCTACACTGGACTGCGCAGCTAGGTCTCGGAGCTCGTCTACATTTCTCCGGGACCACCAGGTACTTTTGTAAAAAAACATTTTGGTCGGAGGCATCCAACCACAATTTCTGGACCAATAGCATGGCACCCAATATAATGTTAGCTTATCTCTCCAAGAAGGCATTGCATCCTGAACTTGTAATTCATCTTCCTTTTCTCTTCCTACAGGGTCTTCCCAAGATGATGCAATGGCAGCTGGTGGTAGCAGAGGTCACATCGCACATTCCACCTGCTGCCAAGACCATCACAGACCCTAGTATCCAGGGGTGTTTAGAAAGTAGAGCTAATTCAGAAATCCCATTCTTTCTAAAGGTAAGCAAATAGGTTGGAGATAGGACTGTAACATCAATTATAGCCCTAATTCTCCAACCAGTGCTCCCTGCAGATGTAACTCCTCATTTGGAGTGTAGTGTTGCAGAATTAACCCCAGTGAGTTTAAGGAATAAGCACGAAGTGAAGCATAGATTAAGTGAGGTAAGGAGAGCTGGAAGTCAAGAAATAGCAAGTTGTTGAACAGGGGCACAGACCTATTTGTCTCTTTGCTGCATGGGCCAGCCCTAAGAAGAGAGATGACCAATAAACTAGAGACCTTAATAGCTTCTCTTGATACTGCTCTGCTCTTCTGAACACTCTGCAAGGGTTATCGAAGAATGTACGACAGTCTCAACAATGGATTCTCACAACTACAGCACACCATGATGCATGTGGCAACTTCACAGCTATTTACAAGAATCCCCAGAGAAAGGGGAATCAAGCCCCAAATTAGGCTCTATCGTGAACGCTGTGACTGGGACACTCAGGCCTGCAGGTCCTATTTCCTACCTAACACTCATCTCTACTGAGGCTCCACTAACAGTGGAGGCTTATAAGTTAAAGCCGTCATACTAAGGCTGTGCAGTGCACAGTTTAGGCTGCACCTCTAAACACTGTGTTCAGTACCAGTTCCTGAGGCACAAGGTAAACATAGAAACATAGAAACATAGAAAATAGGTGCAGGAGCAGGCCATTCGGCCCTTCGAGCCTGCACCACCATTCAATATGATCATGGCTGATCATGCAACTTCAGCTTACCATTCCTGCTTTCTCTCCATACCCCTTGATCCCTTTAGCTGTAGCCTCTTAGCATCCTCCTCACAGCTCACACTGCCACCCAGCTTAGTGTCATCTGCAAACTTAGAGATATTACATTCAATTCCTTCATCTAAATCATTAATGTATATTATAAATAGCTGGGGTCCCAGCACTGAACCTTGCGGTACCCCACTAGTCACTGCCTGCCATTCTGAAAAGGACCCGTTTATTCCTAAACATGCAAGCAATGGTGCAGAGAAGGCCTCCAAGACTGATCTCTAGCATTGGCAGACTGAGTTCAGAGAATCAGAGAATCATAGAAAGTTAAAGCATGGAAAGAGGCCATTTCGGCCCATCGTGTCCATGCCGGCCAACAAGAGGCTATCCAGCCTAATCCCACTTTCCAGCTCTAGGTCCGTAACCCTGCAGGTTACAGCACTTCAAGTACACATTCAAGTACTTTTTAAATGTGGTGAGGGTTCCTGCCTCTACCACCCTTTCCAGGCGGTGAGTTCCAGACCCCAACAACCCTCTGCGTGAAGAAATTTCCCCCCAAATCACCTCTAAACCTTCTACCAATTACTTTAAATCTGTGACCCCAGTTGTTGACCCCTCTGCTAAAGGAAATAGGCCCTTTCTATTCACTATAGCTAGGCCCCTCATAATTTTATACACCTCAAAGAGGTCTCCCCTCAGCCTCCTCTGTTCCAATGAAAACAAATCCAGCTTATTTAATCTGTTCTCATAGCTTAGATTCTCCACTCCCAGCAATATCCTCATAAATCTCCTCTGTACCCTCTCCAGTGCAATCACGTCCTTCCTGTAATGCGGTGACCAGAACTGCACGCAGTACTCCAGCTGTGGCCTAACCAGTGTTTTATATGTTTCAAGCATAACCCCCCTGTGCCTCGGCTAATAAAGGCAAGCATTCCGTATGCCTTCTTAACCAGCTTATCCACCTGGCCTGCTACTTTCAGGGATATCAATCAACTGGTCAGGTGGGCAGAATAGTGGCAAATGGAATTTAATCCGGAGAAGTGTGAGGTAATGCTTTTGGGGAGGGCTAACAAGGAATGGGAATACACATTAAATGGTAGGACACTGAGAAGTGTAGAGGAACAAAGCAACCTTGGAGTGCATGTCCACAGACTCCTGAGAAGATTTACAAGAATGTTGCTGGGAGTGGAGAATCTTAGCTATGAGGACAGATTGGATAGGCTGGGTTTATTTTCCTTGGAACAGAGGAGGCTGAGAGGAGACCTCATTGAGGTGTATAAAATTATGAGGGGCCTAGATAGAGTGGATAAAAAGAGCCTATTTCCCTTAGCAGAGAGGTCAACAACCAGGGGGCATAAATTTAAAGTAATTGGTAGAAGGTTTAGAGGGGATTTGAGGGGTAATTTCTTCACGAAGAGGGTTGTGAGGGTCTGGAACTCACTGCCTGAAAGGTTAGTAGAAGCAGGAACCCTCACCACATTTAAAAAGTACTTGGATGTGCACTTGAAGTGTTATAGCCTGCAGGGCTTTAGACCTAGAGCTGGAAAGTGGGATAAGGCTGGATAGCCTCTTGTTGGCCAGCACGGACATGATGGGTTGAAATGGTCTCCTTCCATGCTGTAAATTTCTATGATTCTGTGAACACATTTTTAATAGCTGCACATATGTAGCTATTTGCCTCTCCCGCAGTCCTAGTCAGGCCTAGCAGGGTATGCTGGACATACTCAATTGACCGCTGTAGATAATTCTCTCTTTTTCTGAGAAGGCCCTGTGAGATCCTAATCCCTAGGAGCTGCAGTTAAAGAATCAAATGAGTGAACAACCTGACTCTTCCACTGACACAACTATTTACATTTCTCATAAATATAACTCAACAGCACTACCTCCTCAATGTCACTATCTACATCCTGCATGATATATGTATCTGTGTTGGTGCTGATGACAGTTATTGAGAATGACGCAGAGTGTGGTGAAGTGCTGGCTTGTTCTGGATGTGCTGGCAAACTAAAAACAGAAAAAAAACATATGGCACAATACTGCCTGTAAGAGATCCCTTCAAACATTGTGATTGAGTGTATGCCTGTCTAAATATATGTGTCCGTGTGTGAGGGAGAGAGAGCGAGAGATAGGATATAATGAGCAGAGTGGTACTAGTTCTGAGCTTAGGACAGGACTCTGTCTTAAAACTACCTCACTCCTTCTGTGCTCTTATAGACAATTAGGTTCATCATAACTTCATCAAAGGTAGTCAAGGGTTTTACATTTCAGGGTCCTCTTTGGGTCTGCACTCTTCCATTACGTGCCTTTTGTCTTGTAAGTTGATAAAAATCTTGAGATCATCAAGGGAACATATGTAGGATTTCTGAATCTCTCTGGGCTTATACTTGACAGTGAGACGATTCGTTCAAAACAATTGGAAGGGTTTATTAAAAACATACACACATGCAGATTAGCAGCAGTGATCAGTTATCTTAAAAAGACACACATGCACATTACCAACAGTTGTCAATTTCATTATAACAGAGCTACAGTGAAGTTATAATAACGAGTGATATACGTTACATCCCTTTTTCTGGCTGGTTTGGACACACGGCATGCTGTTTTGGCTGGTCTTCAACAGGAGGTCTGTAATGTCTGTAAGCTTGTAATGTTTGTAGCTCCATACTGTGAATATGGACGTATTGTGTACTGCAACTGCAGAGTTAATAATAAATAGAACCGGGCAGATTCCGGAGGCTTTCGAGAGAGCTGCCTGCCATGTAGGAAGCTGTGGGTGCTTGTGCTCTGTGAATATATCACATTTGGCGATGATATGGGATTTTTCGGATGATTTAAAGCTTGAATTTTGTTGGAGAAGGATTCAGCCAGCCAACAGAGAGACTTTGGAAGTTTCTGTCTTTGGAAAAAAAGCTACAAAATCCGAGGTAAAATACAGCACACGGTGTGAACAGCTAGAGATTAAAATGGCAGGTGTAATCGGACATTTGGGGGAATAAAGACACGACTGGGAATGTTTTAAAGTGTACGTGAATCGGCTAGAAATGTATTTCACTGCAAATAACATAATCGAAGTTCCAGACAATGCAGTCCAGAACCAGGCTGTGTTGGAATGTAAGAAAGTGATCTTCTTATCGGAGGCAGGTCCGGCATTGTACGAAACCCTTGTAAATCTGCTTGTGCCTGATGAGCCAAAGGACACAACGATTAAAGAGATTTTAATGAAGCTGGAGCAGCACTATCACCCCAAACCGTTAGAAATTGCTGAAAGCTATCGTTTTAGGATGCAGAATCAAAAGGCTGATGGCAGTATCAGTGATTACATCGTAGCATTAAAAAAGCTATCGATGCACTGTAATTTTGGAAACTTTCAAAACCGAGCATTACGGGATCGTTTTGTTTGTGGGGTGAAAAATGATGCGATCAGAAGGAAGTTATTAACGCCGGATGACTTGACTTTTGAGATTGCTTGTCAGACAGCGAGGTCGATGGACATGGCCGAACAATATTCCCGAGAATTAAGTAATAATTACAATTGTCAGTCAACCGAGGTAAATCACCTGCAAGTTCAAAATAAAAGATGGTGGGGGCCCAAAGTCTCAGAAACTGGAAATTCTAACGGAGCGTCGAAGTCGTGCTATAGGTGCCTGGGACAACACATTGCTCAAAGTTGTCCAAACGTGAAGGCAGAGTGTTTCTTCTGCAGAAAGACTGGGCATCTTGCGAAGGCATGCCGACTGAAGAGTAAACCAGTTTTTAAAGCTGAGTCCAGCCTTCAAAGCTATGAGTAGAAATCCCAAGAGACTACATAGCATAGAAGAACAACAACAGGACGAGGAGATGTTAGAGTTACACGTCATCAGGAGCACGAGGTTAACGGACAGCGATTCGGAAAGTATCATAATCCACATAGATGTTGCAAGATTGAAGATACCCATGGAAATCGACACTGGTGCATCCGTGAGTGTAGTGCCGGAGTCGTTATACCTCGACAAATTGCGTGATTTCCAACTGGAGAAATCCAAGATAGAGCTGCGAGACTACTCGGGAGAGAAAATTCCTGTGGTAGGTCGTATCACCGTACCGGTGAAATATAAAGATAAATTTCAGAACTTGCCTCTCACTGAAGCTGGATTGGAGTAAGATTTTCAGTGTGGAAACGAGATTTTCATCAACGTATGAGGTTATCAAGAAGTATCCGAAGGTGTTCTGTGAAACAGGCAGTCCGATCCAAGGCTTCAAGGCGAGTGTCAGGGTACAGAAGGATGCTAGATCGGTTTACTACAAGCCATGTTCCGTACCATATGCATTCAAGGAGAAAGTTGAGCAAGAACTCAAAAGACTAGAGACTGAGAACATTATTTGTAAGATAGATCGATGTAATTGGGCTACACCCATTGTTGTTGTACCTAAGTCCGATGGTAAGGTAAGATTGTGTGGTGATTACAAAGTAACCGTAAACCAGGTTCTAGAGGGTAATGTCCCCAATACATTGCCGAATATAGAAGATTTGTTCACAACACTGACAGGTGGTCAGATTTTCTCAAAACTGGATCTTACGAATGCCTACTTACAGCTTGAACTAGATGAGGAGTCCAAGTCATGTTTGACTATAAATACTCATCTAGGCCTATATCAATTTAATAGGCTATCGGTTGGAGTGTCTTCCACCCCTGCCATATTCCAAGGGGTGATGAACCAGATTTTGCAAGGTATTGAAGGGGTAGTATGTTATTTGGATGACATACTAATTTCAGCACCAAATAGGCAAATTCATAATAACATCGTGAATGAGGTCCTCAAGCGGCTAGAGAAGCACAGAGTACGAGTGTTTGCTCGTAAGTGTGAATTATTTTAAAACTCAGTGGAGTACTTAGGGTACAGAGTAGACAAAGATGGTTTAAATCCAACCATGGAAAAATTGGATGCAATTAGAAATGCACCCACTCCCAGGAATGTCACTGAACTTCGTTCGTTCTTGGGTCTTTTCAACTATTATGGGAAGTTCCTACCAAATTTGGCTAGAATATTACATCCACTGAATGAACTTTTGAAAAAACAGGTCCAATGGAAGTGGTCAAAAGAATGTGATACAGCATTCAAGGAGTGTAAAAGCAAATTGGTAGAGAGCACCATGTTAGTTCACGATGACATATCTAAGGAGATTAAGCTAGCATGTGATGCCTCTCCATATGGAGTTGGAGCAGTGATCTCTCATGTATCACATAGTGGGGAGGAGAGACCAATTGCTTTTGCTTCACGCACTTTCAGTACCAGTGAGAGTAATTATGTGCAAATTGAAAGGGAAGCTTTGGCATTAATTTTTGGGGTCAAGAAGTTTCACAAATACTTGTATGGTCGTAAGTTTACCATCGTTACGGACCATAAGCCCTTAACAGCAATCCTCCATCCAAAGTCTCGAGTTCCAACATTAGCTGCAGCCCGAATGCAGAGATGGGCTTTGATTTTGTCAGCATATACATATGATATTGAATACAGACGATCAGCTGATCACAGTAATGCTGATGCAATGTCTAGATTGCCTTCCCCATCACAAGTTACCCCCGATAGGGAAGAAGTGTTTTATTTTTCATACATTGATGAACTGCCAGTTACAGCTGAGAAGATTGGTAGAGCAACCAAACGTGACCCAGTGATGTCAAAGGTGTATGAGTATATTGCAAATGGATGGCCAAACCAGGTAACAGATAAAGATACACATCCATTCTTCATTCGTAGGAATGAATTATCAGTCGATAAAGATTGTAACATGTGGGGTGCAAGAGTGGTTATACCAAATAATTTCAGGTCCAAATTATTAGGAGACCTCCATGACCAGTACCTGGGAATGTGCTTGACCAAGCGTTTTGCACACAGTTATTTATGGTGGCCATGTCTTGATAAAGATATAGAGTACATCGTGAGTCAGTGTACGACATGTCAATTGGTAAGGAAGCAACCACCACCAGTACCATTACAGCCATGGAAATGGCCTTCCAGGGTGTGGCAAAGGCTACATATTGATTTTGCTGAGTTAGAAGGACAACAATTGTTCATTGTGATTGATAGCCATTCGAAGTGGGTTGAGGTGTTTCCAATGTGGAAAATAACAACAAGTAAAACATTGGACATTTTGCAAAAATTATTTTCTTCATTTGGCCTCCCTGAAGAAATTGTTTTGGATAATGGACCACAATTTCATTCAGAAGAATTTGCACAATTCACAAGCAAAAATGGTGTGACACATACCAAGGTTCCACCATACCATCCTGCTTCAAATGGTGCAGCAGAGCGCACTGTACAAATTGTAAAATGTGCCCTCATAAAACAAATGTTAAATCCAAATCCAAGGAAACGACAGTTGTCATTGGATCACAAATTGGCTAATTTTTTGATTACATATTGAAATACTCCTCATACAACTACTGGTAGAACACCAGCAGAGTTGTTTCTCAAACGACAGCCACGAACCAAATTCTCGTTGTTAAAACCAAATTTGGCACAGTCCATAGAAGGGACACAATTAAGACAGAAAGAGAATCATGATGGAGGTAGAGTAAAAGAGAGAAGTGTGAAATTAAACCAGAAGGTGAGAGTGAAGAACCATCACCATAAATGGGTAAAGTAGTTACTGGGAAGAGTGGTGAAGATATGTGGTCCTCGCACATATTTGGTAAAGATGTTTGATAACGGACAGGTTAGGTTTGTTCATATTGATCATATTTTACCTACAGACATGGAAGGAATTGAAGGTGGGAATGATTCAATTATTTCTGGCTCATCAGATAGTTTTGATACACCAGTAGCAAATCCTAAATCCAATGTACTGGAAACAAATCCAGGAGAGAATCAGAATGAAAGTCTGAGTCCGAGTCAGGAAAACAAAGAGCCTGAAGTTAGAGTGAGTTCAAATGAAAATCAAGGAAATTCCGTGGAGGAAAATGTTCCTCAGGATGCACCTCGAATGAGTTTAGATTCAACACCATGTTTGGAAGGTTCTGTTCGAGAGCGAAGGTATCCTCTTCGAAACAGAAAGCAAGTGGTAAAATTACATTTGTAAATATGGAAAAAAAAATAAGTTTATATCCTGTGTTATGTATAAACATGAAAGTTATGCATGGTGTTTGTTATAATATCTTCTTCATTAAGGAGGGAGAAGTGTAATGTCTGTAAGCTTGAAATGTTTGTAGCTCCACACTGTGGATGTGGACGCATTGTATACTGCAACTGCAGAGTTAATAATAAACAGAACCAGGCAGATTTCGGAGGCTTCCGAGAGAGCTGCCTGCAATGTAGGAAGCTGTGGGTGCTTGTGCTCTGTGAATATATCACAAGGTCTTTTGCTCTGTGTCCAGCAGGGAGAGAAGAGAGGAGAGAAAAGTTCCTGTCTTGCGCTTTTTATATTCCTCAAGATCATTGTCCTCAGAAAGCCTCCCGATTGGACTTTCGTTCCAGGGCAGCTCCTTATTGGCTCTGCTCACACATGTGGCTGTTGTTATGTCCTTCGATGCTCTAACAATGATTTCACGAGGCAGTGTGTTGTACTTGAACTGTAGTAACCTTAGTCCTTTATTAGTTAACTCCAGAGTGAGGATCACACCTGGTGGCCTGCCTTTTATACTAGACCAGGCACACCTGTACAGGTAACCTATGAGTCTCCCACTGCTGTGCCCTCTGGTGGCACACCTTGATATAGTACCAACAGTGGCCATGTAAGATACATGACATCACTCCCCCCTGAACCCTCAGGTAATGCAGAGGCGATTTGTACTATGTTCTGGGCTTAGCTCTATATGGGTTCTGTCTGATGGACCTCTCGCAGGCCGGCTCAAACTTGGGTGGGTCGTTGGGGCAGTAGCATGCTGGTGGTTGCTGTTTGTGTGTGTGTGTTCCTGACCACTCCATTCTCCCCCTTTTCCCACGTTGGTGTGGTGGAGGCTCCTGGCATTCATGTACCTACAAGTTCAGGTGAGTGGGTTTTGCATTTATTTTTGGTGTGGTTCCATGGTGCGACAAGAGCATTAGATGCCTTGTTGATGCGATGACCTGTGCGTAAGGACTGCTAGTTCCAGAGCTGCTGGGTGGTGTCCCTGCAGTCTGGTGGCGGTTCAGTGCCCCTTGCTGGCAGTGGGAAGCCGGTTGGCTCGCATCACCTGCTCTTGGGGCTGTTGCCATGGTCCCTAGTGGCAGGCAGGTTCACGGATGTCTGGGACCGTCCCCCCCCCCCTCCGTCCTTTCTTTGCACCCTGTGTCCCAGCTGCTCCCTGAGGAGCTGTCGTCTAGCAGTGCACAGGGGACTGCTGACTCGCTGGCCTGGGCATCGTTCGTAATCCTGGTTGACGCTTGTTCCTCTGGGGAAACATTGGCAGGTGATGCTACATCTAGGGGTATGGCCTTGGGGCAGTCAACTCTTTCAGACTCATGGCTGTTGGTGCCATCGGTTGCCTGAGAAATGGAGCCAACCCAGGGCATTGTATCACTACTGGTGTCTTTGCCCTGCTGAGGTCACTTGTCTCGCAGCTCGTATGTATTGGATGATTGTGGCCACACTTCGTGGTGCCTGACTCTGGTCCCCAGGATGCAGGCTACTGCATTGGGTAGCTTGCTAGACCTGTGTGCACCCGATGGGTGTCTGCCCGCTGCAATGGCTGCGTGTGGTGGGAATCCAGCAGCGCGCAGCTTTTCCTTACTTATGATGGACACTCGAGGGGTCCGATCGCGATTGTGCGACTTTTCCTCGCTGGTTGCATATGCACAGTTCAAATCATCAATTACACATTGTACATAATCGCGCAACTTTTCCTCGCTGGTTGCATGTATACAATTATGATTATCAGTTACACATTTAACATGGTCAGTTACACACTTTACATAATCCGTTACGCTTTTAGGTTCTAACTTACAATTCTTGTTACATTGCTTAATTGTGTGGAACTGTCCCTTTAATTGTAGTGGGTTGCCGGCCTCCTTTAAGAGGCCCTTGCTTGTTTTACCCCAATCCGTATCTCTGTTTGGTGCCACATGTTGCTCCATCAGTGCTGCACCTCGTGGTCTGGCCGCGGCCATCTTCGTCTTCAGCGCATCGCCTCGTGGTGTGAGTGCCACCTTTGCCTCATCCACGATGTCGACTGCGGCGGTCCTCTTCTCCCCGGGTTCTGCCTCCGCAGTTGGGAAGTCACTGCTGGATCTGATTTTCTCCCTCCTGAGTCCTGCCACTGGAGCCTGAACACTGCATTCGGGTCGTCTCAGCTGGATCATCTCCACGCAGTCGTGCTGGGCGGTCTGTGTCTCGGGTGCCATGCTGGTCAGCACATCGGTGCCAGGTCCACCCTCAGGTGAGGGCTTGCTTTGCCTCTGAACGCAGAGGGCTTCGATCGCTGAAGGGGTGAAATCTTCCCACTTCCACTGGATCTTCTCCATCCACCTTCTGCTGAGCAGCATTGGTCCATCACCTGCAACAATCCACAGAGGTAACTTGTGCACCTCGCCATCATGGAGTACCTTTACATTCACACTACCAATGACTGGGATGATTTCATTGGTGTAGGTGCACAGTTTAGCCTGAACCAGGGCCAACTCGGGTCGTTCCACCGGATTGTCCCATCGCCTCTCAAAGGCTCCTTGATTCATCACTGACTGGCTCGCCCCCCTGTCCACTTCCATGAAGACTGGACGTCCCTCTATCACGACTTCCATCTTCAGCGGGGAGCACTCGGTGATGCAGCTAAACATGCTATGTACCCCTACCTATGGGACTGAGCGACCTCTCTGTCTAACGATTTGTAATCCATGCTGGATTCATGGCCATCTGCAGACTCCTCATCAACATAGTGAGTCCTATTTCTCTTACACATACGTTGGAGGTGGCCCTTTGTGCCGCAGCCTTTGCAAATCATAGTCTTTAAAACGGCACTGGTGAGCCCTGTGATTCCCTCCGCAATGCCAGCATGGTGCTACTCGATTAGCCCCCCTCAGCAGACTCTGAGTTAAGGGAGTCGGGGGTTTGTTCTCTTTTCCCTGAGAGGATGTGCGCTCTACAGTCCAGCTCCTGAACGGCGCCACTCTATGCACAGTATCTGCCAGTTTTGTGTCCTAAGGGTGAGACATCTGCCTAGAGCCACAGGTCGATGTCATGAATGACTAGCTCACGGAGATGGCCTTCTGCAGTGTGACTGTGGTATCCGCCGACAGTAGCTTGTGAAGAAGGCCCTCATGGCCAATTCCAATGACAAAAATGTCCCGCAGCGTTTCGTTGAGGTGGTTGCCGAACTCGCACGGTGCCGCCAGCCTCCTGAGGTCTGCGGCATACTTAGCCATTTCCTTGCCTTCGGGCCTTCGGTGGGTAAAGAACTGGTGTCTGGCTGTGAGGATGCTCTCCTTGGGCTTGAGTTGCTCCTGGATCAGGGTTACGAGCTCCTTGTACGACTTGGTCGTTGTCTTCGCTGGTGCCAGCAAGTCCCTGACGCGGCCATGGACGTTGGGCCCACAACTGCTTAGCAGGATAGCTCTGTGCTTATCAGCCAGTGTGGCTGTGATATCCGCCGACTGTGGTATCCGCCGACAGTAGCTTGTGTCGTTCCTTGCCAGGTCGTTTGCTGTAAAAAAAAGTGTTCCAGCCTCTCCACAAAGGCGTCCCAATCATCACCATCGGTGAACTGCAGCAACGTACCAAGGGTAGCCATTTTCGCATGAAAGTTCGTATTCTCGTCGCCAGTTGTTATGTCCTTGGACACTCTAACAATGATTCCAGGAGGCAGTGTGTTGTACTTGAACTGTAGTGACCTTAGTCCTTTATTAGTTAACTCCAGAGTGAGGATCACACCTGGTGGCCTGCCTTTTATAGTAGGCCAGGCATACCTGTACAGATAACCTACGAGTCTCCCACTGCTGTGCCCTCTGGTGGCACACCTTGATATAGTACCAGCAGTGGCCATGTAAGATACATGACAGCCGTCTGGTCTGGCTCAGCCATCTCTGATTAGTTTAAATGACTGTCCAATACTCGAAAGCCAAGCGGCAGCTCTGGTGGCTTTCATTTTGTTTCTTACAAAGAGATTGTTGTGCAAAATTAAAGCACTTGGTATTGGGGGTAATGTATTGACATGGATAGAGAACTGGTTGGCAGACAGGAAGCAGAGAGTCGGGATAAACGGGTCCTTATCAGAATGGCAGGCAGTGACTAGTGGGGTGCCGCAGGGCTCAGTGCTGGGACCCCAGCTATTTACAATATACATCAATGATATAGATGAAGGAATTGAGTGTAATATCTCCAAGTTTGCAGATGACACTAAGCTAGGTGGTGGTGTGAGCTGTGAGGAGGATGCTAATAGGCTGCAGGGTGACTTGGACAGGTTAGGTGAGTGGGCAAATGCATGGCAGATGCAGTTTAATGTGGATAAATGTGAGGTTATCCACTTTGGGGGCAAAAACATGAAGGCAGAATATTATCTGAATGGTGGCAGATTAGAAAAAGAGGAGGTACAATGAGACCTGGGTGTCATGGTACATCAGTCATTGAAGGTTGGCATGCAGGTGCAGCAGGCGGTGAAGAAGGCAAATGGCATGTTGGCCTTCATAGCTAGGAGATTTGAGTATAGGAGCAGGGAGGTCTTACAGCAGTTGTACAGGGCCTTGGTGAGGCCTCACCTGGAATATTGTGTTCAGTTTTGGTCTCCTAATCTGAGGAAGGACGTTCTTGCTATTGAGGGAGTGCAGCGAAGGTTCACCAGACTGATTCCCAGGATCGCAGGACTGACATATGAGGAGAGACTGGATCGATTGGGCCTGTATTCACTGGAGTTTAGAAGGATGAGAAGGGATCTCATAGAAACATATAAAATTCTGACAGGACTGGACAGTTTAGATGCAGGAAGAATGTTCCCGATGTTGGGGGAGTCCAGAACCAGGGGTCACAGTCTAAGGATACAGGGTAAGCCATTTAGGACTGAGGTGAGGAGAAACTTCTTCACTCAGAGAGTTGTTAACCTGTGGAATTCTCTTCCACAGAAAGTTGTTGATGCCAGTTCGTTAGATATATTCAAGAGGGAGTTAGATATGGCCCTTACGGCTAAAGGGATCAAGGGGTATGGAGAGAAAGCAGGAAAGGGATACTGAGGTGAATGATCAGCCATGATCTTATTGAATGGTAGTGCAGGCTCGAAGGGCCGAATGGCCTACTCCTGCACCTATTTTCTATGTTTCTTACAAAACTTAGCCCATGCTGGCAATCTGTGCACTTCCATTTTATCTCAACACAGACAGGCCTTTCCGTATAATCTCCACTTTTAACATTTATACATACACTGAATCAATTAATAAACACATAGGAGAGCAAACCAGTGCCCATCCTGCAGGCCACCCAGTGTGTGAATATATGAACAAACATCGTTGAGCTAGGTTGAACTAGAATGATTTGCTGTGTGAAGCCCTTTTAAGGCACCAGCATGACAACAGTTCAATTCTAAGTTGCAGTCATGCTGCAGAATGAAAAATGTATGATAAATATTCAAAGAGCTGTAAGGCAGCCTGGGAATTTTCTGTGGGTAGCATTTAAAGAGTCACAGGTCATGAGGAAACCTATCTGGTATGCACACTTGAGGCAGTTACTTCGGAAACTGTAGGGATGCCCTACCTTTGCCGCTGTCCTGAAGTCTACCATCTTCTTTATTTGGAGTCAGTCCTCTGGGTGTTGCTGACAATATTCACCTTGTCAGCTGTTTCTTGCCGGATTTTTTGGATCACTCTTAAGGGGTGGCGGAAGGTGGGGGTGGGGAAGGAGTATAAGAACACAGGAATAATACAGATTCAATTCCTTTCACTTTAAATAACCTCTGCTATGTTTTAGAATTCATGTCAGCTGCACAAGCATTCCCTCAGGCAGCTTGCTGTGCAGATGTGAGCTCGTGCTGGTTGCTTAATGCGTGCATATCATAAATTTCAGGCAGAAAGAGCAGTACAAAAAAATCAGCAAATTATCCCACATTGTGGCATTCCTATCAAACTTGTGTCCAACAGGAATATCTACCCTTAAGTATTTTCTCCTTCCACAGTTGGAGAAATTGCCTCAGATTTGGGGTAAATAGAATACAGATAAATATATAAGAATCCTTTTAGAAAGTGCTCGATTTTTTTGCTTCTGAAAACTGAATTTCCATTATTTTAAACTGCTGGATGAGTTTCAACAAATATGGATCGAATTAAGCCTGTGGTGCTGCAAATGCAGCCAATGATTAGTATTTGAATGTATAGTGGTTTAGTACAGCAATAATATGCTTTCTGCACTGCAGTTAAACTTCCATTACATTGATATGTTACAAATATTTTAAGCATAGTAAAAAAATCAATTTAATAAAATATTTAATGACATGATATTGATACTGAAACCCTGCAAGAATATTGAAGCTTTTCATTAAACATCAAAAGCAAGATCTTCTCCCTCTGGTTATTAAGTGTATTTTGATTATAACCATGTAGCAATTATGTGTAATTACCACTCAATCATTAGAACACTATTTTTCACTTTGCTTGCCCATTAATTTACCACTACATCAAGTCAAGCCATCAGATTCTATGTAAGAAGTAATATTATGAATTACACAGTTTAATGAATGTGATTATTTTACAATAACATTACTTGAAGCAAAATGGTGTAACAAAGCACACTAAAGCTATAAGCCATATTTCAGATCAAACAAGGAAACCTCCTGCTGATTACAACCTACCGCCTTCCCTCAGCCATGAGACTTTGTGGGGTCCGGAGTCAATGCCGTTGTATTAAAATGCTTTGTAAAGTACATCTGGCATTCCTATCTTATGCTGCGTTACATGTGACTGATATTTTATACGATGAATGTTATGATCACAGTCAGGTACAATCTATATATCAATGACTTAGATGAGGGGATCGAGTGTAATGTATCCAAGTTTTATGATAATTCAAAGTTAGGTGGGAAAGTAATCTGTGAGGAGGATGCAAAGAGGCTGCAAAAGGGTATAGACAGGTTAAGTGAGTGGGCAAGAACATGGCAGATGGAATATAGTGAGGGAAAATGTGAGGTAAGAAGAATAGAAAAGCAGAATATTTTTCAATGGTGAGAGACTGGGAAATGTTGGTATTCAGAGGGACCGGTGTGTCCTTGTACAAAAATCACAGAAAGTTAACAAGCAGGTACAGCAAGTAAATAGGAAAGCAAATTGTATGTTAACCTTTATTACAAAGGGATTGGAGTCATCATCATCATCATAGGCAGTCCCTCAGAATCGAAGAAGACTTGCTTCCATTCCTGAAGTGAGTTCTTTGGTGGCTGAACAGTCCAATACAAGAGCCACAGACTCTGTCACAGGTGGGACAGCTAGTCGTTGAGGGAAGGGGTGGGTGGGACTGATTTGCCGCATGCTCTTTCCACTGTCTGCGCTTGATTTCTGCAAGCTCTCTGCATTGAGACTCAAGGTGCTCAGCACCCTCTCGGATGCACCTCCTCCACTTAGGACGGTCTTGGGCCAGGGACTCCCAGGTGTCAGTGGGGATGTTACACTTTATCAGGGAGGCTTTGAGGAGTAAAAGAGTAAGGAAGTCTCACTACAATTGTATAGGGCCTTTATGAGACTACTGTGTATAGTTTTAATCTATTTAGCTAAGAAAGGATATACTTGCCTTAAAGGGCTTGCAACGAAGGTTCACTAGACTGATTCCTGGGCTGGGAAGATTGTATAGACTAGGCCTGTATTCCCTAGAGTTTAGAAGAATGAGAGGTGACCTCATTGAAACTGCAGTGTATGGAGAAAGAGTTAGATTGAACACTGTGAGCTCAAAGTAAAGTGTGACCTTAGTCTTTTATTGCAGGTCTCCAGAGTTCCTCTCCAATCTGTGAAGCACTCTTCAATACCTGTGCTCCCAAGGGATTATCAGATCCCTTGGGACTCCAGGGAATGAGCCCTCTGGTGGCTGTACAGAGTATATACAAGTCCAGATACATAACAACATTCCCCACTCAATAGTGTAACTATTTACAATGTGAGTCAACATTGGGCCCTTCTTGCCCTGGTTGATCGTCTCGGTGTGAAAGCTGGTGTTGTTGAATCATTTGTTGGGCCCTCGCTGGGCTGCTGTGCAGCTGGCCTTGTTGGGCTGCCTGGTGTGTTGGGCCCTGCAGGGCTGCTGTGGATGATGGGTTCTGCTTCATGGTCAACCGTGGTGTCGGTTGCCACTGGTGTGGGTGTTGGGGGATCAAAAAAGGTGGGGTCCAAGGTGAGTTGCTCAGGGTAATCCGTGAATCTGAGTTTGATCTGGTCCAAGTGTTTCCGGTGAATGAAGCAATTTGAAAGCTTGACCCAAAACACCCTGCTCCCCTCTTTGGCCAAAACAGTGCTGGGAAGCACTTGGGACCTTGCCAATAATTTAATACAAATACAGGATCATTGACTTCAATCTCGCGTGACACATTTGCGCTATCATGGTATGCACTTTGTTGAAGCCGCCTGCTCGCTACCTGTTCATGTAGATCAGGGTGAACTAATGAGAGCCTTGTCTTAAGCGCTCTTTTCATGAGCAGTTCAGCAGGTGGGATCCCAGTGAGTGAGTGTGGTCTTGTGCGGTAGCTAAGCAGGACTCAGGATAGGCGAGTCTGCAGTGAGCCTTCAATTACCCTCTTCAAGCCTTACTTGATGGTTTGCACTGCTCTCTCTGCCTGACCATTGGACGCAGGTTTAAACGGGGCAGATGTGACATGTTTGATCCCGTTATGGATCATAAATTCTTTGAACTCAGCACTGGTAAAACATGGCCCGCTGTCGCTCACCAGGACATCGGGTAAACCATGTGTGGCAAACATGGCCCGCAGGCTTTCAGTGGTGGCTGCGGACGTGCTGGCTGACATTATCTCACATTCAATCCATTTGGAGTACGCGTCTACAACCACAAGGAACATTTTACCCAAGAACGGGCCTGCATAGTTGACGTGTGCCCTAGACCACGGTTTGGAGGGCCAAGACCATAAACTTAGCGGCGCCTCCCTGGGTACATTGCTTAACTGCGAGCGTGTATTACATCTGTGAACGCAGGATTCGAAGTACCCATCGATGCCGGGCCACTACACATGGGATCTGGCTATCACTTTCATCATTACGATGCCTGGGTGGGTACTGTGGAGATCAGTGATGAAGATGTCTCTGCCCTTCTTGGGAACCATGACTCAATTGCCCCACAGAAGGCAGTCTGCCTGTATAGACATTTCATCTTTGTGCCGTTGAAACAGCTTTATCTCTTCCAGCATTTCCACTGGGACACTGGACCAGCTCCCGTGAAGCACACAGCTTTTGACCAGAGATAATAAGGGGTCCTGGCTTGTCCAGGTTTTGATCTGCCAAGCAGTGATGGGTGATTGCTCACTCTCAAATGCTTCCATAACCATGGCTAGATCTGCGGGCTGCGCCATTTCCACCCCCGTGGTGGGCAATGGCAGCCTACTGAGAGCATCGGCACAGTTTTCTGTGCCTGGCCTGTGGCGGATGGCGTAGTTGTATGCGGACAACATGAGCGCCCATCTCTGGATGTGGGCCGTTGGGTTGGTTTTTATCCCTTTGCTCTCAGAAAACAGGGATATAAGTGGCTTATTGTCAGTTTCCAATTCAAATTTTAGCCCAAACAGGTATTGATGCATTTTCTTTACCCCATAGACACACACTAACGCTTCTTTTTCAATCATGCTCTCGGCTCTCTCAGCCTTAGACAGACTCCTGGATGCATAAGCAACCGGTTGCAGTTTCCCAAAATCATTGGCTTGTTGCAATACACACCCGACGCCATATGACGATGCATCACATGCCAGTACCAAACGCTTACATGGATCATACAACACAGCAATTTGTTTGATTATAGCAACTTTCTCGCTTTTACATATTCTTGGCTTTTGCCCCAAACCCATTCACCCCCTTTTCGTAGTAAGACATGTAGTGGTTCTAGCAGGGTGCTGAGACCCATAAGAAGTTATCAAAGTAGTTCAAGAGTTCCAGGAATGACCGCAGCTCTGTCACATTCTGTTGCCTCGGTGCGTTCTCGATTGCCTCCGTCTTCGCGTTGGTGGGTCTGATGCCGTCCGCCGCAATCCTCCTCCCCAAGAACTCCACACTTCAGGTGCCAGGAAAATGCACTTCGAGCGTTTTAATCTGAGCCCCACGTGATTGAGCCAACTAAGAACCTCCTCCAGGTTCTGCAGATGCTCGACTGTGTTCCAAGATGTCGTCCTGGAAGACCACGGTGTGCGGTACCGACTTCAGTAAACTTTCCATGTTTCTCTGGAATATCACCGCCGCTGATCAGATTCCAAACGGGCATCTGTTATAAACAAAAAGACCTTTGTGCAGTTGATGCAGGTGAGGGCCTTCGATGATTCCTCCAGTTCCTGCGTCATGTAGGCTGAAGTCAGATCCAGCTTCATGAACGTCTTTCCTCCCGCCAGCGTTGCAAAGGGGTCGTCGGCTTTTGGAAGTGGGTATTGGTCCTGCAGGGAGAAACGATTGATCGCCACAGATTTTGATGGTGCCATCTCCTTTGAGGACTGGGACAATAAAACTGGCCCACTCGCTGAACTCGATCGGTGAGATAATGCCCTCTCTTTGTAGCCGGTCGAGCTCGATTACTACCCTTTCTCTCATCATGTACGGTACTGCTCTCGCCTTGTGATGGATGGGTCGTGCCCCCAGAATTAGGTGAATCTGCACTTCTGCTCCTTGGAATTTCCCAATGCCTGATTCGAACAGCGAAGGAAATTTGTTTAAGAGCTGGGCACATGAAGTGTCGTCAGTAGGCGATAGCATTCGGATGTTGTCCCAGTTCCAGCGTATCTTTCCCAGCCAGCTCCTGCCGAGCAGTGTGGGACCATCGTCCGGTACCACCCAGAGTGTTAGCTTGTGCACCGCTCCATCGTAGGAGACCTTTACGGTAGCACTGCCGTTTACAGGAATCAGTTCTTTCATGCAAGTTCTTAGTTTCGTGCGAATTGGAGTTAAGACTGGCCTTGAGGCCTTGTTGCACCACAACCTTTTGAAAGTCTTTTTGCCCATGATGGACTGGCTCGCGCCCGTGTCCAGCTCCATTGACACCAGGAGTCCATTTAGTTCAACCTTCAGCATTATCGGGGGACAATTCGTGGTGAATGTGTGCACCCCATGTACCTCTGCCTCCTCTATCAGAGATTCTGTTTCGTCGTGATCCTCCGTGGATCTATCCTCCTCTGCAACGTGGTGGTTTGCAGGTTTAGCAGGCCTAGCAGCTTGCCTGCACACTCGTTGGAGGTGTCCCATAGTTCCACAGCCCTTGCAAATGTACTCTTTAAATCGGCATGAATAGAAACGATGACCACCCCCACAGCACCGAAAAGGTATTAATGGTCTTGCATTCATCACCCTTGATGGAGGACTCTGAAACATCTGCGGACGTGTAGCTGCAGGTATGTGTGACCTGCCCTGTCCGTTACGATTCAAAAACAACATCACTTTGTTCACAGTACTTGTAGCAGCACTTGTGTGCTGAGAGATTTGCTTAGAATTGTCACTGGTGGCAATGAACGCCTGGGCTATCACTATGGCCTTACTCAAAGTTGGGGTCTCTACAGTCAAAAGGTTTTGTGGTCAATGCCAAGTACGAAAAAGTCTCTGAGCATGTGCTCCAAATATCCTTCAAATTCGCAATGTCCTGCAATGCGTCTTAGCTCAGCGACATAAGTTGCCACTTCCTGGCCTTCAGATCTTTTGTAGGTGTAGAACCGGTACCTCGCCATCAGAACGCTTTCCTTCGGGTTCAAATGCTCTCGGACCAGTGTGCATAAATCGTCGTACGATTTCTCCGTGGGTTTCGCTGGAGTGAGCAGATTCTTCATGAGGCCATACGTTGGTGCCCCACAGACGGTGAGGAGGATCGCTCTACATTTGGCAGTGTTCTCTTCCCCATCTAGCTCATTGGCCATAAAGTATTGGTCGAGTCGCTCCACAAAAGTTTCCCAATCATCTCCCTCCAAGAATTTCTCCAGGATGCCCACTGTTCTCTGCATCTTTCGGTTCGCTATCTGTGTCTCGTCGCCAGTTTTAGTGTATGGAGAAAGAGTTAGACAGAACACTGTGAGCTCAAAGTAATGTGTGACCTTAGTCTTTTATTGCAGGTCTCCAGAGTGCCTCTCCAACCTGTGAAGCACTCTTCAATACCTGTGCTCCCAAGGGATTATCAGATCCCTTGGGACTCCGGGGAATGAGCCCTCTGGTGGCTGTACAGAGTATATACAAGTCCAGATATATAACAGAAACATTAAAAAATCTTCAGGGGCTTGACAGGGTAGATATAGGAGGATGTTTCCCCTGGCTGGGGAGTCTAGAACTAGTGATCACAATCTCAAAATAAAGGGTTGGCCATTTACAACTGAGATGAGGAGAAATGTCTTCACTCTTCAATCTTTGGAAGTCTCTACCCCAGAGAGCTGTGGATGCTCAGTCATTGAATATATTCAAGCAGAGATCAATACATTTTTGGATACTAAGGGAATCAAGGGATTATGGGGATAGTGCAGGAAGGTGGAGTTAAGGTAGAAGATCAGCCATGATCTTATTGAATGGTGGGGCAGGCATGAAGGACCGAATAGCCTACTCCTGCTTCTATGTATTATGTTCTTATGCCAAAGCATAAAAAATGAGTGAGGAGAAATTCCTTCACAATAGGAAAGCGATGGTGTAAAACAATTTACAATTGATATTCTATAAAATCTCGAGCTACAAGTTATATTTTTTTCCATTAAAACCATATTGTAAGTGTTATAAATAGAACAACAATACCATGTACTGCTTTTTAGCTTTGAACATGCTGAAAGGATCTGTAAACGAAGATGAAGATTTTGAATTCAATAAGGGTGAAATTCGATAACACTAAAAAATGGGCAAAGACACCACGCTATGAGATGAGCCCTCGCCCGTTCAGAAAGTGCAGGCAACACGTCAATTTGATGTTGCCTGCTAATTAACATGACAGGAGCGCACAGCCTGGCAACTAACAAGCTGCTAACAAGCTGTGTGCTCAGCAGGGGGCCAAAATTCGCGTTGCTCTAGCGAGGCTGGCTTTACTTACGAACATACGAACAATGACAGACTGGTAAAGACCATCTGGTCCATTGAGCCTGTCCCACACAATTGTGATACCCTGTGTGTCACAACTTATATACTTCACCCCACCTAAAGCCATGTGATCTCCTGTGAGAGGCAAAAAAAACCTGATAAAAACACCCAGGTCAATTTGGGAAAAAGAAATCTGGGAAATTCCTCTTCGACCCATCTGGGTGATCGAAACTAGTCCAGGAGCTCACTCTGGCCATTAGATTCCCTGCAGGACCTACCTTCTGTAAGAGTTAATCTCTGCCACAGCCAGAAACATAGAAACATAGAAACATAGAAAATAGGTGCAGGAGCAGGCCATTCAGCCCTTCTAGCCTGCACCGCCATTTAATGAGTTCATGGCTGAACATGAAACTTCAGTACCCGCTTCCTGCTTTCTCGCCATACCCCTTGCTCCCCTGAGTAGTAAGGACTTCATCTAACTCCCTTTTGAATATATTTAGTGAATTGGCCTCAACTACTCTCTGTGGTAGAGAATTCCACAGGTTCACCACTCTCTGGGTGAAGAAGTCTCTCCTCATCTCGGTCCTAAATGGCTTACCCCTTATTCTTAGACTGTGACCCCTGGTTCTGGACTTCCCCAACATCGGGAACATTCTTCCTGCATCTAACCTGTCTAAACCCGTCAGAATTTTAAACGTTTCTATGAGGTCCGCTCTCATTCTTCTGAACTCCAGTGAATACAAGCCCAGTTGATCCAGTCTTTCTTGATAGGTCAGTCCCACCATCCCGGGAATCAGTCTGGTGAATCTTCGCTGCACTCCCTCAATAGCAAGAATGTTCTTCCTCAAGTTAGGAGACCAAAACTGTACACAATACTCCAGGTGTGGCCTCACCAAGGCCCTGTACAAATCCAGCTTTTGCTTGAAGGAGTTCAGTGAGTCTGCATCCATCACACGAGAGGGCAGCTTGTTCCAGAGTCTACTGTTCTCTGTGAAAAGATCCACCTCCTGACATCTAACCTAGATCTAGCCTTATACAACTTAACTTTGTGCCGCCTGGTCCTGCCTAACCGTAAAAATTGAAATATAAACGGTCAGCTGGATCACTATAAACCTCAATCATATCCCCCCCTAAGTCTACGCTGTGCTCAGGTAAAGAGTCCCAACTCTTTTGACCTATCTTGATAACTAAGATGCTTTAGACTTGGAATTAGTCTAGTGGCCCTCTTCTGTACCCTTTCCAGAGCCTCAATATCACCCACCATGTGAGACCAAAACTGGACACAGTGTTCCAAGTGCGGCCTGACTAAGGTCTTGTACAAGGTCAAAACAGTACGTCTCGTCTTATACTCAATTGTCCTATGGATACACCCCAACACCCATTTGCTCTAGCTATCGCTTCACGACATTGCTCGTGTACCTTTAAGGATGGATGTATGCACTTGAATGCCCAAATCCCTTTCTATCTCCACCATCTTTATTGCCTTTACCTGGAGGGTGTACCAATGTTGAGCATGTGCCCTGCCCACATGCATAACACTGCACTTATCTAAGTTATACATCATTTTCCAGTCATGAGCCCAGTCTCCCAACACATTAAGATCTGTCTGAATCAGACGAGCCTCTTCTACAGTTCTAGCACTCGCACACAGATCTTGGTACCATCTGCAAATTTGCAAATTGTGCCGCCAACCCCTGAATCCAGATCATTAATAAAAATAGTAAAAAGCAACGGTCCCAACACTAATCCCTGTGGGACACCACTGGTGACCAGTCTCCAAACAGAACCAAATCCATCTATAACTACTCTTTGTTTGCATCCTGCCAGCCAGTTCTGTATCCAGCTCAATATATTTCCACTAATACCAGAGGCTCCGATCTTATAGAGAAGCCTCTTGTGCAGTACCTTGTCAAAAGCTTCTTGGAAATCTAAGTAGACAATGTCTACTGGGCTTCCCTCATCCACCAATTTAGTAACTTCTTCAAAAAATACAATTAGATTTGTGAGATATGACCTCTTTTTTATGAAGCCATGTTTGGTGTCCCTAATATGTCCCTCCCTATCCAAGTATTCACATATTGCATCCCTTATGATTCTTTCAAGCATTTTACCTATTATTGATGTTAAACTGATGGGACTATAGTTACCCGGGTCTGCCTTGTCACTTTTTTTTTTAAATGGGGACTACATTAGCCTCCTTCCAATCTGTAGAAACCACTCCAGAGTGTAGTGAGCTATTAAAAATTCAGGCCAGGGGTTCGCACAGCACCCGGAGGACCCTCGATTGGATATCACCTGGCCCTGCTGCTCTACTTAAAGCTAGCCTGCTCGTCTTCAAGGCAGTCTGCAGCTCTTACAGCTCTGCTTCCTTCTGCAAATTTCTTTTAAAAATTCCTTCAGCTCTAGGCAGTCTGCAGCTCTTAAAGTTAAGCTGCCTTCTGCAGATAAAAAGATGCTAAAAGTGCTTCAGCACTAACACCAATGGTTCACCAGGCCAGGTAAAAGGCACCCAGGGTCTTCGACGCAGCACTCCAGCTTTGTGCAGGGGGTCAACTCTGGAAGAGAGGTACTCTACCCACAGGGGGCTAGGAGGCCCTCCAGAAAGAATGATGTGGGACCAGATCGCCGAGGCCCTCACTGCCAGCGGTGTCACTCTCAGGACATGGCTCCATGCCCAAAGAAGTTTCATGACCTCAGATGAGTGGCCAAGGTCAGTGAATGTATTTTCAAAAGCTGTCTCCTTACCAACAGCACCACTAGATTCACACACTGCTCAATGTACAACGTGCCCCCCGCCCCCCATCACTCATCTACCAACAATCTCCACCTGAGGCACACCTCATATTCCTAGCTTCACCTCACCCCCTTGTAGGAAACAGTGCTGGCCATTCTTGGTAGAGGCATGGCTGAGCTCTTGGCCAGTGGCGGGACTGAAATAATGCAAGATGCTTGTATCCTCATACGTTATCCTCCTTCTCACATCCCACTTGCCCCTCATTATACAATCTCTTCTGATGTACAAGCTGCACATGGTGTAAGCATGCACCTCCCTCCTCTGACCACAACCCTAAATTTGTGCCTTCCTCATTTCAAACACCCAAGAAATCCAGCCTGCCCAGCCAGTGGTTGACCAAATAGAAGGAGAGGAGAGTAAAGAAGAACAAGAAACACCATCACACAATTTCACACTCCAGCCACTAGTTCCTCAAGTTTGTCTTGCAAGGCCATCTGCAGTGAGCCCCACTGAAAGTCAGCAGCCTTCCACTAGCTATTCTACAGCCACTAAGGGAATGCACAAGGGTGATTAGTTGATTTTTTTGACGTAATACTGGATGCATATATGGATAAAGTTGGATTGTAAAGTTTGCTTTGTGGTGGCTTTTATTTCAGCATTGTGGCCAATAGGACGCTGCGATGGTCAGTAACAGAGGGAAGGTAAGGGGTGGGACAAATGTTGAAAGGGGAATTGGGGTTGTGTTCACTGGTACCGCAGGCGGATGATTCGATCCCGGATATTCCAGCCAGAAAGGGTCAAAAAAATCAACTAATCACCCTTGTGCATTCCCTTAGTGGCTATAGCATAGCTAGTGGAAGGCTGCTGACTTTCAGTGGGGCTCACTGCAGATGGCCTTGCAGGACAAACTCAAGGAGCTAGTGATGGGAGTGTGAAATTGTGTGATGGTGTTTCTTGTTCTTAAAAACCACCACAAAGCAAACTTTGCAATCCAACTTTATCCATATATACATCCAGTATTACATCAAAAAAAATCAACTAATCACCTTTGTGCTTCCTCCTCTACTGCTTTTTCTTTTCTGCTTTTTCCTCTTCCGCTTTTTCTTCTTCTGTTTCCTCCACCCTGTGCGAGCAGCTTGTCCGCTTTGTTGACTCTGCTCCATCTCCATGTGATGATGCAGCCCAAGGGGGACTGCAATTACAGTCCCCAGACTGGGAGCAAGTGGTCTTCTCAGAGGCCTTCCTTTAAGAGCTGAAGCCTTGCAAACATCCAGCAGAACTCCCTGCACACTTGAACAACGTTTTTTAATGTATTGCACCAAACAACTACTCCAATAAAATGTACAGAAACTAGTCCAAAAGCAAAAATCTCAACTTACTTAAGTTGTGTGTGTCCCTTTAAGCTGCATGGCTGCGTGGTTGCGCAGTGCTCTACAGGTCCCGCGCAGACGGTGTGCCGGCTTTTAAATACAAAAACCGTGCATGCGCAGAATTTTAAATGGCCCCGCTGTCCATTAAAGGGGCCACGTGGGCCAAAAAAATTAAGGAGAACATAGGCTGGCAGTGTCTCTGTTATACTGCTACATGCACATTCTTCCATGTGTGGTTTGGGGTGGGTGGTATGAAGAACGGCGACGTTGGAAATCACAAATTGAAAATCAATTCAGCCATTGCACACTGATTGGCGTCACGATCTTGATCATTTAAATATATGTGTAATGACTGCAGGCAACAGCAGCATTGTCAACCTGTCCAAAATGGCAGCTGTCGCGTTCTTCACCAGAAGCTGGTGGAAGCAAGATGACTGCCATTTTATCTGCCAAACCGGCCTTAACAGTCGGCGCTATACGTTGCAATTTCATGGCCAACATGTTTAGGAATATGGAGTCAATGTTAGTTGCTTTCCTTCAGGGAAGTGATAGAATCCTTTTCTCTGGCAGTCATGGCATCAATTTGCACTGCAGATTAACTACCCTGACAAATGCCACCCACGCAGCTTGAAATGAATCAGTTACATAACTATTGATGGCAATAGTGATTTCCACCAACAGTAGCAGAGCCATCTCCATGCTGGACACAGTTTGCTGGTCGGAGACAGCAGAGTTCCGACACTGTTTCTCTGGTGAAGTGTAAGCAGCAGAGACAGAACTCCTTGAGATAGCCCAGTAAAAGGTCTGTTAGGGTAGGCATAGAAAAGATGTTTCCACTTGCAGGAGAGACCAGCAATAGGAGGCATAAATATAAGATAGTCACTAATAAATCCCATAGAAAATTCAAGAGAAACATCTTTACTCAGAGAGTGGTTAGAATGTGGAACTCACTACCACAAGGAGTAGTTGAGGCGAATAGCATAATTACATTTAAGGGGAAGCTAGATAAACATGAACGAGAAAGGAATATAAGGATATATTAATGGGGTTAGAATCTAATAAAATATAAGGGTTAAAATCTTATAAAAGCTCGACCCTTAAATTCCAGAATATTTTCCGCTCTATGTAATGAGATGAAAAGCGAGCACATCAATGTCCAGGGCCGAATTGAGTCAATAACATGTGACTGGAAGGCTGTTTCCAGTGGGGTTCAGCAGGGCTCAGTACTGGGATCCTTGCATTTTGCGGTACGTATCAATGATTTAGACTTTAATAAAGGGGGTATGATTAAGAAATTTGCAGATGTTACAAAAATTGCCTATGTGGTGATAGTGAGAAAGAAAGTTGTAGACTGCAGGAAGATATCAATGAACTGGCCAGGTGGGCAGAAAGGTGGCAAATGGAATTCAATCCGGAGAAGTATGAGGTAATGCATTTGGGGAGGGCTTAAAAGAAAAGGGAATACACAATATATGTTAGGATACTGAGAAGTGTAGGGGAACAGAAGGACCTTGGAGTGCATGTTCACAGATCCCTGAAGGTAGATAAGGTGGTTAAGAAGGCATTCAGGATACTTGCCTTTATTAGCCGAGGCACAGAATATAAGAGCAAGGAGGTTATGCTTGAACTGTATAAAACACTAATTAGGCCACAGCTAGAGTACTGCATGTAGTTCTGGTCACCACATTACAGGAAAGATGTGTTTGCACTAGAGAGGGTACAGAAGAGATTTGCGAGGATTTTGCCAGAACTGGAGAATTTTAGCTTAGAGGAAAGATTGGTTAGGCTGGGGTCACTTTCTTTGGCTGAGAGGAGACCTAAATAAGGTGTATAAAATTATGAGGGGCCTAGATAGAGTGGTTAGGAAGGACCTATTTTCCTTAGCTGAGGCGTCAATAACCAGGAGGCATAGATTTAAAGTAATTGGTAGAAGGTTTAGAGGGGATTTAAGAAGAAATGTTTTCACCCAGAGGGTGATGGGGGGGTCTGGAACTCACTGCCTGAAAGTGTGATAGAGGCAGAAACCCTCAGTAAAAAGTATTTGGATATGCACTTGAATTGCCGTAACCTACAAGGCTATAGACAAAGAGCTGGAAAGTGGGATTAGGCTAGATAGCTCTTTGTCAGGCGGCACGGACATGATGGGCCAAGTGACCTCCTTCTGTGTTGTAAAATTCTAAGATTCTATTAATGTTTTTAAAAGCTGGTATTCTGGCCTCACTTTGTGGAGGAAAGGAATACTGAAATGTTCCCAAACATGCATGAATTCCTGACAACCACAGTTGCAGGACAATGTTAAAGGTAACATAAAGCAACATCTCACAGAACTGGCGAGGCAATTATGTGAGTACTTTCCTTTAATGGCAATCACAAACAGCTTGGTCCATTGCCCTTTCACAAATCTTTCTGCAGTATCCCTGCCGCAAGACTGGTCAATATAAGAACAAGAGAACCTCCTGGACATCTTAACTGACGATGTACTCCAGATTGAATTCCTACAAAAGCAGTTAGCCGAGTTTTGATCCCAAATTCGAGCAAAGTTCCTCAAATTGTCAGACAGGGCAGTCAAGGTTTTGATACCATTTGCTACAACTTACCTGTGCGAAAGTGGATTTTCATCACACACTGGAATGAAAGCAAAGTATCGTCAGCACCTTTAGAAAACAATGTATGACTCAAACTATCACCTATCACTCCAAACATTATGCACCTATGCTCAAACAAGCAACCTCATCCATCACGTTAATGGTGAGTAGTACTATTAAGCCACTGTTGAAGTTGTATGTCTGTATTATAATTTGTACATTTGTACAATGCATGGGTATTAAAGGGGTTAAAATATTAAACCTTTATGCAGGTAGGGGTATGCGGGCAGTTGGTAGATCTGGAAGCCGGTACAAAATAATTAATGTTTGGGAACCTCTGGGTTAGATGAAGCAGAGTGGGAGGAGGTTCATGTTGAGCATAGACACTGGCATGGATCTGTGCCTGTTTCCGAGCTGTAAATACTATGGGCTAGAACCTCCACTTTTATTGTATGCTTAACACCCATTTTACCGCTGAAATGACAGATAACGCCCATATATCGCTCATTTTGGCACAAAATGAAAACTGGCAGGCATTTTTTGGAAACTTATCGCCGAGCGTTACTTTCCCCATGTGATTAACGCCGAGAAAAAACATTACCGCCTGCCCACTTTTTTGGGGCGGAATCTGCAGAATGGGCAAATTCAACGCCCATAATATTGCCCAGTGTTCTTTTCCGCACGGAACTAACGCCGAGATTCAATATTAACGCCCGGCCACTGTTTTTTGTCATAAAGAGCATATTTACCCAAACTAGCGGCCATGGAGATTGTCCACCACCTCAATTTCATCACCTCGCACACATATCGCCCACAATATCGCTCGCCCAAAAAACCACCCACAAAAAGTGGAACTAACCGGAACGAATCACAGCGTTATGGACGCCATGTTCTAGATCACATGTCGTGTCCTTTAAAAGGCTGCTGTGCTTCAACCTTGGCGGAGTTTGGATGTACTCTGCAAGTCATTGGAGTTGATGTGAACATCTCTAAAAACATCTTGACCACACTGGAATTGAAGAGGTGTCTTTGTTGGGACATTCCTTGTTTGTGAGCAGTCGGTGGAAAACAGAGAGCTACTACAATGGGGCCTGTCCTTTCTCACCCTCTCTTGATGACCAAATACATGCAGCAGACCCGTCATCACCGAAGGAATGCTCCAATGCATTATGTGCCCAATGTAGGAAGTGACAGACAGATGAGGAGGACCAGACGTTACACCCCCCCGCAAGTACAAGGAGAAGCATTCTTACCTCGACTTGCCCGACACCACTTGCTTTCGGAGACTGCGCTTTCACAAAGTGGTTATCGCTGAGATATGTCAGCTGATAAGAGCAGACCTGCAGCCTGCCAGCACCATCAGTACTGCACTGTCCGTCGAGGCCAAAGTAACTGCGACACTGTCGTTCTACGTCTCGGGTTCTTTTCAGGCCACAGCTGGCAGCATTTGCGGATTTTCTCAACATGCCACACATCGCTGCATTAGACAGGTCACTGAAGCCCTGTTCGCACGCAGGAGGGACTTGATCAGCTTCCCTATGACCAGGGAGGCACAGGGTGAGAGGGCTCTAGGATTCTCTAGAATTGCAAACTTTCCCAAGGTGCAGGGAGCAATAGACTGTACGCAGATCGTGATGCGAGCACCTTTTCAGGATGCTGAAGTTTTCAGGAACCGCAAGGGATTCCACTCCCTGAATGTCCAACTGGTTGGACCAGCAAATTATACTGGCAGTGAATGCTCAATTTCCGGGCAGCATCCATGATGCTCACATCCTGCGTGAGAGCACTGTATCTGACTTGTTTAACAATCAGCCACAAGGTCAATGCTGGATGCTGGGGGACAAAGGATACGGCCTCGCCACCTGGCTGATGACCCCCCTGCATGACACCCACACCGAGGCAGAGAGGCGATTCAACGAGAGCAACAGAGCAACTCGCAATATCGTGGAGAAAACCATTGGAGTGCTGAAGCAGCACTTTAAATGCCTGGACCACTCAGCAGACAAGCTCCAATACCACTCTGAGCAGGTAGCTCAATTCATGGTGGTGTGCTCCATGCTACACAACTTGGCTACCAGGAGACAAGAAGAATTGCCTGATGAGTCTGACAGTCCACTTCACCAGAGAGAGGAAGAGGAGGACGAGGAGGCGGACGCTGACATCAGGCCAGACAATCAGGCCAACACTGAAGCCATGCCCCCGCATCCCTGTAGACCACATGAAAGGGTCTATGGTGGCATGATAGCTGCAAGAGCCTTACGTCAGGAGCTCATCAATGATCGCTTTGCCTGAAAGAATGTTGGTGTTTTTACAAGGCTGACACATTGCTGGGTGTGCAGGTCATACATCAATGGTGGGCATCACGTTGGTGACAGTTAAAGTTTAAGTTGATTGAAGTTAAGTGTGATTATACCCTTTGATGTTAAGAAATCACTAGCGTGTAAATAGTGCAACTATCTGAGCCAATGCGCTACAAGGTTTTGTTAAATAAAAAACATTTAAACTGAACATTAGTCTGAAATCATCAGTATTTCTGTACAAACCAACCCTCCCCCCCCCCAACCCCCCCCCCCCACTTCTCCTCCCCACCTCTACCCCTTCCCCTTCCTCTCTTGACTCCAAGCCGCCTGGCCGCGGGGGTCCTCAGGCGATGTTTCATTGGGGGATGGGGTGATGACTGAAGCGCTGCTTGGACGGATGCGGGAGAGAACGGTCCCGATGTGGGAACGTGCTCCGAGCCATAAGCAAGATGTTGCTGCTGGCTCTCATGTGTGGTTGGCAATGGGGGTGCTGCACCTTGGGGTGCAGTGCCGCGCTCCGGGACCACTGGGAGCCCTCTGGGAGTGTTCCTGACTACCAGCTCCAGGGCCTCCTCCATCCCTTCCATGTTATATCTTATTTGTTGGACAAAAACTCGGTGCCAACTATGTTCTTGTTGCTTAGTAGGCTTTTTGCTGCTAGTGAATCGCCGTCGTTTCTCCCACAACAGCCAAACACGCACACATACAGCCACACATACTTTCAATGCCTCTGAGCTCCCTATCTCTGTCTCCTCTTCTGCGCATGTCATGATGACCCTTGACCTCCTAATTCACGGGAATCGGGCAGTGCCATGCCATTGCTAAGGACGGCCACACTTTACGGCAGATCAAAAAAATATAACGCTACTGCCCATTTGATATCGCTCGCAGTAACGCCCATTTGCAAATATGTAAACCAGGTGTTTTGAGAATGGGCGAGAAGCCGGTGATCTAAAAACACTTTTTTAATGCCCACGCCGGAAATAATGCCCATTTTTGGGTGATAAGCATAAAAGTGAAGGTTCTAGCCCTATGTCCTGTGGCAGGGTCTGTAGACTTCCTCCTTGGGTAACAGTGGGTTGGATCCGACACCCTCTGATGCAGATGCACCTACCTCTTCTCAAAATGCAGGGCCGAAAAATTATAGCGCAAGTAATATCATTTATCACAGATTTAGGAGAGAATGTGTGAGCCTCCTTTGAACACAATATAACTAACTGTAAAAAGAAAATGGCACCTTGATCCCTGTGCACATTTGGTGCAATACCTCCTTCACAGTTTAGCAGCTTTCCCTGCACTGTCTATACACATGCACTACTGGCACAAACCACCAGAAAACACACGCACATATGCCTTTATTCAGGTTAGATGGTATATTATGTATGCATAATGTAAATAAACCTGTTGAGGCTAGGTCAATTGAAAATTTTAAAACTAAGTGATTGATTTTTGTTAGGCATGAGTATTAAGGATTATGGAATCACGACGGGTAGATGGAGTTAAACTACAGATCAGCCATGATCTAATTGAATGGCGGAACAGGCTAGAAGGGCTGAATGGCCTACTCCTGTTCCCATTTTCCTAAAGGCCAGCAGAGGGAGTGTTGAGTCACTGTAAGGATAGAGAAAGTTGGCATAACCCAGTTTTGGGTGGGGTGTAGTAACAGAGCTTTCACAGCCTTGCCAGAAAGTTCCAGGAAAACATGTAAATTAAGTTATTGTCTAGAACTATCTTGTGCCTGAGTCCATTTGAAAAGAACCCATAAGGGTAGTTTTTAAATATTACAGTACTATCAAAAAAGGGGTGTTATGTACCACCAAGTCATTCCCTACACTCCTGGCCATGTAGTCCTCTTCACTTCACTTCCCACTAAAAATTGCATTCGACAATTTAAATATCGATAGACATAAAGGGCTGGAAATTAGCCAAACCTGCGCCCAGTTTTTCAGTAATATTTCCCCCACTTTTGGCGAAAAAAGCGAACCAGGAAATTCGGATAAGTCTTGCGCCAGCGGTTTTTACGTACCGCTGGGGAGCGGACCGCCGGCGTGCAAGACTTGAAATAGCACTTTCACCAAAAATTGGGCTCATAGCGCACCCGTAGTTCGGACGAAAAAAACCGTCCGGGAAAAACCTACGTGCAGCCCTTGGAACAGCGGTGTAGGTATGAAGACCTGCATAAAAGGTAAGTTAAAGTTTTTATTTTGTAATCCTTTTGTAGCGATTCAATAGTTAAGTGTCTTGTGAATGTTTAGTGATTTTTTATTTTTAGCAATTTTTTCTTTGGTGTTTTCCCTGCCCTCAAGGCTTCTCTCGCAGCGGTATCAGCCTCGGAGAAAAGTTGCAGAAAATTTGCGGTTTGCGCCACAAATCCTCGTGCAACGGAGATTTTTACCGCTAGGTGAACTGAAGCCCGAATTTTAGGCTTCGTAGCAGTAGTGGAGTCATAGCGGTATTTTTGGCAAAAAAATACCACTATGACCAAAAAACGAATTTCTAGCCCAGAGGGTATTGTACATAGGAAGCTTAAACTTGAGGTGTCAGCTGTGTCACCTCTGAGTCTGATGGTCGTAGGTTTAAGTCCCACTCCAGCGACGTGAGCACAAATTCTAGGTTGATACTGAGGGAGTGCTCTTTTGGATGAGACATTAAACCGAGGCCCCGTCTTCTCTCTCAGGTGGGTGTAATATTTAGCCCTCAACCAACATTACTAAAACAAATTATCTGGTCACCATCTCATTGCTGTTTGTGGGAGCTTGCTTTGCGAAAATTGTCTGCCACGTTTCCTACATTATAACAGAGACTACAGTTCAAAAGCATTTCATTTACTGTAAAGCCCTTCAGGACATCCTGAGGTTGTGAAAGGAAATATATTTATTTCTTTCTATGAATATTTCAGTAGCAAACTAAAGTGATAGCTCATAAGGAGCTCAATTAACAGGCACTGCACAGCATGATAGCATTACAATTCTTTTATGCCATTGTTAATTAGGACTTTATTCAAATTTTTAACATCTATATAATCCAGAGGTGCAGCATACAAGATATAACCATTCTTGCCCAAATATCTGTGCAAGGAAGACAATGAAGCAACATTTGAAAAGATTATGTACAGAGCAGCTAAATTTAAAGTGAGATATTACAGCTGTTGTCAGTTTTAATTCCAGTCAAACACCTATTAAAAATGACAGGGGACAGTCTGCTTGCATTTATTTTCACTTACGCTGTTTGCTGCAGCTATGGTCATTCAGGATAACCCCTATACACATACAGTTTCTCAACAGTGCCAGAGCCCCAGGTCTTTCAGTGCTATTGCTTGCAATCTTGGTTACAACACATTGCCAAATACCATGATCAATCATAGCATACAAAGTACAGTAAACAGAGTACAGAGTGACTCTTACAACATGGCTTGCAGGCAGCCTGGAGACCAAAGCAGTGTTAGACTATTGTTGATGTTTGGTGCTTTTAGATGTGTCACCATGTGGGTCACCATATTTTGGTGGCATAGAGCACATCCCTCTCACACAATGCTTAAGCTGTGTTCTGGTTGGCCACACACTGACAGTCAGTCAGGAATAGACACTAATACTTTCACCTTCTTTATGTTTGAATTCCAACACTCACTATAATTAAACAGCTAGTCGAGCTAGGGTATCAGTTTATTATAACAGGAGGTTTACAGTAACATCATTTGTCATAATGATGTTCAGCTCATGGACACACACAGATGGTCATCACCCAAGTTTGCTATGGAATATTTTTGTTTGGTCTACCTATAAATTGTTGCAGTTCTGTCCCCTATATTGTGTTGTGACTTGTTACCTTATGGCCCTACAATTCATCGCTGTACTCTAAGACTTGATGCTGTGCTGCTCTACAACCTGCTGCTGTGCTGCTTTATGACCGATTGCTGTACTGCTCTATGACTGATTGCTGTACTACACTATGATCGATTATTGTACTACACTATGACCGATTGCTGTACTACACTATGATCGATTACTGTACTACACTATGACCGATTGCTGTACTGCTCTATGACCGATTGCTATACTGCTCTATGACCGATTGCTGTACTGCTCTATGACCGATTGCTATACTGCTCTATGACCGATTGCTGTACTACACTATGACCGATTGCTGTACTGCTCTATGACCGATTGCTGTACTGCTCTATGACCGATTACTGTACTACACTAAGACTGATTGCTGTACTACACTATGATCGATTACTGTACTACACTATGATCAATTACTGTACTACACTATGACCGATTGCTGTACTGCTCTATGACCGATTGCTATACTACACTATGACCGATTGCTGTACTGCTCTATGACCGATTGCTATACTGCTCTATGACTGATTGCTGTACTACACTATGACCGATTGCTGTACTGCTCTATGACCGATTGCTGTACTGCTCTATGACCGATTACTGTACTGCTCTATGACCGATTGCTGTACTACACTAAGACTGATTGCTGTACTACACTATGATCGATTACTGTACTACACTATGACCGATTGCTGTACTACACTATGACCTGTTGCTGTACTGCTCTATGACCTGTTGCTGTGCTGCAATGTAACTTCTATTTCTTGGTTTGACATCCCATCCGTTTGCTGCTCACCCATGGAACTCCTGGTTGTTGTGCTGTCATTTAAAGAAATTCTAGAGATTTCTCAGAGTGTTTATACTTATGCTGCGAGTAAGCTGCAATGGAGAAGTCTTAGTTTCCCTGACTCCTAGTACCTGGTAAAGAGTTGTGTTCCTCTCTTTAAATCAATCAAACAATATGTTGTAATGCTGTCTATACCCAGGGTTCTCAAGGGATCTATCAGTATGTTTGTACCATCAACATACAAGGGAAACTACTGATGCTTATAGCATAAACATCAGTAATCTCCTCTGTACATCGAGACGAGTGGAACAGTGCACAGTCAGTTTAGGTTCTTGCTATTGGACACCATTTGTTGGGTTAGACAAGTCCCTGTGCATGGGCTGAGGTAGCACGAGCGTTCCTTTCAACCCCAATGTAATGAAGCCACTTCGACACAAATTCTGCAATTAACACTGCATCGAGCACAGAGGGCGACCTGCTGATTAGGGGGAAGAAAACTGTAAATGGTGGCAATTAATAAAACAGAACTTGCTGGTAATACACAACAGGCTGTCCGCATTTGGAATGCAACAAGATTGTCTAATGTTTCGACTTGGATCTTTCCATTTAGATATCAGGAAATAAACAAGTTCTTTCCATAGCTACTTTTATGTTGCTTTCTTGATAGCCCTTGACGTCTGGTTCTCTCGCAGCTGGTGGCAACTCTCAAGTTAGCTTGCCAGGTATACTCAAGGCCAGACACCGAGACAAGCTATTGGGGAGACCCAGTTTAATTTTATTTTTTTAAACGGTATCCCAGGTACCGGCTTTGAGAGCTGTGGAGGCTGGGTCACTGAATATATTTAAGGTGGAGAGTCAGATTTTTGACAGATCCAGCATGTTTACCAGTTGTGCACAAGATCCACATATCAGGAGCTGGGAGCAACTAAAATGGCAAGAAACCAATCTAAAAGCAGCTTTTTCAATTGAACCGTGCAATGGGGAGGGGGAATTCAGTGGGTGAGAGTCAAAGAATAAAAACACATGACGCATGAAGTGCATCAATCCATCGTGAAAAGAAAAAACATCAGGTTCATACTTGGCTGTTGAACCTTCATCAGAACTCAAAGATGGACGAACGACTTGATAGAACTAAACACAGCCAAACAGCAGGGGAAGGAACAGCAGGGCAGAAGTCAAGTCAGCCTGTCGTAGAGAAGCAGTTGTACAATGACCACCAAAATCGTTGTTTGTTTGAATGAGGCAACAAAAAGGCAAAATAACAAAAAGTTGTGAAAATAGTTGAGTAAGGCACAGGCATGATGCACACAAAATGGAGGTGAAGCAATCAGGCAAGAATATAGAGAAAATGACCTCAGACCCAGAGCTTTATATTCATGGCCATGTGCTTACCCAGCGGACGGATAGGCCTAGTCTGGTCACTCGTGTCCTTTGAGATACCACCAGCTAGTTGTGAAAGGGTTGGGGAGGAGGAAAGATGGGGGCTGCCTTTATCACTAAAGGATTTATGGCGATGAGGTCGGGTAGGTAAAGTCACTCAGGGCCCTGTTAATTTCTCCATTTCTCTCGTGAGCTATCCACCTCCATCATTACTGGTGCTGTTAATTCAGGTCACTGGCTTTCACTGTGTTGGGGTTTGTATCAAAATAAGAGGGAAGTTCTGTTTCCAAAATGAAGGATGTGGACCTGGAATTTAACAAAGTGTGCACAAAACGAGCCTGTATGAGCACAGTGCTTGTTGCTCCTGGTTCATTTCATGTTGGAATGTTTGGTGATCTTATTAAACTTATAAGATAATGAGGGGGCTTGACAAGGTGGATGCAGAGATAACACTTCCACTCATAGGGGAAACTAAAACTAGAGGACATAATCTCAGAATAAGGGGTCACCCATTTAAAACTGAGATGAGGAGGAATTTCTTCTCTCAGAGGGTTGTAAATCTGTGGAATTCTCTGTCCCGGAGAGCTGTGGAGGCTGGGTCACTGAATATATTTAAGGCGGAGATAGTCAGATTTTTGAGCGATAAGGGAATAAAGGGTTATGGGGAGTGAGCAGGGAAGTGGAACTAAGTCCATGATCAGATCAGCCATGATCTTATTGAATGGCGGAGCAGGCTCGAGGGGCCAAATGGCCTACTCCTGCTCCTATTTCTTATGTTCTTATATTCTTATGTTCAGCAAATGGCCACATAATGTAAATTTAGGATAAAAACTAAAAATGCTGGAAACACTCAGCAGATCAGGCAATATGTGTGGAGAGAGAAACAGAATTAATGTTTCAGGTTAATTAATCTTTAATTAATCCTGCAACGTTAATTCTATTCCTCTTTCAATAGCTGCTGCCTGATCTGCTGAACATTTCCAGCATTTTCTGTTTTTATTTCAGATTTTCAGCATCCGCAGTATTTTGCTTACGTAAATTTAGGACTTAATAAATTCTTCTTTACGTAAGGTGTAATAGAGCTATTAATAACTAATTCATTTGTATACAAAAAAAATATTTGTGTTGTATTACAGGGGGTCTGCATAATTTTTATAACACGGGAGGGGGTCCTCTGAAGCAAAAAGGTTGAGAACCCCTGGTCTATACTGTAACAATGGTAATCCTTTATTCAAAAACTAACTACATATCATAAAACGTACCCAAATCTTGTAGTTCAAACTCCAGTCATCACCCCAACACATCTCCCTATATCTAACATGCCTGAAACAAAACTATCTGAAGAGATGCCATCAAGTGCTAACTAGAAAATGCGAATGTCTCTGTGGTAGGTTTCAAAAATAGTTTCCAGGTTTCCGTGGCAGGACACCTGTTTCGTTCTTCTGAGGTAGTAAACCGAGCACGGATCATACAACAATTTATATACACACCAAGTGTACACCTATTTGCACTCATGCATTTACATATTTGCATACACTTACAGACCTTTAGACTCACATACATACCAATACCATGAATATGTGTGTACCCACGCACACACACATAGTTTGTGCTAATTTTCCTGTGTATCTGATGTGTTGCTCCTGTATATTCTGCATTAAGTCTACTCTCCAGACGGCTGAGTAAATTTCCCTTTCCGTATGACGTCTGGTTGTTGAGCCTCACCTGATGTGCTGCAAGAAACCAAAAGAGATACACAAATATTTGTAAAGACAAGTATTATGGATTCAGTTAACACGTCTGCTATTCCTGATCGTTTATATTTCTTGTCCTTTTACGGATTTACCTGGCATCTAACACATAGCTAAAGACTTTCTTTAGATTCCTCCTGCTGCCATCTAAAATTTCTCTTTTACACTCTTCTTCCTTATAATAGGCATTAAATGGTGCTTTCACACTCCATAAGTTTAGTGTCAGGGCAAAATGGTTTCAGGTTCACACCAACCCTATAATGAAGTGCAAATTGGGTGTGAAAGCCTGAACTAACCGGAAGTGAAGCATAGTGAGACTTCCTGTCCCAGGAGTCAGGCCATTTGGCACCGACGTTACAGTCGCACTATAAATGCGCCTGCAGTAATAGTCAATTGGCCTGTTTATGAATTCCAATGTTCAATCCTCCTTGGAGTAAATTTTTGTCTTCGCTGCCTGACTGCTGATTTGGTGGAGCAGATTGTCCTGCATGTCTAAAGACCGGGCGGGTTCTATAAAAAGTGGGTAATCAATCCGCTCTGCTAGATTACTGCACCAGCGGCGAAGTTGGAAATGTTTCATTGTATCTTTTTCAAATACTTCTGTGCCCGAAAAGATTATCTGGATTGTGCCTCAAAATTGAAAACTAATTGATTGTTACTGCAACATCATAGGTGTTATGTCTTGAATAGTCAGACTCTATACTGCAAGCTAAAAGTAAGGTGTGACCGTAGTCCTTTATTACAGATCTCAGAATCCCTCTCCAGCCTGTGAGGCCTCCTTATATACAGGTGGTCCCAAAGGATTGTGGGATCCCTTGGGACTCCAGGGGATAAGCCCTCTGGTGGTTAGACATGGTATTTACAGGTTTACATACATAACAACACTCCCCCCAAAATCAATAGTGTAACTATTTATACTGTGAGTCGATCTGGTGTCTTCCTTTCCCTGATTGATCATCTCGGTGCAAATGCTGGTGTTGGTGCGTCATTTGTTGGACCCTCGCTGGGCTGCTGTGCAGCTGGCCTTGCTGGGCTGCTGGGGGTGGTGAGTCCTCCTGGGCTGCTGCAGGTGATGGATTCTGCTTCATGGTCAACCACTGGGTCAGTTGCCACTTGTGTGTGTGTTGGAGGGTCGAAAAAGGTGGAGTCTATTGTGGGTTGTTCTGGATAGTCCGTAAATCTGAGTTTGGTTTGGTCCAAGTGTTTCCTGCAGCTGAGTCCATTTGCGAGTTTGACTACAAACACCCTACTCCCCTCTTTGGCCAAAACAATGCTGGGAAGCCACTTGGGACCTTGTCCATAGTTCAACACAAATACAGGGTCATTTATCTCAATTTCACGTGACACATTTGCGCGATCATATTCTGTTGAAGCCACCTGCTCTCTATCCGTTCGTGTAGATTAGGGTGGACCAACGAGAGCCTTGTCTTAAGTGTCCTTTTCATGAGCAGTTCAACAGCAGGAACCCCAGTGAGCGAGTGGGGTCTTGTCCGGTAACTAAACAGGACTCGGGATAAGCGAGTCTGCAGTGGGCCTTCAGTTACCCTTTTCAGGCTCTGCTTGATTGTTTGAACTGCTCATTCTGTCTGACCGTTGGACGCTGGTTTAAGTGGGGCAGACATGAAATGTTTGATCCCATTGCGGGTCATGAACTCCTTGAAGTCGGCACTGGTAAAGCACGGCCCATTGTCACTTACAAGGTCATCAGGCAGGCCATGCATGGCAAACATGGCCCGTAGGCTTTCAATGGTGGCAACGGACGTGCTTGCCGACATTATCACACAGTCAATCCATTTGGAGTACACATCTACAACCACTAAGAACATTTTTTCCAAGAATGGGCCTGCATAGTTGACATGGACCCTAGACCACGGTTTGGAGGGCCAGGACCATAAACTTAGTGGCGCCTCCCTGGGTGCATTGCTTAAATGGGAACATGTACTACATTTGTGCATGCAGGACTCTAAGTCTGCATCGATATCGGGCCACCACACTTGGGATCTGGCTGTCGCTTTCATTATTACGATGCCTGGGTGGGTGCTCTGGAGATCACTAATGAAGGTGTCCCTGCCCTTTTTTTGCATCACTACCCGATTACCCCATAGAAGGCAGTCTGCCTGTATAGACATTTCACCTTTGCGCCGCAGGTACGGCTTTATTTCTTCCTGCATCTCTAACGGGACACTGGACCAACTCCCGTGGAGCACACAATTTTTTACTAAGGACAGGAAGGGGTCCTGGCTCATCCAGGTTCTAATCTGACAGGCGGTAATAGGTGATTGTTCACTCTCGAATGCTTCTATTACCATAACTAAATTGCGGGCTGTGCCATCTCCAACCCTGTGGTGGGCAATGGCAGCCTACTGAGAGCATCGGCACAGTTTTCTGTGCCTGGCCTGTGGCGGATGGTGTAGTTGTATGCGGACAACATGAGCGCCCATCTCTGGATGTGGGCCGATGCATTCGTATTTAACCCCTTGCTTTCAGAAAAGAGGGATATAAGCGGCTTATGGTCGGTTTCCAATTCAAATTTGAGCCCGAACAGATATTGATGCATTTTCTTTACTCCGTAAACACACGCTAATGCTTCTTTTTCAATCATACTGTCGGCTCTCACAGACTTCTGGATGCACAAGCAATCGGTTGCAATTTCCCAAATTCATTAGCTTGTTGCAATACACACCCGACCCCGTACGATATCGCATCACATGCTAGTACCAAACGTTTACATGGATCGTACAACACAAGCAATTTGTTTGAACATAACAGCTTCCAAGCTTTCTCAAAGGCATTTACTTGGGTTTTACCTCATACACATTCATCTCCTTTATGCAGTAAAGAGTGCAGGGGTTCTAACAATGTGCTAAGACCCGGTAAGAAGTTACCAAAATAGTTCAGGAGTCCTAGAAACGACCGCAGCTCCGTCACGTTCTGTGGTCTTGGTGCGTTCTTGATTGCCTCCGTCTTCGAATCGGTGGCCTGATGCCGTCCGCCGTGATTCTTCTCCCCAGGAACTCCACTTCAGGCACCAGGAAAATGCATTTCGAGTGTTTTGGCCTGAGCCCCACACAATTAAGCCGTATAAGGACCTCCTCCAAGTTCTGCAGGAGTTCGACGGTGCCCCGACCCATAACCAAGATGTCGACCTGGAAGGCCATGGTGCACGGGACCAACTTCAGCAAGCTTTCCATGTTCCTCTGGAATATCGCCACGGCTGATCGAATCCCAAACGGGCAGCTGTTGTAAATGAACAGACCTTTGTGAGTGTTGATGCAGGTGAGGCCTTTTGATCATTCCTCCAGCTCTTGCGTCATGTAGGCCGAGGTCTAGTCCAGCTTCGTGAACATTTTCCCTCCCGCCAGCATCGCAAATAAGTCGTCTGCCTTTGGTAGTGGGTACTGATACTGCGGTGAGAAACAATTGATAGTAACTTTGTAATCACCACAAATTCTGATGGTGCCGTCTCCCTTGAGGACTGGAACAATTGGACTGGCCCACTCATTGAATTCGATCGGCGAAATGATGCCCTCTCGCTGCAGCCTGTCCAGCTCGATCTCCACCCTCTCTCTCATCATGCAAGGTACCGCTCTCGCCTTGTGATGGATGGGTCGCGCCCCCGGAATCAAATTGATCTGCACTTCTGCTCCTTGGAACTTCCCGATGCCTGGTTCGAACAGCGAGGGGAATTTGCTTAGGACCTGGGCACATGAAGTGTCGTCGACAGACGAAAGCGCTCGGACGTCGTCCCAGTTCCAGTGTATCTTTCCCAGCCAGCTCCTGCCGAACAGCGTGGGGCCATCGCCCAGTACCAGCCAGAGTGGTAAATCGCGCACCGCTCCATCGTAGGAGACCTTTACGCTAGCACTGCTGATTACGGAAATCAATTCCTTTGTGTACGTTCTCAGTTTAGTACGAATGGGAGTCAGGTCTGGCCTTGAAGCCTTGCTGCACCACAATTTATCAAAACTCTTTTTGCTCATTATGGACTGGCTTGCGCCTGTGTCCAGCTCCATGGACACCAGGAATCCATTTAATTCAACCTTCAGCATTATCGGGGGACACTTTGTGGTAAATCTGTGCACTCCATATGCCTCTGCCTCCTCGGTCTGAGGCTCTGGTTCGTCGTGATGCGCCGTGGATCTGTCCTCCTCTGCAACATGGTGGTTTGCAGGATTAGCAGGGTTTGCAGCTCGTCTGCACATACGTTGGAGGTGTCCCCTTGTTGCACAGCCCTTGTAAACGTATCCTTTGAAGCGGCATGAATGGAAACGATGACAAGGTGTTAATGGCTTTGTATTCACCACTCTTGATGGTGGACTCTGAGTCATCTGCGGACCTGCAGCTGCTGGCGTGCAAGTGCTGCCCTTTTTGATTTGAAAACAATGTTACTTTGTTCACAGTAATTGCAGCAGCACTAGTGTGCTGAAAATTTGTTTGGTATTGTCACTGGTGGCAATAAATGCCTGGGCAATCGCTATGGCTTTACTCAAGGTTGGGGTCTCTACAGTCAAAAGTTTGCGAAGTATTACTTCATGGCCAATGCCAAGTACAAAGAAGTCCCAGAGCATGTGCTCCAAGTGTCCTTCAAATTCGCAATGTCCTGCAAGGTGCCTTAACTCGGCGATGTAGCTCGCCACTTCCTGGCCTTCAGACTTCTTGTACATGTAGAACCGATACCTCACCATCAGAACACTTTCCTTTGGGTATAGATGCTCCCAGACCAGTGTGCACAACTCATCGTATGATTTGTATGTGGGTTTCGCTGGAGCGAGCAGGCCATACGTTGGTGCCCTGCAAACAGTGAGGAGGATCGCCCTTCATTTGGCAGCATTCACTTCTCCTTCCAGCTCGTTGACCATGAAGTATTGGTCGAGTCACTCCACGAAGGTTTCCCAATCATCTCCCTCCGAAAATTTCTCCAGGATGCTCACGGTTCTCTGCATTTTTGCGGTGGGGTTCGTCATCTGTATCTCATCGCCAGTTATGTCTTGAATAAAGAGTCAGGCTAGATGCTGCAAGCTCAAAGTAAGGTGTGACCGTAGTCCTTTATTACAGATCTCAGAGTGCCTCTCCAGTCTGTGAGGCCTCTTTATACACAGGTGCTCCCAAGGGATTGTGGGATCCCTTGGGACTCCAGGGGATAAGCCCTCTGATGCTTAGACATGGTATTTACAGGTTTACATACATAACAATATAAAGAGACCTCAATAAACAATAAAATGCTGACTCCCCTCCCACCTTCAGTGGGTAAATGCACCATGAGCTGGAGTATTAGTGGGTATGTAGAAGCATACCCCAGAGTGAGTTTCTTTGGAAGGAAGATGAGCAAAGAGGAGAAAATCAGGAAAAAAGAATATCAATGCCAATCTCAATACTAAAACCATTATACATGCCTCACAGAGCAATGAAACATAATACCCCCAATCATGAAGGATCAAATCTGGCTGTGCACTACATAAGGCGTCTAATTATACATGGTGAAAAAATAATTCTCAATTCAACCACAAGAAGGAGTCTTTTAGTCTCAGATATTTTTTGGAAAATGCACAGTTCTTTTCAAGTCAAGCTTAAAACTTGAGTTTAGTGTCAGACAGTCAAGAAAGCAAATGAAATATTGAGATGTATAGCTAAGATAAGGGTAAATCAAACTTGTATCTTGCCTGAGAATTTTTGGAGGATGTAACTAGTAGAGTGGACAAGGGGGAGCCAGTGGATGTGGTGTGTTTAGACTTTCAAAAGGCTTTTGACAAAGTCCCACATAAGAGTATAGTGTGCAAAATGAAAGCACATGGCATTGGGGGTAATGTACTGACATGGATACAGACTGGTTGGCAGACAGGAAGCAGAGAGTAGGAATAAACAGGTCCTTTTCAGAATGGCAGGCTGTGACTAGTGGGGTACGGCAAGGTTCAGTGCTGGGACCCCAGCTATTTACAATATACATTAATGATTTAGACAAAGGAATTGAATGTAATATCTCCAAGTTTGCAGATGACACTAAGCTGGGTGGCAGTGTGAGCTGTGAGGAGGATGCTACGAGGCTGCAGGGTGACGTGGACAGGTTAGGTGAGTGGGCAAATACATGGCAGATGCAGTATAATGTAGATAAAGGTGAGGTTATCCACTTTGGTGGTAAAAACAGGAGGGCTGATTATTATCTGAATAGTGACAGATTGGTAAAGGGGGAGGTGCAACGAGACCTGGGTGTCATGGTACATCAGTCATTGAAGGCTGGCATACAGGTGCAGCAGGTGGTGAAGAAGACAAATGGCATGTTGGTCTTCATAGCGAGAGGATTTGAGTATAGGAGCAGAGAGGTCTCACTACAGTTGCACAGGGTCTTGGTAAGGCCACACTTGAATATGGTGTACAGTTTTGGTCTCCTAATCTGAGGAAGGACATTCTTGCTATTGAGGGAGTGCAGCCAAGGTTCACCAGACTGGTTCCTGGGATGACAGGACTGACATATGAAGAAAGACTGGATCGACTAGGCTTGTATTCAATGGAATTTAGAAGAATGCGAGGAGTTAGATATAGTCCTTACTACTAGGGGGATGAAGGGCTTATGGCGGGAAAGCAGGAATGGGGTACTGAAGTTGCATGTTCAGCCATGAACTCATTGAATGGCGCTGCAGGCTCGAAGGGCCGAATGGCCTACTCCTGCACCTATTTTCTATGTTTCTATGTTTCTATCTCATAGAAACATATAAAATTCTGATGGGATTGACAGGTTAGATGCAGGAAAAATGTTCCCGATGTTGGGGAAGTCCAGAACCAGGGGTCACAGTCTAAGGATAAGGGATAAGGCATTTAGGACCGAGATGAGGAGAAACTTCTTCACAGAGTTGTGGGCATGTGGAATTCTCTAGCACAGAAAGTTGTTGGGGCCAGTTCGTTAGATATATTCAAAAGGGAGTTAGATATGGCCCTCATGGCTAAAGGGATCAAGGGTATGGAGAGAAAGCAGGAATGGGGTACTGAAATGCATGATCAGCCATGATCATATTGAATGAGGGTGCAGGCTTGAAGGGCCAAATGGCCTTCTCCTGCACCTATTTTCTATGTTTCTATGTTTCTATGAGTGAGACCTAATCTGGAGAACCGTGTTCCAGAAAGGATGTAAAATTGTTGGAGGAAGTCCAAAGGAGGCCCTAGCGAAGTTAGACTTCTGAGTTATGAGGAAGTATTGTCTATGCTGGGACTTTACTCTCTCGAAAGAAGAACTTGAGAAAGGTCTTTAAGATTTTCAAGGATATGGAGAAATTAGATCCAGGAAAGTTATCCTGTTGGGTACAGGACCTGAGGACTAGGAGATACAGTTAAATGTTAAAGAAAATAGAAAATGTAGGCAATTTATTGGTAAAAAGAGTGATAGAATTATGGAACAGATTATAGTAGAGGAGAGGAGTTGCTGGAACAGAAAACCATAGCAATGCTTAAGAAGGGACTGGATGAATTTCTGACAGTAAATGGAATTCAGGATTTTGGGAGGAATTTGAATTCCCCTCACCTGATGTGAATGGGCAGTTAAAATGGAACGGGAGATAAACCCGCTGGCCACCAGGTCCAAACCTGACAACTGTCATTTTAAATGGCAGGCTTCAAGGACACCAGCCAAAATCACAGGCTCATTCATTAAATATGTAGACCGGGTCCCAATGATACCATCGGGACATGACTGCCATTTTACTATTACTGCGCGAGAAAGCAGCTGTAACTTTCCTGCCGGGCTAAACGCAGGCCGGCGGAGGCTGATCACGGTGCGAAGAGGCCCCTCAAAATAAATGTCGTTTGTTCAGAGCAGGAATACTCCTGCAAGTCACACAAGGAAAGTGTAGGCTTCGGCTGCCCCAGACCACCCACCCTCCTCCCCTTCCCTTCCAAAATGATTGAACGCCCTGCAGCCCTCGGGGAAACACACCTTGGGCCCGACCGGCAGCCTCAGAGTTGGACTTTAACAGATAGGCAACTGCTGCCGGCAGCATGCTAATGAGGCCCAGCCATTAAAATCAAGTGTGCCTTCCGGTTCCACTGCCAAATGGGTCAGCCACTCACCAGGCGACTTTCCCATCTGAGAAATAAAATTCCGCCCCATTGGTTCTAGAGTCACAGTATAGAACCTGATATGCAGTTTGGGAAGGGAGTTTGGAAGGATAGGCTCGATAGAACAATGATACCTAAAACATTACTATGTTGCTACATTTTCATGTAAATTAAAATCTTTTAATTACCTTTCGTCTGGTGAATTGGTATCTACGACCTTTTTGTCTGGATGTTTTACTTTTTTTGAAAGGTTTTGTTTCGAAGTTTCTGGGGAAAGAATGTGCATGAATGTCAATCAAGTAAACCTGCTAGGAGACATATGTAGAAATGATGTCTATGTTTCTATATTTTCTATGAATCAAATCTGCCATCAATTTCTAAAGTTCTCTGTTACCCTCATTAACTCTCTGATCTAGGCATGGAATTCCACATGTATTACTTTACAGTAGGCCTTCCTTGCCCATCCTCAAAAGTACAGGTACTATTATAAACTACTTTCTGCATTGCACAGCTGTCTGGGAGATGGTGAAGGTGGTGCTTACCGCCATCGTCATCTCCGCTTTCTGAGCTGCAATCACAGCTCTGGATGGTCTGCTGCCCATGCCCCAAACAGGTTGTCCCTCCTCACTCGAATCTGCTGGAGGACCTCCAGCTCACAGTCATGACAATTTTCTGCCTGGCGCCCAGAAGTGGCCCTTGCTGCCATTGTACCTTCCTTTTGTGGTGCCTCACCCCTTTAAGCTACTGGAGGACAGCAAGGGTCATTTCTGGGCATCAGGTAGGAAATTCCATGGCAGCGAGCCGGCGGACTGCATTAGCACAAGGTTTTCCATCCCCACTGCAAAACGCCAATCCCTTGCAGGACTCCAACGTGAAAGCCGTCCAAAATTATTTTAAAGACTTAACCCCAGAAAATGAGCTGAGGTGAGCAGAGCACTGGGCAGAAGTCCTACTAACCACGTTGCTGCTAGTGTTACAGCCAAGCGGAAAAGCTGGGGTGGATTCTGTTGTCAAACTAAACTAAACACAACTATCATGCCCAAGATATGGGATTTGTGCACCGTTCATAAATGGTACTATACTATAGATGAATGTACCCAACCTCCATTAACAATACAACTTATCTTGCTTCAAGTATTAGCTCCTATGCTGTTACACCCAGTAGTACTACAGGAGCAGGACTTAACATGGAGACATAAATCAGGCATGCAGTAATGTATGAGAGAGAATTTTAGCTTTTACCATTTACCCTGTGCTTGTAAAACAGTTGAAAAATAAACAAGCTGCACAGTACCACATGCAAGTGAATTGTCAGCTTAACTGGTGTACAGCTGTGTGTGTTCAGGAGTTGGCACAACAATGTATATAAAGCACACAGTGCTGGATGTGAATGATATGTCGGTTTTCAGTGTACACTGCTCTTTCTGCTTTCATATTTTGTCCACAGTAAATAGTTCTAGGGTGTTTGTACCAGGCATGACCTCCTGTACTTCATTTGTCTATCTTCACTTTACCAAATATAATACCATCCCAAACTCCACAATAGCTAAGCTTGGCTCATCAGATTCATGCAACTGCATATTACAGAGTATAAATCCATCTGCTCGATATATGTAGTGACAACATAACTTGACAAGATATCCTCTAAACACTATTTTTTTATCCATTCAGGGGATGTGGGCATCGCTGGCAAGGCCAGCATTTATTGCCCATCCCTAATTGCCCTTGAGAAGATGGTGGTGAGCCACCTTCTTGAACCGCTGCAGTCCTTGTGGTGAAGGTACTCCCACAGTACTTTAGGGAGAGAGTTCCAGGATTTTGACCCGTTGGCTGTGAAGGAACAGTGATATATTTCCAAGTCAGGATGGTGTATGACTTGGAGTAGATCTTGCAGGTGATGGTGTTCCTATGCATCTGCTGCCCTTATCCTTCTAGGAGGTAGAAGTCGAGGGTTTGAAAGGTGCTGTTGAAGAAGCCTTGGCGAGTTACTGCAGTGCATTTTGTAGATGGTACTAATTATTTCTAATTAAACTAAATAGGTTTAAAACGGCATTTATGATTACAAAAAAAAGGAACAGAGGAAATCTTCACTGATGGATTTATGATGCCATTGCAAAAATCAACAAGAGGAACCATTACCCTTATTTCTGCAAATGATCGTTAACAGCAACAGCACAGAGATAAAAGGTTACATCATAATAATTACCTTCTTTCGTATAACTGACAGATGCTAATTCTGGATTAATGCTTGGTTGCTGAGGATGGATTCTCAAGTTTCCTACAATAATAAAAAAATGTTTAAAATTCTATTCATAATTTCAATTAAAAAAGTGGTTTTAGAACAATCTAACAGTATCTAAATAGATAGAGGTCTAGAATGTCAATTGAAGCTGGGGTGTTGAATTATGAAAGTTAAAGGGTGCTTTCAAAAGTTACAAAGAAGTATTGTGTAGAGCATTAGCAAATCAAACCTCTAACTGAACCAATTACACTCAGAACTTTTCTGTTTAGATCCCTGTGCATTTCAGTTATTAATGCTTCCGGATCATTGAATAAAACATTGGTATAGATTCTGAGGCATTTCACCAATCATAAGCTGTCAGAGGTGCATTTGTCCCAGAAATTGCCGGTAACTTGAATTGTTAATATTGATTGTATATCTTTTGGAGGGCAGCGATGGCCTTGCATTATAAATGTTTTGTTAGCAAAGTGTTACACGCTGCTTCTAGAGTCTCTCTCGGGCAAAACATCAGTTGCTTTTGGCTGTAATTTATTCTACTTGGAAGGAAATATCGGTTTCGGTGGGTATTTAGAGGGACGTGACTCGAAAGGGTTAAGTGGCTACAGCTTTGGCTGGAGCAGGTTGTACCATAAAATTAAACTATTTTTAGACTAACAGGTGCAGCAGGACTAACAGTCATGAATATCCTGTCATTGCAAACCAAAGAAGAAACAGTGAGACATGAAACTTGCTATCTTATTATTCGCTCCATAGCTTATTATTTGTCATATTATAATTCCTTTTAATAGGTTCTAGTGTTAATCTTTGCCAGAATGCATTTTAGTATTAAGCTTTGTTGAACCACAGTTACATTTATTCCTTTAGTAATTAGTAAAAAGATTGATGTTTAAGCTAGGGTTTCTTTACAGTTAGAACTATCGTTAGTTTCAAGATCCATAGTGTAATATAGAGCACCCCCTAGTGGACAACTACTCACCTAGTGGACTACTGCTTCACCAAGTAGGCAACAGTGGTAATACAACTATTGATGGAAATTATAAAAGGATCACATGGCAAGGTCACATGACAAGTTCCTGCCGAGCCATCTTGTGTGTACTGTACTGAGGGATGTCGTAAAGAATATATCGCACTGGCGATGAGGATAGGATAATCAGATTCTCTAGCTGAAATTTGTATTGGTGGATGATACTGCCAAACAACAGAGAGACCTTGAGAGGATCTTTGTTTTGCAGCACAACTAAAAATCCAAGTTAAATTACAAGCACACTTGTCTGAACTGCCAGAATACCTATGGTCGCAGCCGTGAGAATAATAGGGCGCTTGGGTGAGTTCCATTGTGAACGAGAGACTTTCGGAGCATATGTGGAGCAGCTAGAAATGTTTTCACCGTGAATAGTATCATTGAAGTCTTCGATGATGAAAACAATAACACCGGGTGGTGTTAGAAAGAAAATGGGCTATTTTTTTGACTGAAGCAGGCCCTGAGGTGCATGAAATCCTGAAAAATGTGTTTGTTCCTGCCAAGCTGAAGAGCGCGCCACTGATGGAGATTCTGCATTACAATCCTGAACCCCTGGTAATTGCTGAAAGTTATCGTTTTGGAACACAAAATCAATTAACTGATGAAAGTATCAGTGAGTACATTGTAGCTTTAAAAAAGCTATCGATTCACTGTCATTTCGGAAACTTTCAGGACCGAGCATTGCGTGACCACTTTGTTTGTGGGATGAAAAATGAAGCAATCAGAAGAAAGTTGTTGACAACATCTAACTTGACTTTTGATTTAGCTTGTCAGACAGCTATCTCGATGGATATTAACTGAAAAATACTCTCGAGAATTTCGCGCCATTTTCAGTCATCAGACAACTGAGGTGAATCGCCTGCAGGTTAGAAGTAAAACATAGAAACATAGAAACATAGAAAATAGGTGCAGGAGTAGGCCATTCTGCCCTTCAAGCCTTCCCCGCCATTCAATAAGATCATGGCTGATCATTCCTTTAGTACCCCTTTCCTGCTTTCTCTCCATACCCCTTGATCCTCTTAACCGTAAGGGCCATATCTAACTCCCTCTTGAATATATCCAGTGAACTGGCATCAACAACTCACTGCGACAGGGAATTCCATAGGTTAACAGCTCTCTGAGTGAAGAAGTTTCTACTTATCTCAGTTCTAAATGGCCTACCTCTTATCCTAAGACTATGTCCCCTGGTTCTGGACTTCCCCAACATCGGGAACATTCTTCCCGCATCTATCCTGTCCAGTCCTGTCAGAATCTTATATGTTTCTATGAGATCCCCTCTCATCCTTCTAAACTCCAGTGAATAAAGGCCCAGTTGATCCAGTCTCTCCTTACATGACAGCCCAGCCATCCCTGGAATCAATCTGGTGAACCTTCGCTGCACTCCGTCAATAGCAAGAACGTCCTTTCTCAGACTAGACCACAAAAACTGAACACAATATTCCAGGTGAGGCCTCACTAAGGCCCTGTACAGCTGCATTAAAACTTCCCTGCTTCTATATTCAAATCCCCTAGCTATGAAGGCCAACATACCATTTGCCTTCTTTACCGCCTGCTGTACCTGTGTGCCCGCTTTCAGTGACTGATGAACCATGACACCCAGGTCTCGTTGCACCTCCCCTTTTCCTAGTCTGCCACCATTCAGATAATATTCTGCCTTCGTGTTTTTGCCCCCAAAATGGATAACCTCACATTTATCTACATTATACTGCATCTGCCATGTATTTTCCCACTCACCTAACCTGTCCAAGTCACCCTGCAGCCTCTTAGCATCCTCCTCACAGCTCACACCACCACCTAGTTTAGTGTCATCCGCAAACTTGGAGATATTACACACTATTCCTTCATCTAAATCGTTAATGTGTATTATAAAGAGCTGGGGTCCCAGCACTGACCCTGCGGCACTCCACTAGTCACTGCCTGCCATTCTGAAAAGGACCCGTTTATCCCGACTCTCTGCTTCCTGTCTGCCAACTAGTTCCCTATTTACATCAGTATATTACCCCCAATACCATGTGCTTTGATTTTGCACACCAATTTCTTGTGCGGGACCTTGTCAAAAGTCTTTTGAAAGTCCAAATACACCACATCCACTGGTTCTCCCTTGTCCACTCTGCTAGTTACATCCTCAAAAAATTCCAGAAGATTCGTCAAGCATGATTTCCCTTTCATAAATCCAAGCTGACTTGGTCCGATCCTGTCACTGCTTTCCAAATGCGCTGCTGTTTCATCCTTAATGATTGATTCCATCATTTTCCCCACTACTGATGTCAGGCTAACTGGTCTATAATTACCCGTTTTCTCTCTCCCTCCTTTTTTAAAAAGTGGTGTTACATTAGCTACCTTCCAGTCCACAGGAACTGATCCAGACTCGATAGACTGTTGGAAAATGACCACCAATGCATCCACTATTTCTAGGGCCACGTCCTTGAGTACTCTGGGATGCAGACTATCAGGCCCCGGGGATTTATCAGCCTTCAATCCCATCAATTTCCCTAACACAGTTTCCCGCTTTATAAGGATATCCTTCAGTTCCTCCTTCTCACTAGACCCAAAGTCCCCTAGTACCTTCGGAAGGTTATTTGTATCTTCCTTCGTGAAGACAGAACCAAAGTATTGGTTCAGTTGGTCTGCCATTTCTTTGTTCCCCATTATAAATTCACCTGAATCCTACTGCAAGGGACCTACGTTTGTCTTTACTAATCTTTTTCTCTTCGCATATTTATAGAAGCTTTTGCAGTCAGTTTTTATATTCCCTGCAAGCTTCCTTTCATACTCTATTTTCCCCCTCCTAATTAAACCCTTAGCCCTCCTCTGTTGAATTCTAAATTTCTCCCAGTCCTCAGGTTTGTTGCTTTGTCTTGCCAATTTATATGTCTCTTCCTTGGCTTGAACACTATCCTTAATTTCCTTTGTTAGCCATGGTTGAGCCACCTTCCCAGTTTTATTTTTACTCCAGACAGGGATGAACAATTGCTGAAGTTTATCCATGTGATCTTTAAATGTTTGCCACTGCTTATCCACCGTCAACCCTTTGAGTATCCTTTGCCAGTCTATTCTAGCCAATTCACGCCTCATACCGTCGAAGTTACCTTTCCTTAAGTTCAGGACCCTAGTTTCCGAATTAACTTTGTCTCTCTCCATCTCAATAAGGAATTCTACCATATTATGGTCACTTTTCCCCAAGGGGCCTCGCACAACAAGATTGCTAATTAGTCCCTTCTCATTACACCTCACCCAGTCTAGGATGGCCAGCTCCCTGGTTGGTTCCTCGACACATTGGTCTAGAAAACCATTTCTAATACACTCCAGGAAATCCTCCTCCACCGCATTGCTACCAGTTAGGTTAGCCCAATCAATGTGTAGATTAAAGTCGCCCATGATTACTGCTGTACCTTTATTGCACACATCCCTTATTTCTTGTTTGATGCCGTCCCCAACCTCACTACTACTATTTGGTAGTCTATACACAACTCCCACTAGCGTTTTCTGCCCTTTGGAATTCCGCAGCTCCACCCAATCCGATTCCACAAAAGGCAGTTGAGCTTCAAGGCTTCAGCAACAGCCCAAGGAAGTCATGCTATTGATGTCTGGGACAACACATTGCTCAAAGCTGTCCATATGTGAAGGCAGAGTGTTTCTTCTGCAAGAAAACTGCGCATCTTGCAAAGGCACGCTGACTGAAGAATAAACCGATGTTCAATGCTATAAGTAAAATTCGCGAGAGACTACATAGCATTGAAGAGAAGCTACAGCATAAGGAAATTCTGGAATACACATCATCAGGAGCACGAGGGTATCTAATAATGATTCATGAATATCATCATCCAAATAGACCTTGCAGGAACCAGGATACCCCTGGAAATTGACACTGGTGCATCTGTGAGCATAGTACCGGAATCACTATATCTCGACAAGTTGAATGATTTTCCACTGGATAAGTCATAGATAGAGCTGTGAGGCTCCTCAGGAGAGCAAATCCCTATTGTAGGATGTATCACCAGTGAAAAAAAAAGATCGGTCTTAGAGCTTGCCTCTCCTGTAGTGGCAGGAGACAAGCCTGCCTTAATAGGTAGAAATTGGTTGGGATCACTGAAGCTGGATTGGAATGAGATTTGCATCTAAGGATGATGTCATCAAGCAGTATCTGAAGGTGTTCCGTGAAACAAGCAGTCTGATCCAAGGCGTCAAGGTGAGTGTCAGAGCACAGAAGGACGCTGGACCAGTTTACTGCAAGCCACGTCCTATACCATACACACTCAAGGAGAAAGTTGAGCAAGAACTCAAAAGATTAGAAACTGAGAACATTATATAAGAACATAAGAAGTAGGAACAGGAGTAGGCCATATGACCCCTCGAACCTGCTCCGCCATTTAATACGATCATGGCTGATCCAATCATGGACTCAGGTCCACTTCCCTGTCCGCTCCCTATAACTCCTTATCATTTGAGAAACTGTCTATTTTTGTCTTAAATGTATTTAATGTCCCAGCTTCCACAGCTCTCTGAGGCAGCGAATTCCACAGATTTACAACCCTCTCAGAGAAGAAATTTCTCATCATCTCAGTTTTAAAAGGGTGGTCCCTTAGTCCAAGATTATGCCTTCTAGTTCTAGTCTCCCCTATCAGTGGAAACATCCTCTCTACATCCACCTTATCAAGCCCCCTCATAATCTTATACGTTTCGATAAGATCACCTCTCAATCTTCTGAATTTCAATGAGTAGAGCCCAACCTACTCAATCTTTCCTCATAAGTCAACCTCCTCATCTCCGGAATCAACCTAGTGAACCTTCTCTGAACTGCCTCTAAAGCAAGTATATCCTTTTGTTAATATGGAAACCAAAACTGCACGCAGTATTCCAGGTGTGGCCTTACCAATACCCTGTATAGCTGTAGCAAAACTTCCCTGCTTTTAAATTCCATCCCCTTTGCAATAAAGGCCAAGATTCCATTGGCCTTCCTGATCACTTGCTGTACCTGCATACTATCCTTTTGTGTTTCATGCACAAGTACCCCCAGGTCCCGCTATACTGCAGAACTTTGTAATCTTTCTCCATTTAAATAATAACTTGCGCTTTGATTTTTTTCTGCCAAAGTGCATGACCTCACACTTTCCAACATTATACTCCAACTGCCAAATTTTTGCCCACTCACTTAGCCTCATATGAGGCTATCTCTAATTAAAGCAGGCCTGCACTAGTTAAAGACAGTCTGCACCTCTTAAAGGGAAGATGACTTCTGCCTGCAAAATATGCTGGAACTGCTTGTGAATGCAAGTATTATAAACAAGAAGACTGAGCAATGGCTCAACAGGCCAGAGAAAAGGCTTCAAGCTTCTCAAATGCAGCACTGGAGGTGTTTTTTTCCAGGAGGTCCAGGACAAAGAAGCCCACTTGATTGGTACACCATCCACAACCTTCAACATTCACTCCCTCCAGCACCAGCGCACCATGTCTGCAGTGTGTACTATCTACAACATGCACTGTAGTGTGGAACTCCTTCACGGCAAACGAGCCAAAGGTGGGCAGAGGAAACGTTACAAGGACACCCTCAAAGCCTCCCTGATAAAGTGCAACATCACCACTGACACTTGGGAGTCCCTGGGCAAAGACTGCCCTAAGTGGAGGAATTGCATTCGGGAGGGCGCTGAGCACCTCGCGTCACATCACCGAGAGCATGCAGTGGGTAAGCGCAGGCAGCGGAAAGAGCATGAGGCAAACCAGTCCCATCCGCCCTTTTCCTCAGTGACTATCTATCGGGAATGAAGTTCTCATATTGGACTGTTTAGTCACCTAAGGACTCATTTTTAGAGTGGAAACAAGTCGTCCTCGATCCCGAAGGACTGCCTATGATGATGCACTGTAGCAATTCATCAAGGCTTCTTCGGCAGCACCTCCCAAACTCTCACCTCTACCATCTAGAAGGTCGAGGACACCACCACCTCCACGTTCCCCTCCAAGATATACATCATTCTGACCTGGAAATATATCACTGTTCCTTCATAGTTGCTGGATCAAATTCCTGGAAGTCCCTCCCTAACAGTACTGTGGGAGTACCTTCACCACATGGACTGCAGTGGTTCAAAAAGGCAGCTCACCACCACCTTCTCAAAGGCAATTAGGGATGGGCAATAAATGCTGGCCTTGACAGTGATGCCCACATCTTGGAACAAATTAAAACAAAACCTACAAGGTTAAAGACCAAGAGCTGGAAAGTGAGATTACGCTGATTAGCTCTTTTTTGGCCGGCACAGGCACAATAGGATGAATGGCCTCCTTCTGTGCTGTAAACTTCTATAATTCTTATGATTCAAAAAATAAATTCCTATTACCATGCATCTAGTGTCAGCAGAATAAATAATTCTAATCAACAGGAAAATGAAAATGTGACACAACAGCTATTCTATACATTACCCAGAAATGGTAGAAGCCGATTGTATTCCAGCCATGTCCGGATAAAGGGAAATGTGGAAATGATCAGACCTGTAGAATAATGACAGTATTAGATTGAGTTAGCTAATTTAAAAAGTATGATTTTAAAATTAATCATCAGCGAGCCAGGTCATCTCACACAACTTTATCTATTCCTAATATTAATCGTTTAAATTTTATTTTTTTAATTTGTGACAAGAGTGGGTGAAGGGGATCGCTGGGAATGCAGTTTGATTTTAGCTGAAGGAACAGAAAGATTGGGATTGGTATCAATCGAATGCTATAAAGAATCCTCTTTCCTTTCTTCTACTCTTTGGGCTAGAATTTCGGTTTTCAGCGAAAACGATAGTTTTACGCAAAAATTTGCGTTTTCGCTTCGTGACTATTTTTAGGCCCGATTTTCAGCCTTTAATTTGCGCATCGGTAAAATTCGGCATTGCACAAGGATTCGCGGCGCAAACCGCAAATTTCGACAACTTTAGTCCGCAACCGATAGTGCTGCGAGAGAGGCCTTGGCGAGAGAGGCAAACAAAAAGAATTGCAAAAAAAACATTCACAAAACATTCACAAACCCTTTACCTATTAAATCACTGGAGAAGAATTAAAAAATAAAAACTTTAACTTACCTTTTTTGCAGGTCTTCAGGCTGCTGGCAGGGCTGCACCACAGCTTTTACCCTGTCAGTATTCTGGGCGTAGAATACAGGTCCCGAGAGAGCCAAAGTCCGATTGCAAGCGCTATTTCCGGTGTTGCAGGTCGACACGCCTTTCCCCGGCGGTATGTGGCAGCGCCGCCACAAAAAGGTACCTTGAAGATCCCGCCGACTGGTTTTCGCCGCAGAGGGTCAAATTGCAGCCAAAACCCGGTCGCAAAGTTGTCGAAATTCTAGCCCTCTGTCTTTCGTTCTCTCAACCCCTCTAACACACCATTTCCATACTTTCATTTCCCATAGGAGCATATCCTTGATTTTCTCTATTTGAATTATCTAGATCTGAAGCATTAATGGAATGTTAGGTCGAAACACAGGATTCCAGTACAATCTGTAGTAATGTGTCCATTTTCTTTCATTTATAATCCTGATTTAATGGGATGGGAATAAGAAATAAAGTTGTGAAGCAACTAGTTAGAATTCAATCCCTTTCAGGGAACAAACAGAACTAGACCGAAGCAGAAGGGCAAAACAGATTAATAGCATATCATTTCAATATTTTTAAGGATCATAAAAGCTGTTGCAGATCTTAAACCCAAATATAGCTTTTCAGGAAATATGAGCATGTCAGGCATATTTAATGCAATAGTACATTTTCTTTCACCCAAAAATTGTCTGAGATCAGCAGTCAAGGCAGAACTACTCAACTTATACTTCATAAATAACAACCCATTTTTCATCAAACCACTGTTCTACTGAACCTGCTATTATCAACCCACTCTAATCAACAACGCAACTCGCTCTTGTTAATCAGCATCCCCAATCCACCCACCCACTCTAACCGGCATACCCCCAGCCTAACCACTCTAATCAGTCATCTCACTGCACCTACTCAAAGTGATGCTTCCAATAATCCATTTTAATTGCAAATCTAGCTCTAACATACATTATTTAGCAGCCCCAGTCTTATCCATACTAATCAGCAACCCCAGCTCCAACCTACATTAAACAGCAGCTCCAGTCCTCTCCCCATTCAAAACAAGGTCCCTAACCGGCCAACTCAATGGGGCTATAACTAGAAAACCTGGCAAGTTGAATGTGAGTCATAGAATTACTGTCATACAAATTTGATGCAGAGGGGGACTAAATGAGGCACTTTAAAGGCTAGAGTGCTTGACAAATTCATATGAATATTCTCTGTCTGCTTTTAATGGGTTAATGGCTCCATTAAAGCAGCACGCAGAAGAATGTCGAATGAATTTTTTCTTCAGGCCTCTGCTTATTGCCAAACATTTTAAATCGATGACCACTGGTTACTGACTCACAGAGGAAACAGTTTCTCTCTACTTGCTCAATAACCTGTGGAACTGGATTTGAATTCAGTTCAGACAGAGAGAAATTAAAGATTCAATCACCGATGCCTGTTAAGCGAAATGAGTTTGGGCTAGTCTTAGTTCTGCTCCCAGGGGGCAAGTATTCAAAGTGTAGGTTTATTGTCAAAATTGCTCAAAATGTGAGCTTGAAAGAACAATAACCAATAAATCACAATATTATGGAATTAATTCCTAAGAATTCATAGCAAACAATGCGAGACAACTTACAGTTGCATACCAACAGGATAAAACAATGCATTGTGGAGGTCTGCAACTAAAAACAAATACGTGTATTTGCAAATAGCAGCCTCCTGTTTATTGGAATTTAGTGCTATTTACAATGAATAGGAAATACAAATCTGTAAACTGGAGGAATCTGCTGTCTTGTGTAATTAGCTCCTATGAGACTTTCTTTTCGTGATCAGCTCACAATCAGCATCTAGGAAGGAGCAGGAGCTCAATCCTCATTCTAATATAAATAAAAGTTGTTGTTGTTGTTGATATATATAAATAAACAGAAAATGCTGGAAATACTCAGCAGGTCAGGCAACATCTGTGGAGAGAGAAACAGAGTTAACGTTTCAGGTCAGTGACCTTCAGTCAGAACTCATTCTATTCTATTCTCTTGTAGTAATGGCTGACTGAGTCCATTGCTCGAATTTGTCTTTACCCCAAAATGAAACATAAAAACTCTTCAGGATTCCTCTTAACAGGTAGGACTTTTTAAACTTTAAGTGGGAGATATAGCAGGGAGAAATGCTATACATTAAACTTTGCCCTACAGTCCTACTTTTAAGAGAGCTAGGGGGAGAGATTTGTGCCTCCCGATAGCATCCCCGGTGGCGCTAATGGGGCATAAATGACTCTTCGCCCGCGGAACAGCACCGCTAACAACTCCCGCTAAATCCCAGCGACCGATTTTCGTCCTGAAACAAAAATTCGGGAGCGACCCCATAGGTTGCGCTGGGCGATGACAGTGACAGCTTCAGGGGGCGTGTGCATGGCGACCGGCCGCTCACAGAGCACTAGTCAAAGGGTAGGTATATTAAAAATTGGCTGACGTCGCAGCCCATTGCCATCTTGAACGCAAGGTCCGTGCTACGATCTGGTGGCCCGGCACTCTGCTTGATGGCACGGCACCCCACCCCCCCCCACCCCCCTAGTGGTCCAGGTAGGGCCCCGCAGAGTCTGCAGCTTGGCCCTTCCCTTTATTGAAGGGGAGGGCTCCTCCTAAACGGCAACGCTGTGCCCCTCCCCGCTCCCTCTGTTTCCGCCCCCTTAGCGCCCCAGAGAAGAAGTGCAGCATGTTTTTTTTTTACTCCACGTCCTCTCAGGGACGTAAACCCCAATTTCGCGAGCGGGGCGGGACTTCTGTGCCTGGCACTGGAACTCCCGCCCTGCAGATATTACTGTCCCCAAACGGGGTGCTCCGCAATTTCTGCCCCATAATCTAAGCTAAGTGTAATCAAAAAAGTACTTCAATCCTTTGATTACATTTCAAAAATGTTGCCGGATTCTTAAACAACAATAGAACAATAGAATCTGAATGCAGATTATTGTACCTACCTAATGCACCTGCACCGAGAAAGATGCCACCCACTGCATCACCCCCACAATAACTGGAGACTCCCAAGATGATACAGCCTGCCACGATGGATATGACAGAGCAGGATACCCGCAGGCAGTAGAACTGGTTGAGACTAACGGCGTTCATTCACTTCTCAGTTCAAATCCATACAGGACCCCGAGCCTAGCATATAAATTTCATTCAAATGTGTTCAGTTGCATATTTCACGTTTAGTTTGGGTCAGTAGTAGTCCTGCAGTGTGAGAGCCTGATCCTTATAAAAGTTTTACATTGAACAAGTATCACCTTACCACTCAAGAGTTCATGATCGGGCTTCCTCATTGCTGGATATATATATACCCAAGTTTAAGATGGAAATTGATCTGTCCCGTATCAGAGCTTTATAGTTAAAGGCTTATATCCCTTACAATGGTGTATCTCTCTAGTGCAAATTACCCAGTCAACAACCAGTGGCAGAACCAGCTTCCTCTTCTGTACTGATTGATAAAGAGAACTTATAATCAGTTAATAAAATCTTCTCTGATTAATTGCCTCTCTTTTTCCAACATTACTTCTCCTGTTATATAACCTTAGATTACATTGTGTCTTCACTGGAAGCTGTTGAGGCGAGTGAGTGCTGCACAACATTGTTTCCATTTCACCTGACCTCGAAACTATAACTTTATTCTCAGCTTACTCATAGCTCCAGGGAAGTCCACGCAATCCAGCCTGTTTTTCTTTAAGCCACACACTGTAAATGCTGAAGCATTAAAACTACCCAGATGTCAGAAGTAGCTTTATTGCAATAATATTAGCCTTGTACACACTAATAAAAGATATTAACAATGTAATTCCTGGGGCCAGAGAATGTAGAGAGTGGGCGCATTGTCCATCCAGGACTAGTACTCAGGCGGAATCCACTTTTGTTACATTTCTGGCCAATTTAACTCCCCCACCCCCACAAACTGCAGCCAGGTGAGCCTTCCTTCTGCCCCGCTAATGTCACGGAGGTGTGTCGGTGAGTTCCTGGGCTATGCTAGGAATTTAGTCAATTACGCACTTGTAAGGCCTCAATAGAACTCTTACCAGCATTGAGCGAGCAAAAATTCATTTAAGGCCCCAGGAAAAGCCCCAAAAGGCAACAAGACAAAGATAATCAATCCCAGAGCCAGTCACAATCAGCTTGAGGGCCAGAGGAGATAATGTGCCAACGGTGTTTATAACTAAATGCTGTTGACAGTTGTTGGGGAGATTTCCCAGCCATTGTGCCTGAAGAATGTTCAGTTCCAAGGCATATAGAAGAAAAAATGGGGCAAAGACCTCTTGCATAGGTCTGCACTTCCAGTACATTGCCTAGGATTTCCAGGGCTTCCAATGGAACATAACTGGACCAAGTGGAGCATCGCCCAAAGAACCTGACGTGGTGCTTACACTGGGGCTCTCCACAGGCCAGACCAGAATTTTACCAATTGCCACCCCAAACCCCCTCTCACCCTCTCCCTCCAGATAGTCAAAGGGCCTGGGGCATTCTGGACACTGTTCATCAGCAGCGGAAAAAATGCCCTGATGCCTATTGTGTATCTGTAAAGCATGCACTCCCATGTTCCGCCACCAGGGAGCTCATCCCCTGAAGTCCCAAGGGATCCCAGCATCCCTTGGGAGCACTGTATATAAGTATGCCCCCAAGGCCTGTTCTTCACTCTGGAGTGTCTTATTAAAGACTGAGGTCACTGTTACTTTAACCTCCCTGTGTGCAGCCTCATCTGTGTTAGGAACACAATAACTGGCGACGAGAATACGAATCCAACACAAAGATGCAGCAAACTGTGGGCATCCTGGAGAAGTTCTCAGAGGGTGAGGACTGGGAAGCCTATGCCGAACGGCTAGACCAGTACTTTGTAGCCAATGAGCTGGATGGAAAAGGAAGCACTGCAAAAAGGAGAGTGGTCCTCCTCACGGTTTGCGGGGCACTGACCTACAGCCTCATGAAGAATCTTCTGGCTCCATTGAAACCTACAGATAAGTCGTATGAGGAGCTGTGTACACTGGTTCGGGAGCACCTTAACCCGAGGGAGAGCGTGCTGATGGTGAGTATCGGTTCTATACGTGCCAGCGATCTGAAGGTCAGGAAGTGGCGAGCTACGTCGTCGAGCTAAGGCGACTTGCCGGACAATGTGAGCTTGATGGCTACCTGGAGCAAATGCTCAGAGACTTTTTTGTACTGGGCATTGGCCATGAGACCATCCAACGAAAACTTTTGACTGTAGAGACACCAACCCTCAGTAAGGCCTTTGCGATAGCACAGGCATTTATGTCCACCAGTGATAACACCAAACAAATCTCTCAGCACACAAGTGCTAGCAATGTTCATAAATTAACTGGAACTGTGTTTGCGAGCAGAAATGTACAGGGCAGAACTCACGAATCTGCAACTGCCAGCAGGCCTCAGGTGACCCAGATAACTCAGAGTCCCCAACAAAGGATGAATGCAAGGCAATTCAGCCTATTCATGCCGCTTCAAAGGGTATGTTTACAAGAGCTGTGGAACAATGGAGCACTTCCAACAAGCTTGCAAACGAGCTGCAAGCTCTGCAAAACCTGCTAACCACCACGTGGCAGAGGAAGATCGGTCCATGGTGGATCAAAGCAATTTCGAGCCTCAGAGAGAGGAGACAGATGCTGAAGTACATGTGGTGCACACATTTTCGACGAAATGTCCACCTATAATGCTAAACATAAAATTGAATGCCTTACCCGTAGCCATGGAACTGGACACTGGCGCTAGCCAATCCATCATGAGTAAAAAGATGTTTGAGAGACTGTGGCGCAACAAGGCACTCAGACCAGCCCTGAGCCCCATCCACACGAAACTGAGAACGTACACCAAAGAGCTTATCACTGTCCTGGGCAGCGCAATGGTCAAGGTCACCTACGAGGACACGGTGCACCAACTGCCACACTGGATTGTCCCGAGCGATGGTCCCACACTGCTTGGAAGGAGCTGGCTGGGCAAAATCCGCTGGAACTGGGATGACATCCGAGCACTATCACATGTCGATGAGGCCTCATGTACCCAGGTTCTTAACAAATTTCCTTCCCTTTTTGAGCCAGGCATTGGAAACTTTTCTGGGGCAAAGGTGCGGATCCACTTGGTCCCAGAGACACGAGCCATTCACCACAAGGCGCGAGCGGTACCTCGCATGATGAGGGAGAGAGTGGAAATCGAGCTGGACAGGCTGCAACGTGAGGGCATCATCTCCCCAGTGGAATTCAGCGAGTGGGCCAGCCCAATTGTTCCAGTACTCAAAAGTGATGGCACGGTCAGGATTTGCGGCGATTATGAAGTAACTATTAATCGTTTCTCGCTACAGGACCAATGCCCACTACCTAAGGCAGATGACCTATTTGCGATGCTGGCAGGAGGCAAGACGTTTACCAAGATCGACCTGACTTCGACCTACATGACGCAGGAGCTGGAGGAGTCTTTGAAGGGCCTCACCTGCATCAACACGCACAAGGGGTTGTTCATCTACAACAGATGCCCGTTTGGAATTCGGTCGGCTGCAGCGATCTTCCAGAGAAACATGGAGAGCCTACTCAAGTCGGTACCACACACGGTGGTCTTTCAGGATGACATATTGGTCACGGGTCGGGACACCGCCGAGCACCTACAAAACCTGGAGGAGGTCCTCCAGCGACTGGATCGCGTAGGGCTGCGGCTGAAGAGGTCGAAATGCGTCTTCATGGCAACAGAAGTGGAGTTTTTGGGGAAAAAGATCGCGGCAGACGGCATTCGGCCCACAGACGCCAAGACAGATGCTATCAGGAACGCACCCAGGCCACAGAATATCATGGAACTGCAGTCGTTCCTGGGACTCCTCAACTATTTTGGTAACTTCCTACCGGGGTTAAGCACCCTTTTAGAGCCCCTACATGTGTTATTGCGTAAAGGTGAGAACTGGGTGTGGGGAAAAGAACAGGTAATTGCTTTTGAGAAAGCCAGAAACATTTTATGCTCCAACAAACTGCTTGTATTGTATAACCCCTGTAAAAGACTTGTGCTAGCATGTGATGCGTCGTCGTACGGAGTCGGTTGTGTATTACAACAAGCTAATGTTGCGGGGAAGTTGCAACCTGCCACCTATGATTCCAGGAGCTTGTCTAAGGCTGAGAGGGCCTACAGCATGATTGAGAAAGAGGCATTAGTGTGCGTGTTTGGGGTAAAGAAAATGCATCAGTACCTGCTTGGCCTCAAATTTGAGCTGGAAACCGATCACAAGCCCCTCACATCCCTGTTCGCTGAAAACAAGGGGATAAATACTAATGCCTCAGCCCGTATACAAAGGTGGGCACTCGTGCTATCAGCGTATAACTATACCATCCACCACAGGTCAGGCACCGAGAACTGTGTGGATGCTCTCAGTTTGCTACCATTGTCCACCACAGGGGTAGAAATGGCGCAGCCTGCAAACTTGTTGATGGTGGCGCAGCCCACAGACTTGTTGATGGTCATGGAAGCATTTGAAAATGATAAATCACCTGTCACAGCCCACCAAATTAGGACTTGGACCAGCCAAGATACTCAGCTGTCCCCAGTAAAAAACTGTGTACTGCATGGGAGTTGGGCCAGCATCCCCGTTGAAATGCAAGAGCCAATCAAGCCGTTCCAGCGGCGAAAGGACAAGCTGTCCATTCAGGCAGACTGCCTGTTGTGGGGTAACTGCGTAGTGCTAACAAAAAAGGGCAGGGAGACATTCATCTCGGATCTCCACAGCATACACCCGGGTATAGTAATGATGAAAGCGATAGCCAGATCCCACGTGTGGTGGCCCGGTATCGAATCTGAATTAGCGTCCTGTGTACAGCAATGCAGCGTGTGTGCTCAGTTGAGCAACGCGCCCAGAGAGGCACCACTAAGTTTGTGGTCCTGGCCCTCCAGACCATGGTCGAGGATCCATGTCAACTATGCGGGCCTGTTTCTCGGTAAAATGTTCCTGGTGGTGGTGGATGCTTTTTCAAAATGGATTGAATGTGAAATAATGTCGGGAAGTACCGCCACCACCACCATTGAAAGCCTGAGGGCCATGTTTGCCACCCACGGCCTGCCTGACATACTGGTCAGTGACAATGGGCTATGTTTCACCAGTGCCGAATTTAAAGAATTCATGACCCGCAATAGGATCAAACATGTCACCTCGGCCCCGTTTAAACCAGCCTCCAATGGGCAGGCAGAGCGGGCAGTACAAACAATCAAACAGAGCCTTAAATGAATCACAGAAGGCTCACTCTAAACCCGCCTGTATCGAGTACTGTTCAGCTACCGCACGAGACCCCACTCGCTCACAGGGGTGCCCCCAGCTGAGCTACTCATGAAAAGGACACTTAAAACCAGACTCTCACTGGTTCACCCCAACCTGCATGATCAGGTAGAGAGCAGGCGGCAGCAACAAAATGTAAACGATGGTCGCGCCACTGTGTCACGGGAAATTGATCTGAATGACCCTGTATATGTGCTCAACTATGGACATGGTCCCAAGTGGATCATGGGCACGGTGATAGCTAAAGAAGGGAGTAGGGTGTTAGTAGTCAAACTAGAAAATGGACAAATTTGCAGAAAGCACCTGGACCAAACAAGGCTGTGGTTCACAGACTGCCCTGAACAACCCACAGTAGACACCAGCTTTTTCGAGCCCACAACACACACCCAAAGGATCAACGACACCACCCTGGACCAGGAAATCAAACCCATCATGCCCAACAGCCCAGCAAGGCCAGGCTCACCTAGCAGCCCTGCAGGGCCAACAACATGCCAGCCCAGCGCGGGCACAGCCAACACACCAAAACAGACATTTGTACCGAGGCGGTCCACCAGGGAAAGAAAGGCTCCCGGCCGCCTCACCTTGTAAATAGTTTTCACTTTGACTTTGAGGGCAGGGGGCAGGGGGCGGGGGGAGTAATGTTGTGTATGTGTAAAGCATGCATCCCTTGGGAGCACTGTATATAAGCTGGCCCATAAGGCCTGTTCCTCACTCTGGAATGTCTTAATAAAGATTAAGGTCACTGTTACTTTAACCTCCCTGTGTGCAGTCTCATCTGTGTTAGCAACACAATAATGCCAATGGTCATGTGTAGCTTGTAGCTACAGTCCTGTTTCTGTCCCCTGATCCCAGCGCAAGGCTCCAATAGGGGCTGAGATTGAGCCAGCACTCCACTCTAGCCATGTGGTCCAGACCAGGAAAGTTACAAGCTCTTTCCTCAGAGTTGCAGACACCTCAGCAACTATGGACCTGTCAGGTGCCCAGTGAGGGCCCAGAGTTATGGTATACAGATTCATTTATTTTTATTGCTGCCTTGTGTATAATCCTTTATCAGTTGGACCCAAAACTTTAACCTGTCTTTTCTTTTTACAGCTGCTGACTGGCTTGCTATGCCCTTCCAATATTTTCAATTTGAGTTTCAGACTTCAAGTTTTTAATTTTTTTTCATTGAATGCAACACCTACGAGTCATTAGAAGCCTATAATGACCAAAGAAAGACTTGCATTTCTATAGCGCCTTTCACGACCTCAGGATGTCCCAAAATGCTTTCCAATGAAGTACTTTTGAAGTGTAGTCACTGTTGTAATGTAGTAAATGCACCAGTCAATTTTCACAGCAAGCTCCCACAAACAGCAATGTGGCAAAAACACGAAGGCAGAATATTATCTGAATGGCGGCAGATTAGGAAAAGGGGAGGTGCAATGAGGCCTGGGTGTTATGGCTCATCAGTCATTGAAAGTTGGCATGCAGGTACAGCAGGCGGTGAAGAAGGCAAATGGTATGTTGGCCTTCATAGCTTGGGGATTTGAGTATAGGAGCAGGGAAGTCTTACTACAGTTGTACAGGGCCTTGGTGAGGCCTCACCTGGAATATTGTGTTCAGTTTTGGTCTCCTAATCTGAGGAAGGACATTCTTGCTATTGAGGGAATGCAGCAAAGGTTCACCAGACTGATTCCCGGGATGGCAGGATTGACATATGAGGAGAGACTGGATCGACTGGGCCTGTATTCACTGGAGTTTAGAAGGATGAGAGGGGATTTCATAGAAACATATAAAATTCTGACGGGACTGGACAGATTAGATGCAGGAAGAATGTTCCTGATGTTGGGGAAGTTCAGAACCAGGGGACACAGTCTTAGGATAAGGGGTAAGCCATTTAGGACTGAGATGAGGAGAAACTTCTTCACTCAGAGAGTTGTTAACCTGTGGAATTCTCTACCGCAGAGAGTTATTGATGCCAGTTCATTGGATATATTCAAGAGGGAATTAGATTTGGCCCTTATGGCTAAAGGGATCAAGGGGTATGGAGAGAAAGCAGGAAAGGGGTACTGAGGTGAATGTTCAGCCATGATCTTATTGAATGGTGGTGCAGGCTCGAAGGGCTGAATGGCCTATTCCTGCATCTATTTTCTATGTTTCTATGTTTCTATAATGACCAGATAATCTGTTTTAGTGATATTGATTGGGGGCTAAGTATTGGCCAGGACACTGAAAGAAAGACTTGCATTTATATAGCGCCTTTCATGACGTCGGGACGTCACAAAGCGCTTTACAGCCAATTAAGTACTTTTGGAGTGCAGTCACTGAGGATAATTCCCCTGCTCTTCTTTGAAATAGTGTCATGGGATCTTTTCCATCTACCCAAGAAGGCAGACGGGGCCTCAGTTTAACATCTCATCCAAAAGACAGCACCTCCCACAGTGCAGCACTCCTGTAGTACTGCACTGGAGTGTCAGCTTAGATTTTTGAGCTCAAGTCTCTCGAGTGGGACTTGAACCCACAACCTTCTGACTCAGAGGTGACGCGCCACCAACTGAGCCACGGCTGACACGAGTGGTACTCTTCACCTTCTCCATAAAAGGATACGGGCACTTATTAATTGTCCTAATGGGGTAATTATGGTTTCCTTGCTCATTGACAAAATTAGCACTACAGATACTATATTGATCCTACCTGCCGTTTTAAACCTGGATGGATCAACATAAGGAGAGTTGGACTTGATGAGGCAGATGTGTAGGTGGTTTGTTAGAAGGGACTTTGAGAACCTAAGTACCTATGCCAACAAAGCCAGTATTTTTTCCAGGAACCAGCTCTTGATGAAGATGCATGTACTTTTGGTACCTAGTCCCCAATCCCAATTAATTTTTCAGTAAACAGACAGATAATGTGATCCCGGCATAGTGCTGCTGGGACTGCTGCTTCACACACCTGAGCCCCACTGACTGACGTAGCCCGATAATGCTCAGATCATTCAAATATTTTGCCATGTTCCTAAGCTGACCCAAAAGGGTCGTATGCATCATGGTGCTTGGTCAAATTATTGGCCACTGATAGCTATTGAAGGGCAAAAATGGTCTCGAAAGCAATAATTCTTTTTACTGTGTGCAGTTCTGGTCACCACATTACAGGAAAGATGTGATTGCACTCGAGAGGATACAGAGGAGATTTAGGAGGATGTTGCCTGGACTGGAGAATTTTAGCTATGAGGAAAGATTGGATAGGCTGGGGTTGTTTTCTCTGGAACAGAGGAGGCTGAGGGGAGACCTTATTGAGGAGTATAAAATTATGAGGGGCCTAGATAGAGTGGATAGGACGGACCTATTTCCCTTAGCAGAGAGGTCAACAATCAGGGGGCATAGATTTAAAGTAATTGGTAGAAGATTTAGAGGAGATTTGAGGGGAAATTGTTTCACCTAGAGGGTGGTGGGGGTCTGGAACTCACTGCCTGAAAGGGTGGTAGAGGCAGAAACCCTTACCACATTTAAAAATTATTCAGATGTGCACTTAAACTGCTGTAACCTACAAGACTACGGACCGAGCTGGAAAGTGGGATTAGACTGGATAGCTCTTTGTCAGCCGGCATGGACCTGAAAGGCCAAATAGCCTGTAAATTTCTATGATTCTATGATTTTTCAAGATTGTCCATTAGAGGCCAAAAAAGTCAAAAGCTTCCATTTCGTAGAGGCGACCCCTGTAGCACCTATTACAGATGGGCACTGAGTGTCTGCACTGCTGTTCGGGTGCCCCAGCTGCATTGTAAGGAAGACCCCAAATTAACATAAAAGCAAGGGACTTAACCAACATTGCACATAAGTCTATGCGCAGGCTCCTAGCGACTTGTCCCATCGCAATATCATACATGGTGAGCATCAGTTACAGAGCAGGTCTACTCTGCACTCTGCCACGTTACATCACATTATTAGCCTCATGATGTTCATCAGCTTTGCATTACCAATGGAAGTGAAGGGCCTGAATTCATGCCAAATTCAAACTGGAATGATGCTTTATGCTTACCGTACAAGCCCTAAGTAGAATGAGTTTGGGCAGTATCAGTCCTATTGCCTATTGGCATGGATTCACAGCAGCATTTGGCACTAAATTTGAAGTTTCACTCCAGCGAGAAAATGAATAGTTAGAGTTGTGGTAGATGGGGTGGCTGGCACATTCTTCTTCAGAATTTGAGGTTAAGGCACATAGTTGGGATATCATAGAGAATAACCTTGTATCTGGTTGCTACCGTATCTAACAGAATACTTGCTGCTGACACTATCTGACGAAAATAGAAAAGTGTTCCTTTGCCCAAAAGTGACATTCACTCACTCTGACGAACACAATCATTCATCTAGAAAACAGTGAAGGCTAATACTGTGTTTCATAACTCAGGTTACCAGTGTAAGAAATGGATAAGCGTGTAATATTTATTGCAATGGAATAGTGCCATTAATGTAATATTGCTACTTCTGCTAGATTTTAATTTTCACAATGCCAGTAACTTCCTTCCATACAGACATGTTTTCAAAATTGTGATGTAGTTGGCAGTGTGCTCTTGAAACAAAGAAATAATTCCATGATATAACCAACATACTCAAAGTAATTCAGGATCAGGAATTCACTGTAGGCATAGGAAATGCAAACTTTTATCTTTGTAGCATGGTACTTTACAACATAAAGGAGCTCTTCTATTGTGCCATCATCACAAAATGATTCAGGGTTTTTTCTGTTAATGTCTTCCAGCTGCTCATTATATGACTTATCTACATATTATTCCGGAGACAAAGTTGCAAACTGCAGTACTAAAGTACAAAATGAACATGGGCTACTGAGCTCATTAATTAAAAGTAGATGATCACATTCAGGTTCATGGATTGCAGCCAGTTAAATATTTATAAGTTGTCTAAAGAAACCACAGAGATGAAAGATGATCTTAGCCAAGCTCACCAATTAGTAAACTAGACTGCAGCAAACTGAATTACTTAATTGGACAGCACTCACCTGAAGGAAGATACTTATGCACTTGCTGCCTTGTTTTCCTTGTCCCTTTGCTTTTCTGTTTTATTCTTTAAGCGTGCTGGCTGTGGGCAGACATTTTGGCCAAGGTTCCCTTTTAGCTGTGACATGTTTTTAATCATTTGTACCAGTCTAGTTTGCCAAAATTAAGATGAAGCATCACATGGCTTGTTAGGGTTTTTTTCATGAATGTTGAGGGGAAATTCAATTGAGGTGATTAAGATAATAAAATGATTCAGCAGGGTAGATGCAGAGAAGCTCTGGTGGGGGAATTTAGAACAAAGGGGCATAATCTTACTGTTATGTATGCAATAAAGGTTCAAACTGAGTACTGTTTAAGGGAGCAAGGTGCAACCTTGGCTCTGCTTTATTTAGGCCCAAATTGCCTGACTCTCAAAATGGCTGGCCTTTTATACCTGAGCATCACCGTGTGCGTGCTGCTGAGTGGCCTCCAACAATAATGCCATCTGGTGGCTACAAACAGAATGTACATACATGATAATACCCTCCTCTGAGATCTTATCACAGTCTTTCACAGGTTGAGACAGTTCGGTGCTTTGCGCTCCCAAGTTGACCGTCTCAGTTCGATTCCAGCCTTGGGTGAGTGTGCGGGGTCTGTTGTGGCTAATGGCTGGATGGCTGACTTGTTGGGGGTGGCAGTGGCCATGTCAGGAATTGCAAGTTCATTTTTATTGAACAGGTCCTTGATGGAAATTCCAGGTTCACTGATGACCCTTGAGTCATAGAAACATAGAAACATAGAAAATAGGTGCAGGAGTAGGCCATTCGGCCCTTCTAGCCTGCACCGCCATTCAATGAGTTCATGGCTGAACATGCAACATCTGTACCCATTCCTGCTTTCTCACCATACCCCTTGATCCCCCTAGTAGTAAGGACTTCATCCAACTCCTTTTTGAATATATTTAGTGAATTGGCCTCAACAACTTTCTGTGGTAGAGAATTCCACAGGTTCACCACTCTCTGGGTGAAGAAGTTTATCCTCATCTCGGTCTTAAATGGCTTACCCCTTATCCTTAGACTGTGACCCCTGGTTCTGGACTTCCCCAACATTGGGAAAATTTTTCATGCATCTAACCTGTCTGAACCCATCAGGATTTTAAACGTTTCTATGAGGTCCCCTCTCATTCTTCTGAACTCCAGTGAATTCAAGCCCAGTTGATCCAGTCTTTCTTGATAGGTCAGTCCCGCCATCCCGGGAATCAGTCTGGTGAACCTTTGCTGCACTCCCTCAATTGCAAGAATGTCCTTACTCAAGTTAGGAGACCAAAACTGTACACAATACTCCAGGTGTGGCCTCACCAAGGCCCTGTACAACTGTAGCAACACCTCCCTGCCCCTGTACTCAAATCCCCTCGCTATGAAGGCCAACATGCCATTTGCTTTCTTAACCGCCTGCTGTACCTGCATGCCAACCTTCAATGACTGATGTACCATGACACCCAGGTCTCGTTGCACCTCCCCTTTTCCTAATCTGTCACCATTCAGATAATAGTCTGTCTCTCTGTTTATACCACCAAAGTTGATAACCTCACATTTATCCACATTATATTTCATCTGCCATGCATTTGCCCACTCACCTAATCTATCCAAGTCACTCTGCAGCCTCATAGCATCCTCCTCGCAGCTCACACTGCCACCTAACTTAGTGTCATCCGCAAATTTGGAGATACTACATTTAATCCCCTTGTCTAAATCATTAATGTACAGTGTAAACAGCTGGGGCCCCAGCACAGAACCTTGCGGTACCCCACTAGTCACTGCCTGCCATTCTGAAAAGTCCTCTGAAGAATGCTGGGAACTTGGTTGGTCTTCGATGGTTTCCTCGTCCGACTGTTCTGGCTCATCTGTGTGCCTCAGCTTTGTCTGATCCATGTGTTTCCTGCAAGTTTGCCCATTCTTGAGCTTAATAACGAATATTCTGCTGCCCTTCTTGGCCATGACTGTACCAGCGATCCATTTGGGACCCTGACCATAGTTCAACACATATACAGGATCATTAACAGAAATCTCACATGACACAGTTGCGTGATCGTGGTACCCTTGTTGACTTTGTCTTCTGTATTCAACATGATTATTTAAATCCGGGTGTACCAGAGATAGCTTGGTCTTAAGACCGCTTTTCTTCATGAGTTTAGTAGGCAAGACCCCTGTGAGTATGTGGGGTCTTGTCCTGTAACTCAGCAGTATGCAAGACAAGCGGGTCTGCAGTGACCCTTGGATTACTCTCCTCATGCTTTGCTTGATAATTTGTACTGCACGTTCAGCTTGCCCGTTGGATGCAGGCTTGAATGGTGCTGATCTTACATGTTTTATGACATTAAGTTTCACAAACTTCTGAAACTTCTGACTGGTTAAGCACGATCCATTGTCACTCACCACTATGTCAGGCAGATCATGTGTCGCGAACATGACATTGAGATTTGTATGGTTGACATGGATGTGTTGGATGACATGATTATGCATTCTATCCACTTCGAATAAGCATCCACCACCACTAAAAACATCTGACCCAAGAAGGGACCTGCAAAATCTATATGGATCTTGGACCAAGATTTGGATGGCCACGATCACAGATTCAGTGGCGATTCTGCTGGTGCTTTGCTGAGCTGCATGCAATTGTTGCACTGATGCACGCATGCTTCCAGCTCAGAATCAATTCCTGGCCACCATACATGGGACCTGGCAATGGCCTTCATCATCACTATACCAGGATGTGTGCTGTGTAACTCACGCATGAACTTCTCTCTCCTTTTCTTGGGCATTACAACGTGATTGCCCCACAATATGCAATCTGCTTGAATAGACAGTTCGTCCTTGCGACGAATGTACGGTTTGGACTCCTCGCACATTTGCTTAGGTATGGCATATAAAATCGGGTCCTGGCTGGTCCAGGTTTTAACTTGTTGAGCCGTGACAGGGGTTCCTTCACTCTCAAAAGCATCCATGATTAACATTAGATCCGCCGGTTGTGGCGTTTCCACCTCCGGTGTGGGCAACGGCAAGCGGCTCAAAGCATTGGCACAATTCTCTGTGCCAGGTCTGTAGCGAATGACATAATCATAGGCAGATAATGTCAGCACCCACCTTTGGATGCGGGATTAAGCGTTGGTAGTAATACCTTTGCTCTCGGAAAACAATGAAATGAGCGGCTTGCGATCTAATTCCAACCTCAGACCAAACAGGTATTGATGCATCTTTTTAACACTGTACACACATGCTAAAGCTTCTTTTTCTACCTTGCTGTAGGCTCTTTCTGCTTTAGACAAACCTTTGAATGCATACGCGACAGGTTGAAGTTTCCCCGACTCATTGGCTTGTTGGAGTATGCAACCAATTCCATATGATGATGCCTCACAGGCCAAAACTAACGTTTACATGGGTCATAATGTACCAGCAGCTTGTTCGAGCAAAGCAGATAGTGGCTTTCTCGAAAGCTCTGTCTTGCGATGCGCCCCACACCCAGTTGTCGGCTTTTCTCAATAGCATGTGCAATGGTTCTAGTAAGGTACTCAATTTAGGTAGGAAGTTACCAAAGTAGTTGAGTAGACCCAGGAACGAATGCAGCTCTGTCATATTCTGCGGCTTGGGTGCATTCTTGATGGCCTCGGTTTTCACATCAGTAGGTCTGATGCCATCAGCGGCGATTTTCCTCCCGAGGAATTCGACCTCTGGTGCCATGAAGACACACTTCGAGCATTTCATTCTGAGTCCCACTCTATCCAAACGCAGTAGAACCTCTTCCAGGTTGTTCAGATGTTCCTTGGAGTCACGACCAGTGATCAGGATGTCATCTTGGAACACGACGGTTCTGGGAATGGACTTCAGTAGACTTTCCATGTTCCTCTGGAATATTGCTGCAGCCGAGCGAATTCCGAAAGGGCACCTGTGGTAAATAAACAGTCCTTTGTGCGTGTTAATGCATGTAAGTCTCTTCGACGTCTCGACCAACTCCTGTGTCATATAGGCCAACATCAAGTCCAGTTTTGTGAACGACTTCCCTCCGGTTAGCGTTGCAAACAAGTCATCAGCCTTCGGTAATGGGTACTGATCTTGTTTCGAAACCCTGTTGGTCGTAGCCTTGTAGTCTCCACAGATTCTGACTGTGCCATCACTTTTCAGCACAGGAACAATGGGGCTGGCCCATTCATTAAATTCGACTGGTGATATGATCCCTTCACGCTGAAGTCTATGAGTTCAATTTCGACCTTCTCCCTCATCATATATGGCACCGCCCGAGCTTTATGTTGGATGGGTCTTGCATCTGAGTCCACGTGGATCTGCACCTTGGCTCCCATGAAGTTGCCGATATCCGGTTCGAACAGCGAGGGGAACTTGCTCAATACTTGGGCACATGTATCTTCCTCCGGTGACAACGCCTTTATGTCGTTCCAGTCGCATCTGATTTTCTCCAACCAGATCCTGCCGAGCAGCGTTGGGCCATTGCCTGGAACAATCCACAGCGGTAACTCGTGAACCGCACCGTTATGTGACATGTTAAATTGTGCACTGCCAATCACCTTTATCAGTTCTTTGGTGTACGTGCACAGCTTGGCATTAACAGGGCTCAGCCTGGGCCTCAAAGTCTTAGTATCCCACAGCTTATTAAATACACTATCGTTCATGATCGATTGACTCGTCCCCGTGTCCAGTTCCATCGATACCGGTATCCCGTTAAACTTCACGTTAATCAAAATTAGTTTACTCTTGGTTACAAAGGAGTACAGTCCAAACACTCCTTCCTCTGGCATCTCGGGTTGTGTATCTGGATCCGCGCAAGTCTCACTCTCATCCTCCACATGGTGTGTCGCAGCTCGCTTACTCATCTGTGGACACTTGTGTTGGAGGTGGCCCACTCTCAGACAGCCTTTGCAACTATGTTGCTTAAATCGGCACTGCTGGTGCCGATGGTTTCCCCCACAATGCCAACACGGAGACGTCGGATACATTCCTGCTGGCGGACTTTGGGCAGCCGGATAGGCCCTGCCATGTGCTGCTATGCCGAACGCCAAATCAATCGCATTTACAGGACTTGCCGAGGTTCGGTTCTTCACCGATATTTGCTTTAAGCTCCTGTCCGTCGTCATACATGATTGAGCGATCTGGATGGCCCTTTTTAAATCCAACTCCTCCATCGCCAGAAGTTTGTGCAGGATCACCTCGTGGTTGATACCGATAACAAAGAAGTCCCGCAGCATGTCTGCCAACACTGCCCGAACTTGCACGGTCCCGCTAGACGTCTCAGGTCGGCAACGAATTCCGCCGTGCTCTGGCCCTCTGATCGAACGTGTGTATAAAACCTGTATCTCAAGATCGTCTGGCTTGAAGTGCTCCCGTACCAATGTACACAACTCTTCGTATGTTTTCTCTGTTGGATCAGGCATGAGTAGATTGTTTATCATACACAGTGAGGAACACGGCCCGGCGCCGATCTGCATCGTCGACCCCCTTCATTTTGTTGGCCACGAAGTACTGGTTCAAACGGCTCACAAGGTCTGCCCAATCTTCTCCCTCCACGAACCACTCTAAAAATCCAATCGTGCTCATTTTGCAAACAAAGGTTCTTGTATTCACATCGCCAAATGAGAACTGTTTAACTAAGCAAGGTACAACCTTGGCTCTGCTTTATTTAAGCCCAAAGTGCCTGACTCTCAAAGTGGCTGGTCTTTTATATCTGAGCAGCACCATGTGCATGCTGCCCAGTGGCCTCCAGCAATGACTGCCATCTGGTGGCTACAAACAGAATGTATATACATGACACTGATAATTATAGTTCAGCCATTCAAGAGTGAAATCAGGAAGCACTTTTTCATTCAAAAGGTAGTGGAATGCTAGAACTGTCTCTCCCAAAAAGCTGTGGATGCTGGGTCAATTGAAATTTTCAACACTGAGGTTGGCTGATTTTTATTAGGTAAGGGTATCAAGCATATGGACCAAAGATGAGTAAATGAACTTTGAGGTACAGATCAGCCATGATCTAATTGACTAACGGAATAAGCTCGAGGGGCTGAATACCCTACTCGTGTTCCTATGAGCCTCGTGAATCTGTAGAATGTGACTCCAAGAGTCATCACAGAATCACAATGCATGTCAAATTATGCTATACATAGGTGCAACTGGTTACATACAACAGGTCCTCATTCTGTGGGGCCCATCCAGCGAGTAAATCATTCTGCCATTCATTCCTTGTATAAACCTCAGTAGACATAATAATAGACTTCATATACTGCGTTAGCTATATTCTGCCTGCTATTATAAGATATTCAGATATATAAATCATTTTCCCAAACTGGTGCAGTTGATTGGCAGGGATCACTTTCAATATCAAAAAGCCACAACAAAATAAAGCAACAAAATGGGCACACTACAATGTTTTTCCCCCTAGTTTTCTTCACTTATTCTCTTGTAAAGGCAGTGATTCTGCTGGAAACATTCAGCAGGTCAGGCAGCATCAGTGGAGGAAGAAACAGAGTATGGGCTCAATTTTCTCCTTGACCGATATTTTTTTTTTGCGTTGTTGAAGGGGTACGGCCAATTTTATTTTTGTGGCCCTACTGCGCCAGAAAAAAAAGTTCAGAGTTTCGCCGGAATTAACTTTGAATTTGGCGCGGCGCAGATTGGCCTTCAGCACTGTGGGTGGAGCTTAAGGCCTGCGCCCAAAACTGATGTTGCCAGGGACGCTCTGCAGGGCTGAGGCTGGAAACTGCTGATGAAGGGCTGAGGCTGGGCTGTAAACAGAAAATGACGTCGCTGCTATCCTAGGCCGAAAGGAACCCTGCCCCGGTGCTGCTGCAGCCAAAAGGCACCCACCAAAAAAAAATTCAGTTTTGCTCGTGGTGGATGTGTTGTGCTGCGCACTTTCAGAGCTGCTTGTGAATATAAAAATCAATATGGATTATGGGGCAAAGACCAGGAATTTTCAAGCAGATGAAACTGAGGCCCTGGTTTCTATCATTGAGAGCAGAGGCCATGAGCTTCAGAACAAAGGTCCACTTCAAGTAAAGCCCAGAGAAATGAACAAACTTTGGGACAAAGTTGGAGATGGTTTTTCTGCAATGGTGACCACCCCGAGGACCAGCAGGCAGTGCAAAAAGAAGTGGCAGGACCTTGGCCAAATAGTTTGTGTAAGTAATATTTTAATTTATGCACTGGAATTACAATTGTAAATGTGACCATCTGTGTGTGCCACCACAGCAGACCCCATCTCTTAAAAAGTTCTATTTTCATCTTTGCAGAGGAAGGTGGCGCACATAAACAGAGAACGAACACGAACTGGAGGAGGTTCGGCAAATGTGCACCCACTGACACTGACATCCCTGGAAGCGAGGATCGTTGGTATGATTGGTGCTGGCTCTAGAAGGTCAACAACCTGTGCACAAGCTGGGCCCAGCTTACAGAGAGAGGGTAAGTCCTCATTCATCGTGGTCCTTCAAATGAACCTGCACTCTGTGAGCCTACTCATGCCACCCTGCCCCTCCCCTGCTGCTAATCGATCGGCTGCTCTGTTATATTTTACAGAAGTCGCGCCCATCCCTGAGTTAGCACAATCCCCTGCCACAGAAGAACAATCATTCGGGAAAGAGCCTGACCAGGATGAAGTCTTTCATGCAGAACTTCCACAGGAAGATCAGGACGAGGATGAGCAGGAAGATCAGGGGGAGCGGGAAGGCCCCAATGTTGAGACTGTGACTCTGCATCTGGAGGAGGTGGTGCCACAAGTGGATCTGCCAAGCCCTTTCCGGACAGCTACGACCGACGGGACATATCATGGTGTCCCATAGTCCGAGGTTGCGGGTCCCAGTGGGCTGCAGCGAGCCACACCCAGGGTGAGGAGGGGAAGGAGAGCGTTCTCCTGAAATGCAGGATCCAACTGACATGATTCAGCTCATGGACATGAGTGGGGAGAGCATTGAGCTTACCCAATCACTCCTGGCCACCATGGGGGGGTGGGTCATGAGATAGCGGGATTGTCGTCAGAAGTAACGACACTCTCGGGAGAAATGGGAACACTGTCACAACACATTAGGGAGGGAATGTCGGAGTTAGCTGCTGCAATAAGGGAACATCCCCAGGCTCTCATTGGCCAGCGGCGAATGACGGATTCAACTGGTGACACTCCCATTCCAATCCACAGACCAACCTCCGGTGGTGTGTCGAGGCTGAGGCTGAAGAGGCTCAAGCCGGGCCTTCCACTATGCCGTCTCTTAGGGCCCACACCCGCCAACAAGAAATGTACTGTTCCGGAGATGCTCGAAAAAAGCAGCTTGGTTCCAGCGGGAGAAGGCCTGCCCCACCGGCCAAGGGTAGAGGCAGCAAGGGCAAGCGCGGTGTGCGGTCTTAGAATCAGGGAAGGAGAGATGGCTGCAGCGAAAGTTTGTTTGCTGTTGCTGTTGTTGTTGTTACTGTTGTTCTTATGTTATTGTTATTTAACTGATCTTAATTGAAAAGTTTAAAGTTTTTAAGTCATGTAACTTGAAAAGCTTAAAGTTTGTAAGTGATCTTAATGGAAAAGTTTGTAACAAAAATATTTTTATTTAAGTTAAGTACAAGTGTAAAAATGTTTAATAAATGTAATTCTTTTTTTAATTAAACCAGAATCATGAACATTATTCTTTAAATTAACGCAACAAACAATCAACCAATATGGTGAATGATCAAACGTGCTGCTCAGCCTTCATGCAGCAAAGTGTTCAAGGGTTACTCGCCGACGCAAGGCTCTTGCAATGGCTATAGGTGCACGGGGGCCCCCTCCTCCACTGTCGTCCTGCGGGTTGAGGTGGTGGCATGGCTTCCTCCTGCTGCTGCACCTCCTCCTCCTCACCATCAGCCTGCTCGTCGTCCTCCTCATCCCCTCTCGCCTGAGGTTGCTCTTCAACTTCCAGTGCCTGTTTCCCCATGACGGTGGAGTTGTGCAGCATGCAGCACACGACAGTGAACTGACCGACCATCTCAAGGGTGTATTGCAGGTAGCCTCCAGAGTGGTCCAGGCATCGGAAATGCTGCTATAGTATTCCAATTGTCCTCTCAATGATGCTGCGTGTAGTTATGTGGTACATGTTGTACCGACGCTCGACTTCTGTCTGGGTATTGCGTAGAGGGGTCATGAGCCCGGTGGCGAGCCCATAACCCTTGTTCCCCAGCAGCCAGCTCTGCCTTTCTGGCTGCTGCTGAAAAATAGCAGATATAGCGCTCTCGCGTAAAATGAACACATCATGGATGCTCCCTGGGTATCTGGCATCAACTGCCATGATGCGATGCATGTTGTCGCAGACCAGCTGAACATTTAGTGAGTGGAACCCTTTCCTGTTCCTGTAAACCTCTGAATCGTTCAAAGGTGCTCGCAAGGTGATGTGGGTACAGTCTATCGTACCCTGCACCTTGGGGAAGCCAGCAATCCTCGAGAAGCCCACAGCCCTGTCACGCATTGCTTGGGCGGTCATGGGGAACTTGATGTAGTTGTCCCTTTGGGCATACAGTGCAGTTGTGACCTGTCGAATGCAGCTATGTATCGCATGCTGCGAGATACAGCATACATCCCCAGTTGAAGCTTGGAACGAGCCGGAGGCATAGAAGGCAAGTGCTGCAGTCACCTTGACCTCTCTGGGTACTGCAGTCCTCCTCCCGCTTCTAGACTGCAGGTCTGCAATGATCAGTTGGCCGGCCCTGGTGATTCCGTCCTTCCGAAAGTGCAGTCTGCCTCACTGTGCATGTATGAGCGTCTGTCCCTGAACACCCGATCCAGGTAAGGCCTCCTCGCCATCATTCTGCGAGCCCTCTAGTTCCTGACATATTGTTGTCTTAGTAATCTTCTCCTTTGCATAGTCATGAAGCAAAATGCTCTTACTACATGAGGCATTGCTAGGATCACCCCCATTGTTTTTCCTTAGTTGCAAACAAATTGAAACTACTCACACAAAGCACTCACACCTTTTCCCTCTCCCTGCGAAAGGTTGACACCCTAGTCCATGGACCACACCCTGGTCTGCGCATACACATCACTAGGCTTGGTTTCTATGGTGACACGACACTCAAGGTAGAGATTTGGGGCACACACAGCACAAAATACATGGGATAACATGAAGAGTGGGGGCAATATTCACTATTTATTGTCAGCCCTGCAACAAACTGGTTTTCTCCCCTCTCCAATGATCACCGGGCTCGAGGCACAGAGTGCCGGCCGGCAGGATCGCTGGCCGAAAGGCCCGCCACTGGTGCCACTGCCATCCCGAGCCAACAGGCCCCCCCCCACCCCCCCGCCCCTAGTGCTGTTGCCATCCCGGGCCGAATGGACCCCGCATCCCCCATCCCCCCCGCCATATATTCAGCTCAGTTGAAACAATGGCGCCTTCCCTCCGCCGATTTTCTCCTCTCTGCGCCGATTTCCTTACGTATAGGAAAGATTTTTCAGAAGAATGCAGTGCACTATTTTAGAAAATAATCGTACTTGGCCAAACTCGCTTAAATGGCCAGAAGTGGCGCACCCGACAGATTCCACCCCCAGTGACGTCAAAAAATCGGGAGCTACAAAAAATCAGATGTACCTACTTTAGAATGGCGCAGAAACTTTGGCGAAACTTGCAGATTTTAGTCTGCTCCCAAAAAAAGCATTGTAGGCCAAAAAAAATGTTGCAGAACGGTGGCCAAAATTCAGCCCTTAATGTTTTACGTCCATGACCTTTAGTCATAACTGGAAGAATGTAGACATGTAACAGGTTTTAAGCAAGTACAGAAGCGGAGAGGAGGAAAGAAAAAAGGAAGTTCTGTGATAGGATGGAAGGTAGGAATGATTAAATATGAAAAGGGATGATGATGCAAGGCAAAAGAAGATGGTAATGGGATAAGTAGAGAAACAAAAGATGAGTCTAGAGGAGATGTAAATGAGAATAGCAGAATCATTACCAACCGCAGTTGTCCGAAAAATTGGGAGCAGTGGTTATGATCTGAAATTGTTGAACTCAGTGTTCCAGAAGGTCGTAAAGTGCCTAATCGAATGATGAGGTGCTGTTGCTCAAGCTTACGATGAGCTTCGTTGGAACAGTGTAAGAGGCCAAGGACGGAGAGGAGTGATGAATTAGAGTGACAGCCGATCGGAAGCTCAGCACTATGCTTGTGGACATGAATAGGCACTGGCAGCGTGCGCCCTGCTACTTGCATGCTTGTTTTTAGGTGCAAGCAAATTTCTATGCCGTGGTATTTGTGTCAGAGCTTTCCTGATCAGATTATGTGATTGATTAATAGCCCAGTGATGCAGTGATACAATGATCAAGCCATGATTCTGACCAATGGATCCACCACAGACCCAATCCACATCTGGACCGGGGTCAAGCAGGGCTGCGTCATCGCGCCAACGCTTTTCTCGATCTTCCTCGTTGCAATGCTCCATCTCACGCTCAACAAGCTCCCCACTGGAGTGGAACTAAGCTATAGAACCAGTGGGAACCTGTTCAACCTTCATCGCCTCCAGGCTATATCCAAGACCATCCTCTGTGGTCGAACTACAGTATGTGGCTGACGCTTGCTTCTCCGCACGATCAGAGGCTGAACTCCAAGCCATTGTCAACATCTTCACCGAGGCATACGAAAGCATGGGCCTTACACTAAACATCCGTAAGACAAAGGTCCTCCACCAACCTGACCCCGCCACACAGCACTTCTCCCCAGTCATCAAAATCCACGGCACAGCCTTGGACAACGTAGACCACTTTCCATACCTCGAGAGCCTACTATCAGCAATGGCAGACAATGACAACGAGGCCCAACACTGCCTCCAGTGTGCCAGCGTAGCCGTCGGTCACCTGAGGAAGAGAGTGTTCGAAGATCAGGCCCTCAACTCTGGCACCAAGCTTATGGTCTACAGGGCTGCAGTGATACCCACCCTGCTGTATGGCTCAGAGATGTGGACCATATACAGTAGACACCTCAAATCGCTGGAGAAATACCAACAACAATGTCTCCGCAAGTTCCTGCAAATCCCCTGGGTGGATAGACACACCAATGCCAGTGTTCTCGATCGGGCCAACATCCCCAGCATCGAAGCACTGACCACACTCGACCAGCTCCGTTGGGTGGGCCACATTGCCTGCATGCCCGACACAAGACTCCCAAAGCAAGCCCTCTACTCTGAACTCCTACATGGCAAGCGATCTCCAGGTGGGCAGAGGAAACGTTTCAAGGACACCCTCAAAGGACATCTTGATAAAGTGCAACATCCCCATTGACACCTGGGAATCTCTGGCCACAGACCGCCCTAAATGGAGTAAGAGCATCCGGGAGGGCGCTGGGCACCTCGAGTCTCGTCACCGAGAGCATGCAGAAAACAAGCACAGGCAGCGGAAGGAATATGCGGCAAACCAGACTCCCCACCCACCATTTCCTTCAGCCACTGTCTGTCCCATCTGTGACAGAGACTGTAATTCCTGTATTGGACTGTACAGTCGCCTGAGAACTCACTTTTAGAGTGGAAGCAAGTCTTCCTCAATTTCGAGGGACTGCCTATGAAGATGATGAATGATATTTGTGAATTATTTCTAGCCCTCGGGTCTGCTGTCTCTTTACCCAGACACACATGAAAATAAGTAAAGTACAGACTAAAATACTCATCTTTGTCATAGTCAGGTCAGTGTATTAGTCCTTCATACTGCCTGCAGTAATTTAAGGAGTTAATACCCTCTCTATTAACAAAATTACTATAATACTAGCTCCAAGACAACAGCAGATTAAATCTCCACAAAATACAAAAAATATTGGATGTCTCGGAGTGAAATACTGACATTAATCCAATCTCAAATTTCAGCTGAATAATTCATTTCAACTTCACATTTACAGGTTATGTTGTTGTCTGCGCCTCTTAAATTGAATACTGCCTTGCAATTCTGTCAGCCAGTATCCTTTGTTCATCATATTTTAATGGCTCAAAAAGCATGTAAACTTTATACAGTTCAAAATATCTCCGAAAAATAAAAACAATTTCTGTTATTGATATTAGTGGGGAAAAACACTTGATCCAATTGTATCACGTTCTCCTGCCCACTCCTTTAGTGGAGGTGTTAATCCAGTTAATTTAAGCAAGTTAAAACAGCAGATAGACGAATGTTATAAAAATGTGTTAAGTGGTCATGCACTTAAATTGCCAAAGCAATTTCTAGGCTTATAGTTTTACACTGTAATTGTTTCAATAAAATCTAGTTATTTTCTTCAGTTACAGAAAGTTAATTAAAGCTCTGAGTTTTGGCAGCTACCTGACTTCCCAAGTATAATTGTACTGGGAAAGGCTGATTAAATAAGGGGAACCTACCTACAAACTTGTATTTGAATGTGTGAGTAGAATAGCATGGGAGATTATTGTGTACAAAACATGTTATTGGCACTCAGAAGGACATGGGGCGTTTGTTCCTATTACATTATGGAGGAGGCTGCAACAAAGTAATTGCACTAATTACTAACTGGCTCTCACTCCTCTGTTGAGCCACACTTTCTGTCATTTCCCTAGTGCCAGTAACACTGAGGCGCTCATCTAAATACTGGCAAATGATTGCCAGGCCGTCATTGAAATATTTTCAAAATCTACCCAATGGTTGGTTGTTGAATTCAATCCCATCAGTTATCCGTTGCTCCTTGCCCAGAATAAATCAATGCCCAGAAATTCCTCTGGGGGTCTTCCCGTGGGCAATTGCCTCCTCGCTGGATATTTTTTACGAATTTACCTGGTGGTCTAGGAGGCGCCCTGATTTCCGATGGGGAGGCCTTTTCCTCCCGCACTGCGAAGCGCGCTCCTGTGCAGAGGGTCCCGACGTAGAAGATGCAGTTATGTGTGACTGCTCAGCCAATCAGGTAAGTATTTCACAGGTTCCCATTAATAGCACTGAGACTCGCGTAACTACGAGTTCTCAGTGCTAATAATGGGAACAAAAGCAATCACATAAAATAATAAAAAACGGACCACACATATTTAAAATTAACTGAAATTAAAGTTATTATGTCTTATAAAAATAAAATATTTTCTCGATTTTTAAAAAAGTTTTTTTAATTATGGTTAAACATAACCTTACCATAGTGGGGAGGGTTTTAAATAATAAAATGTTTTTTTATAACTTTATTTTTAAATGTTTTTGTGTATCTTTAAACACTTGTGCCTGTAAAAGAAGGCTACATGCCTACTTTTTCAGGCGCAAGATTTTTGAGGACATTTGCTGGGCAAGATATGCATAAATATCGGAAATCCTGCCCTGCAAATGTCCTCGTTCCCGATCTGTGGATGATCTGTCACGCTAGAAACTTGACAGATCGGAAAAGCCGGTTTTCAGCGCATGCACATTGCGCGCTGAAAACCGGCTTTTCCGATGCCTTCCCTGGTCCGTAGAAACTTCGTACGGACCCGGGACATCGGAATTCCAGCACCGATATCTCTACTCTTCAGTGTCAACCGTGGCTCAGTTGGTAGCATCCTCACCTCTGAGTCAGAAGGTTGTGGGATCAAGTCCCGCTTCAGAGGCTTGAGCACAAAGATCTAGGCTAACACTCCAGTCCTGTACTGTTGGAGGTGCCGTCTTTTGGATGAGACATTAAACCGAGGCCCCATCTGCTCTCTAAGGTGGGCGTAAAAGATCCCATGGGACTATTTCAAAGGAGAGCAGGGGAGTTATCCCCAGTGTCCTGGCCAATATTTATTCCTCAATCAACATCACTAAAATAGACTATCTGGTCATTATCACATTGCTGTTTGTGGGATCTTGCTGTGGTAAATTGGCTGCTACATTTCCTACATTACAACAGTGACTATACTTCAAAAAGTACTTCATTGGCTGTAAAGCACTTTGCGATGTCCGGTGGTTGTGAAATGCCAGTCTTGTTTTTCTTTTTTTTTCTTTATTTTCTTTTTTTCTTACTCATGTTACTTGAGGTCACTCACACTTGGCGATAAATTGGTCCTTGTCATGCCTGGTTTTTGAACGAATAAGGTAATATAGAAACATAGAAACATAGAAACATAGAAATTAGGTGCAGGAGCAGGCCATTTGGCCCTTCGAACCTGCACCGCCATTCAATAGATCATGGCTGATCATTCAACCTCAGTACCCCCTTCCTGCTTTCTCTCCATACCCCTTGATCCCTTTGGCCGTAAGAGCCATATCTAACTGCCTTTTGAATATATCTAACGAACTGGCCTCAACAACTTTCTGCGGTAGAGAATTCCACAGGTTAACCACTCTCTGAGTGAAGAAGTTTCTCCTCCTCTCGGTCCTAAATGGCTTACCCCTTATTCTTAGACTGTGACCCCTGGTTCTGGAACTCCCCAGCAACGGGAACATTCTTCTTGCATCTAACCTGTCCAATCTCGTCAGAATTTTGTATTTTTCTATGAGATCCCCTCTCATTCTTCTAAACTCCAGTGGATGCAAACCCAGTTGATCCAGTCTCTCCTCATATGTCAGTCCTGCCATCCCGGGAATCAGTCTGGTGAACCTTCGCTGTACTCCCTCAATAGCAAAAAAGTCCTTCCTCAGATTAGGAAACCAAAACTGAACACAATGTTCCAGGTGTGGCCTCACCAAGGCTCTGTACAACTGCAGTAAGACCTCCCTGGTCCTATACTCAAATCCTGTAGCTATGCCATTTGCCTTCTTCACCGCCTGCTGTACTTCAATGACTGATGTACCATGACACCCAGGTCTCGTTGCACCTCCCCTTTTCCTAATCTGTCACCATTCAGATAATATTCTGTCTTCCTGTTTTTGCCACCAAACCTCTGGATTATAATCTGAACCACGAGCAGATTTGCTTAGGGTAAATAAGATCAGAGAGTTAAACACATGGCTGAAAGACTGATGTGGGAGAAATGGATTTTGGTTTGTGGGACTGGTACCAATACTAGGGTAAGATAGACCATCTTCAACAAGAGAGAATCTAACTACCTCCCCTTGACAGTCAATGGAATTACCATTGTCAAATCCTCCAACACCGTCATCCTGGGGGTCACCATTAACCAGAAACTCAATTGAACCAGCCACATAAATACTGTGGCAACAAGAGCAGGTCAGAAACTGGGTATTCTGCGGTAAGTGGTTCCTAAAGCCTCTCCATTACAATTGTAATGCAATACTCTACACTTACTGATGGGTGTAGCTGCAACAACACTCAAGAAGCTTGACACCATCCAGGACGAAGCAGTCTGCTTAATTGGCACCTCATCCACTAGCCTAAACATGCACCTGGGCTGCAGTGTGTACTATCTACAGGATGCACTGCAGAAACTCACTAAGGCTTCTTTGGGAACACCTCCCAAACCCACAACCTCCATCACCCAGAAGGACAAGGGCAGCAGATTCATGGGAACGCCATCATCTCCAAGTTTCCCTACAAGTCATGCATCATCTTGACTTGGGCATATATCGCCGTTCCTTCATCGTCGCAGGGTCAAGATTCTGGAACTTCATATATCAGCATTGTGGGAGGATCTTCATCACACAAACTGCAGCGGTTCAAGAGGAAAGCTCACCACCACTCGCTCAAGGGCAGCTAGGGATGGGTAATAAATGCTGGCCTTATAAACGACACCCACATCGAGAGAATAAATATTTAAAATGTACTCTGCTGATTCAGGTAAGTTCATCTGTATCAGCGCAAAACAGTTTATTTCATATTACAACCCATCATCATCATCATCAAAGGCAGTCCCTTGGAATCGAGGAAGACTTGCTTCCACTCTTAAAATGAGTCCTTAGGTGGCTGAACAGTTCAATATGAGAACCACAGTCCCTGGCGCAGGTGGGACAGATAGTCTTTGAGGGGAAGGGTGGGTGGGACAGGTTTGCCGCACGCTCTTTCTGCTGCCTGCGCTTGATTTCTGCATGCTCTCGGTGGTGAGTCCAATTTCTGTTAATAACAGGTCAATAGTTTGCTTCTGTACAGACACAATATTTTCTATTTGCAGCTCATCAATTCACTTCACCAGAACAGATATAGTCCATTCCTTTAATACAGGTGCAATACTCTTGGGATTACAAAAGTGCTTTCTGGGATTGTACTACAGAGGCCAATTTACTCTTTATAATTTTTTTTATTATGTGTCTATAGTTTTCACACAAGCAATCAATAATCATTTTATTGTTCACTGGTCCCTGCCAGCATAAACATTGAAGCCTGGAATACTGGCAGTGATTTTAGCAGATGAATTACTAATGTATGATGTATCTGTCTGCTTTTAATGGAAGTGTTAACCTGTTTATTCTTTGAATAGACAATGCTGTTTTGTCTCATAGCTAGACTCTCCAGTAAGGAAAGGAAAATCAATCACAGCATCAGGCTTAGCCATTCTTCATTCCAATCTGAGAAGCTGCAGATTGAAAGCAAGTCTTCATAAAACATTGCAATCTGTCATGAACATCGTGTGCTTTTTGCACCATCCCTCCTCCATTATTCAGTTGCATTATGAGCTCCATGAGCATCCTATTTTAATGAATGAATGAATTCAAGGAAGGAAAGAATGAGGGTAAGATTTCTGATAAACTGGAAGATTCCTGCCAGTGTGACATGAGCACATTCGGGCTTAGAAACAGAGCGCTAATGGGATTTGTTGGTTCCCTGTTGATTGTGCACAGCTCACTAGTTAACATATCTCATTGAGCAACAGTTGAGTTTAAGGGATGGCGAGGTGGGGGGTGGGGGGCTTCACCCATTTGGGGCAGAGTTCTTAAGGAACGGCAAGGCCTATAAAAGACCCAGCAGCAACGAGCAGCCGCGGTAGTCGGGGAGGAGCGGCAAGGCCTATAAAAGACCCAGCGGCAACAAGCAGCAGTGGCAGTCGGGAAGGAGCCAGCTGCTGCAGCAGGGTCAAAAGTAAAAAAAAGTAAAAATAAATCGAAGTATGACGTCACACCTAAGAGGGTAAGTGATTGGTTGGTTGGTTGGTTGGTGAGTAGTTTTTCTTTTTTCCTTATCTTTTTTCTTTTTCTTATCAGTAAGAAACCTTTGGCATTGTTGCCAAATTAAGTTAATTTAAGGGTTAAATCATGGCAGGAGAGCCCAGACCCATGTCATGCTCCTCCTGTGCTGTGTGGGAAATCAGGGACACTGGAAGTGTGCGGGAAGTGTATCCAACTGCAGCTCCTGTCAGACCGCATGACAGCACTGGAGCTGCGCATGGATTCACACTGGAGCATCCGCGATGCTGAGGATGTCATGAATACCATGTTTAGTGAGTTGGTCACACCACAGGTAAAGGTTACTCAGGCAGATAGGAAATGGGTGACCATCAGAGAGAGCAGGAGTAGGAAAGTAGTGCAGGAGTCCCTGCGGTCATCTCCCTCCAAAACAGATATACCGCTTTGGATGCTGTTGGGGGAGATGGCTCATCAGGGGAAGGCAGCAGCAGCCAAGTTCATGGCACCATTGGTGGCTCTGCTGCACAGGAGGGCAGGAAAAAGAGTGGGAGAGCTATAGTAGTAAGGGATTCTATTGTAAGGGGAATGGATAGGCCTTTCTGCGGCCGCAATCGAGACTCCACGATGGTGTTACCTCCCTGGTGCAAGGGTCAAGGGTGTCTCGGAGCGGCTGCAGGGCATTCTGAAGGGGGAGGGTGAACAGCCAGTGGTGCATATAGGTACCAACGATATAAGAAAAAATGGGATGAGGCCCTGAAAGCTGAATTAAGGGAGCTAGGAGGTAAATTAAAAAGTAGGACCTCAAAGGTAGTAATCTCAGGATTGCTACCAGTGTCACGTGCTATTCTGAGTAGAAATAGCAGGATAGTTAAGATGAATACGTGGCTTGAGGAATGGTGCAAGAGGGAGGGATTCAAATTCCTGGGACATTGGAACCGGTTCTGGGGGAGGTGGGACCAGTACAAACTGGACAGTTTGCACCTGGGCAGGACCGGAACCGATGTCCGAGGGGGAGTGTTTGCCAGTGCTGTTGGAGAGGGTTTAAACTAATATGGCAGGGGGATGGGAATCTATGCAGGGAGCCAGAGGGAAGTAAAAAGGGGGCAGAAGCAAAAGGTAGAAAGGAGATAATGAAAAGTGGAGGGCAGAGAAATCAAGGGAAAAAATCAGAAAGGGAAACATTACAACATAATTCCAAAAAGACAAAGTGTGTTAAAAAAAACAAGCCTGAAGGCTCTGTGTCTCAATGCGAGGAGCATTCGTAATAAGGTGGATGAATTAACTGTGCAGATAGCTGTTAACGGATATGTTGTAATTGGGTTTACGGAGACATGGCTCCAGGGTGACCACGGCTGGAAACTCAACATCGCGGTGTATTCAATATTCAGGAAGGATAGACAGAAAGAAAAAGGAGGTCGGGTAGCTTTGCTGGTTAAAGAGGAGATTAACGCAATAGTAAGGAAGGACATTGGCTTGGATGATGTGGAATCTGTGTGGGTAGAGCTGCAGAACACCAAAGGGCAGAAAACACTAGTGAGATTTGTGCACAGACCACCAAACAGTAGTAGTGAGGTTGGGGATGGCATCAAACAGGAAATTAGGGCTGCGTGCAATAAAGATACAACAGTCATGATGGATGACTTTAATCTACATATAGATTGGGCTAACCAAACTAGTAGCAATACGGTGGAGGAGGATTTCCTGGAGTTTATAAGGGATGGCTTTCAAGACCAATATGTTAAGGAACCATCAAGAGACCTGGCCATCCTAGACTGGGTGTTGTGTAATGAGAGAGGATTAATTAGCAATCTTGTAGTGTCAGGCTCCTTGGGGAAGAGTGATCATAATATGGTAGAATTCTTCATTAAGATGGAAAATGACACAATTAATTCAGAGACTAGGGTACTGAACTTAAAGAAAGGTAACTTTGATGGTATGAAGCGTGAATTGGCTAGGATAGACTGGCGAATGATACTCAAAGGGTTGACGGTGGATAAGCAATGGCAGACATTTAAAGATCACATGGATGAACTTCAACAATTGTACATCCCTGTCTGGCGTAAAAATAAAACGGAAAGGTGGTTCAACCGTGGCTAACAAGGGGAAATTAGGGATAGTGTTAAATCCAAGGAAGAGGCATATAAATTGGCCAGAAAAAGCAGCAAACCTGAGGACTGGGAGAAATTTAGAATTCAGCAGAGGAGAACAAAGGGTTTAATGAAGAAGGGAAAAATCAAAGTATGAGAGTAAGCTTGCCGGGAACATAAAAACTGACTGCAAAAGCTTCTATAGATATGTGAAGAGAAAAAGATTAGTGAAGACAAATGTAGGTCCCTTGCAGTCAGAATCAGGGGAATTTATAATAGGGAACAAAGAAATGGCAGACAAATTGAACAAATACTTTGGTTCTGTCTTCACTAAGGAAGACACAAATAACCTTCCAGAAATACTAGGGGACCGAGGATCTAGAGAGAAGGAGGAACTGAAGGAAATTCTTATTAGTCAGGAAATTGTGTTGGGGAAATTGATGGGATTGAAACATAGAAACATAGAAACATAGAAAATAGGTGCAGGAGCAGGCCATTCAGCCCTTCTAGCCTGCACCGCCATTCAATGAGTTCATGGCCGATAAATCCCCAGGGCCTGATAGTCTGCATCCCAGAGTACATAAGGAAGTGGCCCTAGAAATAGTGGATGCATTGGTGGTCAATTTTCAATATTCTATAGACTCTGGATCCATTCCTATGGATTGGAGGGTAGCTAATGTAACACCACTTTTTAAAAAAGGAAGGAGAGAGAAAGCAGGAAATTAGAGACAGGTTATCCTGACATCGTTAGTGGGGAAAATGTTGGAATCAATTATTAAAGATGTAACACCAGCGCATTTGGAAAGCAGTGACAGGATCGGTCCAAGTCAGCATGGATTTATGAAAGGGAAATCATGCTTGACAAATCTTCTCGAATTTTTTGAGGATGTAACGAGTAGAGTAGACAAGAGAGAACCAGTGGATGTGGTGTATTTGAACTTTCAAAAGGCTTTTGATAAGATCCTACACAAGAGATTAGTGTGCAAAATTAAAGCACATGGTATTGGGGTAATGTATTGACGTGGATAGAGAACTAGTTGCCAGACAGGAAGCAAAGAGTAGGAATAAACGGGTCCTTTTCAGAATTGCAGGCAGTGACTACTGGGGTACCACAAGATTCAGTGCTGGGACCCCAGCTATTTACAATATACATTAATGATTTAGACGAACGAATTGAATGTAATATCTCCAATTTTGCAGATGACACTCAGCTGGGTGGCAGTGTGAGCTGTGAGGAGGATGCTAAGTGGCTGCAGAGTGACTTGGACAGGTTAGATGAGTGGGCAAATGCATGGCAGAGGCAGTATAATGTAGATACATGTGAGGTTATCCACTTTGGTGGCAAAGACAGGAAGGCAGAATATTGTCTGAATGGCGACAGATCAGGAAAAGGGGAGGTACAATGAGACCTGGGTGTCATGGTACATCAGTCATTGAAAGTTGGCACGCAGGTACAGCAGGCGGTGAAGAAGGCAAATGGCATGTTGGCCTTCATAGCGAGAGGATCTGAGTATAGAAGCAGGGAGGTCTTACTGCAGTTGTACAGGGCCTTGGTGAGGCCACACCTTGAATAGTGTGTGCAGTGTTGGTCCAATCTGAGGAAGGACATTCTTGCTATTGAGCGTGTTATGTATGTATACTTATATTTACTCTGTACAGCCACCAGAGAGCTCATTCCCCAGAGTCCCAAGGGATTCCATAAACCCTTGGGGGCACAGGTATTTAAGAAGGCTTCACAGGTTGGAGAGGCACTCTGGAGACCTGCAATTAAAGACTTAGGTCACACCTTACTTTGAGCTCACAGTGTTCAGTCTGACTATTTCTCCATACACGACAACTAGTGATGAGATACAGATAGCGAACCCAAAGATGCAGGGAACAGTGGGCATCCTGGAGAAATTTTCGGAGCGAGATGATTGGGAAACTTTTGTGGAGCGATTCGACCAATACATCGCAGCCAACGAGCTAGATGGGGAAGAGAACGCTGCCAAACGAAGGACGATCCTCCTCACCGTCTTTGGGGCACCAACGTATGGCCTCATGAAGAATCTGCTCACTCCAGCGAAACCCACGGAGAAATCGTACGACAATTTGTGCACAATGGTCCGAGAGCATTTGAATCCGAAGGAAAGCGTTCTGATGGCGAGGTACCGGTCCTACACCGACAAAAGATCTGAAGGCCAGGAAGTGGCGAGTTATATCGCCGAGCTAAGACGCCTTGCAGGACATTGCGAGTTTGAAGGGCATTTGGAGCACATGCTCAGAGACTTTTTCGGACTTGGCATAGGCCACGAAACCATACTTCGCAAACTTTTGACTGTTGAGACCCCAACCTTGAGTGAGGTCATAGTGATAGCCCAGGCACTCATTGCCACCAGTGACAATACTAAGCAAATCTCTCAGCACACAAGTGCTGCTACAAGTATTGTGAACAAAGTGATGTTGTTTTCGAGTCGTAACGGACAGGGCAGGTCACACATGCCTGCAGCTACATGTCCGCAGATGTCTCAGAGTCCACCATCAAGGGTGATCAAATTAAAAACCAATGTGTATAAGGTGGCCAAGGTTAGTGGGAAAATAGAAGATTGGGAAAATTTTAAACGACAGCAAAGAATGACTAAGAAAGCAATAAAGAAAGGAAAGATAGATTACGAAGGTAAACTTGCGAAAAACATAAAAACGGATAGTAAAAGCTTTTACAGATATATAAAACGGAAAAGAGTGACTAAAGTAAATGTTGGTCCCTTAGAAGATGAGAAGGGGGATTTAATAATGGGAAATGTGGAAATGGCTGAGACCTTAAACAATTATTTTGCTTCGGTCTTCACAGTGGAAGACACAAAAACCATGCCAAAAATTGCTGGTCACAGGAATGTGGGAAGGGAGGACCTTGAGACAATCACTATTACTAGGGCGGTAGTGCTGGACAGGCTAATGGGACTCAAGGTGGACAAGTCCCCTGGTCCTGATGAAATGCATCCCAGGGTATTAAAAGAGATGGTGGAAGTTATAGCAGATGCATTCGTTATAATCTACCAAAATTCTCTGGACTCTGGGGAGGTACCAGCGGATTGGAAAGCAGCTAATGTAACGCCTCTGTTTAAAAAAGGGGGCAGACAAAAGGCAGGTAACTATAGGCTGGTTAGTTTAACATCTGTGGTGGGGAAAATGCTTGAAACTATGATTGAGGAAGAAATAGCGGGACATCTAGATAGGAATAGTGCAATCAAGCAGACGCAGGATTCATGAAGGGGAAATCATGTTTAACTAATTTACTGGAATTCTTTGAGGATATAACGAGCATGGTGGATAGAGGTGTACTGATGGAAGTGGTGTATTTAGATTTTCAAAAGGCATTCGATAAGATGCCACACAAAAGGTTACTGCAGAAGATAAAGGTCCGCGGAGTCAGAGGAAATGTATTAGCATGGATAGAGAATTGGCTGGCTAACAGAAAGCAGAGAGTCAGAATAAATGGGTCCTTTTCGGGTTGGGAATCGGTGGTTAGTGGTGTGCCACAGGGATCGGTGCTGGGACCACAACTGTTTACAATGTACATAAATGACCTGGAAGAGGGGACAGAGTGTAGTGTAACAAAATTTGCAGATGACACAAAGATTAGTGGGAAAGTGGGTTGTGTAGAGGACACAGAGAGGCTGCAAAGAGATTTGGATAGGTTAAGCGAATGGGCGAAGATTTGGCAGATGGAATACAATGTCGGAAAGTGTGAGGTCATCCACCTTGGGGAAAAAAACAGTAAAAGGGAATATTATTTGAATGGGGAGAAATTACAACATGCTGCGGTGCAGAGGGACCTGGAGGTCCTTGTGCATGAAACTCTTTTTGGAGTTCACCTGCAAAACACAAAACATTAAACGGTGCCACCCGACCTGGGTGACACTCCAGACATTTACAAGGCCCTTTTTTTCCCCCCCTTTTTTGTGTTTTTTTTGTGTTTTTTCTTTTTTTTTTTTTTTTTTTTGGGGCACTAAAATCACAATTTTTCCCCAGTGCCCCCTATAAAAGGGAAGGGGACACTAAAAGCACCGGCAATTAAAACAAATTAACTTTAAAACGTAAAATCAAATTAAAATTTGGTTGCCGGGCGTGATGATGCACTCCAGTCCCTCCGGTGCCCACCTCTCGCGGAAGGCCGCGAGCGTACCGGTGGACACCGCGTGCTCCATCTCCAAGGACACCCTGGACCGGATGTAAGAGCGGAAGAGAGGCAGGCAGTCAGGTTGAACGACCCCCTCGACCGCCCGCTGCCTGGACCGGCTGATGGCACCCTTGGCCGTGCCCAGGAGCAGTCCTACGAGGAGGCCTTCGGACCTACCCGCTCCCCTCCGCACAGGGTGCCCAAAGATCAGGAGAGTGGGACTGAAGTGCAGCCAGAATTTCAGGAGCAGCCCCTTCAAATAGTGGAACAGGGGCTGCAACCTTGTGCACTCCATAAAAACATGGAACACGGACTCCTCCAGACCGCAGAAATTGCAGGCGGCCTGGGAGTCCGTGAACCGGCTTAAAAATTTGTTGCACGGCACTGCTCCGTGCACCACCCTCCAGGCCAAGTCCCCGATGAATAGCGGGAGGACCCCTGCGTAGAGTGCCCTCCATCGGGGACCCCCGCCTCCTCCTTGTGCATGAATCCCAAAAAGTTAGTTTGCAGGTGCAGCAGGTAATCAGGAAGGCGAATGGAATGTTGGCCTTCATTGCGAGAGGGATGGAGTCCAAAACAGGGAGGTCCTGCTGCAACTGTATAGGGTATTGGTGAGGCTGCACCTGGAGTACTGCGTGCAGTTTTGGTCACCTTACTTAAGGAAGGATATACTAGCTTTGGAGGGGGTACAGAGACGATTCACTTGACTGCTTCCGGAGATGAGGGGGTTACCTTATGATGATAGATTGAGTAGACTGGGTCTTTACTCGTTGGAGTTCAGAAGGGTGAGGGGTGATATTGTAGAAACATTTAAAATAATGAAAGGGATAGACAAGATAGAGGCAGAGAGGTTGTTTCCATTGGTAGGGGAGACTAGAACTAGGGGGCACAGCCTCAAAATACGGGGGAGCCAATTTAAAACCGAGTTGAGAAGGAATTTCTTCTCCCAGAGGGTTGTGAATCTCTGGAATTCTCTGCCCAAGGAAGCAGTTGAGGCTAGCTCATTGAATGTATTCAAGTCACAGATAGATAGATTTTTAACCAATAAGGGAATTAAGGGTTACGGGGAGCGGGCGGGTAAGTGGAGCTGAGTCCACGGCCAGATCAGCCATGATCTTGTTGAATGGCGGAGCAGGCTCGAGGGGCTAGATGGCCTACTCCTGTTCCTAATTCTTATGTTCTTATGTTCTTATGATGAATGCAAGGCCATTAACACTTTGTTGGCGCTACGGGAGTGATCATCGTTTCCATTCATGCCGATTCAAAGGATACGTTTGCAAGGGCTGTGGAACAATGGGACACCTCCAACGAGTGTACAGGCGAGCTGCTAAGCCTGTTAAACCACCATGTTGCAGAGGAGGATCACGATGAAACAGAGCCTCAGATAGAGGAGGCAGAGGTACATGGGGTATGCACATTCACCACGAATTGTCCCCCGATAATGCTGAATATTGAATTGAATGGACTCCCGGTATCAATGGAGCTGGACACGCCTGCAAGCCAGTCCATCATGGGCAAAAAGACTTTCGAAAGGTTGTGATGCAACAAGGCCTCAAGGCCAATCTTAACTCCAATTCGCACGAAACTAAGAACGTACACGAAAGAACTGATTCCTGTAATCTGCAGTGCTACCTTAAAGGTCTCCTACGATGGAGCGGTGCACAAGCTATCACTCTGGGTGGTAGCGGGCGATGGTCCCATGCTGCTCAGCAGGAGCTGGCTGGGAAAGATACGCTGGAACTGGGACGACAACCGAGCGCTATCGCCCGCTGACGACACTTCGTGTGCCCAGGTCTAAAACAAATTTCCCTCGTTGTTCGAACCAGGCATTGGGAAATTCCAAGGAGCAAAAGTGCAGATCCACCTAATTCCGGGGGCGTGACCCATTCATCACAAGGCGAGAGCAGTACCGTACATGATGAGAGAAAGGGAGAGATCGAGCTAGACCGGCTGCAAAGAGAGGGCATCATTTCACCAATCGAGTTCAGCGAGTGGGCCAGTCCTATTGTCCCAGTCCTCAAGGGAGACGGCACCGTCAGAATCTGTGGCGATTACAAAGTAACTATCAATCGTTTCTCCCTGCAATATCCACTACCAAACGCCAACGACCTCTTTGCAACGCTGGCGGGAGGAAAGACGTTCGCGAAGCTGGATCTGACTTCAGCCTACATGGCGCAGGAACTGGAGGAATCATCGAAGACCCTCACCTGCATCAACATGCATAAAAGTCATTTTGTTTATAACAGATGTCCGTTTGGAATCCGATCAGCAGCGGCGATATTCCAGAGAAACATGGAAAGTTTACTAAAGTTGGTCCCGCACACCGTGGTCTTCCAGGACCACATCTTGGTCACAGGTCAGAACACAGTCGAGCACCTACAGAACCTAGAGAGGTTCTTAGTCGACTCAACTGCATGGTGCTCAGGTTAAAACGCTCGAAGTGCATTTTCCTGATGCCTGAAGTGGAGTTCCTGGGAAGGAGGATTGCAGTGGACGGCATCAGGCCTACCAACGCGAAGACAGAGGTAATCGAGAACGCACTGAGGCCACAGAATTTGACGGAACTGCAGTCGTTCCTGGGACTCTTGAACTACTTTGATAACTTCTTACCGGGGTCTCAGCACACTGTTAGAACCACTACTTGTCTTACTACAAAAAGGGGGCGAATGGGTTTGGTGCAAAAGCCAAGAATATGCCTTTGTAAAAGCGAGAAAATTGTTATGCTCAAACAAATTGTTTGTATTGTATGATCCATGTATGCGTTTGGTACTCGCATGTGATGCGTCGTCATATGGCATCGGGTGTGTATTGCAACAATCTAATGATTTCGGGAAACTGCAACCAGTTGCTTATGCATCCAGGTGTCTGTCTAAGGCTGAGAGAGCCTACAGCATGATTGAAAAAGAAGCGTTAGCGTGTGTCTATGGGGTAAAGAAAATGTATCAATACCTGTGTGGGCTAAAATTCGAATTGGAAAATGATCATAAGGCACTTATTTCCCTATTTTCCGAGAGTAAAGGGATAAATACCAATGCATCAGCCCGCATCCAGAGATGGCGCTCACGTTGTCCGCATACAACTACGCGGGAGCTGGTCCAGTGTCCCAGTGGAAATGTAGGAAGGGATAAAGCCATTCCAGCGGCGCAAAGATGAAATGTCTATACAAGCAGACTGACTTCTGTGGGGCAATTGAGTAGTGGTTCCCAAGAAGGTTCAGAGACACCTTCATCAATGACCTCCACAGTAATGATGAAAGCGATAGCCATATCCCACGTGTGGTGGCCCGGTATCGATGCGGACTTAGAGTCCTGCGTTCACAGATGTAATACATGCTCGCAGTTAAGCAATGTATCCAGGGAGGCGACGCTAAGTTTATGGTCTTGGCCCTCCAAACCGTGGTCTAGGATACACGTCGACTATGCAGGCCCGTTCTTAGGTAAAATATTCCTTGTGATTGTAGACACTAACTCCAAGTGGATTGAATGTGAGATAATGTCGGCTAGCACATCCGCTGCCACTACTGAAAGCCTGCGGGTCATGTTTGTCACTCACAGCTTACCCGATGTTCTGGTGAGCGACAACGGGCCATGTTTTACCAGTGCTGTGTTCAAAGAATTCATGACCCGTAATGGATCAAACATGTCACATCTGCCCCATTTAAACCAGCATCCAATGGTCAGGCAGAGAGAGCAGTGCAAACCATCAAGCAAGGCTTGAAGAGGGTAACTGAAGGCTCACTGCAGATTCGCCTATCCCAAGTCCTGCTTAGCTACCGCACGAGACCCCACTCGCTCACTGGGATCCCACCTGCTGAACTGCTCATGAAAAGATCACTTAAGACAAGGCTCTCGTTAGTTCACCCTGGTTTATCTTTTTAGAACTGATACTAGTGCTCCTTACAGATGGAAGGAGTCAATGAGTTGGCTGCGAACGGGATCTCATCAAAAGCCACTTGGGATTGAAGTGGCCTGGTACCTCTTTGTTTTGGGACAAGAGATAGTTCTACAACTTGTTTTGTCATGCCTCTTACTGTGGTGGCCTGCTAGTCCTGCCCACTGCCTAGCATATGTACTCTCATTTGAGTGGGGGGAGAGGGGGCAAGATGTGTTGTTGCCTTAAAACAGCCTCATCTATGCCCTGTCCAGTTATGTTGCGGTGAATGTTTTGATTGCCAATGGCTCCTTTCAGGCTACCTCAGGTGACATTCAATCTACATCCCATACAAAAGGTCAATGTTATGTATGTAACTATGTGATACTTACCACCAGAGGGCACGACTGTTGGAGTCCTAATGGTTACCTGAACACACGTGCAGGGCCAGTATAAAAGGTTGACTGCCATGTTGTTTAGGCACTCTGGAGTTGTGATAAAGAAGATTAAGGTCACACTAAGTTTAGCTCACAGTACTCAACCTCGTGGAGTTCTTCTTTACACAACAATTGGTGATGAGCAACAGAATACGAACCTTCACGCAATTGGAATATTAGCGAGATTCTGAGAGGGTGATGATTGGAAAGCCTTCACTGAGCGTCTCGACCAGTACTTCGTGGCCAATGAGCTGGAAAGAGACACTAATGCGGCCAAGCGCAGGGCGGTTCTCCTCACCGTCTGTGGGCCTAAAATATACGGCCTCATTAAGAAGCTGCTCACACCGACAAAACCAATGGAGAAGGAATATACAGAGTTGTGCACACTGGTTCGGGACCACCTCAAGCCAAAGGACAGTATCCTCATGGCCAGATATCGTTTTTACACGCACCATCACTCTGGGGGCCAGGACGTAGCAGATTATGTCGCCGACCTGAGACGCCATGCGGGACCTTGCGATTTTGGAGCTGCGTTGGGGCAAATGCTGCAGGACTTTTTAGTGCTGGGCATCAGCCACGAGGTCACTCTTCGAAAGCTGCTGGCTGCCGAAACCCTAGACCTGAGTAGGGCCATCGCGATCGCCCAGGCATGCATGGCCACGGACAATAACATCAAACAGATATCTTCTCAACATCGAAGCTCACCGGCAAGTACTGTGCATAAAATGACGTCGCTAGCAGGCCGTACTGCATATGGCAGGGCCCATACATTTGTGGCTACAAGACCTGTGATGACTCAGAGTCTGCCATCGGGGGTGAATGTGAATCCATTAGCACCGCGTTGGCACTGCGGGGGTAATCATCAGGCCCATCAATGTTGATTCAAATACTACGTGTGCAAAGGCTGCGCAACGATGGGGCATCTCCAGCGAATGTGCAAACTTGCTGCGACATACCACGTGGCAGAGGATGATCGATCCAGCATGGATCACGCAGCACAGGCAACTCAACCCAAGGAAGAAGTGTATGGGGTACATACCTTCATCACCAAGAGCCCTCTTATAACACTAAAAGTCAAATTAAATGGAGTTCCAGTATCCATGGAGTTGGACACGGGTGCGAGTCAGTCAATAATGAGCCAGAAGGCTTTCGAGAAACTGTGGCGCAATAAAGCACAAAGGCCCAAACTGAGCCCAATTAATGCAAAACTGCATACCTACACCAAAGAGCTCATACCAGTCATTGGAAGTGCAGCAGTGAAGGTATCGTATGATGGATCTGTGCATGCCCTATCACTGTGGATTGTTCCAAGCAATGGCCCAACGCTGTTCGGCAGAAGCTGGCTACAAAAGATTAGATGGAATTGGAATGACATCAAAGCAAGTGGATTATGCCTTGTGTGCTCAAGAGCTGAGCAAGTTTCCCTCGCTATTCGAACCAGGCATCGGCAACTTCACAGGTGCCAAGGTACAGATCCATCTAGGCCCCGTTGCACAGCCCATCCATCACAAGGCTAGGTCAGTTCCATTATGATGAGGGAGAAAGTCGAGATTGAACTGGACAGACTCCAACGCGAAGGAATCATATCACCAGTCAAGTTCAACGAGTGGGCCAGTCTAATTGTTCCGGTTTTGAAAAGCGATGGCACGGTCAGAATCTGCAGAGACTACAAGGTAACGATTAACCGAGTCTCACTACAGGACCAGTACCCGCTGCCCAAGCGAATAACCTGTTCGCAACGTTAGTGGGGGGGAAGTCATTCACCAAGTTGGACCTAACCTCCACCTACATGACACAGGAGCTGGCTGAATCTTCGAAAAGACTGACGTGCATCAACACACACAAAGGGCTGTTTATATACCACAGGTGCCCTTTCAGGATTCGCTCGGCTGCAGCCATTGTCCAGAGAAACATGGAGAGTTTGCTGAAATCTGTTCCACGCACCGTTGTATTTCAAGACGACATCCTGATCATTGGTTGTGACACCATCGAACATCCACACAACTTGGAAGAGGTTCTATGTCACCTAGACAGACTGGGACTCAGGCTGAAATGCTCCAAGTGTGTTTTCCTGGCGCCAGAATTTGAATTTTTGGGGAGAAAGATTGCAACAGATGGCATCAGGCCCACAGACTCAAAGACAGAGGCCATCAAGAATGCACCCAGAGCAGAGAATATGATGGAGTTGTGTTCCTTCCTGGGATTCCTCAACTATTTCACAGAAACATAGAAACATAGAAAGTAGGTGCAGGAGTAGGCCATTTGGCCCTTCAAGCCTGCACCATCATTCAATATGATCATGGCTGATCATGCAACTTCAGTACCCCAGTCCTGCTTTCTCTTCATACACCTTGATCCCTTTAACCGTAAGGGCCACATCTAACTCCCTTTTGAATATATCTAACGAACTGGCCTCAACAACTTTCTGTTGTAGAAAATTCCACAGGTTCACAATTCTCTGAGTAAAGAAGTTTCTCCTCATCTCGGTCCTAAATGGCTTACCCATTATCCTTAGACTGTGACCCATGGTTCTGGACTTCCCCATCGGGAACATTCTTCCTGCATCTAACCTGTCCAATCCCATCAGAATTTTATATGTTTCTATGTGATCACCTCTCATTCTTCTAAATTCCAGTGCATATAAGCCTAGTCAATCCAGTCTTTCTTCATATGTCAGTCCTGCCATCCGGGAATCAGTCTGGTGAACCTTCGCTGCACTCCCTCAATTTCAAGAATGTCCTTCCTCAAATTAGGAGACCAAAACTGCATACAATATTCAAGGTGTGGTCTCACCAAGGCCCTGTAGAACTGCAGTAAGATCTCCCTGCTCTGATACTCAAATCCCCTCGCTATGAAGGCCAGCATGCCATTTGACTTCTTTACTGCTTGCTGTACCTGCATGTCTACTTTCAATGACTGATGTACCATGACACCCAGGTCTCATTGTACCTCCCCTTTTACTAATCTGTCACCATTCAGATAATAATCTGCTTTCATGTTTTTGCAACCAAAGTAGATAACCTCACACTTATCCACATTATACTGCATCTACCATGCATTTGCCCACTCACCTAACTTGTCCAAGTCCCCCTGCAGCCTCCTAACATCTTCTTCGCAGCTTGCACTGCCACCCAGCTTAGTGTGATCTGAAAACATGGAGATATTACATTCAATTCCTTCGTCTAAATCATTAATGTATATTGTAATTAGCTGGGGTCCCAGCACTGAACCTTGCGGTACCCCACCAGTCACTGCCTGCCAATCTGAAAAGGACCCGTTTATTTCCACTCTTTGCTTCCTGTCTGGCAACCAGTTCTCTATCCACGTCAATGCATTACCCCCAATACCATGTGCCTTAATTTTGCACATTAATCTCTTGTGTGGGACCTTCTCAAAAGCCTTTTGAAAGTCCTAACACACCACATCCACTGGTTCTCCCTTATCCACACTATTAGTTATATTCTCAAAAAATTCGAGAAGATTTGTCGAGCATGATTTCCCTTTCATAAATCCATGCTGACTTGGACCGATCCTGTCACTGCTTTCCAAATGCGCTGCTCTTACATCTTTAATAATTGATTCCAACATTTTCCCCACCACCAATGTCAGGCTAACCAGTCTATAATTCCCTGTTTTCTCTCTCCCTCCTTTTTTAAAAAGTGGTGTTACATTAGCTACCCTCCAATCCATAGGAACTGAACCAGCGTCTATAGAATGTTGGAAAATGACCACCAATGCATCCACTATTTCTAGGGCCACCTCCTTTAGTACTCTGGGATCAGACTATCAGGCCCTGGGGATTTATCGGCCTTCAGTCCCTTCAATTTCCCTAACACAATTTCCTGACTAAAAAGGTTTTCCCTCAGTTCCCCCTTCTCACTAGACCCTCAGTCCCCTAGTATTTTCAGGAGTTTATTCATGTCTTTCTTAGTGAAGACAGATCCAAAGTATTTGTTTAATTGGTCTGGCATTTCCTTGTTCCTCATTATGAATTCCCCGGATTCTGACTGCAAGGGACCTATATTTGTCTTCAGTAATCTTTTTCTCTTCACGTATCTATAGAAGCTTTTGCAGTCAGTTTTAATGTTCCCGGCAAGCTTACTCGCATACTCTTATTTTCCCCCTCCTAATTAAACCCTTAGTCCTCCTCTGCTGAATTCTAAATTACTCCCAGTGCTCAGGTTTGCTGCTTTTTTTGGCCAATTTATATGCCTCTTCCTTGGATTTAACACTTTCCCTAATTTCCCTTGTTAGCCACGGTTGAGCCATCTTTCCTTTTTTATTTTTACTCCAGACAGGCATGTACAATTGCTGAAGTTCATCCATGTGATATTTAAATGTCTGCCATTGCCTATCCACCATCAACCCTTTAAGTATCATTCTCCAGTCTATCCGAGCCAATTCACATCTCATAATTTCCTTTCTTTAAGTTCAGGACCTTAGTCTCTGAATTAACTGTGTCACTCTCCATCTTAATGAAGAATTCTACCATATTATGATCACTCTTCCCCAAGGAGCCTGGCACTACAAGATTGCTAATTAATCCTCTCTCGTTACACAAGACCCAATCTCAGATGGCCTGTTCTCTAGTTGGTTCCTCGACATATTGATCTAGAAAACCATCCCCTATACACTCCAGGAAATCCTCCTCCATAATATTGCTACCAGTTTGGTTAGCCCAATCAATATGCAGATTAAAGTCACCCATGATAACTGCTGTACCCTTATTGCACGCATCCCTAATTTCCTGTTTGATGCCATCCCCAACCTCACTACTACTGTTTGGTGGTCTGTACACAACTCCCACTAATGTTTTCTGCCCTTTGGTGTTCTGCAGCTCTACCCATATTGATTCCACATCATCCAAGCCAATATCCTTCCTTACTATTGCGTTAATCTCCTCTTTAACCAGCAACGCTACCCTACCTCCTTTTCTTTTCTGTCTATCCTTCCTGAATATTGAATACCCCTGGATGTTGAGTTCCCAGCCTTGGTTACCTTGGAGCCATGTCTCCGTAATCCCAATTACATCATATCGGTTAACAGCTATCTGCGCAGTCAATTCATCCACCTTATTACGAATGCTCCTCACATTGAGACTCAGAGCCTTCAGGCTTGTTTTTTTAACACTTTGTCCTTTTAGAATTATGTTGTAATGTGGCTCTTTTTGATTTTTGCCTTTGATTTCTCTGTCCTCCACTTTTTCTTATCTCCTTTCTATCTTTTGCTTCTGTCCCTTTTTTACTTCCCTCTGCCTCCCAGCATTGATTCCCATCCCCCTGCCATATTAGTTTAAACCCTCCCCAACAGCACTAGCAAACATTCCACCTCGGACATCGGTTCGGTGCAGACTGTCCAGTTTGTACTGGTCCCACCTCCCCCAGCACCGGTTCCAATGTCCCAGGAATTTGAATCCCTCCCTCTTGCACCATTCCTCAAGCCACGTATTTAGCTGAGCTACCCTGCAATTCCTACTCTAACTAGCACGTGGCACAGGTAGCAATCCTGAGATTACTACCTTTGAGGTCCTACTTTTTAATTTAACTCCTAGCTCCCTAAATTCAGCTTGTAGGACCTCATCCCATTTTATACCTATATCGTTGGTACCTATATGTACCACGACAGTTGGCTGTTCACCCTCCCTCTCCAGAATGCCCTGCAGCCGCTCCGAGACACCCTTGAACCTTGCACCAGGGAGGCAACATACCATCCTGGAGTCTCGTTTGCGGCCGCAGAAATGCCTATCTATTCCCCTTACAATAAAATCCCCTATCGCTATAGCTCTCCCACTCTTTTTCCTGCCCCCCTGTGCCATGGACATGGCTGCTGCTGCCTTCCCCTGATGAGTCATCTCCCCCAAAATAGCCAAGGTGGTGTATCTGTTTTGAAGAGAGATGACCGCAGGGGATCCTTGCACTACCTTCCTTCCACTGCTCTGCCTGATGGTCACACATTCCCTATCTGGCTGTGTAACCTTTACCTGCAGTGTGACCAACTCACTAAACATGCTATTCACGACATCCTCAGCATCACGGATGCTCCAGAGTGAGTCCATGCGCAGCTCCAGTGCCGCAATGCGATCTGTCAGGAGCTGCAGCTGGATACACTTCCTGCACATGTAGTTGTCAGGGACACTGGAAGCGTTCCTGACTTTCCACAAAGCACAGGAGGAGCATGACACGGGTCTGGGCTCTCCTGCCATGACTTAACTCTTAAATGACTTAATTTGGCAACAATTTCAGTAACTTTCTACTCGGGTTGAGCACGTTGTTTGAGCCTTTGCACATGTTGCTACGTAAGGGTGAGGACTGGGCTTGGCATAAATCTCAAGATGCAGCCTTTGAGAAGGCCAGGAACCTGCTATGTTCAAATAAGTTACTTGTACACTGTGACCCATGTAAACGTTTAGTGCTAGCTTGTGACGCCTCATCGTACGTGGTCGGCTGTGTGTTACAGCAAGCCAATGTATCGGGCAACCTCCAAACGATTGCATATGCATCTAGAAGTCTGTCTGAGGCTGAGAAAGCCTATAGTATGGTCGAGAAAGAAGTGTTGGTTAGTATGTGTATATGGGGTTAAGAAAATGCACCAATACTTATTTGGACTTCGATTTGAGCTTGAAATTGACCACAAGCTGCTCATTTCGCTGTTTTCAGAGGGCAAAGGTATAAACACTAATGCTTCGTCACGCATCCAAAGATGGGCACTAACATTATCCACTTATGACTATGTTATCCGCCACATACCAGGCACTGAAAACTGTGCCGATGCTCTCAGCCGGCTACCATTACCCATCACTGGGGTCAAAATGGCGCAGCCCGCAGACTTGCTGCTGGTCATGGATGCTTTTGAGAGCAAGGGGCCACCCCTCACAGCTCACCAGATCAGGACCTGGACCAGCCAGGATCCTGTGCTATCATTAGTAAAGAGTTGCATCGTAAATGGGAACTGGTCGGCCAGTCCTGGGGAAATGCAAGATGAAATTAAGCCGTTTCACCGACACAAAGATGAAATATCCATCCAGTCGGATTGTCTCTTATGGGGTAATCGTGTGGTTTTGCCAAAAAATGGCAGGGAATCGCTTATATGCGACCTACACAGTACCCACCCAGGCATTGTCATGATGAAGGCAATTGCCAGGTCGCATGTTTGGTGGCCCAGCATTGATTCGGACTTAGAGTCATGCGTGCATCAGTGCGCACTTGCTCGCAACTGAGTAATGCACCAAGGGAGGCTCCACTGAGTCTGTGGTCATGGCCCTCCAAACCATAGTCCAAGATCCGCGTAGATTTTGCCGGCCCCTTTCCAGGAAAAATGTTTTTAGTAGTTGTGGACGCTTACTCCAAATAGATTGAATGCATAATCATATCATCCACAGCCATCATTGAAAGCCTCCGGGCCATGTTCGCCACCCATGACTTGCCCGACGTTCTTGTCAGCGACAATGGACCGTGTTTCACCAGCTCAGAATTCAATGAGTTTATGACCTGCAATGTCAGGTCTGCTCCGTTTAAGCCCGCGTCTAGTGGTCAAGCAGAGTGGGCAGTCCAAACAATCAAGCAGAGCATAAAATGCGTGACAGACAGCACTCTACAGACCCGCTTGTCTCGCATTCTGCTTAGTTACCAGACACGACCCCACTCGCTCACCAGGGTTCCCCCGGCAGAATTGTTAATGAAGAGAGCCCTCAAAACCAGGCTCTCCCTAGTTCACCCGGATCTTAATGATCACGTGGAAACCCGGCAACACCTGCAGAACATGTACCACGATCTCGCGGCTGTTTCAGGTGACATTGATGTTAACAACCCTGTGTTTGTCCTGAATTACGGTCATGGTCCCAAGTGGGTTGCTGGCACTGTTTTGGCCAAGGAAGGGTATTTATAATCAAACTGTTAAATGGCCAAACGTGCAGAAAGCATTTAGATCAGACCAAATTGCGATTTACTGACAACCAGGAATGACTTGACGAGGACATCACCATCGACGATCCACCAACACACACCCAACCAGCAATCGACCTCGCTGTCAATCACGAGGATGAACCCACCGTTCCTGACAGTCCGGTCAGACCAGCCGTGGTGCAGTGCAGCGATGGTCCGGCCAACTCACACACACCAGGGTTTGAACTTGGACGATCAACCAGGGAGCGAAGGGCTCCGGATCGCCTCAACTTTTAAATAACTTGTACCGAAGACTTTGGGGGCGGGGCCGGGGGGGGGTGATGTTATGTATGTAACTATGTAATACTTGCCACCCGAGGGCGCGACAGTTGGAGTCCTAATTGTCACCTGCACACACGTGCAGGGCCAGTATAAAAGTTTGGCTGCCATGTTGTTTAGGCACTGGAGTTGTGATAAAGAAGACTAAGGTCACATTAAGTTTAGCTCACAGTACTCAGCCTCATGGAGTTCTTTTATACACAAAGAACAAGGACAAGGACTTCATCACTTTACCAGTGAATGATGACTGTCAACAAGAGAGTACTCTTCACTTTTTCAGAGTAGCTGACTTTCCAAAAGTGCAAGTCCATATTGATGGAACCATTTGGCCATGTAGAATACTTGCACCAATGCAATGGCATTTATGATTCCATTCCATCAATGTGCAGGTATATGTGACCATTAGAACTACATCATGCACGTAGATGTCAGGCAACCTGGATGTTGCCACGGTACATATATTCTATGTCAGTCTATAGTCACATCATAGATAGGTAGTTCTGTCCTAACCGGATTCATCAGAAATATCCACTTGACCTTGGCTTTCAACACCTGTGTTGAATCCAAGAACTACAACAAAAAGGAAAAAAAACAAGGATGCACATGTGCCTACAAGGATACAAATCAATCATAGCATGAGACAGCTGAAGCAACAATTCTGCTGTTTGGATCAGTCTGGGGCAGGAGGGGTGGGGTGTTGTTTGGATCAGTCTGGGGGAGGAGGGGTGGGGCATTGTTTCGATCAGTCCGGAGGAGAAGGGGTGGGGTGCTGTTTGGATCAGTCCGGGGGAGGAGGGGGTGGGGCATTGTTTCGATCAGTCCGGAGGAGGAGGGGTGGGGTGCTGTTTGGATCAGTCCGGAGGAGGAGGGGTGGGGTGCTGTTTGGATCAGTCCGGGGGAGGAGGGAATGGGGCACTGTTTGGATCAGTCCGGGGGAGGAGGGGTGGGGTGCTGTTTGGATCGGTCCAGAGGAGGAGGGGTGGGGCACTGTTTGGATCAGTCCGGGGAAGGAGGAAATGGGGCACTGTTTGGATCAGTCCGGGGGAGGAGGAAATGGGGCACTGTTTGGATCAGTCCGGAGGAGGAGGGGTGGTGTGCTGTTTGGATCAGTCCGGGGGAGGAGGGGTGGGGCGCTTTTTGGATCAGTCCGGGGGAGGAGGGGTGGGGCGCTGTTTGGATCAGTCCGGGGAGGAGGAAATGGGGCACTGTTTGCATCAGTCCGGGGGAAGAGGAAATGGGGCACTGTTTGGATCAGTCCGGGGGAGGAGGAAATGGGGCTCTGTTTGGATCAGTCCGGAGGAGTAGGGGTGGGGTGCTGTTTGGATCAGTCCGGGGGAGGAGGGGTAGGGCGCTGTTTGGATCAGTCCGGAGGAGGAGGGGTGGGCCGTTGTTTAGATCAGTCCGGGGGAGGAAGGGTGGGGTGTTGTTTGGATCAGTCCGGGGCGGAGGGGTGGGGCGCTGTTTGGATCAGTCCGGGGGAGGAGGGGTGGGGCGCTGTTTGGATCAGTCCGGGGCAGGCGCTGTTTGGATCAGTCCGGGGGAGGAGGGGTGGGGCACTGTTTGGATCAGTCCGGGGGAGGAGGGATGGGGCATTGTTTGGATCAGTCCGGGGGCGGGCGCTGCTTGGATCAATCCGGGGGAGGAGGGATGGGGAGCTGTTTGGATCAGTCCGGGGGAGGAGGGATGGGGAGCTGTTTGGATCAGTCCGGGGGAGGAGGGATGGGGAGCTGTTTGGATCAGTCCGGGGGAGGAGGGATGGGGAGCTGTTTGGATCAGTCCGGGGGAGGAGGGATGGGGAGCTGTTTGGATCAGTCCGGGGGAGGAGGGGTGGGGTGTTGTTTGGATCAGTCCGGGGAAGGAGGGATGGGGAGCTGTTTGGATCAGTCCGGGGGAGGAGGGATGGGGAGCTGTTTGGATCAGTCCGGGGGAGGAGGGATGGGGAGCTGTTTGGATCAGTCCGGGGGAGGAGGGATGGGGAGCTGTTTGGATCAGTCCGGGGGAGGAGGGGTGGGGTGTTGTTTGGATCAGTCCGGGGGAGGAGGGATGGGGAGCTGTTTGGATCAGTCCGGGGGAGGAGGGGTGGGGTGTTGTTTGGATCAGTCCGGGGGAGGAAGGGTGGGGCATTGTTTGGATCAGTCCGGGGGAGGAGGGGTGGGGAGCTGTTTGGATCAGTCCTGGGGAGGAAGGGTGGGGCGCTATTTGGATCAGTCCGGGGGAGGAGGGGTGGGGCGCTGTTTGGATCAGTCCGGGGGAGGAGGGTTGGGGCGCTGTTTGGATCAGTCCGGGGGAGGAGGGGTGGGGAGCTGTTTGGATCAGTCCTGGGGAGGAAGGGTAGGGTGGGGCGGGAGTTGCTGCTGTACAGCTCCACAAAGCTTTCTGACATTACAGTTGTGCACTGAATCCTGCATGAATATGATCTCCGAAATGAACTTTGCATTCAGCAGGACAAGCGGAAAGAAGGGGCAAAGGACAACACAGACAATGAGGCTGAGCTTGAGCATTATCCACTGGAGCAGCAGCATGAATAAGAAATCTGATATTTAGTGGAGAAACAATCTCTTAAAACTTGGAAGCATTCCCAACATAAGCATTCCCGTATCAAGTTGCCAATGAACTGTCACATCACCCGTACATAATATCATGGCCCAGGACTGTGCGTACCCACCATGTATGCATACTGAGTCGTTTCCTGAAGCAAAAATGTGGTATAAGACAAGGCAACTCCCAGTGTAAATTGAAGTTCAAATTATCAACATTTATTTGTGTAATGCTGATGTTTTTGGTGTAGTGTCTGTGTTTTATACTCCAGTGCTTCACCATTGTGGCAATGCATGTGAGCACCCCTTGTTAATTAATCTAGAGATCCCTCTAGTGGGAGGAGCAAATGAGGTGTCTGGCTGTTGGATGTTCTGGAGGGCTTCCTGGGATAGAAGTAGCTCATTACTACTTTCTTCAAAGTCATAAGATGTTCCTGCAACTGCAGTTGCCATGTCTGCTATTGTGGTGGTTGCCTGAGAAGCACAATTTCAAGCTCTGCAATGGTCATGTGCATGGCCCAATTGGTTGGCATGAATAGTGTGCTGTCCTGAGACAGTTCCTTCATCCGTGCCTATTGCCGCCATGTCCCTACTGCTGGGTAATCTGTCAGCATGTTCTGCCATCGGTGTGGGGGCAGGCTGCAGAGCTGCAATGAAAGTCTGCATCAGAGTCCTGTCCAGATGATTCCCCAGTATGGGGAATCGAAGCCGGGATCGGAGCCCGAGGTCTTGAGGGCTTGAGTTGCACTGCTCCTGAGAGAAGCTTTAGAGCTTAGTTGAGGGTGGTTCCCCGCCCAACGACCCAGAGGTACCACTCACAGTTCTGTGAAGCAGCTAACCATCACTATACAGATATGGATAGTGGAGTGGTGCATATTAGCTGACATCTTTTTTAGAATTCTTTGCACACTCTCAACGCACTCTCATAAGAATCTTTGACGTGTAGTGCTCAGAAATCAAACTTTTTTTTGATAACTGGTTTTGCATGGCACCAATCACTAACTTCTGAAGGTGGCCTAAAGCTAACCCTCTGGGTAATTTCTTCCTGCTCCTTTACTGCCGCCTGCACTTATTCCTCCTCACTCATGCTGTATGTTTCATTTTCTCTATTCCTGGACTGATGCTTACAGCAAGTGGATTGATTGTTGCTGTGCCATGTAGGTCCACAGTCTCGGGCCCTGCAAGCTTCAGCTCCACAACCATCCCTATGGAAAAACAAAAGCATATATTTCAATATGCAGAACACTTCTTATAACATTTTTCAATGACCTATGCATATTTAGATGTTGTGGAACCTGGTAAGTCTCCTTGCAACAGAATGCCTGAGTGTATGACGAATTTATTGAGGTATGCAAATGCGACAAGAACGAATACTAGCCGGAACATGCAGCTTAGGCGTCTGCATGCCCCGCTTCAATGGGTTCCACAGAATGTCGATGCACGATGTATAAAGTTGTCTCCTTAGGGGCTTAAGGTTGGGTGTGTGTCCTATAGTTGACACCTCCTTTCTGTTGTGGGCCTTAGAAACATAGAAAGTAGGTGCAGGAGTAGGCCATTTGGCCCTTCGAGCCTGCACCGCCATTCAATATGATCATGGCTGATCATGCAACTTCAATACCCCATTCCTGCTTTCTCTCCATACCCCTTGATCCCTTTAGCCATAAGGGCCACATCTAACTCCCTTTTGAATATATCTAACAAACTGGCCTCAACAACTTTCTGTGGTAGATGTTGTGTATGCATGCCTGTTTACTGTGTGATGTCTGTAATACTGTTATGCCACATTGAATGTACCCTTATACTGTACACACCGTACCGGTACACCAGAGGGTGCTGCTGCTGGAGACCTAGGGGTTGCCTGCACACGGCAGGTAACCCAGTATAAAAGGGAACTCGGCTTGTTGTCATCACTCAGGAGCTGCAAATAAAGGACTACAGGTCTGCACAGTTTAAGTATCATAACCTGCCTTGTGGAGTCATTATTAAAGGTGCCTACATACACTACAACTGGCGACGGGAATACGAGGTCACGAACTACACGCTCAACATGCCTAACCTCAGCAACTTTCAGCAATTTACAGAGGGGGGAGATTGGGACACTTTTGTGGAAATATTGGAACACTTCTTTATAGCCAACGACCTGGAAGGGGACACACCGGCTACACTACCGAACAAACGCAGGGCCGTCCTGCTTAGCAGTTGTGGGCCCACCATCTACGGTCTCGTCAGGGACTTACTAGCCCTGGAGAAGACAATCACCAAGAGCTATGAGCAACTTGTAACAATCATACAGGAACAACTAAAACTGAAAGAAAGCATCCTCACAGCCAGGCACCGGTTCTACACTTACCGGCGACCTGAGGACCTAGAAATTGTCAAGTATGCTGCACACTTAAGAAGACTAGCTGCACCGTGTGATTTTGGCGACCACCTTAATGAAGTACTAAGGGACATATTTGTCATCGGAATCGGCCACAAAGGCCTCCTACACAAATTGCTCTCGGCTGACATCACGGTCACCCTGCAGAAAGCAGTTCAAGTGAGCCAGGTCTACATGGTTTCAGCCAGCAACTCCAGGCAAATACTGACCCAGGACTCTAAACCGGAGAGCGCAGTTCACCACATGGATACTTCTAAAGGCAGAAATACTCCCCCCAGCTGCCCCGAGTCCCGCAACCCTGAGTCCGTCACATGGGGCAAACCAGATGGCCCCGTGCTGCGCTGTGGAGGTAACCACAGGGCCCACCAGTGACGCGACAAAGACTATGCATGCAAAAGCTGCAAAGAGAAAGGGCACCTTCAGAGAATGTGCATAAGAGGCTGTACTCACTGTGTCTCTGATGAGTTGGCTGATCACCGGGGCTCCGACACAGATGAAGATGAAGCTGCTCAAACCCTGGAAGAAGAGTATGGAATCTTTACCTGCTCCACCAGAAGTTCTCCGTGGAAGATGAAAGTGGACATCGATGAGGTCCCAGTCTCCATGGAGATCGACACAGGGGCGAGCCAGTCTGTGATGAGCCAAATGACCTTTGAAAAAATTTGGATGAATCCTGCCACTCGACCAAAACTGTCTCCTGTCCAGGCAAAGCTGCTCACCTATAGAAACATATACACATAAAAACATAGAAAATAGGTGCAGGAGTAGGCCATTCGGCCCTTCGAGCCTGCACCGCCATTCAATGACTTCATGGCTGAACACGCAACTTCAGTACCCCATTCCTGCTTTCTCGCCATACCCCTTGATCCCCCTAGTAGTAAGGACTACATCCAACTCCTTTTTGAATATATTTAGTGAATTGGCCTCAACAACTTTCTGTGGTAGAGAATTCCACAAGTTCACCACTTGTGAAGAAGTTTCTCCTCATCTCGGTCCTAAATGGCTTTCCCCTTATCCTAAGACTGTGACCCCTGGTTCTGGACTTCCCCAACATTGGGAACATTCTTCCTCCATCTAACCTGTCTAAACCCATCAGAATTTTAAACGTTTCTATGAGATCCCCTCTCATTCTTCTGAACTCCAGTGAATACAAGCCCAGTTGGTCCAGTCTTTCTTGATATGTCAGTCCCGCAATCAGTCTGGTGAACCTTCGCTGCACTCCCTCAATAGCAAGAATGTCCTTATTCAAGTTAGGAGACCAAAACTGTACACAATACTCCAAGTGTGGCCTCACCAAGGCCCTGTACAACTGTAGTAACACCTCCCTGCCCCTGTACTCAAATCCCCTCGCTATGAAGGCCAACATGCCATTTGCTTTCTTAACTGCCTGCTGTACCTGCATGCCAACCTTCAATGACTGATGTACCATGACACCCAGGTCTCGTTGCACCTCCCCTTTTCCTAATCTGTCACCATTCAGATAATAGTCTGTCTCTCTGTTTTTACCACCAAAGTGGATAACCTCACATTTATCCACACTATACTTCATCTGCCATGCATTTGCCCACTCACCTAACCTATCCAAGTCACTCTGCAGCCTCATAGCATCCTCCTCGCAGCTCACACTGCCACCCAACTTAGTGTCATCCGCAAATTTGGAGATGCTACATTTAATCCCCTCGTCTAAATCATTAATGTACAATGTAAACAGCTGGGGCCCCAGCACAGAACCTTGCGGTACCCCACTAGTCACTGCCTGCCATTCTGAAAAGTACCCATTTATTCCTACTCTTTGCTTCCTGTCTGTACTCCTACTCTTTGCTCCAAAGGTAAAATCCAAATCGTTGGCAGTATCGACATCCAGGTCTCCCAGGGTAGCGTGTTGCACAAACTCCCCCTGTGGATTATAGCTGGCGACGGTCCCACGCTGCTCGGCAGAAATTGGGTGAACTGGATCCACATCAGGCGAAGTGGACCTGTGGAAGAAAAGAGCACCACAGCCTACCTGCAGCAAGACCACAAAATGGCTGCAGCACCACAAGCAGCAGAACCTGTAATCAAAATGGCCTCCGCCATGCCACGAGTGAACATGGAGGAGCATCATGTGACATCGAGCGGCCAATCGGATTTCAAGGCTCCCTTAAAGGAGACCGGTAACCAAAAAAATTTAAAGGGGAAGTTTCAACTATTTGAGTACATGGACTTTAAAGCTAAAGATGCAATTAAAGAGTGCAAATATGAAAATGTATGCAATGTAACCATGAATTGTGATGCTGGTTTAACTAATGTGACTAATGAGATGAATGCAAGTGTCAGTAAGGTTAAGAACAAGTTTATTATGCTTAACAGTAATGATAGAGATTGTGAAATGCCTAATGTAACCATGTCTGTTGAAACCAGGACACCCAAAAGTGATGCAAATGCTAGAATGTATAAAGCAGGCTCGACTATGTGTGATCAGAGCCAAGGTGTCATGTATACCGGTAGGACACTGCCAAAGGACATTGGATCCTACAGGGACCATACTGATGCCAATGGAATCCCCCTGTGGGAGACTCGCAGGTCCAGCAGACTACCTGACCATGTAGCCTGGACCTTTGGAACGAATGTGATGCCCCTTGCAGGACACACACACAGGCAGTGGGAGCAGACCTACTACAGGGACAGTGGTCAATGGGCAGCCCAGCCACCACCAATGGCAACCTGCACCAGACCAGCCCTACAGCCCCTGGCCACCAGGGCCAACACCAGGAGCATGAGGCCAATAACCTCCAGCTTCCCTGGCAAACCCTGGGATGACCTGACCCTCATCCCAATTGGTGGACAAGGAGCCCACCCAGTCTTGTGGCCCTGCCCACCACCCCACAACTACCCACATCACAGTGTATACACACAACCCACTGCTGCCGTGGCTATCTCCCCGAGGGATTCCACAACAGTGACATCCACTTGGTTTGTGTGTGAGGGAGAGGAAATGCATGAGGCTAGCCTCAAGCACAGGGGTCACACCTGGAAACCACACAACCCTCACCACAACACCCTACTGATCACCTCCCTCGGTCATGACAATAAGGATATGAAAAATGCTCAGGGGGGAGTATTGTTGTGTATACATGCCTGTTTACTGTGTGATGTCTGTAACACTGTTATGCCACATTGAATGTATCCTTACACTGTACACACCTTACCGGTACACCAGAGGGTGCTGCTGCTGGAGACCTAGGAGTTGCCTGCACATGGCAGGTAACCCAGTATAAAAGGGAACTCACAGCTTGTTGTCGTCACTCAGGAGCTGCGAATAAAGGACTACAGGCCTGCACAGCTTAAGTATCATACCCTGCCTCGTGGAGTCATTACAAAAGTAGCCTACATACACTACAGTAGAGAATTCCACAGGTTCACAATTCTCTGAGTGAAGAAGTTTCTTCTCTTCTCGGTCTTAAATGGCTTACCCCTTATCCTTAGACTGTGACCCCTGGTTCTGGACTTCCCCAACATCGGGAACATTCTTCTTGCATCTAACCTGTCCAATCCCGTCAGAATTTTATATGTTTCTATGAGATCCCCTCTCATTCTTCTAAATTCCAGTGAATATAAGCCTAGTCGATCCAGTCTTTCTTCATATGTCAGTCCTGCCATCCCGGGAATCAGTCTGGTGAACCTTCGCTGCACTCCCTCAATAGCAAGAATGTCCTTCCTCAGATTAGGAGACAAAAACTGCACAGAATACTCAAGGTGTGGTCTCACCAAGGCCCTGTACAACTGCAGTAAGACCTCCCTGCTCCTATACTCAAATCCCCTCGCTATGAAGGCCAGCATGCCATTTGCCTTCTTTACTGTGTAGGGGATGGTCTCGGGGGTCAGGTTCACTCCTGACCTTCTGAGCGGTTCGAATCGCTCCCACTCCCTGGGTTCTAGACTTTGGATTTATTTTGAGATGTGACAAAGTGCAAGAGACAACTGGTTTTGGTGCAAGAAACTTTAATTTTATTAAGGTAAAGAAAGTACAATGTCAAAACATACAATCACTAGAATAAGGGACACTTTATCATACATTCAAAAGGGGTTACAGTAAATAATACACCTCCCACCTCCCAATGCCTAACTCTGACTCCAGGGCAAACAGGGATTATGCTCACCAATCCTTTTATTGTCAGTTAGCAGTGTTCGTGGTTTTGGGGTTCGCTGGACTCTGTCGGTTCTGCTTGCCATACCCCGAACGCTGTAGAAGACTTCTTACTGCGTAGTCTTCAGTTGGGTGGTGTCCGCTGATGCGGTAGAGCGCGTATTGGATTTATGGGGTGAGTACCCACTTTCTTCCGTCAGCAGTCGGCTTTAAAGTTTTTTTAGGTAATGTTTCACCTGTTGTAGCTAGGAACAGATTGTAGAGTGGAAACTTTTGAATCTTCGGTTTCTTCTTGAGAAGTTTCGTTCTTAGAATTTGTCGATCACGGTGGTTTGAGGTTACCACCTTGGCTGCGGTCAGTTGATGCTGCGATGGTGATGTCCGAAGTTACTGGGAACTGCGATTCTCTGCCTTGATGATGTTCTTCCTTCTTCTTCGGTAGCAGAGCAGTGTAGCCCAGGAGTGTCGTCGAGGCTGAAAATGTTGATGTTCAGAGGAGCTGCGTAGAAGGCTGTGTAGCACGCTCTCTGGAAGGCTCATTAAGGCTGCTGCGTGTAACCCGTAAAACCGGGCCTCAGTTATACTTTGGGAGTCGTTATAATCTGCGCGCCAAATCAGCCCCAATTCTTTGTCATAATTTTGGCGGGCTTGATATTTCTTTGTCATATTTTGGCGGGCTCGTTAATGGTAACCTGTTTCAGATGTGTCGATCTGTCGAATTCGTTTCTCGATCGGGAAAATTAGTTTTGGTATTTGCGGTGTCTGCCTAGGCCTGGATTTTCCATGTGGGCTGGATGGGCCATTAACATTATACATGCGCTGGATGGGTTTCCTGCTTAGAGCTGTGGCTGGCTATCTCTGGGTCGATTGTTGCTATGTTAATGTCTCGTGGGGAGAAGGGTTTTCGAATTTACACAATTCTCCAGACAATTTGTTTAGCCACAATGCCCCAGATGGTTTTAATACCCAAAGACTGACTTCTATAGAGGCTAGTTGTCCCTCAGTTTTGCAGTCCTTTTCCACATGGACCCAATATGCCTTTTAAAATCCTAAACTTGGTTAAAACTTGTAGTTTCTTCCACATGCATCATAGGATCCAAACTTTCTGGCTGATAGTCCCAAAATGAATTTCCTTTTCAATGAGTCCAAACACTGGGAGGGGGGGGGTTTCCGATGAATTTTGCAATCTTACAGTCCCCCCTGTGATACTCTACATGCTGGAGTGTCATGCCAGGTGAGCAAAATTCCTGAATCCCGAGAGCCAACCTTCCCCTGTATTTACCTAGCTAAAACTTAAACGTGCATACCCCTTTTGAAATGCAATGCAGTTTACAGGCAAATACAGTCATTCCAATTATATTACAGCATAGAGTGGGTCCGACGCCCCTCCATTACTCCGGTTTTACAGAAAATAAGGGTACATAGTCAAACACAATTTAAAGAAAATTCTTACAACACTTGACCTCTGCGTTTTTACAGCAGATGAAAATCCAAAGATACAAATCAGACATGATAATATGGTGTTACCCCTCCCTGTGCGATCCCCAAGTTTGGCCAGGGAGCGTACAGCACCCTTTGGTGCCGGACCTGACGGCCTCTGCATTTCACTCGGCAAATGAGACACCATAAGTAAATTTTAATCACGAGTTGACAGACAACTAAAACATGGGAAGCTATTCTGACCCCGGCTGGAACTTCTGTTTCTGAAAATGTTCCACCAAGGCGGAATTGTGATCTCTAGAATTTTTCTCCCTATCTCGATTGTTTTCTGTTCTAGAGTATAGAAATGGTTTTGTGAGATTACGACAGCTTCTAGTAGAGCGGTAGGATGTTCGGGTAGAGGGGGAATTTCTTAGCCAAAATGTGCAACATAATCTTGCAGGTTTGTGATGTTTTCACTCACAGTGTGGTGAACAGTAGAGGGTTACGGGAATGTGACAATCCGTTCCTGGGCCAATTGAACTTCTGCCTCGGGTTTAAAACAGAAACTGCTGTCACTCACCGGACACCAAAAGTGTTGTCCATGTTGGTAGTGGGGCGCACTGGTGGTGACACAATATGTCCCACCCCCTATGTATGTTACCTGTGGAGGGACATGGTCATGGTGCAGTTGATAGACTGAGCACCAGCAGCTTTAAACCCACACTATGGTTTAGAATAGGCATTCAAGTGCTAGGGACAGAGTATTATGTGTGCACCCCGGCTCCGGTACCCGGAGAGGTCAGTACCCGTCATAGCGTGCTCCCACTTTATGACATATGGTGGGACCGCTGTGAAATTAACGTGTACACCTCCTTGAATGACTCCAATGTTCTCCACCCTGTATACCGGTGCGGGTCGGGCTGTCTCACCCATGACCGGCATCCTTAGTACTATCCCCATGATAGTGTGATTAGAACGCCCGCAATCCACTGGGACAGGATAGGCTTCAGAAGCTAGGCGGAGCTGACACGGGCTTAGTGAATTACTATACGGGTAGAGGGCTGCGAGGTGCTTGTTGCTGATCCAGGAGGGGATTAAACCTTGTTTTAAATCCTCCAGGTTGTTGCAGTCCTCACCCAACAACCATGCCCTGTACAGCACACACACCTCGTTCAGTGCAGCCCAGTTAAAAGCATTCCTATCCTCCCGTATGAGTGCATTCACCATTTGTGCATGCTTTTCCAGCTCAGCAACAATCACCTTTAAATGGACCATCGTAGCCTGGTCCTCGTGTAACTCTGAGCCCATCACTGTATTTTTCTCTTTTAGGATCTTTCTTAGTTGGTTCTTTAGACTATTTATTTGCATTTGCAGTTCTATATCATCCAGGCTATTTATCACAGAGGATCCTGTATTATATGCAGTAAAAATGTCGTTCAAGGTTCACTTCTTGGTCTCCCCGTGCCCATGGTGCCCCTTGCGTGTAGCGGGTATAAAGCTGCTTTGTCTACGTTGCCAAAGGCTAACTCGTAAAATTTCTTGAACATTTCCCTGAGTAGGGCCTGGTACAGCTGTTCTGTTTCTTTCAGGCACCGTGCAGGTAAGTGTACCTCGGTAAGATTTTAAATAACTGAAGCTACTGCATAGTGAACTCCCTGGTATAACATCTTTTCGGTCGGTACCAATACTAATCCGTTCCCTGGTCCTTTGGTAGTGGTAGGACACCTCTCTATTATTGTTTGCATTGGCGGGGTTGTGGGCAGGGATTTCTTAATGCATGCTATAAGTTCGGTGGCGTTAATTAGGAGTGGGGAGTGTGGGACCGCACACCCGTGTAGGCTGGAATCCCACCCCATCCCTTCCCCATCATCTTGCCATTGTCTGGCGAAGGCGATTGATATGCCTGCGGGACAGATCTTCTCTGATCCCCACATGCAGACGTAAATTCCCTGTTCAGACTCCCACCACTTGTTCCAACACACCTTCACTCCTCCCTGTGTCCCCATGATGGTACGGTACATATTGTTACTGAGTCATTCCCAGTCAGATTCTTGATCACACGCGTCCTTGCTCAGCTTCCTGAGCCACCACCATATACCCAGGGGAATCTGCCCTTTACAAGTCAAACACACACGTTTTCCTTCCATAACACTGACCCGCGCAGCAACGATCCGCATCCTGGGGCCTGGGAAGGAAGCCACCCCGTAGGTGAACCCTTCCTGGCTGGAGTAGCGAGTGGAGTTAGACCCCAGCCACCCTGGCCACCTTCCCTTGTGGGCATAAACGGCGAGCTCTTCCACACCCGGCATGCCGCCCCCTGCAATTACAATCGGTGTTCTCTCTCCCGAGCACCCATAAATGAGGGATTCTTCCACATCCCCTTGGTCACCGATGCTCATCCCGATCAGGGCGAGCAGGATCGGGACCCTTTTCATGTCGTTCTCCTTCCTATAGGGACACGTAAAACAGATAGCCCAGCCCTGAGAAAAGCTCTCTGGCTTGACCAAAGGTAATCGAGTTCCAATTTTAGCTCATTTCTTTTCGGAAGCTTAATAAAAGTCTTTAACCGACTGGCTGTCTTTATTCCAGTTCCTGTCTCAGAACTGGTGTCTCGTTTTAACTTTTGTCTCTTAGTTATTTTCTTATCCTCCTTGTCGTGCCTCTTTTACTGACTACAAGGTGGGGTCTTTTCCTTTCCCCTACTGTCAGTGCTTCCTTTAATAGCTGTACTAGTGGGTTCTTCTCCTGATTCCCGAAAGGGTTCTTATTCTTATTCCCAAATCCCACCAGGTCTCAGTCACTAGTCGGACACCGGCTGCTGGCCGAAACTCTTTCATTTCATATACATTTCACTATTTCTCTATGCGCGGTTTCCTTAAGGTCGTGCTGACCTGAAATCATTCTTATCCTATTTCGTATTTGTTTCACTACTTCATTATGCGTGGTTTCTTTAAGGTCATGGTGACCTGAAACCATTCCACTCTTATCCCTACACTAAGCTAAATTCTTAAACATTCTTAAGACTCACATCGTCATATGTGTGTACATCTGCCACCCGTCTCCAGGTGGCCAGGTCAGTCCCTGTTCTTCTCTTTTCTTCTTGGGCCTCTGGGTTTTCAGCGTGGCTGGCAATAAGTCGGCCTGTACTGCAGGACCCGCAATGTCCTGACCGGAGATGGGTCTGAGTCCCATATTATCGGGGGAACAGCCGCTCTGGTGCGACAGCATACGGCCCCTTTAGGGGTGGCTGCAAAGTCCATTGCGTTATCAGAGGGATCTGCCTGGTTCATTATCTGAGGGTTCTGCGTGGTTCATTTGGTTACCTGAGGGATCTGCGTAGCCGTGGGCTGCAGGCTGGGGATTCTCAGTTGGTGGCTGGTCCACCACTATCTCTCCCGGGGGTCCCTCGTCGTGCAAGGCCACCGGCTGGGGGTCCCTACTCACAGACTGCTCCCTGATCTTAGGTGTCCCTTTACGGCTGGTCCCTTTCCCGGAGCTGAACCACTTAAATTGGAGCGCTGGTGACCACGGTGTGCAGAGAGTCCTTCTGAAGGCTCTGACTACTGGGGGTGCGTCCGAGTCCCACGTGATTGGGGGGATAGCTCCTCCACTAACACAGTTCACCGCCCCTCTAGGTGCAGTCTTTGGGTCTGCCATGTCCCCTGTGGGATTTCCACAGTCAGGGGGCTGCTGGCTGAGGACCCCTGCCCTTAGAACGGTTTACTGTTCCTGGCTGTCCCTTGCGCTTAGCTGCTATTCCGGGGTTAAACAGGTTGCATTGGTTTATGTGGAACCATTTTGTACGGCGGGGCATTTTCACGACATAGACCATGGGGCTTGCCTTGTCGACAATGTGGTACGGTCCCATTTACAGTGCCTCAAAAGTTCCTACTCGAGCGTAATTCCGTACCATTACCTGGTCCCCTATCTCCCACTCGTGGTGTTTGCGGGGCTCTAGCAGCAGTCGGTTGCTCCGAAGCTGTTTTCCCATGTTGTTAGCAGCCTGCCAGTGAATCTGTTTAAGGTGTTCAAACAGATTCCTGACAAAGCTGTCCCGGCTCGCTTCCATGAGCTGACGTTCTGTGAGTACCGGGGCTAGTACATGGGTGGGGGTTCTCATGGCTCTGCCGGTCATGAGCTCGTACGGGGAGTACCCCGTGCTCTTTGACTGGCTGGTCCGGTTTCCCATGAGGACCAGTGGTCGGACCTCTACCCATTTCTTGGGTGAGTCCCCCGTCTCCTTACGTAACCTTTCTTTGATAGTGTGGTTTAAACACTCCACAGGCCGGGATGACTGCAGGTTGTGGGCGACATGCCATTTCCCCTCGATGCCGAGCACCTTGAGGGTCTCCTGCATCACCTGCCCTGTGAAGTGACTTCCTTGGTCGGACTCCACGTACCGGGTTAGTTCCCATCGGGAGAACACTTCCCTGACCAGGATCCTAGCTGTTCCCAAAGCAGTAGCTGTTCAGCATGGGAAACCTTCCACCCATTTGGTGAACACATCCACCAACACTAGGCAGTAATTGCAGCCTCCCTGGGCAGTGGGTAGGGGCCTGATGTAATCGACCTGGATCGACTGCCAGGGTCCCTCTACCTTCCTGATATGTTGCATAGACACCTTCCTTTTCAGGGGGTCAGGGTTGTTGGCAGCGCACACCAGACAGCCAGCGCAGAACTCGCGGACACCTTCCCTGAGTCCTGGCCACCACCCTGCCTGTTCCACCCGTTGCCAGGTGGTTTCCGGTCCGGGGTGTCCTGCTCCTGGACCCTCGTGGGCCAGCTGGAGGAATTCTCTCCGGTGTTGTTGCGGTACTACCCATTGCTCGCCCCTGAACAGCATGCCTTCTTTAATGGCAATAGCTGCAGTGCCGTACGGGCTGTCTACCTTATCCCCTTTGGCTAGTGTGTTCAGGACAGTTTTGAGGATGGGGTCTTCGGTCTGAACCGTTTTCAGGTCCGGTGGCAATGCTACCCCTGCCCTCCCTGTTGTCCCAGTTCCGCCCCTAACCGCTGCAATGGGGCCTGGGTTGTATGGATCCCAGAGCTTGCCCGTGCGAGCACTTTGCTTGGCCAACATGTCAGCCTGCTGATTTTCTTCGCTACGGTGTTCAGTGGTTGAGTGTGCCTTCACCTTGTGTATATGGATCTTCCCTTCCTCCCCTACGGCTGCCATGATCTTCTCCAGTAGAGGCTTAATTGCCAGGGGTCTCCCGTCTGCAGATGTGTATCCGCGACGGGACCAGATAGCCTGGTATTCCATGCACGAATTGCATGTGAACATACTGTACGAGCAAATCGTGTACGGGATAGGGAATTCCTCAGGGTGTGTGACCACGTACACCACCGCCAACAGTTCAGCATGTTGGGCACTCATAGTACTGGGGAGTTTAATCGCCAGGGCAATGCCTGCCTCTGAGTCATACACTCCGCAGCCTGTGAGTTGTTCACCCGCAGATACAGTGCTTGAACCGTCCACATACATTTCTCAACCTGTGGGGTGTAACCCGGCCCGAAAGCCTAGGTTAATTTCTCATACCCCTTCTACGGAACACCGGTGGGCTGTCCCTGGATAGATCAAGTTGGCTGCGAGCCTCGGCTCACAGAGACCCTTTACCCATAGGTCCATCTGAGAGAGGAGTAGGGTCCAGCGAGCAATGCGGGCGCTACTCACTGTCCTGTCCTTGATTCTCCCGTCCAGGAGCAGTTGGGTGGGCATGTGATGGGTAAGGAGTGTGATAGGGGACCCCCCTGTGAAGATCAGTGATCTTTTCACAGCCCAGTGAGTGGCTAGGTGGTGCCTCTCACTGTTGGAGTATCCCTTCTCCACGTCCGTGAGTGTCCTGGAGGAGTAGACCACTGGTCTCAGCCGGCCGTGCCGCTCCTGGAGCAGTACTACACTCAGGCTGTCCCCACTGGCTGCTACCTCCAGGAAGAACTCTTTTCACCATCAATAGCTCCTAGAGCTGGCGCGGTCTGCAGGTCTTTCTTGAGTTGGATAAATGCTGCCTCGCAACCTTTGTCCCATTCCCACTCCACTCCCTTGTGTAGGAGTCGGAGCAGAGGGGTTGCTGTGGCTGCATAATCCTCAATGAAATCTCTGCAGTACCTGTTTAGCCCGAGAAAAAATCTCACTCCTGTTACTGTGTTGGGGGCTAAAAACTTCTGCACTGCTTCCCTTCTAGCTTTGTCAATGGTCCTTTCCCCAGCGTGCACAGTCAGTCCCAGGAATTTTACTTCCTTCTGGCCGATCTGTGCCTTCTTGGGGTTAACTTTAAACCCCTCTTCCTTCAGTAGCTCCAGCAGCTCCACCAGCAGTGGGCCGTGCTCCTCCACCTCATTGGTGAATAGGCGCAGGTCATCCACATACTATACCAACCGCTGGGGTCTGCTGAAACTCTTTAAACCATTGGCCATAGATTGGTGAAAAATGTTAGGGCTGTTGTGGAAGCCCTGGGGCAGACAGTTCCAAGTGTATTGCTGGCCTTTAAAGGTAAAAGCAAACTATTACTGGTCTTCTCTTCGTAAAGGGATGGACCAAAACCCGTTGGAAATGTCCAGCGCCGTGAAGGTGGTCACTGTCATGTATGTAACCTTTATGTAACAACACTGCAATACTGTATATTCGTAAGAAATGCACACCTTGACCACAGGGTGTGGACTTGTGGGAGACACTCCTCACCTGCTCATCCAGGTATATAAAGGGAGGTCCCACGCAGGGTCATCACTTCTTGGTCCTGTGAATAAAGGTTCAGGTCATTGAGTGACCTTGTCCATAGAATGTGCCTCGTGTGGATTTGTGGTATTGTGTAACGACTTTATATTGGCGACGAGAAACGGGAATCAACGACCAACGAGAATGGCCACCGGCAGCACAGATGAACGGTACTGTGTTGGTGAGGACTGGGACGATTTCATCGAGAGGCTCCAGCAAAGTTTTGTCACGAAGGACTGGCTGGGAGACGCAACGGCCAACAAGCGAAGGGCTCATCTGCTGACCAGCTGTGGACCTAAGACTTACGCGATCATGAAAGACCTGCTAGCACCCGAGAAGCCAGCGGACAAAACTTTTGAAGAGCTCAGCAAACTAATCGGTGAGCACCTCAAACCGGCGAGCAGCATACACATGGCCCGACACAGATTCTATATCCACTGACGTCGGGAAGGACAGAGCATACCGGATTTCGTTGCGGACTTCCGGCACTTGGCCAGCCTCTGTAAGTTCACAGACGCCTGCAGGGGGGAGATGCTAAGGGATTTCTTTATTGAGGGCATCAGTCATGCTGGGATTTTCAGAAAACTAATTGAGACCAAGGACTTGACCTTGGAAGCGGCGACGTTGATGGCTCAGACTTTTATGGCGGGGGAGGAGAAAACCAAGATAATATACACGCGCAATTCTGCCTCCAATGGATCAGTGAGTCAATATCATAAATGCGACACAGAGCCCCGCAGGCAGGCAAGGGCAGTTCGACACACCCCAGGCAGCAATGGACCCAAGAGTAAGTCTCCAACAGAGACAATGGCAGGCTGAACGGACATTTACGCCTCCCCAGTGGACAATGCGGCCCGGGATGGGGCCATTGACACCCACTAACAGGGTGCTCAAGAGCAGTCAAAGGGACAATCAGTGAGGAATGCCTTGTAACAGCTCTTTTGTTCACAACAATGGGAATCTCAGTTCATGCTGGAGGTGTGGGGGCAGACATACTGCCAGGACTTGCAGGTTTCAACAGTTCCCTGCAGAAATTGTAACCTCAGTGGCCATTTAGCCAGAATGTGCAGAAAGCCTGTAACCAGGCTAATATACGAGGCGGATGAACCAGATGAGGGGTCTGCGAGTCAGGATGATGTTTGGGGCAAATCAATGGACGCTGAAGTTCAGCGGGTTCATGTGGCAAACATTCACAGCTCATATATACAAAAACGCCACCTATGAAGATGAAAGTCCTATTAAATGGCATCCCTGTATGCATGGAGCTGGACACGGGGGCCAGACAGTCACTCATGAGTGTTCAACAATTTGAAAAGCTGTGGCCACTCAAAGCCAGCAGACCCAAACTAGAATACATTGAGACGCAATTACGGATGTACACCAAAGAAATCGTTCCAGTGCTAGGCAGTGCAATGTTGGCGGTCACACACAATGGATCGGTGAACCGGTTGCCGCTCTGGATTGTCCCGGGCAATGGTCCCGCACTGTTGGTGAGTAGCTGGTTAGCTGAGATGAACCGGAAATGGGGGGATGTGCACGCCATGTCATCTGCGGAGTGAAGTTCATGCTCACAGGTCCTACAGCAATTTGAGTCACTATTTCAACCTGGCGTCGGGACATTCAAAGGTACCAAAGTAGTGATACGCATCACCCCGGACGCTAGACCAGTGCACCACAAAGGCAGAGCTGTGCCGTATCTGATGCAGGAGAAAATTGAGAGCGAGTTGGACCAGTTGCTGAGAGAGGGCATCATCTCGCCCATTGAATTCAGCGACTGGGCGCACCCTATCGTTCCCGTCCTAAATGCGGATGGTTCAGTCAGGATCTGTGGCGACTGCAAGACCACTATCAACCGGCTGTCCCTACAAGACCAATACCCACCCCCGAGAGCGGAGGACCTTTTTGCCACGCTGGCAGGTGGCAAGCTGTTCACCAAGTTGGACCTCACTTCAGCCTACATGAGCCAAGAACTGGCCGACGAATCTAAACTACTGACCACCATCACCACGCACAAGGGACTGTTTGTTTACAACAGGTGTCCGTTTGTCATTCGATCAGCGGCCGCGATTTTTCAAAGAAACATGGAAAGCCTGCTCAAATCCATTCCTGGAACAATTGTATTTCAGGACGACATCCTCATCGCGGGTCGTGACACCGAGGAACACCTCCACAACCTGGAGGAGGTGCTACGCTGACTGGACCGGGTAGACCTGCGACTCAAGAAGTCTAAGTGTGTGTTTTTGGCTCCCGAGGTCGGGTTTCTGGGCAGGACTGTTGCTACAGACGGGATTCAGCCCACCGAATTCAAAACGGAGGCAATTCGACAAGCGCCCAGGCCCTGCAACACATCTGAGTTGCATTCATTTCTGGGACTCTTGAACTATTTCGGGAACTTTCTGCCGAACTTAAGCACATTGTTGGAGCTGCTACACGTGCTCCTGCATAAGGGTTGCGATTGGTTTGGGGGGGACTGTCAGGAACGGACTTTCAATCGGGCGCGGAACCTACTTTGTTCAAACTAGTTGTTGACCCTGTACGACCCACATAAGAAATTGGTTCTGACATGTGATGCATCGTCCTATGGGGTTGGGTACGTGTTGCAGCAGGGTAATGCTGAGGGCCAACTACAATCTGTGGCTTATGCCTCCAGGTCGCTCTCTCAAGCTGAACGGGGATATGGGATGGTTGCGAAGGAAGCACTCGCATGTGTCTATGGGGTGAAAAAGATGCATCAGTGCCTTTTTGGCAGGAGGTTCGAATTAGAAGCGGACCACAAGCCGTTAACATCCCTGCTGTCAGACAGCAAGGCCATCAATGCCAATGCGCCAGTTCGCATACAGCGATGGGCTCTCACGCTCGTTGCGTATGACTACACCATCCGGTACCGGCCCGGCACCGGAAATTGCGCTGACATGCTCAGCAGGTTTCCACTGGCCACCACTGAGGGGGCAGCAGAGCAAAGCGCTGAGATGGTCATGGCTGTCGATGCCTTTGACAACGCAGGCTCCCCCATCACAGCCCGCCAGATCAAAATCTGGACAAACAGAGATCCCCTCCTATCCTTGATTAAGAAATGTGTCCTGACTGGGTATTGGGCGCCCGCACACGAAGCATGCCCTGAGGAGGTCAGACCATTTCACAGACGGATGGATGAACTCTCCAACCAAGCCAACTGCCTACTATGGTGCAGCCAGGTAGTCATGCCCCAGAGGGGCAGGGAAGCATTCATCAGGGAACTCCACAGTGAGCACCCAGGCATTGTGCTGATGAAGGCCATCGCCCGGTCACATGTGTGGTGGCCGGGAATTGATTCAGACCTGGAACATTGTGTTCGCAGGTGCACGACATGTGCCCAGCTAGGTAATGCCCCCAGGGAGGTCCCGCTCAGCCCGTGGCCCTGGCCCACCAGGCCATGGTCACGTATTCACATAGACTTTGCAGGCCCATTCATGGGGAAAATGTTTCTCATTGTGGTTGATGCGTGCTCGAAATGGATCGAGTGCATCATTTTGAATTCGTGCACGACATCCACCACCGTGGAAAGTCTGCGCACGGTCTTTGCGACCCACGGCTTGCCGAACATCCTTGTTAGTGATAATGGCCCATGTTTCACAAGCTACGAATTCCGGGAGTTCATGTCGGGTCATGGCATTAACCATGTCAGGACAGCACCGTTCAAGCCGGCCTCCAATGGCCAGGCGGAACGTGCGGTCCAAATCATAAAACAAGGCATGCTCCGGATTCAAGGACCCTCCTTTCAATGTCGCCTATCGCGCCTCCTGCTGGCCTATAGGTCCCGACCGCACTCGCTCACGGGGGTCCCGCCCGCGGAGCTACTCATGAAACGAACACTCAAAACTCAGCTGTCCCTCATTCATCCAGTCCTGTTTGACATTGTTGAGGGCAAGCACCAGTCCCAAAACGAGTACCATAATCGAAATTCAAGGGGGAGATGTATAGAAATTGATGACCCCGTATTTGTTCTCAATCACGCTTTGGGGCCCAAATGGCTTGAGGGTACTGTAATAGACAATTGGGGAATAGGGTCATAGTGGTCAAACTTAATAATGGGCAGATATGCGGCAAGCATCTGGACCAAGTCAAAAAAAGGTTCACAAAGGGGGAACCAGTTGATGTGGTGTATTTGGACTTTCAGAAGGCTTTCGACAAGGTCCCACACAAGAGATTAATGTGCAAAGTTAAAGCACATGGGACTGGGGGTAGTGTGCTGACATGGATTGAGAACTGGTTGGCAGACAGGAAGCAAAGAGTAGGAGTAAATGGGTACTTTTCAGATTGGCAGGCAGTGACTAGTGGGGTACCGCAAGGTTCTGTGCTGGGGCCCCAGCTGTTTACATTGTACATTAATGATTTAGACGAGGGGATTAAATGTAGTATCTCCAAATTTGCGGATGACACTAAGTTGGGTGGCATGATGAGCTTCGAGGAGGATGCTATGAGGCTACAGAGTGACTTGGATAGGTTAGGTGAGTGGGCAAATGCACGGCAGATGAAGTATAATGTGGATAAATGTGAGGTTATCCACTTTGGTGATAAAAACAGAGAGACAGACTATTATCTGAATGGTGACAGATCAGGAAAAGGGGAGGTGCAGCGAGACCTGGGTGTTATGGTACATCAGTCATTGAAGGTTGGCATGCAGGTACAGCAGGCGGTTAAGAAAGCAAATGGCATGCTGGCCTTCATAGCGAGGGGATTTGAGTACAGGGGCAGGGAAGTGTTACTACAGTTGTACAGGGCCTTGGTGAGGCCACACCTGGAGTATTGTGTACAGTTTTGGTCTCCTAACTTGAGGAAGGACATTCTTACTATTGAGGGAGTGCAGCGAAGGTTCACCAGACTGATTCCTGGGATGGCGGGACTGACATATCAAGAAAGACTGGATCAACTGGGCTTGTATTCGCTGGAGTTCAGAAGAATGAGAGGGGATCTCCTAGAAACGTTTAACATACTGACAGGTTTAGACAGGTTAGATGCAGGAAGAATGTTCCCAATGTTGGGGAAGTCCAGAACCAGGGGTCACAGTCTAAGGATAAGGGGTAAGCCATTTAGGACCGAGATGCGGAGGAACTTCTTCACCCAGAGAGTGTTGAACCTGTGGAATTCTCTACCACAGAAAGTTGTTGAGGCCAATTCACTAAATATATTCAAAAAGGAGTTGGATGTAGTCCTTACTACTAGGGGGATCAAGGGGTATGGCGAGAAAGCAGGAATGGGGTACTGAAGTTGCGTGTTCAGCCATGAACTCATTGAATGGCGGTGTGGGCTCGAAGGGCCGAATGGCCTACTCCTGCATCTAGTTTCTCTGTTTCTATGTATGTAACCTTTATGTAACAACACTGCAATACTGTATGTACGTAAGAAATGCACACCTTGACCACAGGGGATGAACTTGTGGGAGACACTCCTCACCTGCTCATCCAGGTATGTAAAGGAAGGTCCCACGCAGGGTCATCACTTCTTGGTCTTGTGAATAAAAGTTCAGGTCATGGAGTGACCTTGTCCATAGAATGTGCCTCGTGTGGATTTGTGGTATTGTGTAAGGACATTACAGTCACAGAGGCTGGGATACTTCCAATGAAGTCGGCGACAGCAGCAACAGTAGGTGCACAGGCAGGGATGTTACGGTTGAGTACTCGATAGTCTACAATGGCTCTCCAAGAGTTGTCTGGTTTCTTAACCGGCCACAAGGGAGAGTTCACATAGGTGGCTATTGGTCTCAATACCTCCTGTTTAACCAAAGAACCCAAGGCCGTTTCCATGTCTGCCTCTGCCTCCCTGGGGAAGTTATACTGTTTCTGCAGTCGGGTCATGGGGTCCCCATCTACGCTAACTTCGATCCCATTTATCCTTCCACAGTCGTGTTTGTGAGTTGCAAAAGCTGCAAGGTTTGCCCTCACACACTCTTGGTACTCTATCGGAGTGTTACCGACCAGTGATTCGATGTCGTAACCCTCCTTTGGCTTCATGGTGCACACCGTCCCTTTGCCCCGTTTCTCTGGGATAACCACCACTTCACTCTCCTGTACCGTGCATACTGCCCCCCAAAGACAGTGGTTCCTTAAATCCACTAGGATCCTGTGGCCTAGAATAAAATCGGCCCCCAGGAACCCCCTCCCTTCCTGTTCCCACTTCATTAGGACACACGTCCACTTGGTGTGGAGTGTTCCAAAATGAATAGAGAGCGGAACGGAGAATGAACCAGCCTGCTCAGTGCCTGTGAAACCCACTAATCTGTAGGGGACCCCGTTAGACAGAGGTGAGGTGGCAGGGTTAGCTGCATAGACAAGGGTGCTTGATGCACCGGTATCCAGCAGATAAGTCCCCTTCACCTTTTCTACTTCCATCTGAACAGTCGATCTCCTCCACACATCATACTTGAGGGAACACAGATGAACAGGCTGTGCCTGTCCTAGTCGCTGTTTTGGATGGGATGGGGTAGATGGGATTTCAGTACCGGTGGCAGTGGCTACCCTCCCAGGGCCATCGGACATTGTTCGGAGCGCAGTCATGAATGTGTCAAATGTGTGTGGAGAGACTGGTTTCCCGGTCTCGGTCTTTTGGGCAGGGGCTGGAAAATTTTTCCCTGCGCTACTCTTCCATGGATTCCTCCAATCCTTTCTCCAGTGCCCACTCTTCCCGCACCTGAAGCAGGTATGCTTCGTACCGGAGGGGTTGCCCCCCTCCTGGTGCCATTCCCTCTTATCCTGACTAGGTCTGATTTCGTGGACCCTTCCCTTGGATGGGTGCTCTTCCGTCTCTCTGGCGTTCCGGTAGGCTACGGTCAGTTGCTTGACCACTCCCTCCTCGGTGGCATGAGAATCTCTCGGGTCAAATCAGGCCTCGGCCTTTGCTTTAATTTGTGGTGAACTGTTTGCCACCAGACTTCGGAGCCAGCGGGCACTCTCGTCCCAGGTTAGTAGATTCCAGTTGAGGTCCCCACCACAGGCGCTCTGGTACACAGGCCACAGTCTGTCTGGGAAAGCCTGTGGGGTTTCCCCTATAAGGTGCACTGTCTTTTCCACTCTGGAGAAGGGACTCCCATCATTACAGCCCATGGTTTCCAAAATGTCCTCCCGGATGGCAGCATATGTCCTCTGCCTCCTTTTGCTCTTGGCAGAGAGGGACTGGTACAGCTTGCCACCCAGTGAGAGGAGGAGCATTTTCGCTATCTCGGCATCATCGCACCCGTTAATGTCCCCTGCCTGTTCCACTTCCATAAAGTGAATCGAGGGATCTCCCTTTGGAGTGAGCTTTCCCAGGTGGCTTATCATAGCCCTAAGCTGTTGGGTAGTGTGGGGAACCACGAATTGACTTTCTAGGGGCACCTGACCCCCAGCACCATTGGGCAGGCCAAACTTCTGTTGCCGGACCGGGCACATTGGACCCGGCTCTGGCTCTTCCTGCTCTGGCTCTCCCAGCTCTTCCTGCTGCCAAACCGAGCTGAAACTCGGCGCCACAGGTGGTGGTGGTTCGCAATCCCTGTCTGCCTCACAACTTGTTCGCCCCTCCTGCTGCCGAGCCGGTACCAACCCTGGTGCCACAGATGGCGGTTTATCAGTTTCCTCCCTCTCTTCCAGGTTTACCCAGGCCGCTTCCGAGCTTATTAGGCATACCATGCCTTTTGCCTTGGACAGAGCAAGGGTTAAACTTCTGATTTGTTGCTGGCAGGGACCGTGCTCTCCAGACTCAAACCCATTAGTGCTGGCTACTTTGTAAGCTGCCTGTACATCTCTTAACTTCTCCTCCTGCTCTTTTACTTGAAGGGTAAGGAGAGTATTTTCTTCCCGCAGTACCTTTTCATTATTCTTAGCCTCTGTGACCTGACACTGAAAATAGTCCTGGCTGCTCTTGAAGCTCTCCATTAGCTGCGCCATCCCGTGCTTCAGCTTACAGAGTTCTCCCCATAACCTTTCTCCTGCCACAGCCCCTTCATGTGATGTTTCTACACATTCCCACAGTTCTGCCCGCAGTGACTCAATGTTCTTATCTAGGAGCTGGACTTGTCGCTGTAAGCAGGCCAACCAAATTGCCTTTTCTACTGATTCCTTATGGTCTTTGCTTGCAGTCCACTGGGCCCAGCGTCTCCCGGACGCTCAGCAAGCAACAGACCAAGCACCCATTTCTTAGTGACATTCACTTTCTTATACACATAAGAGGAAATCCTCTCTTCCATCTTAGTTCTTTCCTCCAAAACAGTACTATCTGCATCACACCCTTTGTACCAAAGTCCTTCCGCGGTCGCCATTCTGTAGGGGGTGGTCTCGGGGGTCAGGTTCACTTCTGATCTTCTGAGCGGTTCGAATCGCTCCCACTCCCTGGGTTCTAGACTTTGGATTTATTTGGGGCTGTGACAAAGTGCAAGAGATAACTGATTTTGGTACAAGAAACTTTGATTTTATTAAGGTAAAGAAAGTACAATGTCAAAACATACAATCACTAAAATAAGGGACACTTAATCACAAATTCAAAAAGGGTTACAGTAAATACATAGAAACATAGAAAATAGGTGCAGGAGTAGGCCATTCGGCCGATCGAGCCCGCACCGCCATTCAATGAGTTCATGGCTGAACATGCAACTTCAGTACCCCCTTCCTGCTTTCTCGCCATACCCGTTGATCCCCCTAGTAGTAAGGACTACATCTAACTCCTTTTTGAATATATTTAGTGAATTGGCCTCAACAACTTTCTGTGGTAGAGAATTCCACAAGTTCACCACTCTCTGGGTGAAGAAGTTTCTCCTCATCTCGGTCCTAAATGACTTACCCCTTATCCTTAGACTGTGACCCCTGGTTCTGGACTTCCCCAACATTGGGAACATTCTTCCTGCATCTAACCTGTCTAAACCCGTCAGAATTTTAAACATTTCTATGAGATCCCCTCTCATTCTTCTGAACTCCAGTGAATACAAGCCGTTGATCCAGTCTTTCTTGGTATTTCAGTCCCGCCATCCCGGGAATCAGTCTGGTGAACCTTCGCTGCACTCCCTCAATAGCAAGAATGTCCTTCCTCAAGTTAGGAGACCAAAACTGTACACAATACTCCAGGTGTGGCCTCACCAAGGCCCTGTACAACTATAGTAACACTTCCCTGCCCCTGTACTCAAATCGCTATGAAGACCAACACGCCATTTGCTTTCTTAACCGCCTGCTGTACCTGCATGCCAACCTTCAATGACTGATGTACCATGACACCCAGGTCTCGTTGCACCTCCCCTTTTCCTAATCTGTCACCATTCAGATAATAGTCTATCTCTCTGTTTTTACCACCAAAGTGGATAACCTCACATTTATCCACATTATACTTCATCTGCCATGCATTTGCCCACTCACCTAACCTACCCAAGTCACTCTGCAACCTCATAGCATCCTCCTCGCAGCTCACACTGCCACCCAACTTAGTGTCATCCGCAAATTTGGAGATACATTTAATCCCCTCGTCTAAATCATTAATGTACAATGTAAACAGCTGGAGCCCCAGCACAGAACCTTGCGGTACCCCACTAGTCACTGTCTGCCATTCTGAAAAGTACCCATTTACTCCTACTCTTTGCTTCCTGTCTGACAACCAGTTCTCAATCCATGTCAGCACACTACCCCCAATCTCATATGCTTTAACTTTGCACATTAATCTCTTGTGTGGGACTTTGTCGAAAGCCTTCTGAAATTCCAAATATACCACATCAACTGGTTCTCCCTTGTCCACTCTACTGGAAACATCCTCAAAAAATTCCTGAAGATTTGTCAAGCATGATTTCCCTTTCTCAAATCCATGCTGACTTGGACCTATCATGTCACCTCTTTCCAAATGCGTTGCTAATAATTGATTCCATCATTTTACCCACTACTGATGTCAGGCTGACCGGTCTATAATTCCTTGTTTTCTCTCTCCCTCCTTTTTTAAAAAGTGGGGTTACATTGGCTACCCCCCACTCGATAGGAACTGATCCAGAGTCTATGGAATGTTGGAAAATGCCTGTCAATGCATCCGCTATTTCCAAGGCCACCTCCTTAAGTACTCTGGGATGCAGTCCATCAGGCCCTGGGGATTTATCGGCCTTCAATCCCATCAATTTCCCCAACACAATTTCCCAACTAATAAGGATTTCCCTCAGTTCCTCCTTCTTACTAGACCCTCTGACCCCTTTTATATCCAGAAGGTTGTTTGTGTCCTCCTAAGTGAATACCGAACCAAAGTACTTGTTCAATTAGTCTGCCACTTCTTTATTTCCTGTTATGACTTCCCCTGATTCTGACTGCAGGGGACATACATTTGTCTTTACTAATCTTTTTCTCTTTACATATCTATAGAAACTTTTGCAGTCCGTCTTAATGTTCCCTGCAAGCTTCCTCTCGTACTCTATTTTCCCTGCCCTAATCAAACCCTTTGTCCTCCTCTGCTGAGTTCTAAATTTCTCCCAGTCCCCAGGTTCACTGCTATTTCTGGCCAATTTGTATGCCGCTTCCTTGGCTTTAATACTATCCCTGATTTCCCTTGATAGCCACGGTAGAGCCACCTTCCCCTTTTTATTTTTACGCCAGACAGGGATGTACAAATGTTGTAGTTCATCCATGCGGTCTCTAAATATCTGCCATTGCCCATCCACAGTCAACCCCTTAAGTATCATTCGCCAATCTATCCTTGCCAATTCACGCCTCATACCTTCAAAGTTACCCTTCTTTAAGTTCTGGACCATGGTCTCTGAATTAACTGTTTCATTCTCCATCCTAATGTAGAATTCCTCCATATTATGGTCACTCTTCCCCAAGGGGCCTCGCACAACGAGATTGCTAATTAATCCTCTCTCATTACATAACATCCAGTCTAACATGGCCTCTCCCCTAGTTGGTTCCTCGACATATTGGTCTAGAAAACCATCCCTTATGCACTCCAGGAAATCCTCCTCCACCGTATTGCTTCCAGTTTGTTTAGCCCAATCTATATGCATCTTAAAGTCACCCATGATAACTGCTGCACCTTTATTGCATGCACCCCTAATTTCCTGTTTGATGCCCTCCCCAACATCACTACTACTGTTTGGAGGTCTGTACACAACTCCCACTAACATTTTTTGCCCTTTGGTGTTCTGCAGCTCTACCCATATAGATTCCACATCATCCAAGCTAATGTCCTTCCTAACTATTGCATTAATCTCTTCTTTAACCAGCAATGCTACCCCACCTCCTTTTCCTTTTATTCTATCCTTCCTGAATGTTTATAACCCATGGATGTTGAGTTCCCAGCCCTGATCATCCTGGAGCCACGTCTCTGTAATCCCAATCACATCATATCCGTTAACATCTATTTGCACATCTAATTCATCCACCTTATTACGGATACTTCTTGCATTAAGTCACAAAGCCTTCAGGCTTGTTTTTTTAACACCTTTTGTCCTTTTAGAATTATGAAGTAGTGTGGCCCTTTTTGTTTCTTGCCTTTGTTTACTCGGCCTTCCACTATTGCTTTTTACCTTTCTACCATCTGTTTCTGACTCCATATTACTTTGCCCTATCTCACTGCATAGGTTCCCATCCCCCTGCCATATTAGTTTAAACACTCCCGTACTGCATTAGCAAATGTTACCCCTAGGACATCAGTTCCAGTCCTGCCCAAGTGCAGACCGTCCCTTTTGTATAGGTCCCACTTCCCCCAGAACTGGTAAATAATACACCTCCCACCTCCCAATGCCTAACTCTGACTAGGTTGAACTCCAGGGCAAACAGGGATTCTGCTCACCAATCCTTTTATTGTCAGTTAGCGGTGGTTCGCGGTTTCGGGATTCGCTGGACTCTTTAGGTTCTGCTTGCCATACCCCGAATGTCATGGAAAACTTCTTACTGCGCAGTCTTCAGTTGGGTGGTGTCTGCTGATGCAGTAGGGTGCGTATTGGATTTATGGGGTGAGTACCCACTTTCTTCCATCAGCAGTAGGTTTTAGAGTTCTTTTAGCTAATGTTTCACCTGTTGTAGCTAGGAACAGATTGTAGAGTGGAAACTTTCGAATCTTCGGTTTCTTCTTGAGGAGTTTCGTTCTTAGAATTTGTCGATCGCAGTGGTTTGAGGTTATCACCTTGGCTGTGGTCAGTTGATGCTGCGATGGTGATGTCCGAAGTTACTGGGAACTGCTTTTCTCTGCCTTGATGATGTTCTTCCTTCTTCTTCGGTAGCAGAGCAGTGTAGCCCAGGAGTCTCGTCGAGGCTGAAAATGTTGATGTTCAGAGGAGCTGCGTAGAAGGCTGTGTAGCACGCTCTCTGGAAGGCTCATTAAGGCTGCTGCGTGTAACCCATAAAACCGGGCCTCAGTTATACTTTGGGAGTCGTTATAATCTGCGTGCCCAATCAGCCTCGATTCTTTGTCTTAATTTTGGCGGGCTTGATATTTCTTTGTCATATTTTGGCGGGCTCGTTAAGGGTAACCTGTTTCGGGTGTGTCGATCTGTCGAATTCGTTTCTCGATCAGGAAAATTAGTTTTGGTATTTGCGGTGTCTGCCTAGGCCTGGGTTTTCCATGCAGGCTGGATGGGCCATTAACATTATGCATGCACTGGATGGGTTTCCTGCTTTGAGCTATGGCTGGCTATCTCTGGGTCGATTGTTGCTATGTTAATGTCTCCTGGGGAGAAGGGTTTTTGAGTTTACACAATTCTCCCACAATTTGTTTAGCTTCAATACCCAAAGACTGGCTTCTATAGAGGCTAGTTGTCCCTCAGTTTTGCAGTCCTTTTCCACGTGGACCCAATATGTCTTTTAAAATCCCAAATTTGTTTAAAACTCGTAGTTCCTTCCACATGCATTATAGGATCCCAAACTTTCTGGCTGATAGTCCCAAATCGAATTTCCTTTCCAATGAGTCCAAACACTGGGGGGGGGGGGGGGAGGTTTCCCATGAATTTTGCAATCTTACAACCGCCTGCTGTACCTGCATGTCTACCTTCAATGACTGATGTACCATGATACCCAGGTCTCGCTGCGACTCCCCTATTACTAATCTGTCACTATTCAGATAATAATCTGCCTTCCTCTTTTAACCCCACACTTATCCACATTATACAGCATCTGCCATGTTTTTGCCCATTCACCTAACCTGTCCAAGTCCCCTTACAGCCTCCTAGCATCCTCCTCGCAGCTCGACTGCCACCCAGCTTAGTGTCATCTGCAAACTTGGAGATATTACATTCAATTCCTTCGTCTAAATCATTAATGTATATTGTAAATAGCTGGGGTCCCAACACTGAACCCTGCAGCACCCCACTAGTCACTGCCTGCCATTCTGAAAAGGACCCGTTTATTCCTACTCTTTGCTTCCTGTCTGCCAACTAGTTCTCTAACCACGTCAGCACATTACCCCCAATACCATGTGCCTTAATTTTGCACACTGATCTCTTGTGTGCAACCTTGTCAAAAGCCTTTTGAAAGTCCAAATACACCACATCCACTGGTTCTCCCTTATCCACTCTACTAGTTACATCCTCAAAAAACTCTAGACGATTTGTCAAGCTTGTTTTCGCTTTCATAAATCCATGCTGACTTGAACCGATCCTGCCACTGCTTTCCAAATGCGCTACTATTACATCTTTAATAATTGATTCCAGCATTTTCCCCACTACCCATGTCAGGCTAACTGATCTATAATTCCCTGTTTTCTCTCTCCCTCCTTTTCTAAAAAGTGGAGTTACATTAGCTACCCTCCAATCCATAGGAACTGAACCAGAGTCCATGGAATGTTGGAAAATGACCACCGATGCATCCACCATTTCTAGGACCACTTCCTTAATTACTCTGGGATGAAGACTATCAGGCCCTGGGGATGTATCGGCCTTCATTTCCTTTCAATTTCCCTAACACCATTTCCTGACTAATAAGGATTTCCCTCAGTTCCCCCTTCTCGCTAGACCCTCGATCCCCTAGTATTTTCAGGAGGTTATTCGTGTCTTCCTTAGTGAAGGCAGAACCAAAGTATTTGTTCAATTTGTCTGCCATTTTCTTGTTCCCCATTATGAATTCCCTTGATTCTGACTGCAAGATTCTCATTAATCTTTTTCTCTTCACATATCTATAGAAACTTTTGCAGTCAGTTTTTATGTTCCCTGCAAGTTTACTCTCATACTCTATTTTCTCCTTCCTAATTAAACCCTTTGTCCTCCTCTGCTGAATTATAAATTTCTCCCAGTCCTTATTCTCGTGCAATCATGAAGAGTTGGTAAAGTGTTTGTTTAATGCGCCCCACCATAGTTCTGCAATTAGCCACCATCAAAGCATGCAAGGAGGTGTTGAGAGAGCCTTGTAAGGCAATACCCATCCCCAGGGAGAGATTTCCTGAGAAGGTGAAAGGCGTATCATGCATTACTATGGATTGACTTATTCTTGTGCTGGAGGTCCATGAAAATGAGTAAGTATCATATCTGAATGTGCAGTTGGTTGAGGTGAAGATAAGTGTGTGACATGCCAGAGCAGAAGACAGATGACATCAGCAGGCCTTAGCAAACCTCTTTGAAGTATTAACATAGAAATATAGAAAATAGATGCAGGAGTAGGCCATTCGGCCCTTCGAGCCTGCACCACCATTCCATAAGATCATGGCTGATCATTCACCTCAGTACCCCTTTTCTGCTTTCTCTCCAAACCCCTTGATCCCTTTAGCCGTAAGGGCCACATCTAACTCCCTCTTGAATATATTCAATGAACTGACATCAACAACTCTCTGTGGTTTGAATACAAGGCTCCCCCAACACCCACTTGCATGCTGTGACAGTGGCTAATTGCAGAACTATGGTGGGAGGAAGAGCACCTGACAGCAGACACTGCGTTAGCCTGCTCTACCACCTCTTCTCAATCAGCCCTGACAGATGCCTTGTGAGGAGCGTGTCTCTCTGAGCCAAAAAATGCCAACCCTCCTTTGTGCCACCTCATTCAGAATAACTTCCAGCGCAATGTCCAAAAATTGAGCCGTTCTCCCTCCTCCCTGGCTTCCTGCAGGCCCTTGTCTCGTCTTTCAAAATATGCAGCACATAAAGCAAAGCAAAACAAAAATGATGGTGCCTTTTTAAGGAGCTGCATCTGCACATTTAACTTCCTGCCGCAGATTTTTTTTTAATTCGTTCACCATATGTGGGCGTTGCTAATGAGGCCAGCATTTATTGCCCATCCCTAATTGTTCATGAGAAGTTGGTAGTGCTGAGTGGCAGAGGATAACCACGTTGCTGCTGTGGGTCTGGAGTCACATATGGGCCAGGTAAGAGTGGCAGATTTCTTTCCCTAAAGGACATTAATGAACCGGATGGCTTTTTATGACACTGCAATAGTTTCACGGTCACCATTACTGATACTAGCTTTTTATTCCAGATTAAATTAATTGAATTTAAATTTCCCAGCTGCCGTGATAGGATTTGAATCTCATGTCTCTGGATCATTAGTCCAGGCCTTTGGATCACTCGTCTTGTTAGGTAACCACTATGCTACCGTACCCCTTTTTCCTCACCCACCACACTCTCCATGCTTGGCCCGGTCCATGCTGGGAACACACCATATTTATGTAAATTATGAAACCGGCAAAATTTTTGGGAGGCCTGTAATGTGGATTGGCCTGGCACACTGTCGGGTGCTGCTGCTGCTTTTCCCCAGTAGATTAACAGCCCTAATATTCCTCCCCATATGGTGTCACTTACCTTTAATTGCACCAGATGTTTCACGTGCCCCCATTAGGCCTGCTCCTTGCACAAGTTCAAAGCTGTACAGGCAACTATGAATAATTATTCAAATGACCTGATACAGACAACTAGAGACAGTCAGCTCATTGCGCTGATAGCTAGCTTTGCACCAGCAGGTATCAAGAAAAGCATAAACTTAGGCTGGAGCAGAAATTCGACCTAAATGGGCCTGAAATTCCGATCGAGGTCTTCCCGTGGGCAAACTGTTGAAAAAAGGAAAAAAAATGCGCACTTACCTGAAGGTGCTGCGCCCACTCAAACCTCCAATCCTGAGGCCTTCACTCCTACGCATCAGAGCGCATGCATGTTGGGACGTCTGTATGCTGGAGCTGGAGTCACATGGCTCTGGGCAGCCAATCAAGGTACAGTATTTTCTCATTCATAATAATGGGAACTCCTTAAGTTGGAGTTTCCATTATTGTGAATGAGAACTCCCCCCAAACACACAAAACACTATTAAAAAATTGGAAAAATACACTACATATTTCAGATTCTTTTAATTAAAGTTCTTATAAAAAAATAAATATTTTCCCGACTTTTTAAAAAGTTTTTTTAATTATGCCTTAAAATAACCTGACTGCAGTGGGGAGGGATTTTAACGATAAAATGTGTTTTTATAACGTTATTTTAAAATATTTTTGTGTATTTTTTTCAGGCGCAAGATTTTTGAGGACATTTGCTGGGCAAGATATGCGTAAATATTGGAAATCTTGCCCTGCTAATGTCCTCGCTCCCGATATGCGTTGGATCTGTCAAGCCAGAAACTTGACAGATTGGAAAAGCCGATTTTCTGCGCATGCGCATTGAGCACTGAAAACCGGCTTTTCCGATGCATTCCCAGGTCCATAGAAACTTCGTACGGGCCCGGGACAATGGAATTTCAGCACCATTATATCCCTTAATCAAGCAGGATTGCATAGATGTTAAACTTATCCCAAAAGTAATAACATTTCAAAAGTGAAGAGAGGTTCATAACATCAAAGAAAACTGTTCAGTGACCTCACTAGCATGGTGAGCATACAGCTGGCTTATAATAAAAACAATAATGATGAAGCACAAGAATTGCACTGGTACGCTCGCAGCCTTCCATGAGAGGTGGGCGCCTGATGGAATACATCATCACCCTTGGCAACCAAATTTTAATTTGGCCATTTATTGTTTAAAAAGTTTTATAGGTTAATTTGTAGGTTTTAGTGCCCTTTTAATAAGGGGGTACTTGATTATCGTTTCACACAAAAATAGTTGAAGCACAAGAATGGAGATGAATCATCGATAGAATTCATTCTTCCAGTAGAAAGAAAGGTATCCACACTTTTCCATCTCATGCGCAGGGATAGAGTACAACCAGTGAATTCTTAGTGCATGAAGTTCCTGGAGTCGCACTTCGCTGCTGAAAGTGAGCTGAGGAAAGATTCCCAGCTGCCAACTGTCAAGACCATTGACCTGGCTCAAATCACCGGGACAAGGTCATTTAAACAGCTAGGGAGGGCAGCTCCTGTCTGTGGAGGCACAACAGGGTCACGCTCCCCCATGAGATGTCACAATATCAGAGTGGCACCCTACCACTTCAAGGAGGAGTTTCAGACCCAGTAAAGGTCATTTCATGCATATTGTTTGGTCCCTTTGAGACCCGTCCCCTCCCAAGTATCCAGCCCTTCTGCTGTACTCCCACGGAAGTTACAATGGGAGTATGCCGGAAAGGCTGTGGACTTTAGTAAATTACCCTAAGGCCATCCCAAAGCACTGTACAATCAATTAATTACTTTTTGAAGTGTACATTCAAATATCACCGTGTGCAAATTGGCTGCAACCTGTCTCTGCATTACAACAGTGACTACGCTTCAAAAGTACTTTATTATCTGTATAGAACTTTGGGATGTCCTGAGGTTGTGAAAGATGCTGTATAAATGTGACTTATTTCCCACATTACAACAGTGACTACACTCCAAAAGTTCTTCATTGGCTGTAAAGCGCTTTGAGACGTCCGGAGGTCGTGAAAGGCGCTATGTAAATCCAAGTCTTTCTTTATATTTTTTTCTAACCCCTGCTGCACCTAAGCTGTGAGTATTAATGCTAACACTAAGGACCAATTGTAGGTGACTTGTGCTGTCAGTGGGTACCAGGAAAGTCATGCTTACGCACCAGGTGATTTTCCAACCAATACAACTGTCTTTAAAGCGTCAAAAATGGAAAGTGTCTCATCCTTCATCACCCATCCTTATAAGCAGAAAATCTCCTGGAAAATAGTTATTTTGAGACCTGGCAGCAAACTGGGTCAGAATGGAAAATAAACATATTGGCCCAGATTTTGCTGGAGTGGGCCACCGTTAGAATTTCCTCTCAACTTTCAGTTCAATTTTTTTTGCATTGGAGTTGCAAGCTGATAATGATGTGGAAAGGGCAATGGGATATCTGGGGCCTTGATAACTGACTGGACCAACAGCCCATCTCCTTAGCAAATGAGATTGAAGGATGGGGAAAGAAATAGAGGAATGACAGAGAGGGGTTTAGGGCGAATTAGAATCAAATTAGGTACAGAAACACAAATAAAGAGGGAAAGAAAGATTGGATTAAGTGAGTGAGGAAGAAAAGAAAGGAAAAGTAAGAAAAAAAAATACATTTTGAAAATCTTTAAGATCAATTTATTACCTGCAGGAATGAGACTCCAGTTTAAATGTTTCCCTTTCTGTGCTGGAGAGGTTGAGTGGCATTGCATGAATATAAATCTCATCAATAAAATGGTTGTTGCACTGCTAATTACCAGCCCTAACTTTATGCAGCAAATTTAATTTGTATGTATTGCACAAATACAGCAATTTCTAGAAAAAATTAAAGGAGAATATGAGAAAATAATAAAAGTCATTAAGAGCAGGATAAGGAAGCATACTGGAAAAAATTTCAAAGAACATCAAAAGGAATAGTAAAGTATTTTACAAGTACATTAGCAAAAACAGAATTGCTAAAAATGAGGTTGGTCCTCATGAGAGGAGAGAATTATCAATTTGTAGATGATGATCAATAAATGCCAGAAATGTTGAATAAATATTTCACATTGGTCTTTACTAAAGAGAAGGATATTGGAGAAGAAGTGAAATGGTTAAGAGTGAGATGAGTGACAATATGGATAAAAGGAAAATCTTACATAAGTTAGTCCGACTAAAAGAATAAAAAGTGATGCGGCCTGCGGGATGTATCCTAGGATCATGAAGGAATAAATTGCCAAGGCCTTAGAAATTATTTTTAAGGGCTCTATTGAGTGTAGGTGTGTGCCAGAGGGCATGAGAACGGCTATGGTAATACACATTTTTAAAAAGGGAGAGCGAGCTAATCCAGGAATGAGGCCAGTTAGGGTAACATCTGCGGTAGGGAACATTTTAGCGTCTTTAAATATAGATGAAATTGCGACATATCTAGAAATAGAGAAAATAGCACAGATTATGGTCTGGTAGCCTTATGTTGGCAGCGTCTTCTGTTATTTGAAACCAGGATCTTTGGTTGTGCTAGCAGAGTTCCCCTTGCTAGGTTTGTTGCGTAAGTAATTTCTGTGGAGGGTGCCCTTCAGTGCCAAAGAGGACAGCCCTCCTTTCCCTCACTTCGTACCTTTCCAGCACAGCATCAGTAAATCTGGCAGTGTGGTCATTGTTCAGGAACATCGCAGCGATTCCTTCCCTTGAGTTCCAACCAAAAATGCACCATTTTAATTACAGCTGAAGCCCTTTAAAGAAGCTTCAGCCTTCTGTGAACCTTGTGTGAATACTCCATGATGCAAGCTACTGTAAAGAGTGAGATTACGAAAAATACTTGTAATATAACTCTTCCCCTGATTTGCAAACAGCCATGAATCTTTAGCCATATATGTTGGCATTGTGATTGTATAGCAATACAAACAATTAAGAATATAACAAGAATATAAGAACTAGGAGCAAGAGTAGGCCATTTGGTGTCTCGGGCCTGCTCCACCATTCAATAAGATCTTAGCTGATCTGATCATGGACACAGCTCCACTTCCCTGCCCGCTACCCATAACCCTTGACTCCCTTATTCAAAAATCTGTATAACTCCACCTTAAATATATTCAATGACCCAGCCTCCACAGCTCTCTGGGGTAGAGAATTCCAGAGATTCACAACCCTCTGAGAGAAGAAATTCCTCCTCATTTCCGTTTTAAATGGGCGACCCCTTATTCTGAAATTATGCCCCCCTAGTCCTAGATTCCCCCATGAGGAGAAACATCCTCTCTGTATCTGCCCTGTTAAGTCCCCTCAGAATCTTGTATGTGTCAATAAGATCACCTCTCATTCTTCTAAACTCCAATGAGTATAGGCCCAACCTGCTCAACATTTCTTCATAAGACAATCCCTTCATCTCAGGAATCAACCTCGTGAACCTTCTCTGAACTACCTCCAATGCAAGTATATCCCTCCTTAAATAAGGAGAACAAAACTGTATGCAGTATTCCAAGTGTGGTCTCACCAACACCCTGTACAGTAGGAACAGGACTTCCTTACTTTTATACTCCATCCCCTTACAATAAAGGCCAACATTCCATTTGCCTTAATTACTTGTTATACCTACATGCTAACTTTGTGTATATCATGTACAAGGACCCCTCAGATCCCTCTGTACACAGTATTTTGTAATTTCTCCCCATTTAAATAATAATTAGCTTTTTTTATTTTTCCTACAAAGTGGATAACCTCACATTTTCCTACATTTCACTTCATCTGCCAAATTTTTGCCCATTCACATTGCCTATCGATATCCCTTTGCAGATTCTTTGCGTCCTCCTCACAACTTGCTTTCCCACCTATCTTTGAATCAGCAGCAAATTTGGCTACATTACACTCGGTCCCTTCATCCAAGTCATTACTGTACATTGTAAATAGTTGAGGCCCCAGTGCCGATCACTGTGGCACCCCACTAGTTACAGTTTGCCAACCTGAAAATAACCCACTTATCCCGAATTTCTGTTTTTTGTTAGTTAGCCAATCCTCTATCCATACTAATATATTACCCACGACCTTGTGAACTCGTTTTCCTTGTGCAGTAACCTTTTATGTGGCAATGTATCGAATGCCTTCTGGAAATCCAAAAGCACAACATCTACTTGTTCCCCTTTATCCACCCTGCTCGTTACATCCTCAAAGACTCCAGCAAATTTGTCAAACATGATTTCCTGTTCCTAAAACCATGCTGACTCTGCTTGACTGTATTATGATTTTACATAAGAATATAAAACATAAGAAACAGGAGCAGGAGAAGGCCATACGGCCCCTAAGCCTGCTCCGCCATTTAATAAGATCATGGCTGATCCGATCATAGGTCCACTTCCCTTCCCGCTCCCTATAACCCCTTATCCCCTTATCGTTTAAGAAACTTAAATTAATTCAATGTCCCAGCTTCCACAGGTCTCTGAGGCAATGAATTCCACAGATCCACAACCCTCTGTGAGAAGAAATTTCTCATCATCTCAGTTTTAAATGGGCGGCCCCTTATTCTAAGATTATGCCTTCTAGTTCTAGTCTCCCCTATCAGTGGAAACATCCTCTCTGCATCCACCTTGTCAAGTCCCCTCATAATCTTATACGTTTCAATAAGATAACCTCTCATTCTTCTGAATTCCAATGAATTCCAGGGATCAAGGGTTATGGCGAGAAAGCAGGAAGGGGGTACTGAAGTTTCATGTTCAGCCATGAACTCATTGAATGGCGGTGCAGGCTAGAAGGGCTGAATGGCCTGCTCCTGCACCTATTTTCCATGTTTCCATGTTTCAGTAGAGGCCCAACCTCCTCAACCTTTCCTCATAGGTCAACCCCCTCATCTCCGGAATCAACATAGTGAACCTTCTCTGAACTGCCTCCAAAGCAAGTATATCCTTTCTTAAATATGGAAACCAAAACTGCACGCAGTATTCCAGGTGTGGCCTCACCAATACCCCGTACAACTGTAGCAAGACTTCCCTGCTTTTATACTCCAGCCCCTTTGCAATAAATGCCAAGATTCCATTGGTCTTCCTGATCACTTGCTGTACCTGCATACTAACCTTTTGTGTTTCATGCACAAGTACCCCCAGGTCCTGCTGTACTGCAGCACTTTGCAATCTTTCTCCATTTAAATAATAACTTGCTCTTTGATTTTTTCTGCCAAAGTGCATGACCTCACACTTTCCAACATTATACTCCACCTGCCTAATTTTTGCCCACTCACTTAGCCTGTCTATGTCCTTTTGCAGATTTTTTGTGTCCTCCTCACACATTGCTTTTCCTCCCATCTTTGTATCGTCAGCAAACTTGGCTACATCACACTCGGTCCCTTCATCCAAGTCGTTAATATAGATTGTAAATAGTTGGGGTCCCAGCACTGATCCCTGCGGCACCCCACTCGTTACTGATTGCCAACCTGAGAATGAACCATTTATCCCTACTTTCTGTTTTCTGTTCGTTAGCCAAACCTCTATCCATGTTACTATATTACCACCAACCTCGTGAACTTTTATCTTGTGCAGTAACCTTTTATGTGGCACCTTGTCACATGCCTTCTGGAAGTCCAAATACACCATATCCACTGGTTTCCCTTGATCCACCCTGTTCATTACATCCTCAAAGAATTCTAGCAAATTTGTCAAACATGACTTCCCCTTCAAAAATCTATGCTGACTGCCTGACTGAATTTTGCTTTTCCAAATGTCCTCTTATTGCTTCTTTAATAATGGACTCCAACATCTTATTGTTACGCTCATAATAAAGTGATGCAACTGAATACTATATACAATGAATAAGTGTGACCTTAGCTCCTTTATTTAAACTCCAGAGTGTTGGTACAGCATGGGAGGCCTGCTTATATACAGTGCTCCCAAAGGATGCTGGGATCCCTTGGGACTCCAACATGTAGGCCCTCTGGTGGTGGTATGGTACAGGTTGCCAAGAATTACATACATAAAATCACTCCCTCCCAAAGTCAATAGTACACTTATTTACAGGGTGAGACGATCTGGGACTTTTCGCTCCCTTGTCAATCGTCTCGGTACAAATGCAGGTATTGTTGAGTTGATTGGTTCTTCGCTGGGCTGCTGGGCAGCTGGCCTGGCCGGGCTGCTGGGGATGGTGAGTTCAGTTTTTGGTCAATCGTGATGTCGTTTGCCACTTGTGTGTGTGCTGGAGGATCGAAGTTGGTGGTGTCCTCTTCGGGTTGCTCGTGGCTGTTTGTGAATCGCAATTTGGCTTGGTCCAAATACTTTCTGCACGTTAGTCCATTGGCCAGTTTGACCTGAAACATCCTACTCCCTTCTTTGGCTATGACAGTGCCATCAAGCCCTTTGGGATCATGTCCATAGTTGAGTACAAATACAGGGTCATTGATTTCAATATCGCGTGACAAGTTTGCGCGATCATGGTACATGCTTTGTTGATGCCGCCTGCCCTCGACGTGATCATGGAGATCAGGGTGGACAAGAGAGAGCCTTGTTTTGAGCACCCTTTTCATGAGCAATTCGACTGCGGGATCTCCGGTGAGCGAGTGGGGTCTGGTGCGGTAGCTGAGCAGGGCTTGGGACAGGCGGGTCTGCAGGGAGCCTTCCGACACACATTCCAAGCTTTGCTTGATGGTTTGGACTGCCCGTTCTCCCTGGCCTTTGGATGCGGGCTTGAACGGGGCTGAAGTGACGTGCTTGATCCCATTGCAGGTCGTGAATTCCTTGAATTCAGCGCTGGTGAAACACAGCCCATTGTCGCTGACAAGGACATCAGGCAGGCTGTATGTGGCAAACATGGCTCTTAGGCTTTCGATGGTGGCAGTGGACATGCTTACAGACATTATTACACATTCAATCCATTTTGAATAAGCATCCACAACAACCAAAAACAGTTTGCCTAGAAATGGGCCTGCAAAGTCAACGTAGATCCTAGACCACGGTTTGGAGGGCCATGACCACAAATTTAGTGGTGCCTCTCTGGGTGCATTGCTCAGTTGAGAGCAAGTGTTGCATTGGCGCACGCATGACTCTAAGTCTGAGTTGATGCCGGGCCACCACACATGGGATCTGGCTATAGTTTTCATCATTACTATGCCTGGGTGGATACTGTGTAGGTCGCGTATGAACGTTTCCCTGATTTTCTTAGCCAAAACCACGTGATTACCCCACAAAAGACAGTCCGCCTGTATGGACATTTTGTCTTTGCACCGCTGGAACGGCTTGATCTCTTCATGCATCTCTGCTGGGACGCTGGACCAGCTCCCATGGAGGACACAGTTTTTTACCAGGGACAGCAAAGGATCCTGGCTGGTCCAGGTCCTGATCTGGTGGACCGTTTTCGAATCACCAAGAGCAAGTCTGGAGGCTGTGCCATTTCCACCCCGGTGGTGGGCAATGGTAGCCAACTGAAAGCATCAGCACAGTTCTCTGTGCCTGGTCTGTGGCGGATTACATTAGTTATATGCAGACAGCGTGAGCTCCCATCTTTGGATGCGGGCAGAGGCATTGATGTTAATCCCTTTGCTCACTAAGAATAGCGATATGAGCGGCTTATGGTCAGTTTCTAGCTCAAACTTGAGACCAGATACTGGTGCATTTTTTTCACCCCATAAATGCATGCCAGAGCTTCTTTTTCAATCATGTTGTAAGCTCTTTCGGCCTCGGACAAACTCCTGGATGCATAGGCGACCGGTTGCAATGTTCCCGATTCGTTAGCCTGTTGTAACACATACCCGACCCCGTATGACGACGCATCGCAAGCTAGCACTAAACGTTTACATGGGTTATACAAAACAAGCAGTTTGTTGGAACATAACAGATTTCTGGCATTCTCAAAAGCAGCCTCTTGTGATTTCCCCCATACCCAGTCGTCTCCCTTGCGCAGTAGCACATGTAGGGATTCTAGCAAAGTGCTTAACCTGGGTAGGAAATTACCAAATAATTGAGGAGTCCCAGGAACAACCGCAGCTCCGTCATTATCTGGGGTCTCGGCACGTTCTTGATGGCCTCCGTCTTGGCGTCGGTGGATCTGTTGCCATCTGCCACGATTCTTCTCCCTAAGAACGCGACCTGCTGCGCCAGGAAAACACTTCGAGCATTTCAACCCGAGTCCCACGCGATCTAGCCGACTTAGAACCTCTTCCAGATTCTGTCAGTGTTCGATGGTGTCCCAACCTGTGAGCAGTATGTTGCCCTGGAAAACCACGGTGCGCGGAACCGACTTTAGCAGGCTCTCCATGTTCCATTGGAAAATTGCCACGGCCAATCAAATCCCAAACGGGCATCTATTGTAGATGAACAGACCTTTGTGCGTGTTGATGCAGGTGAGGCCTTTCAAAGATTCCTCCAGCTCCTGCGTCATGTAGGCCGAGATCAGGCCCAACTTGGTGAACGTCTTTCCTCCAGCCAGGGTCGCAAATAGGTCGTCTGCCTTGGGTAGCAGGTACTGGTCCTGTAGCGAAAAACGGTTAATCATTACTTTATAGTCCCCACAAATTCTGACAGTGCCGTCGCCTTTGAGAACCGGAATAATTGGACTGGCTCACTCGTTGAACTCCACCGGCACGATGATGCCTTCTCGCTGCAGCCTGTCCAGCTCAATTTCCACTTTCTCTCGCATCATATGTGGCACCGCCCGTGCCTTGTGGTGGAATGGGCTGTGTGCCTGGAACCAAGTGGATCTGCACCTTCGCCCCCGAGAAACTTCCAATGCCTGGCTCAAACAACAACGGGAACTTGCTCAGAACTTGGGCACATGAGGCGTCGTCGACGGACGAAAGTGCTCGGATGTCGTCCCAGTTCCAACGGATTTTTCCCAGCCAGCTTCTGCCGAGTGTGCAGCCATCTCCTGGTACAATCTATAGTGGGAGTTTGTGCACTGCTCCATCATATGAGACTTTTACTTCTGCGCTGCCAATAACAGGGATCAGCTTTTTGGTGTAAGTTGTTAGCTTGGTATGAATGGGGCTAAGCTTTGGCCTGTGTGCCTTGTTGCGCCACAGCCTGTCGGAGGCCTTTTTGCTCATGATAGACTGACTCGCACCATGTCCAGTTCCATGGATGCTGGAATTCCATTCAGTTCAACTTTTAACATGATCAGTGGACATTTTGTGGTGAAGGTGTGTACCCCATACACTTCTGCCTCCTCGGTTCGAGTCTCTAGACCCACCATGGATCGATCTTTCTCTGCAACGTGGTGGTTTGCAGGATTTGCAGCTCATCTGCACATTCGCTGGAGGTGTCACGTTGTTCCACAGCCTTTGCACACATTATGTTTGAAGCGGCATTGATGGACTCGATGATCACTCCGCAGCGCCAACAAGGTGTCAACTGCCTCGCATTAATGATTGATGGCGGACTCTGGGTCATCTGAGATTGTGTAACTGCCAGCGTGTACGTTCTGCCATATGCATTCCTGCCTGAAAACGACATTCTTTGTATGTAGTACTAGCCAAAACTTCTTTATGCTGCGAAATTTGTTTGGTGTTATCGCTGGTGGACATAAATGCCTGGGCTATTGTTATGGCTTTACTCAGATTCGGTGTTTCAACTGTCAATAGTTTGCGAAGGATAACCTCATGGCAAATGCCAAGCACAAAAAAGTCTCTTAGCATTTGCGCAAGGAATCCATCAAATTCAGAATGTCCTGCAAGGCGCCTTAGTTCGGCGACGTAGCTCGCCATTTCCTGGCCTTCAGACCGTTGACACGTGTAGAACCGATACCTTGCCATCAAAATGCTTTCCTTCGGATTTAGGTGCTCCTGGACCAGCGTAAACAATTCTTCATAGGATTTGGTTCTTGGTTTCGCCGGTGCTAGAAGATTTTTCATGAGGCCATAGGTTGTTGCCCCACAGATGGTAAGGAGGATCACCCTTCATTTGGTAGCGTTCTCCTCCCCTTCCAGCTCGTTGGCCATGAAGTATTGGTCGAGTCGCTCCACGAAGGCCTCCCAATTGTCCCCTTCTGAGAATTTCTCCAGGATGCCAACAGTTCTTTGCATTTTCGCATGGTTGTTCATTATCTCGTCGTCAATTGTTATGCTCATAATAAAGTGATGCAACTGAGTACTGTATACAAGAGTAAGTGTGACCTTAGCTCCTTTATTTAAACTCCAGAGTGTTGGTACAGCATGGGAGGCCTGCTTGTATACAGTGCTCCCAAGGGATGCTGGGATTCCTTGGGACTCCGACAGGTAGGCCCTCTGATGGTAGTTTGATACAGGTTGCCAAGGGTTACATATATAACACTTCCCAACCACAGATGTTAGGTTAACTGGCCTATAGTTTCCTGCTTTCTGTCTCCCTTCTTTCTTAAATAGGGGCGTTACATTTACGGTTTTCCAATCTACTGGGACCTCTGCAGAATCCAGGGAATTTTATTAGATTACAACCAATGCCTCCACTACCTCTGCAGCAACTTCTTTGAAGTCCCGAGAATGCAGGCCATCAGGTCCAGGGGACTTGTCCACCTTTAGTCCCATTAATTTGCTTAATACTTTTTCTCTAGTGATAGTGATTATTTTTAATTCCCCCCTCCCAATAGCCCCCTGATTGGGATGCATATAGTGTCTTCTTCTGTGAAGACCGATACAAAATATTTGTTCAAAGTCTCTGCCATTTCCCTGTTTCCCATGATTAATTCCCAAGTCTCATCCTCTATGGGACCAACATTTATTTTAGCTACTCACTTCCTTTTTATATACCTGTAGAAGCTCTTACTGTCTGTTTTTATATTTCTTGCTAGTTTACTCTCATAAACTATCTTCTCTTTTTTATTTTTTCAGTCGTCCTTTGCTGGTTTCTAAAAATTTGCCAATTCTCTGCCCTTCCACTATTCTTCGCAACATTGTATGCCTTTGTTTTCAATTTGATACTAGCCTTTACTTCCTTAGTTAGCCACGGATGGTTCATCCTTCTCTTAGATGCTTTCTTTCTCACTGGAATATATCTTTGCCAAGAGTTATGAAATATCTCCTTAAATGTCTGCCACTGCTTATCTACTGTCTTGCCCTTTGATCAATTTTCCCAGTCCTCTTTAGCCAACTCTGCCTTCATACCTTTGTAATTGCCTTTATTTAAATTCAGGACACTAGTTTGAGACCTAGATTTCTCACCCTCAAACTGAATTTGAAATTCTACCATGCTATGATCACTCTTCCCAAGAGGATCCTTTACAAAGAGATCATGAATTAATCCAGTCTCACTAGCTATTATCAGATCTAAAATAGTCTGCTCCCTGGTTGGTCCTACAAAATATTGTTTTAAGAAACCATCCCGAATACACTACACGAACTCTTCCTCAAGGCTACCTTTGCCAATTTGATTTGTCCAATCAATATGAAGATTAAAATTGTCCATGATTATTGCAGTACCTTTCTTACAAGCCTCCATTATTTCTTGATTTAAACTCTGTCCTACAATGTAGCTACTGTTCGGGGGCCTAGTCCCACCAGTGACTCATTTCCCTTATTATTTCTTATCTCCACCTAAACTGATTCTACATCTTGATCTTCTCAGCCAATATCATTTCACACTACTGCACTGATCTCATCCTTTATTAACAGAGCTACCCCACCTCCTTTTCCTTTAGAAACATAGAAACATAGAAATTTACAGCGCAGAAGGAGGCCATTTCGGCCCATCATGTCCGTGCCAGCCGACAAAGAGCCGCACAGCCCTCGGTCAGCAGCCCTGAAGGTTACATATAAACCTATGAACAATGAACAATGGTGGAAAGGTGTAAAGAGCACCCAGCCCAAACAGTTCGCCCCACACAACTGCGCCACTCCTTACACTGAAACATTCTACACTCCACCCCAACCGGAGCCATGTGATCTCCTGGGAGAGGCAAAAACCAGATAAAAACCCAGGCCAATTGGGGAAAAAATATCTGGGAAAATTCCTCTCCGACCCATCCAGGCAATCGAAACTAGTCCAGGAGATCACCCTGGCCATATTCGATTCCCTGCAGTACTTATCATCATACTTTCTGTACTTTCTGCCTATCCTTCCAAAGTGGCAAATACCCCTGAATATTCAGTTCCCAGCTTTGTTCACCTTGCAACCACGTCTCTGTAATGGCTATCGGATCATACCCATTTATTTCTATTTGTGACGTCAACTCACCTATCTTGTTACGAATGCTGCATGCATTCAGATAAAGAGCTTTTAAATTTGTCTTTTTACCATTTTTCCCTACCCTACTCTGACCCCACTTTCTGATGCACTCTTATGTTTATACGCTCTGTCCCTTCCTGTCACATTCTGGTTATCATTACCCCATCCGTTACCCTGCACTATTGTCTCCTCCTTTCTCTTTGACTTTTTTAATTTACGCTCCCTAGTTATTAGATTTGCCAGCACACTGGTCCCAGCTTGGTTCAAGTGAAGCCCATCCCAAAGGAACAGCTCTCTCTTTCCCCAGTATTGGTACCAGTATCCCATGAATCAAACCCTATTTCTCCCTCACCAATCTTTGAGCCATGCATTCATCTCTCTGATCTTATTGACCCTATGCCAATTTGCTCGTGGCTCAGGTAGTAATCCAGAGATTATTACCTTTGTGGTTCTGCTTTTTAATTTAGCTCCTAGCTGCTCATACTCCCTCAGCAGGACCTCTTTCATTGTCCTACCTATGTCGTTGGTTAAAAGATGGACCACGACCACTGGATCTTTTCCCTCCCAGTCAAGTTTTTCTCCAGCCCAGAAGAGTTGTCCTTAACCCTGGCAGGCAACACAGCCTTTGGGACTCACGTTCTCGGCTACAGACAACAGTATATATCCCCCTAACTATACTGTCCCCTACCACTATCACATTTGTTTTTATTCCCCCAAACTTGAATGGCCCCCTGTACCCTGATGCTGTGGTCATTTTGCTCATTCTCCTTGTAGCCCCTGCTCTCATCCAAACGAAGTGAGAACCTCGTACCTGTTGGACAAGCGCAAGGGCTGAGGCTCCGCCATCATTCCTGGGTATCCATACCTGCCTCACTCGTAGTCACACCCTTCTGTCCCTGACTACGGACCAAATTTGAATTACTTAAGCTATGGGGTGTGACTGCCTCCTGGAACGCAGCGTCCAGGTAACTCTCCCCCTCCCTGATGTGTCGCAGTGTCTGAAGCTCGGACTCCAGCTCAACAACTCTGAGCCGAAGTTCCTCGAGCTGCCAACACTTACTGCAGATGTGGTCGCCGTGGATCACACTGGTGTCCACCAGGTCCCACATGTTGCAGCTGCAACACATCGCCCGTCCTACCATCTCTATTGTATTTTATTTAAGTAATTAAGTTATCAAGTTTTGAATGTTTAGTTTTTAATCCCGGCTCTTCAGTTAAACCAATGCCCAAATTTAGAAAAAAAAGGGAGAGAAATACTAACCAATCCATCGTTTTCCTGTCCCATCATACTTTGATATCTTTTTACTTCTCTCCCCTTACAGGTGCATTGAAGCTGCTCCCCACTCGTTCTTTCATCCCCGCTGCTGGTCTGTTCTCAAGATATCAATGGACTGGTCAGGTGGGTAGGAAAGTGGCAAATGGAATTCAGTCCAGGGAAGTGTGAGGTAATGCATTTGAGAGGGCTACCAAGATAAGGGAATACTCAATAAATAGTAGGATACTGAGAAGTGTAGAGGAAGACCAGGACCTTGGAGTGCATGTCCACAGATCCCTGAAGGTAGCAGGACAGGTAGATAAGGTGGTTAAGAAGGCATACGGAATACTTTCCTTTATTAGCCGAGGCATGGAATACAAGAGTAGGGAGGTTATGCTTGAACTGCATTAAACATCAGTTAGATCACAGCTGGAGCACTGCGTGCAGTTCTGGTCACCACATTACAGGAAAGATGTGATTGCACCAGAGGAGATTTACGAGGCCATTGCTAGGGCTGGAGAATTTTAGTTATGAGGAAAGATTGGATAGTCTGGGGTTTTCTTTGGAACAGAGGAGGCCGAGGGGAGACTTCGTTGAGGTGTATAAAATTATGAGGGGCTTAGAGTGGATAGGAAGTACATAAGAACATGAACATAAGAACATAAAAATTAGGAGCAGAAGTAGGCCTTTCGGCCTCTCGAGCCTGCTCCGCCTTTCAATGAGTTCATGGCTGATCTTCTACCTGAACTCCACTTTCCTGAACTATCCCCATATCCCTTGATTCCCTGAATAACCAAAATCTATCGATCTCTGTCTTGAATATACTGAGCCTCCACAGACCTCTGTGGTAGAGAATACCAGAGATTCACCCCCTCTGAGTGAAGACGTTTCTCCTCATCTCAGTCCTAAATGGAGACTGTGACCATTGTTCTAGATGCCTCAGCCAGAGGGAACATCCTCCCTGCATCTACCCTGTCAAGCCCTGTAAGAATTTTGTATGTTTCAATGAGATCACCTCTCATTTTTCCAAACTCTAGAGAATATAGGCCTAGTCTACTCAGTCTCTCCTCATAGGACAGTCCCCCCATCCCAGGAATCAATCTGGTGAACCTTCGTTGCACTCCCTCAATGGCAAATATATCCTTCCTTAGGTAAGGAAATCAAAACTGTACACAATACTCCAGGTGTGGTCTCACAAGGGCCCTATATAATTGCAATAAGATGTCTTTATTCTTGTACTCAAATAATCTTGTAATAAAGGCCAACATACAATTTGTTTTCTTAATTGCTTGCTGTATCTGCATGTTAACTTCCAGTGATTCGTGTACAAGGACACCCAGGTCTGGAATTTTTTGAGGATGTTTCCAGTAGAGTGGACAAGGGGGAACCAGTTGATGTGGTGTATTTGGACTTTCAGAAGGCTTTCGAAAAGGTCCCACACAAGAGATTAATGTGCAAAGTTAAAGCACATGGGATTGGGGGTAGTGTGCTGACGTGGATTGAGAACTGGTTGGCAGACAGGAAGCAAAGAGTAGGAGTAAATGGGTACTTTTCAGAATGGCAGGCAGTGACTAGTGGGGTACCGCAAGGTTCTGTGCTGGGGCCCCAGCTATTTACATTGTACATTAATGATTTAGACGCGGGGATTAAATGTAGTATCTCCAAATTTGTGGATGACACTAAGTTGGGTGGCAGTGTGAGCTGCGAGGAGGATGCTATGAGGTTGCAGAGTGACTTGGGTAGGTTAGGTGAGTGGGCAAATGCATGGCAGATGAAGTATAATGTGGATAAATGTGAGGTTATCCACTTTGGTGGTAAAAACAGAGAGATAGACTATTATCTGAATGGTGACAGATTAGGAAAAGGGGAGGTGCAACGAGACCTGGGTGTCATGGTACATCAGTCATTGAAGGTTGGCATGCAGGTACAGCAGGCGGTTAAGAAAGCAAATGGCATGTTGGCCTTCATAGCGAGGGAATTTGAGTACAGGGACAGGGAGGTGTTACTACAGTTGTACAGGGCCTTGGTGAGGCCACACCTGGAGTATTGTGTACAGTTTTGGTCTCCTAACTTGAGGAAGGACATTCTTGCTATTGAGGGAGTGCAGCGAAGATTCACCAGACTGATTCCCGGGATGGCGGGACTGAAATACCAAGAAAGACTGGATCAACTGGGCTTGTATTCACTGGAGTTCAGAAGAATGAGAGGGGATCTCATAGAAACATTTAAAATTCTGACGTGTTTAGACAGGTTAGATGCAGGAAGAATGTTCCCAATGTTGGGGAAGTCCAGAACCAGGGGTCACAGTCTAAGGAAAAGGGGTAAGCCATTTAGGACTGAGATGAGGAGAAACTTCTTCACCCAGAGAGTGGTGAACCTGTGGAATTCTCTACCACAGAAAGTTGTTGAGGCCAATTCACTAAATATATTCAAAAAGGAGTTAGATGTAGTCCTTACTACTAGGGGGATCAAGAGGTATAGCGAGAAAGCAGGAATGGGGTACTGAAGTTGCATGTTCAGCCATGAACTCATTGAATGGCGGTGCAGGCTCGAAGGGCCGAATGGTCTACTCCTGCACCTATTTTCTATGTTTCTATGTTTCTATGTCCCTCTGAACACCAACAATTCCCAATCTCTCACCATTTCTATTTTTCCTACCAAAGTCGATAACTTCACATTTCTCCACATTATATTCCATTTGCCATGTCTTGCCCACTCACTTAGCCTGTCTATATCCCCTTTAAGTCTCTTTGCATCTTCCTTCCAACTTACATTCCCACCTAGCTTTGTATCATCAGCAAACTTGGATATATTACATTTGGTCCCCTCAACTAAATTATTGTATATCAATTGAGAATAGCTTGGCCCAAGCACCAATCTTTGTGGCACCCCACTAGTTACAGCCTGCCAAACCGAAAATGACCCGTTTATTCCTACTCTCTGTTTTCTATCCGTCAACCAATCCTCAATCCATACTAGTATATTACCCCCAATCCCATGAGCCCTAATTTTGTTCAATAATCTCTTGTGTGGTACCTTATCGAATGCCTTTTGAAAATCCAAATACACCACATCCACTGGTCCCCCATTATCTATCCTACTAGTTACAACCTCAAAAAACTCTTTTTAACAGATTTGTCAAACATGATTTCCCTTTCATGTTGTCTCTGCCCAATCCAATTATTATTTTCTAAGTTCCCTGTTACCACATCCTGAATAACAGATTCTAGCATTTTCCCTACTACTGATGTCAGGTTAACTGGTCTGTAGTTCTCCATTTTCTTTCTCCCTCCTTTCTTAAATAGCAGGGTTACATTAGCTACCTTCCAATTGCACAGGAGGACAGGAAAAAGAGTGGGAGAGTGATAGTGATAGGGGATTCGATTGTAAGGGGAATAGATAGGCGTTTCTGCGGCCGCAACCGAGACTCCAGGATGGTATGTTGCCTCCCTGGTGCAAGGGTCAAGGATGTCTCGGAGCGGGTGCAGGATATTCTAAAAAGGGAGGGAGAACAGCCAGTTGTCGTGGTGCACATTGGTACCAACGACATAGGTAAAAAAAGGAATGAGGTCCTGCAAGACGAATTTAAGGAGCTCGGAGCTAAATTAAAAAGTAGGACCTCAAAAGTAGTAATCTCGGGATTGCTACCAGTGCCACGTGCTAGTCAGAGTAGGAATCGCAGGATAGTGCAGATTAATACGTGGCTTGAGCAGTGGTGCAGCAGGGAGGGATTCAAATTCCTGGGACATTGGAACAGGTTCTGGGGGAGGTGGGACCAGTAGAAACCGGACGGTCTGCACCTAGGCAGGACCGGAACCAATGTCCTAGGGGGAGTGTTTGCTCGTGCTGTTGGGGAGGAATTAAACTAATATGGCAGGGGGATGGGAACCAATGCAGGGAGACAGAGGGAAACAAAAAGGAGACAAAAGCAAAAGACAGAAAGGAGATGAGTAAAAGTGGAGGGCAGAGGAACCCAAGGCAAAAAACAAAAAGGGCTACTGAATATAAAGGGGCTGCAGGAGGGGTCAAAACTAGAAATCATGGTTTAAAAACTAGGATTTAAACACTCTATCGAAACGCACGCAGCATTCGAAATAAAGTAAATGAGTTGACGGCACAAATCATTACAAATGGGTATGATTTGGTGGCCATTACAGAAACATGGTTCCAGGGTGGCCAAGACTGGGAATTAAACATACAGGGGTATCTGACGATTCGGAAAGATAGACAAGAAGGGAAAGGAGGTGGGTTAGCTCTGTTAATAAAGGATGATATCAGGGAAGTTTTGAGAGACGATATTGGCTCTAATGAACAAAATGTTGAATCATTGTGGGTGGAGATTAGAGATAGTAAGGGGAAAAAGTCACTGGTGGGCGTAATTTATAGGCCCCCAAATAATAACTTCATGGTGGGGCGGGCAATAATCAAGGGAATAATGGAGGCATGTGAAAAAGGAACGGCAGTAGTCATGGGGGATTTTAACCTACATATCGATTGGTCAACTCAAATCGCAAGTGGTAGCCTGGAGGAGGAATTCATAGAATGCATACAGGATTGTTTCTTAGAACAGTATGTTACAGAACCTACAAGGGAGCAAGCTATCTTAGATCTGGTCCTGTGTAATGAGACAGGAATAATAAACGATCTCCTAGTAAAAGATCCTCGCGGAATGAGTGATCACAGTATGGTTGAATTTGTAATACAGATTGAGGGTGAGGAAGTTGGGTCAGAAACGAGCGTACTATGCTTAAACAAAGGGGACTACAGTGGGATGAGGGCAGAGTTGGCTAAAGTAGACTGGAAACACAGACTAAACGGTGGCACAATTGAGGAACAGTGGAGGACTTTTAAGGAACTCTTTCATAGCGCGCAACAAAAATATATTCCAGTGAAAAAGAAGGGTGGTAAGAGAAGGGATAACCAGCCGTGGATAACCAAGGAAATAAAGGAGAGTATCGAATCACAGACCAATGCGTATAAGGAAATCTAAATACACCACATCCATCGGTACACCTCTATCCACCATGCTCGTTATATCCTCAAAGAATTCCAGTAAATGAGTTCAACATGATTTCCCCTTCATGAATCCTTGCTGCGTCTGCTTGATTGCACTATTCCTATCTAGATGTCCCGCTATTTCTTCCTTAATGATAGTTTCAAGGTTAGTGGGAAACTAGAAGATTGGGAAAATTTTAAACAACAGCAAAGAATGACTAAAAAAGCAATAAAGAAAGGAAAGATAGATTACGAAGGTAAACTTGCGCAAAACATAAAAACAGATAGTAAAAGCTTTTACAGATATATAAAACGGAAAAGAGTGACTAAAGTAAATGTTGGTCCCTTTGAAGATGAGAAGCGGGATTTAATAATGGGAAATGTGGAAATGGCTGAGACCTTAAACAATTATTTTGCTTCGGTCTTCACAGTGGAAGACACAAAAACCATGCCAAAAATTGCTGGTCACAGGAATGTGGGAAGGGAGGACCTTGAGACAATCACTATCACTAGGGGGGTAGTGCTGGACAGGCTAATGGGACTCAAGGTAGTCAAGTCCCCTGGTCCTGATGAAATGCATCCCAGGGTATTAAAAGAGATGGCGGAAGTTATAGCAGATGCATTCGTTATAATCTACCAAAATTCTCTGGACTCTGGGGAGGTACCAGCAGATTGGAAAGCAGCTAATGTAACGCCTCTGTTTAAAAAAGGGGGCAGACAAAAGGCAGGTAACTATAGGCCGGTTAGTTTAACATCTGTGGTGGGAAAAATGCTTGAAACTATCATTAAGGAAGAAATAGCGGGACATCTAGATAGGAATAGTGCAATCAAGCAGACGCAGCATGGATTCATGAAGGGGAAGTCATGTTTAACTAATTTACTGGAATTCTTTGAGGATATAACGAGCATGGTGGATAGAGGTGTACCGATGGATGTGGTGTATTTAGATTTCCAAAAGGCATTCGATAAGGTGCAGACAAAAGGTTACTGCAGAAGATAGAGGTACGCGGAGTCAGAGGAAATGTATTAGCATGGATAGAGAATTGGCTGGCTAACAGAAAGCAGAGAGTCGAGATAAATGGGTCCTTTTCAGGTTGAAAATCGGTGGTTAGTGGTGTGCCACAGGGATCGGTGCTGGGACCACAACTGTTTACAATATACATAGATGACCTGGAAGAGGGGACAGAGTGTAATGTAACAAAATTTGCAGATGACACAAAGATTAGTGGGAAAGTGGGTTGTGTGGAGGACACAGAGAGGCTGCAAAGAGATTTAGATAGGTTAAGCGAATGGGCTAAGGTTTGGCAGATGGAATACAATGTCGGAAAGTGTGAGGTCATCCCCCTTGGAAAAAAAAACAGTAAAAGGGAATATTATTTGAATGGGGAGAAATTACAACATGCTGAGGTGCAGAGGGACCTGGGGGTCCTTGTGCATGAATCCCAAAAAGTTAGTTTGCAGGTGCAGCAGGTAATCAGGAAGGCAAATGGAATGTTGGCCTTCATTGCGAGAGGGATGGAGTACAAAAGCAGGGAGGTCCTGCTGCAACTGTATAGGGTATTGGTAAGGCCACACCTGGAGTACTGCATGCAGTTTTGGTCACCTTACTTAAGGAAAGATATACTGGCTTTGGAGGGGGTACAGAGACGATTCACTAGGCTGATACTGGAGATGAGGGGGTTACCTTATGATGATAGATTGAGTAGACTGGGTCTTTACTCGTTGGAGTTCAGAAGGAAGAGGGGGGATCTTATAGAAACATTTAAAATAATGAAAGGGATAGACAAGATAGAGGCAAAGAGGTTGTTTCCACTGGTTGGGGAGACTAGAACTAGGGGGCACAGCCTCAAAATACGGGGGAGCCAATTTAAAACCGAGTTGAGAAGGAATTTCTTCTCCCAGAGGGTTGTGAATCTGTGGAATTCTCTGCCCAAGGAAGCAGTTGAGGCTAGCTCATTGAATGTATTCAAGTCACAGATAGATAGATTTTTAACCAATAAGGGAATTAAGGGTTACGGGGAGCGGGCGGGTAAGTGGAGCTGAGTCCACGGCCAGATCAGCCATGATCTTATTGAATTGCGGAGCAGGCTCGAGGGGCTAGATGGCCTACTCCTGTTCCTAATTCTTATGTTCTTATGTTCTTATATGTTCAATCTGTGGGAACCGTTCTAGAATCTATGGAATTTTGGAAGATGATAACCAATGCATCCACTATCTCTATGGCCACCTCTTTCAAAACCCTAGGATGTAGGCCATCAGGTCCAGGGGATTTATCAGCTGTCAGTCCCATTAATTTATCCAGTATTATTTTTTTTACTAATACTAATTTCTTTCAGTTCCTCATTCTCGCTAGACCCCTGATAGTCCATTAATTCTGTGAGGTTTTTTGTGTCTTCTTCCGTGAAGGCAGACACAAATTATTTGTTTAATTTCTCTGCCATTTCCTTATACTCCATTATAATTTTTTCTGTGTCAGCCTGTAGGGGACCCACATTTACTTTTGCTAATCGTTTTCTTTTTACATACCTATAGAAGCTTCTATAGTCTGTTTTTATGTCCCTTGCTCATTTACTCTCATTCTATTTTCCCTTCCTTTATCAATTCCTTGGTCCTTTGCTGAATTCTAAAATCCTCCCAATCCTCAGGCTTATTACTCTTTTTGGCAACATTATAAGCCTCTTCCTTTGATCCAATTCTATCTTTAACTTCTCTTGTTAGCCACAGTTAGATCATTTTTCTTCTGTGGTTTTTGTACCTTTTAGGAATGTATGTTTGTTATAAATTATAGAAAAATAGGTGCAGGAGTAGGCCATTCGGCCCTTCTAGCCTGCACCGCCATTCAATGAGTTCATGGCTGAACATTCAACTTCAGTACCCCATTCCTGCTATAGAAACATAGAAAATAGGTGCAGGAGTATTAATTCTTTAAATGCTAGCCATTGCTTGTTTACCATCATACCTTTTAATGTAGTTTCCCAATCTACCTTAGCCAACTCTCCCATCATACCTACGTAGTTTCCTTTATTTAGAATTAAGACCCTAGTTTCAGATTTAATTAAATCACTTTCAAACTTAAAGTAAAATTCTATCATATTATGGTCACTCTTCCCGAAAGGCCCCTTTACTACAAGGTTACTAATTAACCCTTTCTCATTGCACAATATTAGATCTAAAATAGCCTGTTCTCTAGTTGGTTTCTCAACATATTTCCCTTATCAGTGAGGCCAATAACCAGGGGGCATAGATGTAAAGTAATTGGTAGATGTGTTAGAGGGGACTAGAGGAGAATTATTTCACCCAAAGATTGGTGGGAGTCTGGAACTCACTGCCTGAAAGGGTGGTAGAGGCAGAAACCCTCAGCACATTTAACAAGTACTTGGGTATGCACTTGAAGTGCCGTAACCTACAAGACTATGGACCAAGGGTTTTAAAGTGGGATTAGGCTGGATAGCTCCTTTTTGGCTAGCATAGACACAATAGGCCGAATGGCAGCATTCTGTGCCATAAATCTCTATGATTCTATGAAATCCAATAAGGAATTCAGTGTTGAGAAAAAATAATTTGCTACCACATGAAGTAGTTGAGGTGACTAGCGTAGATGCATGTATTGTATAGGGTTAATCACATAGGGTTAATTATGATATTCCAACATTTACAGTGTGTTTTCTCCTTCATGCCTCGTGGAATGTTGTTGATGCAGAGAGAGAGAGAGAGAGAGAGAGAGAGAGAGAGACCTTGATGCGCACACCATCTTGTTTATGGGACGATCGGCGCCTCGAGGTCTCATGCTTTGTGGAAGAACAGCTGGGGCTTACAGATTAGGAGTTGGCCATAAGCCACATGCAGCCATGTTTGTTCAATAGTATAAAGGAACGGAACTGTCCAGTAGCTCTTTGAACTTCACCTTGGACCGTGATTCGCGAGTGGTGCCGGGACCCCCAAGGCTCCTGACTAGCCGTCATTGCCGAGTTCCCGACGGGCCGAAGGCTGTGAGCTTTGTTGCATCTTATCATACTTCTCTTTTCTTCGTAAACTGTATTATGTTCCTTTTCTCTCAGTAAACGGTGTTTTACCTTTACTTCATTTGTCTTGTCTCTTATTTAACATTCATCCTGATCCCGAACCTGGGTCTATTATTATCGATCCAAAACAATGCATTTAAGGGGAGGATAGATAAGTACATGAGGGAGAAAGGGATATGTTGATAGGGTCAGATGAAGGCTTTTCTGGAGCATAAATATTGGCATAGACCTGTTGGGCCAAATGGCCTGTTTCCGTACTGTAAAAAATCAATGCAATTCTCTGTAATCTATAAGTTTTTTTGGATGAAACAGACTTTCATTGTTTTCCAAAGAAATGACATATGTGGTTCATGTGCAATTCCTGCCCACTGCATGAAGCCCAGCTGTCTATTAGATTGAACTGAAACTAAAAACGTAAGAGATTTTTAACGTTTATCCCAGAACATTCAATTAGTCAAGCTCAAAGACACAATGGAGCAAAGTGTACTTAGAAACTACTGAATGAGCTGATGTTCATGAGCTTTTATATCTATTAGTGCTTTGAGCAAGTATAATTTAATAGGACATTAGACAAAGCTTTTATACCTGAGGGAGTTTAAACATCAGATAACAGTTCTGATTCCCAATTTGTCTCCAGGTATCCATTTTGAAGTTAGGCAAAAGAAATGAGCTTCTATCCTAACTCTAGTTACTTCAGAATTGTATACCATGAAATACATTTTCCCCATTTGACACAAGATGTAAAATTTGCTTTTGTGGCAATATGTGTGAGCAATGAGGATTGGAATTCAAAGAAGGCGATGGATCACAATGGGCTTTACTTATTCCTATATGAAGCGATTACCTTTGGCTAGATATATCTGTTTCACCAATCCTCCCAACTCTACTGTAAGAGCTCCCACTAGTGGACTACAGATATAATGCAATGACTGCTGTAAATACAATAAAAGAGTCATGTGGCAAAATCACATGATGACATTTCCTGTTAAGAGCCATCTTGTGTGTGTGCTTCTTAGTGATGTCATAAGAATATATCACACTGGTGATGAGGATAGGATTCCCAGGTGTTGGTGGGGATGTTGCACTTCTTCAAAGAGGCTTTGAGGGTGTCCTTGAAGCGTTTCGTGCCGTAACCTGCAGGGTTACGGACCTAGAGCTGGTAAGTGGGATTAGACTGGATAACCTCTTGTTGGCTGGTGTAGACACGATGGTAAGTACATTATCGAATCTAATACGGCCAGAGTGATCTCCTGGACTAGTTTCGATCATCTGGATGGGCCGGAGAGGAATTTTCCCAGATTTTTTCCCCCAATTGGCCTGGGTTTTTAATCTGCTTTTTTGCCTCTCCCAGGAGATCACATGGCTCCAGGTGAGGTTAAGTATAAAATGTTGTGATACATGGGATATCGCAGTTGTGTAGGGCGGACTGCTTGGACTGGATGCTCTTCACCTGTCTGCCATTGTTCATTGTTCATAGGTTTATATGTAACCTTCAGGGCTGTTGACTGAGGGCCATGTGGCTCTTTGTCAACCGGCACGGACACGATGGGCTGAGATGGCCTCCTTCTGCGCTGTAAATTTCTATGTTTCTATGTTTCCTCTGCCCACCCGGGACTCACTTGCCGTGTCGGAGCTCTGAGTAGAGCAGTTGTTTCGGAGTCTAGTATTGGGCATGCGGACAATGTGGCTCGACCATCAGAGCTGATCGAGCGTGGTCAATGCTTCGATGCTGGGGAAGTTGGCTTGAGCGAGAACATTGACGTTGGTGGGCCTAACCAACCAATAGATTTGCAGGATCTTGCGGAGGCAGCATTGGTGGTACTTCTCCAGTGCTTTGAGGTGCCTGCTGTACATAGTCCATGTCTCTGAAGCATATAGGAGGGTGGGTAGCACCGGAGCGGTGAAATACAAGGATCAGTTTCAGAGCTTGTCTTTCATAGTAGTAGCAGGAGACAAGCCTGCCTTCATAAGTAGAAATTGATTGGGATCACTGATTTTTCATGTGGAAACAAAATTTGCATTGGAAGATGACATTATCAAGCAGTATCCAAAGTTGTTCCGTGAAAAAGGCAGTCCGATCCAAGACTTCAAGGCGAGTGTCAGAGTGCAGAAGGACACTAGACTAGTTCACTGCAAGCCACATCCCATACCACACGCACTCAAGGAGAAAGTTGAGCAAGAACTCAAAAGACTAGAAAATGAGAACATTATCTCCAAGGTAGAAGAAATGTTCTAATTTTCATACATTGATGAGCTGCTAGTCACAGCTGAAAAGATTGGTAGAGCTATCAAACGTGACCCAGTTATGTCAAAGGTGTATGATTATATAGCAAATGGATGACCAAACCAGGTATCGAAGGAAGATATTCATCCATACTTTGTTCGTAGGAATGACTTGTCAGTTAATAAAGATTGCAAGATTAGTTATCCCAAATAAGTTCAGGTCCAAATTGTTAGGACATCTTCATGACCAGCACCTGGGAATGTGCTTGCCCAGTTACTTATGGTAGCCAGGTTTAGGTAAAGTTATAGAGTACATCGTTAGTCAGCATTCAACATGTCAATTGGTGAGCAAGAAACCACCATTAGTACCATTACAGCCATGGAAATAGCCTCCCAGGGCGTGGCAACGATTACATGTAGATTTTGCTGAGCTAGAAGGATAACATTTTTTCATTGTGATAGTCATTCGAAGTGTGTAGAGGTGTTTCCGATGCGGAAAATAACAAGTAAAACACTAGACAATTTGCGAAGATTGTTTTTTTCATATGGCCTTCCAGAAGAAATAGTGTCTGATAATGGGCTGCAATTTGTTCAAAGAAGTTGCACAGTTCATGAGCAGAAATGGTGTGAAACATATCAAGGTTTCACCGTACCACCCTGCTTCAAATGGTGCAGCAGAATACACAGTACAAATTGTAAAACGTGCCCTCATCAAGCAAATGTTGGATCCAAATTAAAAGAAATGGCAGTTGTCGTTGGACCACAACTTTTCTAATTACTTATCCTAATACTCCTCATACAACTACTGGTAGAACACCAGCATAGTTGTTTCTCAAATGATAACCACGTACCAAGTTCACGTTGTTAAAGCCAAACTTGGCACAGACCGTAGAAGAGAAACAATTAAGACAGAAAGAGAATCATGAGAGAAGTGCAAAATTGAATCAGAATTTTAGGGTGAAGAACCATCACCATAAATGGTTAAAGTGGTTACCAGGAAGAATAGTGAAGATATGTGGCCCTCGTGCATATTTGGTCACGATGTTTGATCATTGAAAGGTTAGCTTTGTTCACATTGATCATATTTTATCTACAGATGTGGAAGGAGTTGAAAGTTGGGATGATTTGATTAGTTCTGATGAGTCAGATAGTCTTGTTACAAGTAGAATACCAGTAACAATTCCTACATCAGATGTACTAGAAACAAGTCCAAGAGAAAGTCAGAATTAAAGTCCGAGTCCAAGTCAGGCGGACAAACCGTCTGAAGTTGTAGAGAGTCCAAATGTAGATCAACGATTGCCCTTGGAGAAAAACTCTCCTCAGGCTCAGCCTAGAATTACATCAAGTTTGGAAAGTTCTGTTCAATAACGAAAGTATCCTCTTCGAAACAGAAAACGAGTGGGGTAAGTTTGATTTGTAAATATGGAAAAAAAGGTCCATATCTTTTGTTGTGTCTACCATGCAAGTTATGTATTATAATTATTTCTTCAATAAGGAGGGAGAAGTCTAATGGAGCTCGTCCTGTGAACTATTGCTTCACCTAGTGGAATACTGATGTAATGCAACTACTGCTGTTTAATACAATAAAAGCATCATGTGGCAAAGTGACCTGATAGTTCTGTTGAGCCATCTGTGTGTTGTAAGAATATATCACACCTGCTTTATATAATTATTCTTACCCTTTGTCTTTCACCAGAGCTACCAATCTTCCCCCATCAGTCTATCTCACCACCATCTCTCTCAACCCCTCTACTGTCTCTGATTTGTCAGACTGCTTCTTTGACATCCAGTACTGGATGAGCTGAAATTTCCTCCAACTTAGTATTGGGAAGATCGAAGCCAAAGGGCTGAATCTTAACTCCCAAAAACGGGTAGGTTGGTGTTGGGTCACAGGTTAAAATTCAAAAAATCTGAATCAGGAAATCAACCCGCTTTGAACCCACCCACATCTGGATTTAATGGAGACGGGATGAGGGGCAGGCGACCAATCCACTCGCAGAAGGCAGGTTGGTCATTTAACTATTATAATTAGGCTGCCTGCCTTCATGTTAACAGTCATTCTATTTTTAATGCCCTACAACCCTCCGAGATCTCTGCACTCCTCCAATTCTGGTCTCTTGAGCATCCACTATTTTAATCGCTTCACCATTGGTGGCCATGCCTTCAGCTGCCTGGGCCCTAAGCTCTGGAAATCCTTCCCTAAACCTCTCCACCTCTCTAAATCACTCTCCTCCTTTAAGACGCTCCTTAAAGCCTACCTCCTTGACCAAGCATTTGGTCATGTGTCCTAATATCTCATTTGGTTCAGTGTTAAATCTTGTCTGATAATGCTCCTGTGAAACACCTTGGGACATTTTGCTATGTTAAAGATGTTCTATAAGTGCAAATTGTTATTCTTTCCATGAGGGTCTCTCCTTTGCTTTTTAGGACTATCATTATCTATAGCGATTTCACATAGAAATAAAATATCTCAAACATTATTTTCAGCTCTTCTCAACTTTTTTTTGATGATTTCTGAAATATCAAAACATCCAACAACCAGCATAAGAGTTTATCGTGAAATCCCATCACAGAAAATTCACTGCCTCCTTTGAAATTCCAATCTTCCTTGATCACACATGTGCCAAGCAGTTCTACAGCAAAGGTCAATAGGTAAGTTAAATTCTCCGTGGACTGAGCATCGAACTGTATGGGGAAGCTCTATGGAAAGATCAAAGCCCTGCACTGTGAAGCAGCCAACTAATTTCCTGATCTTTGCTTCTCTAGCTTATTTCAATTTCTTCCGAACAATGCACTAACACAAATAGTTTTTCTGGAAGGTAATTATCTTTCCATTTTACATTTTAATTTCAGGGGACGTGGATCTGAGATTGTATTTCTGGGAACACTGGTTGCAGGACTATTTCGTTGTTTATGCAGGAATTTTTTTTTAATAACCTTTGCTATTGTAATGGGTCAAAATGTATTAAAATCTATATTACTTTTCATTTACCCTTCATTGGCCCAAATAATAATAACCCTGTGGCAAATACAGTATTCTTTGCACACTGCTGCTAAGGAGCAGCTAGTTGCTGCACTTGGTTGCTACTGTAATGGGTTACCATGGCAATCAACTCAGCAGCCCATTCATGCAGGATGTATTGGTGCTGTCCTGCAAATAAAGCCAGCAGAGTCTGACTCTTTCAGCCATCTCCTCCAAAAAAAAAGAAAAATAAATACCGTGATTCTATTAATTTAAGATATTCTCCATTGCAAGACTGCTCTACTAAAATGAAAGAAAAATGCTGTGTTTAATCAATGGTATTGCTGGAGTCTTGGGTTGAGCCTTTTTCAACAATTGATTGCACATTTATTCCAGCTCATTAAAACCAAACCTGTTTACTGCCAGATCGAAAAGTCCATACAATTAGGGGTGTGTTATGAAAGACATAAAAAGTTTTACAACATTGCAATTCACTGCTTATGCATTTTATATTTTATATAATGCAGAAAATAATGGACACTGGAAAACATGGTAAGGTGTTCACTGCCTTTTCATCTCTCGACCTTGGATTTAAATCTGGTTTACACTGATAGGATGAGAATATCTTTCCACTGGCTCTAAGTATCCTATGTAAACGAATTTGGGCTGCCTGAACCCACCTTCCAGTGTGTAGTGTAGTCACTGTTCTCGGAAAATAAAAGATCCCATGGCACTATTAGAAGAAGGGCATAGTTGTCCTGGCAAATATGTATCCTTTAACCATATAAAAGATTACCTCAGCATTATCTTGTTACAGTTTGAGACCTTTTTGTATGCAAATCGGCTGCAGAAATCCTCTACCTCACAACAGTGACTATACTTCAAAAGTACTTCACTGGCTGTGAATTACTTTGCGGTGCCCTGAAGCAGAAAAAGATTCCATGGCACTGTTCGAAGCAGAGCAGAGTTGTCCTGGCAAATATTGTATTGGATGGATAAGGCACAATAGATATTACTAATTCTTTTTTAAAACTCTTGCTGCATCTAGTACTGGGCTGGATTTTCAGCTTTTAAGATTTCAGGGCGTTAATGACGGTTTGCGCCCCCATCAGCAAAATTCAGCAGAAAGTGAGGTTCAATGATCGGGGGTGCAAAGTGCAGTAGCATGTCAGAGTGCAAAGGTAAGAGTTTGGTAAGTGGGAGAGTTCGGCCAAGTGGGAGCAGGAGGTGTTGCTTTGTCTTGTTTTCCCCACCAGTGCTGACTTCCAGACCTGGGAGGAAAAGAAAATGAAGTGTGACGTCACAGCAAGCGGTTCGGGGAGATCGGAGTGGCCTATAAAGGCCCAGCTGGTGCAGCTGCAGCAGGGAGAGAAAGCAAAAAAGATGTAGAAAGAAATCGAAAGGTGACATCACAGCCAAGGGGGTAAGTGATTGGCTGGTGATTGGTGAGTAGTTTTTCGTTTTCTTTTCTTTATCAGCAAGTAACCTTTAGCATTGTTGTTGCCAAATTAAGTTAATCTAGGGGTTAAGTCATGGCAGGAGAGCTCGGACATGTGTTATGCTCCTCCTGTACTATGTGGGAAGTCAGGGACGTTTCCAGTGTCCCTGACAACTACATTTGCGGGAAGTGTATCCGGCTGCAGCTCCTTACAGACCGTATTGCGGCACTGCAGCTGCGGGTGGATTCGCTCTGGAGCATCCACGATGCTGAGAATGACATGAATAGCACGTTCAGTGAGTTGGTCTTACTGCAGGTAAAGGTTACACAGCCAGATAGGGGATGGGTGACCAACAGGAAGTGCAGTGGAAGGAAGGTAGTGCAGGGGTTCCCTACGGTCATCCCCCTGCAAAACAGATACACCGCTTTGGGTACTGTTGAGGAGGATGACTCATCAGGGGGGGGGGGCAGCAGCAGCCAAGTCCATGGTACCGTGGGTGGCTCTGCTGCACAGGAGGGCAGGAAAAAGAGTGGGAGAGCTATAATGATAGGGGATTCGATTGTAAGGGGACTAGATAGACATTTCTGCAGCTGCAACCAAGACTCCAGGATGGTATGTTGCCTCCTTGGTGCAAGGGTCAAGGATGTCTCGGAGCGGCTGCAGGACAATTTGAAGGGGGAGGGTAAACAGCCATTTGTTGTGGTGCATATAGGTACCAATGATACAGGGAAAAAATGGGATAAGGTCCTACAAGATGAATTTAGGGAGCTAGGAGCTAAATTAAAAAGTAGGACCTCAAAAGTAGTAATCTCAGGATTGCTACCAGTGACACATGCTAGTCAGAGTAGGAATCGCAGGATAGCTCAGATGAATACGTGGCTTGAGGAGTGGTGCAGAAGGGAGGGATTCAAATTTCTGGGGGAGGTGGGACCAGAACAAACCGGTCTGTCTGCACCTGGGCAGGACCGGAAACAATGTCCTGCGAGAGTGTTTGCTAGTGCTGTTGGGGAGGGGTTAACCTAATATGGCAGGGGGATGGGAACCTATGCAGGGAGACAGAGGGAAGTAGAATGGGGGCAGAAGCAAAAGATAGAATGAAGAAAATTAAAAGGGGAGGGCAGAGAAATCCAAGGCAAAAATCAAAAAGGGCCACATTACAGCAAATCCTAAAGGGGCAAAGGGTGTTAAAAAAATAAGCCTGAAGGCTCTGTGCCTCAATGCGAGGAGTATTCGCAATAAAGTGGACGAATTAACTGCGCAGATGGCAGTTAACGGATATGAAGTAATTGGTATATCACGGAGACACGGCTCCAGGGTGACCAAGGCTGGGAACTCAATATCCAGGGTATTCAACATTTAGGAAGGATAGAGAGAAAGGAAAAGGAGCTGGGGTGACGTTGCTGGTTAAAGAGGAAATTAATGCAATAGTAAGGAGGGACATTAGCTTGGATGATGAGGAATTTGTATGGGTGGAGCTACGGAATACCAAAGGGCAGAAAACACTAGTGGAAGTTGTGTACAGACCAACAAACAGTAGTAATGAGGATGGGAACAGCATCAAACAAGAAATTAGGGATGTGTGCAATAAAGGTACAGCAGTTATCATGGGCGACTTTAATCTACATATTGACTGGGCTAACCAAACTGCTAGCAATGCGGTGGAGGAGGATTTCCTGGAGTGTATTAGGGATGGTTTTCTCGACCAATATGTCGAGGAACCAACTAGAGGGCTGGCCATCCTAGACTGGGTGATGTGTAATGAGAAAGGACTAATTAACAATCTTGTTGTGTGAGGCCCCTTGGGGAAGAGTGGCCATAATATGGTAGAATTCTTTATTAAGATGGAGAGTGACACAGTTAATTTAGAGATTAAGGTCCTGAACTTGGGGAAAGGTAACTTCGATGGTATGAGACGTGAATTGGCTAGAATAGACTGGCGAGTGATACTTAAAGGGTTGACGGTGGATAGGTAATGGCAAACATTTAAAGATCACATGGATGAACTTCAACAATTGTACATCTCTGTCTGGAGTAAAAATAAAACGGGGAAGGTGGCTCAACCGTGGCTAACAAGGGAAATTAAGGATAGTGTTAAATCCAAGGAAGAGGCATATCAATTGGCCAGAAAAAGCAGCGAACCTGAGGACTGGGAGAATTTTATAATACAGCAGAGGAGGACAAAGGGTTTAAGTAGGAGGGGGAAAATCGAGTACGAGAAGAAGTTTGCTGGGAACATAAAAACTGACTGCAAAAGCTTCTATAGATAAGTGAAGAGAAAAAGATTAGTGAAAACAAACGTAGGTCCCTTGCAGTAAGATTCAGGTGAATTTATAATGGGGAACATAGAAATGGCGGGCCAGTTAAACAAATACTTTGGTTCTGTTTTCACGAAGGAAGACACAAATAACCTTCCGGAAATACAAGGGGACCGAGGGTCTCGTGAGAAGGAGGAAGTGAAGGATATCCTTATAAAGTGGGAAATTGTGTTAGGGAAATTGATGGGATTGAAGGCTGATAAATCCCTGGGGCCTGATAGTCTGCATCCCAGAGTACTTAAGGAAGTGGCCATCGAAATAGTAGATGCATTGGTGATCATTTTCCAACAGTCTGTCGACTCTGGATCAGTTCTCTGGACTGGAGGATAGCTAATGTAATGCGACTGTTTAGAAAAGGAGGGAGAGAGAAAACAGGGAATTATAGACTGGTTAGCCTGACATCAGTAGTGGGGAAAATGTTGTAATCAATTATTAAAGATGAAATAGCAGCGCATTTGGAAAGCAGTGACTGGATTGGTCCAAATCAGCATGGATTTATGAAAGATAAATCATGCTTGACAAATCTTCTGGAATTTTTTGAGGATGTAACTAGTAGAGTGGATGTGGTATATTTGGACTTTCAAAAGGCTTTTGTCAAGGTCCCACACAAGAGATTGGTGTGCAAAATCAAAGCACATGGTATTGGGGGTAATGTACTGACGTGGATAGAGAACTGGTTGGCAGACAGGAAGCAGAGAGTCGGGATAAACGGGTCCTTTTCAGAATGGCAGGCAGTGACAAGTGGAGTGCCGCAGGGCTCAATGCCGAGACCTCCTCAGCTCTTTACAATATACATTAATGATTTAGATGAAGGAATTGAGTGTAATATCTCCAAGTTTGCAGATGACACTAAACTGGGTGGTGGTGTGAGCTGTGGGGAGGATGTTAAGAGGCTGCAGGGTGAGTTGGACAGGTTAGGTGAGTGGGCAATTGCATGGCAGATGCAGTATAATGTGGATAAGTGTGAGGTTATCCACTTTGGGGGCAAAAACACAAAGGCAGAATATTATCTGAATGGCGGCAGATTAGGAAAGGGGGAGGTGCAACGAGACCTGGGTGTCATGGTTCATCAGTCATTCAAATTTGGCATGCAGATACAGCTGGCGGCGGAGAAGGCAAATGGTATGTTGGCCTTACTGCAGTTGTACAGGGCCTTGGTGAGATCTCACCTGAAATATTGTGTTCAGTTTTGGTCTCCTAATCTGAGGAAGGACGTTCTTGCTATTGAGGGAGTGCAGCGAAGGTTCACCAGACTGATTCCCGGGATGGCGGGACTGACATATGAGGAGAGACTGGATCAACTGGTCCTTTATACACTGGAGTTTAGAAGGATGAGAGGGGATCTCATAGAAACTTATAAGATTCTGACGGGACGGGACAGGTAAGATGTGGGAAGAATGTTCCCGATGTTGGGGAAGTCCAAAACCAGGGGACACAGTTTTAGGATAAGGGGTAGGTGATTTAGGACTGAGATGAGGAGAAACTTCTTCACTCAGAGAGTTGTTAACCTGTGGAATTCTGTACCGCAGAAAGTTGTTGATGCCAGTTCATTAGATATATTCAAGGGGGAGTTAGATATGGCCCTTACGGCTAAAGGGATCAAAGGGTATGGAGAGAAAGCAGGAAAGGGGTACTAAGGGAATGATCAGCCATGATCTTATTGAATGGTGATGCAGGCACGAAGGGCCAAATGGCCTACTCCTGCACCTATTTTCTATGTTTCTATGTTTCTATGTTACACACCTGAGCTTGTCCGTCCCAGCTGAAAATCACAGCATTAAAAAACCTTTATATTTTATGCATGAACAATCGCGATCGAACCTTCCCGCTGCCAGGCGAAACTTTAGGGCGCGCCGATTTCCTTTGTGCCAGCCCACTTCACTCACAGCAGGAGACATGGAGCAGCAGGAGCGAAGACAGAGAGCACGCGGTTTCTCTGCAGCGGCCACTGAGGCGTGAGTTCAGGCCATAGAGAGGAGGTGGCCTGCACTGCATCTAGTGGGTGGAAGGAGGCCCATGCCCAGTGTGTTCAAAAGGATATGGAGGGACATAGCCCTGGAGGTGTCAGTGGCAGACATGGTGGTTAGAACTGCCACCCAATGCCGCAAAAAGTTTAATGACTTCACTAGGGTCGTCAGGGTGAGTACCCTTCACATTTATGTAGCCCTGCCATAGGTGCAACTTCACTGTCTCATACAATGTTAAGTCTTTGAGGAAGCTGCTCCTTCTCTGTGTTACAGGCCATGGTGTGGGTTGCTGAAGCCACCTAAAAGCTAGAGACTCAGTTCACCAGCCATGCCCTCTGCATTCAGGATGCACGTAGCAGATTGTCCCCTAATTATTGTCAACTCTCCTCGCACTCACTTGCACTGTTGATATGCGTTGTCCAAACATCACCCTGAGCCGCTATGTTACCTGGCTCTCGCCTCCTCAGTTTTTCCACATGCTCAGTCACCAGGCACACAGATTATACTGAACACATTTGCACATCCACACAGTGGCAGCTATTCTATTAAGAAAGGCACATGTGGCACAAGAGAATTTGCACAGTTACTCAGTCCTTCTTCTTGCTCTTATTGCAGGCAAAGTTAGCGCATAATCGGAGGGAGCAGCATCAGACCGGAGGCGGAAAGCCTGATCTGCAGGACCTGACCGTGGTAGAGCAGAGAGTGTCAGCCCTCATGGGCACCCCAGTTCACACAGTGGCTGCCGGCGAGGCCAAACCCCCTATGGGTAGTGACAGTACGTGAATGGCATTTGCAATTGATGTGACTTTCTTGACCCTCAATATCAAGTGGCTTAGCCCCATTACATGTAGATGTCAACTGCCATCTTCCTCTTATCTGCCTGCTCCTCCCCTGCTGCCAACCACATATCTGTTGCTTACAGATGACCACCCAGAAGCGCAGCAATCTTTCCGTGAGCCGTTGACATCTGGCCACGGGGGAGGTGAGGAGGAAGGGGAGGACCGTGTGCTCCCTGAGCGTGAGACCCCATCAGTCCCACTGTGTGGGGACACAACATCGGGGGAGGATGGTGATTTTGAGGGGTTTGAGGTTCCTGGCCCCAGTGGTCTACAGCAATGCCTAGCGGGAAGGGAAGCTCGGAGGCCAGCTCCCCAGAGGGTGAGTTGGCCCAGGAGTCCTGCTCAGAGACAGGCCGACATGGACCTGGACTTGATAGCTATGTCCAGGGAGAGCACGGAAATGCAATGTGAGCTCATGGCTGCATTGGGTAGGATCCCCCAGAACATTGATGCACTTGCTGTGATTGTGGCGGAAGCCGCCTCACACATTGTCCATGTATCTGAGGACTCCAGCGAGCCCATCCTTGCCCACTCACAGAGGTAGATGGGCTCCAGCAGCGACAGTGGAGTCCCAGAGGGGATGGCGTGTGCCATGGCTGACGTGGCAGCAGCGATCGCATCGCAGGCACAATCCATGCTCCAGCTAAGTGATGTCATGTGATCACTAACTGCTGCCATCCTCTCTGTGTTCCCCACTGTCCAACGGGGAAGTGTGGTCACGCATCGTGCTCTGGATGCTGAGGGTCAGCCCCGAGTGAGTGTCAGTGGTCCCCAGGAAATGGAAGGTGCTGTCTTTCATCAAGATGATAGCATTCTGGCTACCGCCACAGACTCTCTGACCTTGCACCCAATGCAGTCCACTCCCGATCCATCAGAGACTGCTGCCGCCGATGCTGAGGCTGAGCAGTCTGCAGCCGGGCCTTCCACGCCCAGAGCTGGTCCAGGGTGCCATCGTAGGCCATCGGGCACTGTCTGATCCATTAACACAGCAGCCCTCAAGCAGCCTTGCTGCAAGCACTGAGGCCTCATTGAGGAGGAGCAGCAGGCGTGGGAGGAGGGTAAAGAGTCGGGGGGTGGGGGAAGCAAAGTTTAGGACAAGTCCGATTAAGGCGTAGGACAACATTGGGGAGATGCACTGATTTTTCTTTATGCTGCCTGTAAATGGTTAGGGTGAATTGATGCACTTCGTTGTTGTTGAGTGCATTACAACAGAACGTTGTATATTGTATAGGATGTTTTTGGAGGGCGGTGGAAGAGTGTTTGTTAGTTTGTTCCAGTAAAATAGCCATTGGTATCATACGTATCATTCCAAAGTTCACCGGAGATGTGCCTTTATGGTGGCACATAGCGTGGCCAGTATTAGCTCCATCCCTCAGCTTCCTCCATTCAAGAGAACCAATACATTATGAGCTGCCGATGTGCAGCTCTTGGGTGCGGCAGCATCTCCACACTGCCTCCCCCGTGGATGGTATGGCTATCCAATGGGGGCCTAGTCAGGCTCCTCTTCGTCGTCGTCTTCCTCCTGTGGTGGGCCTGCAATCCCTACTGGCAATGCCTGGCCCCTCATGATGGCCAGGTTGTGCAGTATGCAGCACACAACAATGAATTCGGAGACCTGTTGAGGGGAGTATTAAAGGCTGCCTCCAGAGCGGTCCAGTCATCGGAATCGCTGCTTGAGCACCCCAATTGGCTGTCCGATTATGTTGCGGGTGGTTGCATGGCTCTCATTGTACCGCTGTTCCACTAGTGTGGTGGGGTTGTGGAGGGGGGTCATGACCTCGGTCGCTAGGCCATATCTTTTGTCCCTGAGCAGCCAGCCGCGCTGTTCCTTTGATGGCTGAAGCAATCGTGAGACACTGCTCTCACGCAAGATGAAAGCGTCATGTGCGCTCCCTGGATAGCGGCCATTCACTGCGAGGATGCGCTATGTGTGCTCGCAGACCAGCTTCACATTCAGGGAGTGCTATCCCTTTCGGTTTATGAATAACTCTGTATTGTGTAATGATGCTCACAAGACCATGTGTGCACAGTCAATGGCTCCTTAAACCTGCGGGAAGCCCACAATTCTGCCAAACCCACATGCCCGCTCATTCTGGCTCTTTTTGCTCATTGGGAACTTTATGAAGTCCATTCTGTGGGCATACAGAGCCTTTGTGATGTGGCGAATGCAACGATGTGCAGCGTATTGAGAGATGCTGCATATGTCCCCTGCTGCAGCCTGGAATGAGCCAAAGGCACAGAAGGCCAGTGTCACAGTCACCTTCACTGCGATGGGCAGTGCAGTCCTGTTGCCGATGTGAGGTTGAAGGTCTGTCTGTAGGAGATGGCATATCTCTGTCAGGACTTCCTTTCAGAAGCACAGCCTTCTCACACCCTGCTCATCCGAGAGCTGGAGGTATGAGTGTTGGTGCCTGTAAACCTGTATGGGGTAAGGCCTCCTCCCCAGACATCTTCAGCCTCTCCTCATCCGTGGGCTGATGTGGCCAAGGGACCTTCTTCTATCCTGATACCGTCTAGCAATAGCATGGAGCATGATACTAGTCATTCCCCCATTAAATTCTTTCACTGAAGTTGTAAGGATACTGTAATGACAAATAAAGCTACCGCTTTCAAGTCAGAGCTTCATGCAGCGGCTGTACCAAAATGTTGCAGTCAATGTGACCTGCGATTTAGGATTCTCCCCCCTCGATTTAAATACGAGGTAAATACCGCCCACTCGACCGTGGGATCGCCTGGTTTTTCAGGCATCACTTGGGGCGGACGTATAATGCGGCATTGGAGACTAATTTTGCAACCCTGATGCTAGAGGAGCATTGCACAATGATTGATGCCATAATCTCATTGAACCCTGAGCCGAATTTGCCGGCCAGGCAGTGAAAGCTGGCCGTCCACCATTACGCCTTCAGACAGCCTTTACCACCCCTCCAGAGCGCTACCAGAGGCACAAGGGAGCCGAAAATCCAGCCCTTAATAGTAACACATTAAGGATAATTTTAGAAAATGAAGCTCTCGTGGGCACCGGGAATGCACATTGGGAAGTCACGCTTACACTCCGCAGAATTTTACATTCAATACAATTATGGGAACATGCATTCATAAAATTGTCGATATGTGCCAAAAGTGTCTCATCCTCCATAACTCATCCTGACCACCATGGAAAATAATTATTTTGAAACCTGGCTGTAAACTGGACTAGAATGAAAAACATATATTGGCCCAGAATTTGCTGGAGCGAGTCATCTTGTGGCAAGCCCAGTTAGTTAGACTTTCCCATTCTTTTGAAAATAATATGGTACATCTTCCAGCCAGTGTGGACCAGGGAGTCGGCTGAGGAAATCCCTTAGTTTGGTCCTCAACTGATTAACACAGCCAATCTAAAGTGCTCTTGCATAAAAAGCACATCCTCTAGTGAAACATAGAAACATAGAAATTAGGTGCAGGAGTAGGCCATTCGGCCCTTCGAGCCTGCACTGCCATTCAATAAGATTGATGGGTCCTTACTATACAGTATAAATGCCCACGAGGCCCATGCTTGAGAGAAGGTCAGTCTGTGACCTGTCCTTTATTCCTTAGTACTCCAAGTGCTGAAGGTGGGTGGAGCTTCCCCTTTTGTACCTGAAGGCCCAGGTTAGGAGTGTCTCCCACCTAGTCGTCATTGTTCTCACAGTGTACAACTTAGGTCAGATTATACATGGTTTACATTGCTGGTTGAATACATGACATCACCTCCCCCCCAAAGTCTTATTGGGATCACAGATTGAGTCTCTCTGGTGGTTTACGCTCTCTTGTAGAGCGCCTGAGTTAGGGCTCCGGTTGTTGGGCGCTGGCCTGAGTGTCTGCTGTTTGCGGTGCCTCAGGCCTGTCCAGACTGCCCACAGTGATTGGGCTCTCCTCCCTTTGGTTCCAGTGTTCGGTCACCTGTGGTGGAGTGAACTCTACATCGTTTTCTTCCTCTGCTTCTTCTATGGGGTCGCTGAACCTCCTTTTTGTTTGATCCACGTGTTTGCGGCAGATTTGTCCATTGGTAAGTTTAATTACCAGAATCCTATTTCCCTCTTTGGCAATCACAGTGCCTGCGAGCCATTTGGGGCCTGCAGCGTAGTTGAGAACAAGAACAGGGTCATTTACATCAATACATCGCGCCCTCGCATTCATGTCATGGTAGTCATATTGTGGCTGGCGCCTGCTCTCGACAATTTCTTTCATGGTGGGGTGTATAAGGGATAACCGGGTTTTGAGCGTCCTTTTCATTAGCAGCTCTGCGGGTGGAACCCCTGTGAGCGAGTGTGGTCAGGATCTATAGGCCAACAGGAGGCGTGATAAGCATCTTTGTAGGGAACCCCCTTGGATTCTGAGCATCCCCTGTTTGATTATCTGCACTGCTCGTTCTGCCTGGCCATTTGAGGCCGGCTTGAACGGTGCCGTTCTGACATGGTTAATTCCATTGCCTGCCATGAAGTCCTGGAATTCAGTGCTTGTGAAGCACGGGCCATTGTCGCTGACCAAGACGTCCGGTAAACCGTGGGCGGTGAACATTGCCCGTAGACTTTCTACCGTGGCAGAGGATGTGCTTGAATTTAAAATGTCACGCTCGATCCATTTGGAGTAGGCGTCGACTACAACCAAAAACATTTTTCCCATGAAAGGACCTGCGTAGTCCACATGGATGTGTGACCAAGGCTTGGCAGGCCATGGCCAGGGGCTAATGGGGGCTTCCCTGGGCGCATTGCCCAGCTGAGCACACGTGTTGCGCCTGCGAACACAAAGTTCCAGATCTGTGTCTATCCCTGGCCACCAAACATGTGACCTGGCAATTGCCTTCATCATGACAATGCCCGAGTGCTCATTGTGGAGTTCTCTGATGAACACCTCTCTGCCCATCTGGGGCATGACTACGCGGTTTCCCCACAGTAGGCAATCGGCTTGAATCGAGAGTTCATCCCTGCGCCTGTGAAATGGTTTAAATTCCTCAGGGCATGCCCTGTACGTGGCTGCCCAGTCCCCATTCAGGACACATTTCTTGACTAGAGACAATAGCGGGTCTCTATTTGTCCAGATCTTAATCTGACGGGCTGTCACGGGTGAGCCTTCGCTTCCGAAAGCTTCAACAGCCATGACCATCTCAGCAGCATGCTCGGTAGCCCCTTCAGTGGTGGCTAGTGGGAGCCTGCTGAGTGCATCGTCGCAGTTTTCGGTGCCCGGTCTGTGCCGAATTGTATAGTCATAGACGGCTAACATGAGTGCCCACCTCTGTATGCGGGCCGATGCGTTTGCATTTATGGCCTTGTTGTCGGCCAAAAGGGACGTTAGAGGTTTGTGATCTGTCTCCAGCTCAAATTTCCTGCCAAACAGGTACTGGTGCATTTTCTTTACAGCATATACACATGCGAGCGCCTCCTTTTCTACCATCCCATAACCCCTTTCTGCCTGGGACAGACTTCTGGAGGCATAAGCTACCGGCTGTAACTGACCCTTGACATGCTGCAACACACACCCGACACCATAGGATGACGCATCGTACGTTAACACAAGTTTCTTACATGGGTCGTATAGTGTTAACAGAGTGTTGAAACATAACAAATTGCGTGCTTTATTAAAAGCCCTTTCCTGGCTGTAGCAGCATGCTCAATTTGGGAAGAAAGTTACCAAAATAGTTCAGGAGCCCCAGGAACGAACGCAGCTCCGTCGTGTTACAGGGTCTGGGTGCTCTCTGGATCACTTCCATCTTGGACGCAGTAGGGCTGATCCTGTCTGCTGCTACCCTCATCCCCAGGAATTCTACCTCTGGAGTTAGGAAGACGCACTTCGCCTTTTTCAGTCACAGCCCTACCCGGTCCAGTCTGCTTAGCACCTCCTCCAGGTTGTGGAGGTGTTCTTCAGTATCGCAACCCGTGATGAGGATGTCGTCCTGAAAAACCACCGTCCCTGGAATCGACTTGAGGAGGCTTTCCATATTTTGTTGGAAGATCGCGGCGGCTGAGCGAATCCCGAACGGACATCTGTTGTACTCAAACAACCCCTTTTGTGTCGTGATGGTGGTCAGCTTCTTCGACTCACTCGCCAGCTCCTGGGTCATGTAAGCTGAGGTCAGGTCCAATTTTGAAAAAAAGTTTGCCACCGGATAGCATCGCAAAGAGGTCCTCCGCTCTCGGTAGCGGGTACTGGTCTTGGAGTGACACCCGATTGATGGTGGCCGATATATCCTGACCGACCCATCCGCCTTGAGCACTGGCACAATCGGTCTCGCCCAGTCATTGAATTCGACTGGCGAGATGATGCCTTCCCTCAGCAGGCGGTCCAATTCGCTTTCTATCTTTTCCCGCATCATGTACGGCACCGCTCTGGCCTTGTGGTGTACTGGCCTGGCGTCCGGGTTTATGTGACTCACTACCTTGGCCCCCATGAAAGTGCCAATGTCAGGTTGAAATAGTGAGTTAAATTTGTCCAGGATCTGTGAGCATGATACTCGCTCCACAGAGGAAATTGCAATGACATCGCCCCATTTCCAGTTCATGACAGCAAGCCAACTCCTCCACAGTAGTGCGGGACCGTCCCCTGGGACAATCCAGAGTGGCAACCTGTTCTCCGAATCTTTGTGGGTCACGACTACCGTGGCGCTACCTAGCACCGGAATGATCTGCTTTGTGTAAGTCCGTAGCTGTGCGTCAATCAGCGATAATTTTGGCCTCCTGGCCTTGGACGCCCACAACTTTTCGAACTGTTTGATACCCATCAGAGACTGGCTGGCCCCCCTGTCTACTTCCATTGATACTGGGATGCCATTGAGGAGCCCTTTCATCATTATCGATGGCGTCCTGGTGTATGAACTGTATACGTGCTCCACATGAACTCGCTGAACTTCAGCTTCCAGCGATTTCCCCCAGCGTTCATTTCTGCAATTTCTGCAGGTATTTTGCTCATCTCTGCAAACTCCAGCTGAGTGTGTGCCTCCACATCTTCAACATGAGCTGTTGTTGGAAACAAAAGATCCCTTGCCAGTCGATCGTCCCTGTCTGCCCCTGTTATTGTCCTTGAGTGCGCCATTAACAGGTGTTGATGGCCCCATTACTGGCCACATTGTCCCTTGCAATGGCGTGAATCGCCGTTCAGCTTGCCATTGTCTCTGTCGAACTCCCCCTCTGGGTTCGACTACATGTTGGGGCATGCCTGACTGCCCTTGTCTGCCTGGAGAACTGTGTGCTGCTTTAACAATGTTGAATCTCTGTCCCAACCATTCCTTAACACAGTACCTCTCGTCTGTTCTGCTAGTGGCCATGCTCGCGTGGTTTAAATCCCAGTTTCTCGTCGCGATTGATAGGTCCTTACTATACAGTATAAATGCACACGAGGCCCATGCTTGAGAGAAGGTCAGTCTGTGACCTGTCCTTTATTCCTTAGCACTCAAGTGCTGAAGGTAGGTGGAGTTTCCCCTTTTGTATCTGAAGGCCCAGGTTAGGAGTGTCTCCCACCTAGTGGTCATTGTTCTCACAGTGTACAACTTAGGTCAGATTATACATGGGTTACAATGCTGGTTGAATACATGACAAAGATCATGGCTGACCATTCAACCTCAGTACCCCTTTCCTGCTTTCTCTCCATACCCCTTGAACTCTTTGGCCATAAGGGCCATATCTAACTCCCTTTTGAATATATCTAATGAACTGGCCTCAACAACTTTCTCGGTAGAGAATTCCACAGGTTAACCACTCTGAGTGAAGAAGTTTCTCCTCCTCTCAGTCCTAAATGGCTTACCTCTTATTCTTAGACTGCGACCCCTGGTTCTGGAACTCCCCAGCAACGGGAACATTCTTCCTGCCTCTAACATGTCCAATCCATCAGAATTTTATATGTTTCTATGAGATCTCCTCTCATTCTTCTAAACTCCAGTGGATATAAGCTCAGTTGATCCAGTCTCTCCTCATATGTCAATCCTGCCATTCCAGGAATCAATCTGGTGAACCTTTGCTGTACTCCCTCAATAGCAAGAACGTCCTTCCTCAGATTAGGGGACCAAAATTGAACACAATATTCCAGGTGCGGCCTTAGCAAGGCTCTGTACAACTGCAGTAAGACCTCCTTGCTCCTCTACTCAAATCCTGTAGCTATGAAGGCCAACATGCCATTTGCCTTCTTCACCGCCTGCTGTACCTGCATGCCAAACTTCAATGACTGATGTACCATGACACCCAGGTCTCGTTGCACCTCCCCTTTTCCTAATCTGTCACCATTCATATAATATTCTGTCTTCCTGTTTTTGCCACCAAAGTGGATAACCTCACATTTATCCACATTATACTGCATCTGCCATGCATTTGCCCACTCATCTAACCTGTCCAAGTCACCCTGCAGTCTCTTAGCATTCTCCTCACAGCTCACATGGTCACCCAGCTTAGTGTCAACTTGGAGATATTACACTCAATTCCTTCATCTAAATCATTGATGTATATTGTAAATAGCTAGGGGCCCAGTACTGAACCCTGTGGCACCCCCACTGGTCACTGCCTGTCATTCTGAAAAGGACCCATTTATTCCGACTCTCTGCTTCCTCTATCCACATCAATACATTACCCGCAATAACATGTGCTTTAATTTTGCACACTAATCTCTTGTGTGGGATCTTGTCAAAAGCCTTTTGAAAGTCCAAATACACCACATCCACTGGTTCTCCTTTGTCCACTCTACTAGTTACATCTTCAAAAAATTCCAGAAGATTTGTCAAGCATGATTTCCCTTTCATAAATCCATGCTGACTTGGACCGATCCTGTCACCGCTTTCCAAATGCGCTGCTATTTCATCTTTAATAATTGATTCCAACATTTTCCCCACCACCGATGTCAGGCTAACCGGTCTATAATTACCTGTTTTCTCTCTCCCTCCTTTTTTAAAAAATGGTGCTACATTAGCTACCCTCCAGTCCATAGGAACTGATCCAGAGTCGATAGATTGTTGGAAAATGATCACCAATGCATCCACTATTTCTAGGGCCACTTCATTAAATACTCTGGGATGCAGACTATCAGGCCCTGGGGTTTATCGGCCTTCAATCCCATCAATTTCCCTAACACAATTTCCTGACTAGTAAGAATTTTCTTCAGTTCCTTCTTTTCGCTTGACCCTCGAATCCCTAGTATTTCCCAAAGGTTTTTTGTGTCTTCCTTAGTGAAGATAGATCCAAAGTATTTGTTCAACTTGTCTGCCATTTCTTTGTTCCCCATTATAAATTCATCTGAATCTGACTGCAAGGGATCTACATTGGTCTTCACTAATCTTTTTCTCTTCACATATCTATAGAAGCTTTGGCAGTCATTTTTTATGTTCCCTGCAAGCTTCCTCTCATACTTTATTTCCCCCCTCCTAATTAGAACCTTTGTCCTCCACTGCTGAATTTTAAATTTCTCCCAGTTCTCAGGTTTGCTGCTTTTTCTCGCCAATTTATATGCCTCTTCCTTGGATTTAGCACTATCCCTAATTTCCCTTGTTAGCCACGGTTGAGCCACCTTCCCCTTTTTATTTTTACTCCTGACATGGATGTACAACTGTTGAAGTTTATCCATGTAATCTATAAATGTCTGCCATTGCCTATCCACTGTCAACCCTTTAAGTATCATTTGCCAGTCTATCCTAGCCAATTCACGTCTCATACCATCGAAGTTACCTGTCCTTAAGTTCCATACCGTAGTCTCTGAATTAACACTGTCACTCTCCATCTTAATAAAGAATTCTACCATATTATGGTCACTCTTCCCCAGGGGGCCTCGCACAACAAGATTGCTAATTAGTCCTCTCTCATTACACAACACCCAGTCTAGGATGGCCAGCTCTCTAGTTGGTTCCTCGACATATTGGTCTAGAAAGCCATCCCTAATACACTCCAGGAAATCCTCCTCCACCGCATTGCTATCAACTTGGTTAACCCAATCTATATGTAGATTAAAGTCGCCCATGATAACTGCTGTACCATTATTGCACGCATCCCCAATTTCTTGTTTGATGCCATCCCCAACCTCACTACTATGTTTGGTGGTCTGTACACAACTCCCACTAGCGTTTTCTGCCCTTTGGTATTCCGCAGCTCTACCCATACAGATTCCACATCATCCAAGCTAATGTCCTTTCTTACTATTGCGTTAATTTCCTCTTTAACCAGCAATGCTACCCCACCTCCTTTTCCGTTCTGTCTATCCTTCCTGAATATTGAATACCCCTGGATGTTGAGTTCCCAGCCTTGGTCACCCTGGAGCCATGTCTCCGTAATCTCATTATATCATAATCGTTAATAGCTGCCTGCACAGTTAATTCATCCACCTTATTACGAATACTCCTCGCATTGAAGCTCAGAGCCTTCAGGCTTGTCTTTTTAACACTTTTTGTCCATTTAGAATTTTGCTGTAATGTGGCCCTTTTTGATTTTTGCCTTGGGTTTCTCTGCTCTCCACTTTTACTATTCTCCTTTCTATCTTTTGCTTCTGCTCCCAGTGAAGTGTCTATTTTGTTATTAGTAAAATGTTGTTATTAGTAAAAACTGAGGCAAAGTAGTTATTCAATACTTCTGTCATTACCTGTGAGTATATCTTGCTCATCCTTTAGTGGCCCTATCCCTACTTTAATTTTCCTTTTGTGATTGATGTGTCTATAGAACACTTTATTATTTATTTTTTATTTTCCTTGAAAATTTGATTTCCTAATTCTCTTTGCCTTCCTGGTGAATGTTTTAAACTTTTCTCCTAAGGGTAGGTGGAGTTAAGATACAGATCAGTTAAGTGAATGGCAGAACAGGCTCGAGGGGCTGAATGGCCAACTCCTGTTCCTAATTGAAGAACACAGCAAACTGGAGGCTACTGAGAAATGAAAGGCTCCTGCAGGGGAAAGATTTTGAAGGGATTGGAAGGTGGGTAAATTCATAAATAAATTTTAGAAGATGGGATAGATAAGTTTACAGATAAGTCATGGGATTGAAAGATGGGATAAATAAGTGTATGAATAAAGGTTTAAGGGTAAGTCAACAATTGCTATTGTTTATGCAGCTATGTTCCAAATGTGAGTTTGAAGGTTGCATGAGTCTTAAAGGAGCAGAGAGGTGGAGAAGCAGAGTCATATGGGCTGGATTTTTGGCTCTCTTGCACCTTTGTTTGCGCCCTGGCGGGGAGGTAAATGCTGTCTTTGTGCGTTACGCCGGGCGTCCAGGTTTTACCGCCCGGCCAGTAATTTCAGCTCAAACGCAAAAACTTACCGCCCTGACCTACAGTTTCACTGAGATCATAATGTCAATCATCATGCAATGCTCCACTAGCGCCCTGGATGCAAACTTCGGTCTTAATACCTCATTGAACGCCTGCCCCATGTAATGCCTGAAAAACCAGGCATTCCCAGGGTGCAGCAGGCAGTATTGGCAGCGTTTTTAAATGGTGGGATGAGGATCCTACATCGCAGGTCACATTGACTGCAACAGTTGCGAATATCACGCTGTGTGTCGCTCCGACTTGCAAATAGCACTTTTATCTGCCATTACAGTGGCCTTATTAGGTGAGTGAGAAAATGTAAAGGGGGCATTACTAGTTCGCCAGTGTATCATCCTCCATACTATTGCCAGGTGGCATCAAGCTAGAAGAAGGGATCTTGGCCATATCAGCCCACGGGTGAGGAGAGGCCAAAGACATCTGGGGAGGAGGGCTTAACACCCCTCCGTCTACGGGTTTACAGGCAGCAATGCTCATAACTCCAGCTCTCTGAGGAGCAGTATGTGAGAAGGCTGCGCTTCCTAAAGGACATGCTGGCAGAGATGTGCCATCTCCTACAGGCAGACCGATGCCTGGACCGCTCTGGAGGCAGCCTTCAATACTCCCCTCAACATGTATCCGAATTAATTGTGGTGTGCCGCATGCTGCACAACTTGGCCATCATGAGGGGCCAGGCACTGCCAGTGGGGATTGCATGCCCACCTCAGGAGGAGGAGGACGACGATGAAGAGGAACCTGGTGAGGCCATCATTGGATAGCCACACCATCCATGGGGAAGGCAGCGCGGAGATGCTGCTGTACTAAGAGTCGCACGTCGCTAGCTCATAATGGACCGGCTCTCCTAAATGGAGGAAACTGAGGGATGGAGCTAATATTGGACAGACGATGTGCCCACATCTCCAGTAAATATTGGAATGATGCCAATGGCAAATGATGAATCATATAAATTTTACTGCAACAAACTCACAAAAACTCCCCCCCCACCAAAATAAAACCATACAATATACAACATTATGTTGCAGGGCCCTAAACAACAACAACTTTTTTAACGCCGTTATTTTCGGCTCGGGTGCACAAAGTCCATTGTGTAATGCCTGATTTAACGCCCCCGATCATGGATTTTCATTTTTTTTCTGAATTTCCCAGTTGAGGGCACAAAGTTTTTTCAGGCGGCATCTTTACCGCCCCACCATGATTAACACCCCGAAATCAAGAAAGCTGAAAATCCAGCCCTATATAGAGTGAGGTTTGGGGAAGGAATCGTAGTGCTTGGGGCCTAGACCGCTGAAGGCACAGCCTCTAATGGTGGGGTGAAAGGAGTGAGAAATGCACTTGCAGCCAGATCTGGAAGAATACAGAATTGTTGGAGGCTTGTAAGGCTGGAGAACATTACAGAAATAGGGAGGGAGGAGGTCATGAAAGGAATTAAACACAAGGTTGAGGATTTGGGGCAATGAGGGACTGAGAGCCAATTTAGGTCAGCGAGCAGAGGGATGATGGATGAGCTTGAGTTAGTGTGGGATAAAACAATGACAGCAGATTTTAGGATGAACAGTAGTGAATGGGAGGCTTTGAAATAGTCAAATCTGGAGATGATAAAGCCATGGGCGAAGATTTTGGTAGCAGATTGGCTATGTCAGTGGTGGAGATGGGTGATCTTATGGAGGTAGTATTAGGTAACCTTGTCATGGAGAAGATATGGGGGCAGAAGCTCACCTCAGGGTGAACTAGGAGCTCAAGCCTGTGAACAGTCTAGTTCAGCCTAAGACAATGGTTGGGGAGGGAATGGAATGAGTGGCGAGGGGATGGCTTTTGTGGAGGGTGGACAGGATGAAGACCGCTCTAAATAAAGCTGTTTTTTCTGATCAGCATGTTCAGTATTGAAATGTACATGCAGATCTCTTCAGTGGAGGCTCTATTGTGGTCATCCCAATGTTTTGTTGAAGGAAATTGTAGCTTATCCAGACCTGGATGTTGTACAAGCTGTCTAATGACACAGAGACAATGGAATTTACCACAGCTTCTTCAACAGCAGCTCCCAAACTCGCGATCTCTACCAGCTAGAAGGAGGAGGGCAGCAGGTGCATGGGAACACCATCACCTCCAGGTTCACCTCCAAGTTACACACTGTCCTGACTTGGAAATATATTGTCATTCCTTCAACGTTGCTGGCTCAAAATCCTGGAATGTCCTCCCTAACAGCACTGTGAGAGTACCTTGACCACACGGACTGCAGCGGTTCAAGAGGGCCGCTCACCACCACCTTCTCGAGGGCAATTAGGGATGGGCAATAAATGCTGGCCTTGCCAGCGAAGCCCACATCCCCATAATAATTAAATATAATTTTTTTTTTTTAAGTCCCGCTCACAATGCCTCCAATTAAAAATTCTCATCCGTGCTTCTCCCTATCTCTGTAACTACACCAGCCCAACAGCAACCTGAAACCCCCTTCCCCTGCCCACAGAAATCTCCAATCCTCCAACTGTGGCCTCTGGTCTTTCTCCCCCTTCCCTTCACCCTACACAGCCGTGCTTTCCGCCGTTTAATCTCCATGCTGGAATTCCCCTTCTAAATATCCCAACTTCCCTCTCCTCCTTTAAGACCCTCCTTAAAATCCACATTTTTGACCAAGCTTTCGAATACCCCTCTTATGAACATACGAACAGTGACAGACAGGTTATGACCATCTGATCAATCAAGCTTGACCCGCACACTTGCGATACCCTGTGTATCGCAACATGTACACTCCACCCTACTCAATACCATGTGATCTCCTGGGAGGGGCAAAAAAAGATAAAAACCCCAGGCCAATTTGGAAAAGAAAAATCCCCAAATTCCTCTCCGACATATCTACACAATTGAAACTAGTCTAGGAGATCACTCTGGCCCTGAATTCCCTGCAGTACCTACCTTCTGTAAGAGTTGATCTCCACCCAGCCAGAAATAGGCCTGACTCTCGCTTGAAGGAATTCAGCGAGTCCGTGTCCACTGCACTAGACGGCAGCCTGTTCCAGAGCTCTACTATTCTCTGGGGAAAAAAACACCTCCTGACATATACGCAAGATCTGGCCTTATATAACTTTAATTTGTAACCACTGGTTCTGCCTAACCTACTTAATTGAAACAAACTGTCAGCTGGAACACAATCAATTCCCTTCATTATCTTATAAACCTCAATCAGATCCCCCTTAGGTCTACGCTGCTCTAAAGTGTAGAGTCCTAACTCTTCTGGCCTATCTTGATGACTAAGATGCTTTAGACTAGGAATTAGTCTAATGGCCCTCCTCTGCACCCTTTCCAAAGCCTCAATATCACCCATATCCTAATATCTCCTTCTTTGGCATGGCACTGGTGTGAAAAGATGGACAGTGAGCATAGAAATAGTTCTGGGAGCTTGGTGAAAAAACATGCCAGAGGTGTGTGAGTAAATGAAAACCTATCCCATTGGCAGCCTCCAAGTTGGTGCAGCATCAGATATTTCGAAGATTGAAGAAGTGAGCCAATAGTTTACAAGTTGCATCACAGATATGGCCACATATTGTCGACTATGGGCTGAGTATTTAGTGCATGCATTGTCCATCCCTTATGTGCTGCACGACTGATACACTGAAGAGAGCCTGATTGGTCAATGATTACCATGCTTGCTATACACTGGCTCTCAAGTATTGACAATTTGCCCAGGACCACCTCTTCCAGTAAAATCTCCAGCCTCTTTTCGCTGAATGGGACAGTTCTGGAAGATCCTCCTGTCATACTGCCTAGTAAGGCAGCTTTCCAAAAATACTCAGTCTCTTTAAGAATACAGTAGCCCTTTAAGAACTACTGCACCTTCACTCCCACCCTCACTCCCACCCTCAGGTGACTCAACATTTTCTGTGCATGGATGATGTAACTGAACTCATCCAATGGAATCCGGCAGGATCAGATCATTGCTCCATAGAACAGGTGTGTACACAAGCGCCGAAAATGTGGGCCATTTTTTAGTCCAACCATGGAATTTCCCTGATTATGTTTAGTTTTGGTCACCATGCCACAAAAATATATGCTTGCATTTGAAATTATACAGCAAAGATCAAGAAGACTGGCTCCCAAGTATAAATTATTTAAACTATGCTGGCATAGTATGACTGATAATATGGTTTTTTCTGTTTCACATGGCTTTCCATAATTGTCTAGTTTAGGAATAATTATTGCTTTAAATCAACAGCGGGTCTCCATACTTATGTACAGAGAGGGGGAAAAGCAGTTCCTTGACAATTATATATTCTGGTTTGAACCTCACAGCCCAAGATATATGATATGAATAAACTATTGTGAATACAGTATTGCTTCAGCATGCATATCTGTGGGATAAATGATGTAGTACAGGGGAATATCTGATTTTTTTGTAGAAAAGGTCACAGCAACTCACTCAACCAACTAAATGATGTTGTAAAATGAAATGCATAACTCCCCAAATGTAATCAGACCCTGATAGAGCCTCCAAAAATAACACTGCCAGCATCTCAGTTTGAGCCATTTCACATTCTCTCCATATCTATTACATAACTCTAATTAAACTATAGCATTAAGGTACTTTTGCTCTGTCCTCTTTAGAGATGACATAACCAACATTACCAGGTGACCTTAATATGTTTATAAAATGCTTTGGAAGTCCTTTGAAGATTTAAATTGAAACTTTTTTGACAGATCTGTGGCATTTTGAACCTGCCGATCAAAGATAGCTCCAGATGAAGCTGTTTTTTTGCTGCTCAGCGTGTTCAGCATTGAAAAGGTCCACACAGATCTCTTCAAAGTAAAAATAACATCATAAAGTGTAAGACTTGGGCTGCAATTACTGCCTCATTTCCAACTTCCCTTTCCTCTCCAAACTTTTAAATGCTCCAATCAGGTTTTGCCCTAGCCACAGCACTGAAACCTTACTAATCAAATTCATAAATGTTACCCTCTGTGACTGTAAGTAAGATGCACTATCCCCTCCTCATCCTTCTTCACTTCTCAGCAGCTTTTAACACAGTCGACCACACCATCCTACTCCAATGCTTCTCCTCCATTATCCAGCTCAGTGGGACTGCCCTTGTTTGGCTCCACTCTTGCCTAGCTATCCAATCGTAGCCAGAGTATTTTCAGAAATGTGTTTCCTTCTTACCCCTGTAACGTTAACTCTGGAGTTTCCCAAGGATCTTCCCTTGGCTCCCTTACTCTTCATCTTTCTGTACTTGCTGCCCCTTGGTGACATCTTCTGAAGACAGGAGGTTATCTTCCACATGTACGCTGAAGACACTCAACTCTACCTCTCCACCAGTTCTCTCTGGAGGATTGGAGATTTCTGTGGGGCAGGGGAAGGGGGTTTCAGGTTGCTGTTGGGCTGGTGTAGTTACAGAGATAGGGAGAAGCACGGATGAGAATTTTAAATTGGAGGCATTGTGAGCGGGACTTAAAAAAAAATTATATTTAATTATTATGGGGATGTGGGCTTCGCTGGCAAGGCCAGCATTTATTGCCCATCCCTAATTGCCCTCGAGAAGGTGGTGGTGAGCGGCCCTCTTGAACCGCTGCAGTCCGTGTGGTCAAGGTACTCTCACAGTGCTGTTAGGGAGGACATTCCAGGATTTTGAGCCAGCAACGTTGAAGGAACGACAATATATTTCCAAGTCAGGACAGTGTGTAACTTGGAGGTGAACCTGGAGGTGATGGTGTTCCCATGCACCTGCTGCCCTCCTCCTTCTAGCTGGTAGAGATCGCGAGTTTGGGAGTTGCTGTTGAAGAAGCTGTGGTAAATTGCTGCAGTGCATCTTGTAGATGGGTTTAATGTGTGGATTTGGACCATTGTGTAGATTGACTGTTACCTCTGTAGTTAAAGCCACGTACTTTTGCCCTCCCAGTCACATTGACAATCAAGGAAGGAACTCCAGATTCATGATGAAAGATTAAGAAAGGCTATCAGAGCTTCACATTCTCTAAAATCCATTTCTTGGGCTCATTTTTGTTTAAATTGATTCATTTGCATTTTAAATGTACTCGCGGTGTCTCTGCAAAACGTGTGCCCAGCTTCCTTGTTAAAGGCATTTTTAGGTACAGGTAGAGCGTCCAAAATCCGGAAATACCCGAAATCCGGAACGTCTTTCAGACGTCCTGAATCCGGGCCGAGGTAAGGGGGCAGGGGGGAGATAAGGGGGGGAGGGGGTCCGGTGGCAGAGCAGGGGGTGGAGGGAGCGGTGGCAGCTCCAGATTTCGGAATATTTTCCGTATTCCGGACGACCTTGCCACGGATCGGTCTGGATTCCGGAACATTCCAAATTCCGGAACTCTGGATTTCGGACGCTAAACCTGTACTGTTGGATTTCATTGAAGTTTCAGTACCGTGCATTAAGGAGAGGCTGAATGATGCGATTACCATATTAGTACACATTTCTCCTGCAGTCAAATACTTGCTTGTGTCTAGTTTTCATGCAGTTGCAAAATATGAAATGAGCAAAGAAACGAATTGTTGGCAAAAAAGCTGGTGCACAAAACATTTCTGATCAAAACTGTATGGCGTTTAGATAATGGGGTCAGCAATCTCAAGCATTTGTAGAGTGTGTTACGGTCAACTTTACGAGTGGTGTTTCTCTAAATTACTTTGTAGGATTTATGGTCGAGAAATTCGGGTCATTTGAACTTCTCAGGGGCGCAGCGCCGCTAACGACTCCCGCTAAATTCAGCGGGAGTTTAACGGCAGCGGTAGCACCCTGCTCCACTGCGCCAGCAATTATGACGTATTGACACGGCACACACACCCCCCCCCCTCCCCGGTGGTCCAGGAAGGCCCCTTTCATGACTGCAGAGTTTGCAGCTTGGGCCCTTCTCTTTAATTCAGGGAAGAGCCCTTCCTGTGTAGCAGCGACAGGTGGCCCAGTGCGTAATGCTGTGATCCGCTTCCGATACGTCTGCCCCACTACCGCCTCAGAAAGTGGAGCGCATTATTTTGCGCTCTACTTCCTTTCGGGGCATTAATACCAATTTCCCACATGTGCCGCAAAATCACGTGCCTCACGACTGTTACCGCCCTCAAATGGAGCGGTATGCAATTTTCCCCCCATATTTTTATTGTATTGACTTCAGATTCTGACGGTATTTGTATTGAGAGTGGGATACACTTTCCAATAAATGTTATGATGAGCGAGAACTCCCCTTGAGAGGGTTGGCACTGAGCTTGTGCTTGGTTAAAGACTCCAAATTATCGGGTCCTGATGCCTAGTTTATGTGCCCAAGCTCCAGGAATGGAGCAAATGGCAATTCCAAAGCGCCAAGAGGGAACCCTTTGCAGATGAAATACTGAAGGTGGAATAGATAGAATCATAGAATGGTTACTGTTATATATGTGGACTTGTATTTACTCTGTACAGCCACCAGAGGGCTCATTCCCAGAAGTCCCAAGGATCCCATAATCCCTTGGAGGCACAGGTATTTAAGAAGGCTTCACAAGTTTGAGAGGTACTCTGGAGACCTGCAATAAAAGATTAAAGTCACACGTTACTTTGAGCTCACAGTGTTCAGTCTGACTCTTGCGCCATACATTACAACTGGCGACAAGATACAGATAGCGAACCCAAAGATGCAGAGAACAGTGGGCATCCTGGAGAAATTTTCGGAGGGAGATGATTGGGAAACTTTTGTGGAGCGACTCGACCAATACATCGTGGCCAATGAGCTAGATGGGGAACAGAGCGCTGCCAAACGAAAGGCGATCCTCCTCACCGTCTGTGGGGCACCAACGTATGGCCTCATGAAGAATCTGCTCACTCCAGCGAAACCCACGGAGAAATCGTACGCCGATTTGTGCACAGCATTTGAACCCGAAGGAAAGCGTTCTGATGGCGAGGTACCGGTTCTACACCTACAAAAGATCTGAAGGCCAGGAAGTGGCGAGTTATGTCACCGAGCTAAGACGCCTTGCAGGACATTGCGAATTTGAAGGACATTTGGAGCACATGCTCAGAGATGTTTTCGTACGTGGCATTGGCCACGAAACTATACTTAGCAAACTTTTGACTGTAGAGACCTCAACCTTGAGTAAGACAATAGCGATAGCCCAGGCTTTCATTGCCATCAGTGACAATACGAAGCAAATCTCTCAGCACACAAGTGCTGCTACAAGTACTGTGAACAAAGTGATGTTGTTTTCGAATCATAACGTACAGGGCAGGTCACACATACCTGCAGCTACACATCCGCAGATGTCTCAGAGTCCACCATCAAGGATGATGAATGCAAGGCCATTAACAACTTGTTGGAGCTGCGGGGTGATCATCGTTTCCATTCATGCCGATTCAAAGGATATGTTTGCAAGGGCTGTGGAACAATGGGACACCTCCAACGAGTGTGCAGGTGAGCTGCTAAGCCTGTTAAACCTGCAAACCACCATGTTGCAGAGGAGGATCACGACGAAACAGAGCTTCAGATAGAGGAGGCAGAGGTATATGGATACACACATTCACTACGAATTGTCTCCTGATAATGCTGAATGTTGAACTAAATGGACTTCCGGTGTCAATGGAGCTGGACATGGGCACAAGCCAATCCATCATGGGCAAAAAGACTTTCGAAAGGTTGTGGTGCAACAAGGCCTCAAGGCCAGTCTTAACTCCAATTCGCATGAAAGTAAGAACTTACACAAAAGAACCAATTCCTGTAATCGGCAGAGCTACCGTAAAGGTCTCCTACGATGGAGCGGTGCACAAGCTAGCACTCTGGGTGGTACCGGGCGATGGTCCCACGCTGCTCGGCAGGAGCTGGCTGGGAAAGATCCGAGCGCTATCGCCTGCTGACGACACTTCGTGTGCCCAGGTCTTAAACAAATTTCCTTCGCTGTTCGAACCAGGCATTGGGAAATTCCAAGGAGCAAAAGTGCAGATCCATCTAATTCCGGGGGTGTGACCCATCCATCACAAGAGGAGAGCAGATGACTGTACATGATGAGAGAAAGGATTGAGATCGAGCTAGACCGACTGCAATGAGAGGGCATAATTTCACCGATCGAGTTCAGCGAGTGGGCCAGTCTTATTGTCCCAGTCCTCAAGGGAGACGGCACCGTCAGAATCTGTGGCGATTACAAAGTAACTATCAATCATTTCTCCCTGCAGGACCAATATCCACTACCAAAAGCCGACGACCTCTTTGCAAAGCTGGTGGGAGGAAAGACATTCACGAAGCTAGATCTGATTTCAGCCTACATGACGCAGGAATTGGAGGAATCACCGAAGGCCCTCGCCTGCAAAAACATGCACAAAGGTTTTTTTGTTTATAACAGATGCCCGTTTGGAATCCGATCAGTGGCAGCGATATTCCAGAGAAACATGAAAAATTTACTGAAGTCGGTCCTGTACACCGTGGTCTTCCAGGACGACATCTTGGTCACAGGTCGGAACACAGTCGAGCATCTGCAAAACCTGGAGGAGGTTTTTAGTTGACTCAACCGCGTGGGGCTCACGTTAAAACCCTCGAAGTGCGTTTTCGTGGCGCCTGAAGTGGAGTTCCTGGGAAGGAGGATTGCGGCGGACAGCATCAGGCCCACCAACGCGGAGACGGAGGCAATCGAGAATGCATCGAGGCCACAGAACGTGACGGAACTGCGGTCATTTCTGGGACTCTTGAACTACTTTGGTAACTTCTTACCGGGTCTCAGCACCCTGCTAGAACCACTGCTTGTCTTACTACAAAAAGGGGACGAACTGGTTTGGGGCAAAAGCCAAGAAAATGCCTTTGTAAAAGCGAGAAAATTGTTATGCTCAAACAAATTGCTTGTGTTGTATGATCCATGTAAGCGTTTGGTACTAGCATGTGATGCATCGTGATATGGCGTCGGGTGTGTATTGCAACAAGCTAATGAGTTTGGGAAACTGCAACCGGTTGCTTATGCATCCAGGAGTCTGTCTAAGGCCGAGAGAGCCTACAGCATGATTGAAAAAGAAATGTTAGCTTGTGTCTATGAGGTAAAGAAAAATCATCAATACCTGTTTGGACTAAAATTCGAATTGGAAACTGACCATAAACCATTTATATCCCTGTTTTCCGAGAGTAAACAGATAAATACCAATGCATCGGCCCGCATCCAGAGATGGGCCCTCATGTTGTCCACGTACAACTACGCCATCCGCCACAGAAAACTGCGCCGATGCTCTCAGTAGGCTGCCATTGTCCACCACGGGGGTGGAAATGGCGCAGCCCGCAGATCTAGCCATGGTTATGGATGCATTTGAGAGTGAGCAATCACCCGTCACTGCCCGGCAGATCAAAAACTGGACAAGCCAGGACCCCTTATTATCTCTAGTCAAAAGCTGTGTGCTTCATGGGAGCTGGTCCAGTATCCCAGTGGAAATGCAGGAAGAGATAAAGCTGTTCCAGTGACGCAAAGATGAAATGTCTATACAGGCAGACTGCCTTCTGTGGGGCAATCGAATAGTGGTCCCCAAAAAGGGCAGAGACACCTTCATCAATTACCTCCACAGTACCCACCCAGGCATCGTAATGATGAAAGCGATAGCCTGATCCCACGTGTGGTGGCCTGGTATCGATGCGGACTTAGAGTCCTGCGTTCACAGATGTAATACATGCTCGCAGTTAAGCAATGCACTCAGGGAGGCGCCGCTAAGTTTATGGTCTTGGCCCTCCAAACCGTGCTGTAGGGTACGTCGTCTATGCAGGCCCATCCTTGGGTAAAATGTTCCTTGTGGTTGTAGACGTGTACTCCAAGTGGATTGAATGTGAGATAATGTCAGCTAGCACGTCCACTGCCACTACTGAAAGCCTGCGGGCCATGTTTGCCACACACGGCCTACCCAATGTCCTGGTGAGCGACAACGGGCCATGTTTTACCAGTGCTGAGTTCAAAGAATTCATGACCCGTAACTGGATCAAACATGTCACATCTGCTCTGTTTAAACCAGCGTCCAATGCTCAGGCAGAGAGAACAGTGCAAACCATCAAGCAAGGCTTGAAGAGGGTAATTGAAGGTTCACTGCAGACTCGCCTATCCCGAGCCCTGCTTAGCTACCGCACAAGACCCCATTCACTCACTGGGATCCCACCTGCTGAACTGCTCATGAAAAGAGTGCTTAAGACAAGGCTCTCGTTAGTTCACCTTAATCTACATGAACAGGTAGAGAGCAGGCGGCTTCAACAAAGTGCATACCATGATAGCGCAAATGTGTCACGCAAGATTGAAATCAATGATCCTGTATTTGTTTTAAATTATGGACAAGGTCCCAAGTGGCTTCCCGGCATTGTCGTGGCCAAAGAGGGGAGCAGGGTGTTTCAGGTCAAATCTTCAAATGGACTGATTCACCGGAAACACTTGGACCAAATCAAACTCAGATTCACGGACTACCCTGAGCAACCCACCTTGGACCCTACCTTTTTTGATCCCCCAACACACACACCAGTGGCAACCAACACCACGGTTGACCACAAAGCAGAACCACAGCAGCCCTGCAGGGCCCAACACATCAGGCAGCCCAGCAAGGCCAACTGCACTGCAGCCCAGCGAGGGCCCAACAAATGATTCAACAACACAAGCTTACACTGCGAGACGATCAAGAAGGGCCTCAGATCGACTCACATTGTAAATAGTTACACTACTGACTTTGGGGGCGGGGGAATGTTGTTATATATGTGGACTTGTATTTACTCTGTACAGCCACCAGAGGGCTTATTCCCTGGAGTCCCAAGGGATCCCATAATCCCTTGGGAGCACAGGTATTTAAGAAGGCTGGAGAGGCACTCTGGAGACCTGCAATAAGAGACTAAGGTCACACATTACTTTGAGCTCACAGTATTCAGTCTGACTCTTTCGCCATACACAACAGTTACAGCACGGAATGCGGCCATTCAACTCGTCGAGCCCATGCCGGCTCTCTGCAAGGGCACTTCTGCTAGTCCTACTCCCCTGCCCTTTCCCCATAACCCTGCATTTTTTTTCTTTCAGAAACGTATCTAACTCCATTTTGAAAGCCGTGTTTGAGTCTGCCTCCACCACCCTTTCAGGCAGTGCATTCCAGATCCTAAGCAATAAAGAAAGGAAAGGTACATTATGACAGTAAACTTGCGCAAAACATAAAAACAGATAGTAAAAGCTTTTATCGATATATAAAACGGAAAAGAATGACTAAAGTAAATGTTGGTTCCTTAGAAGATGAGAAGCGGGATTTAATAATGGGAAATATGGAAATGGCTGAGACCTTAAACAATTATTATGCTTTGGTCTTCAGTGTGGAAGACACAAAAACCATGCCAAAAATTGCTGGTCACGGGAATGTGGGAAGGGAGGACCTTGAGACAATCACTATCACTAGGGAAGTAGTGCTGGACAGGCTAATGGGACTCAAGGTAGACAAGTCCCCTGGTCCTGATGAAATGCATCCCAGGGTATTAAAAGAGATGGCGGAAGTTATAGCAGATGCATTCGTTATAATCTACCAAAATTCTCTGGACTCTGGGAAGGTACCAGCGGATTGGAAAGCAGCTAATGTAACGCCTCTGTTTAAAAAAGGGGGCAGACAAAAGGCAGGTAACTATAGGCCGGTTAGTTTAACATCTGTGGTGGGGAAAATACTTGAAGTTATCATTAAGGAAGAAATAGCGGGACATCTAGATAGGAATAGTGCAATCAAGCAGACACAACATGGATTCATTGAAGGGGAAATCATGTTTAACTAATTTACTGGAATTCTTTGAGGATATAAGGAGCATGGTGAATAGAGGTGTACCGATGGGTGTGGTGTATTTAGATTTCCAAAAGGCATTCGATAAGGTGCCACACAAAAGGTCACTGCAGAAGATAAAGGTACGCGGAGTCAGAGGAAATGTATTAGCATGGATAGAGAATTGGCTAACTAACAGAAAGCAGAGTGTCGGAATAAATGGGTCCTTTTCAGGTTGGCAATCGGTGGTTAGTGGTGTGCCACAGGGATCGGTGCTGGGACCACAACTGTTTACAATATACATAGATGACCTGGAAGAGGGGACAGAGTGTAGTGTAACAAAATTTGCAGATGACACAAAGATTAGTGAGAAAGCGGGTTGTGTAGAGGACACAGTAAGGCTGCAAAGAGATTTAGATAGGTTAAGTGAATGGGCTAAGATTTGGCAGATGGAATACAATGTCGGAAAATGTGAGGTCATCCACCTTGGAAAAAAAACAGTAAAATGGAATATTATTTGAATGGGGAGAAATTACAACATGCTGCGGTGCAGAGGGACCTGGGGGTCCTTGTGCATGAATCCCAAAAAGTTAGTTTGCAGGTGCAGCAGGTAATCAGGAAGGCAAATGGAATGTTGGCCTTCATTGCGAGAGGGATGGAGTACAAAAGCAGGGAGGTCCTGCTGCAACTGTACAGGGTATTGGTGAGGCCGCACCTGGAGTACTGCGTGCAGTTTTGGTCACCTTACTTAAGGAAGGATATACTAGCTTTGGAGGGGGTACAGAGACGATTCACTAGGCTGATTCCGGAGATGAGGGGCATGAAAACATCCTTGGGCCTGTAGTATATGCAAGCACTCTAATAACGATTCCACCAGGTAAGGGTATAGTGACCTTAGTCCTTTATTGCAGCTCCTCGAGTGAGTACACCAAGAGATGAGCTCCCTCTTATACTTGGTTACCTGCAGTGTACAGGTGATCCTTAGATCTCCAGCAGTAGCACCCTCTGGTGGTACAGTATGGTGTCTACAGGGTGAAGGTACATTCAGTGGTCAAGTGTCACAGTACATACATTAACATGCATACATAACAACACTCCCCCCTAAGTCTTTCCCCAAGTCCTTTTTGCATGACATGGGGAGGTGATGTGTGGTGGACGGTGGACGGTTTTGGTGAAGGTGTGTTCGTGGCTGCACATATCCATTTCCTGCCCCATAGACCATGTCGGTATGTCACTGTTGGAGGATTCCGCAGTGGTGGAGCAAGTACATGTTGTTATGGGTAAGGTACATACATGTTTGATTGGGTGGGTGTGGGCATTTAGTGGTGGGTAGAGCCACAGGATGGTGTGACCTCCTTGTCCACCATTGGGAGCTGCAGGGTCGCCCGCCGGGAAAGCTGGAGGGTACTGGCCTCTTGCTCCCAGTGCTGGCCCTGGTGGCCAGGGGGGTTAGGGCCGATCAGAGGCAGGTTGCCAGTGGTGGTGGCTGTGCTATCCCTTGATCGCTGTCCCTGCAGTGGGTCTGTTCCCACTGGGTGTGTGTGAGCCCTTCCTGGGGCATCCCATTGGTCCCGGAAGCGCAGGTTACATGATCCTTGGGGAAGAGTGACCATAATATGGTGGAATTCTGCATTAGGATGGAGAATGAAACAGTTAATTCAGAGACCATGGTCCAGAACTTAAAGAAGGCTAACTTTGAAGGTATGAGGCGTGAATTGGCTGAGATGGATTGGCGAATGATACTTAAGGGGTTGACTGTGGATGGGCAATGGCAGACATTTAGAGACCGCATGGATGAACTACAACAATTGTACATTCCTGTCTGGCATAGAAATAAAAAAGGGAAGGTGGCTCAACCGTGGCTATCAAGGGAAATCAGGGATAGTATTAAAGCCAAGGAAGTGGCATACAAATTGGCCAGAAATAGCAGCGAACCTGGGGACTGGGAGAAATTTAGAACTCAGCAGAGGAGGACAAAGGGTTTGATTAGGGCAGGGAAAATGGAGTACGAGAAGAAGCTTGCAGGGAACATTAAGACGGATTGCAAAAGTTTCTATAGATATGTAAAGAGAAAAAGGTTAGTAAAGACAAACGTAGGTCCCCTGCAGTCAGAATCAGGGGAAGTCATAACGGGGAACAAAGAAATGGCGGACCAATTGAACAAGTACTTTGGTTCGGTATTCACGAAGGAGGACACGAACAACCTTCCGGTTATAAAAGGGGTCGGGGGGTCTAGTAAGGAGGAGGAACTGAGGGAAATCCTTATTAGCCGGGAAATTGTGTTGGGGAAATTGATGGGATTGAAGGCCGATAAATCCCCAGGGCCTGATGGACTGCATCCCAGAGTACTTAAGGAGGTGGCCTTGGAAATAGTGGATGCGTTGACAGTCATTTTCCAACATTCCATTGACTCTGGATCAGTTCCTATGGAGTGGAGGGTAGCCAATGTAACCCCACTTTTTAAAAAAGGAGGGAGAGAGAAAACAGGGAATTATAGACCGGTCAGCCTGACATCGGTAGTGGGTAAAATGATGGAATCAATTATTAAGGATGTCATAGCAGTGCATTTGGAAAGAGGTGACATGATAGGTCCAAGTCAGCATGGATTTGTGAAAGGGAAATCATGCTTGACAAATCTTCTGGAATTTTTTGAGGATGTTTCCAGTAGAGTGGATAAGGGAGAACCAGTTGATGTGGTATATTTGGACTTTCAGAAGGCGTTCGACAAGGTCCCACACAAGAGATTGATGTGCAAAGTTAGAGCACATGGGATTGGGGGTAGTGTACTGACATGGATTGAGAACTGGTTGTCAGACAGGAAGCAAAGAGTAGGAGTAAATGGGTACTTTTCAGAATGGCAGGCAGTGACTAGTGGGGTACCGCAAGGTTCTGTGCTGGGGCCCCAGCTGTTTACACTGTACATTAATGATTTAGATGAGGGGATTAAATGTAGTATCTCCAAATTTGCGGATGACACTAAGTTGGGTGGCAGTGTGAGCTGCGAGGAGGATGCTGTGAGGCTGCAGAGCGACTTGGATAGGTTAGGTGAGTGGGCAAATGCATGGCAGATGAAGTATAATGTGGATAAATGTGAGGTTATCCACTTTGGTGGTAAAAACAGAGAGACAGACTATTATCTGAATGGTGACAGATTAGGAAAAGGGGAGGTGCAAAGAGACCTGGGTGTCATGGTACATCAGTCATTGAAGGTTGGCATGCAGGTGCAGCAGGCGGTTAAGAAAGCAAATGGCATGTTGGCCTTCATAGCAAGGGGATTTGAGTACAGGGGCAGGGAGGTGTTGCTACAGTTGTACAGGGCATTGGTGAGGCCACACCTGGAGTATTGTGTACAGTTTTGGTCTCCTAACCTGAGGAAGGACATTCTTGCTATTGAGGGAGTGCAGCGAAGGTTCACCAGACTGATTCCCGGGATGGCGGGACTGACCTATCAAGAAAGACTGGATCAACTGGGCTTGTATTCACTGGAGTTCAGAAGAATGAGAGGGGACCTCATAGAAACATATAAAATTCTGACGGGGTTAGACAGGTTAGATGCAGGAAGAATGTTCCCAATGTTGGGGAAGTCCAGAACCAGGGGTCACAGTCTAAGGATAAGGGGTAAGCCATTTAGGACCGAGATGCGGAGAAACTTCTTCACCCAGAGAGTGGTGAACCTGTGGAATTCTCTACCACAGAAAGTTGTTGAGGCCAATTCACTAAATATATTCAAAAAGGAGTTAGATGAGGTCCTTACTGCTAGGGGGATCAAGGGGTATGGCGAGAAAGCAGGAATGGGGTACTGAAGTTGAATGTTCAGCCATGAACTCATTGAATGGCGGTGCAGGCTAGAAGGGCCGAATGGCCTACTCCTGCACCTATTTTCTATGTTTCTATCAGGTAGTCCGCTGGACCTGGGTGTTTCCCACGGTGGGTTACCTTTGGCATTGTCAGTATACATGTAGAACCTGGTATAATTTCTCATTCTATCATTAGCATACCTGATACATTGGCTCCGACCGCAACTAGCCGACTCGACATTGTTATATCTCTTTACACTTTCACATTTGTCACTTAGTACACAAGAAAGCATTGTATCAGTATCTCTGTACAAGGTTACATTTGGATAGCTGCCTTTGTTAGTTACATTTGTCACATTAGCATTACTGGCATCACCATTCAACAGAACATTTATATACCTGCATTCATTAATTACTTTTATCCTTTATTACCGGCATCGCTGTGCCAAGAAAGGAACTGTCCCTTTAATTGTTTTGGGTTGCCGGTCTCCTTTAAGAGGGCCTTGCAATCTTCACCCCAATCCGGTTCACCGCTTGGTAACACGGTGTTGTTCCCTCAACGCTGCCCCTCGTGGTCTGGTCATGGCTATCTTGATTCCAGGTGCTTCGTCTCGTGGTGCGGGCGCCATCTTCTTTCTCTCCACGAGGTAGGCTGCGGTGATCCTTTTCGCCCCAGTTTCGGCCACAGACACCGGGAATCTACCTTCTGAGCCGATCTTCTTCCCTTGGAGTCCTGCCACAGGAGCCCGGAAGGTGAGGTCTGGTCGTTCAGGTTGGACCATCTCGCCATTGAATTGTGCAGTCTGTGTCGTTGCCACGCAGTTGAGCTGGATGGTAGGATTTTCAGGTGCTGCAATGGATCCAAGTTTGGGACCATGTAGGGTGTCGATCGCCGGGCCTGGAGGCCTTCATCGCTCCAACAGATTTGGATTTGCTTCATCCATCTTCTTCCCAGTAGCGTTGGACCATCACCGGCAATGATCCACAAAGGAAGCTTGTGCATCGCGCCACCATGGGACACCTGGACATCCACGCTGCCAGCGACTGGGATGGTGTCTTTTGTGTAAGTGAGCAGCTTCGCCTGGATTGGGGACATTTTGGGTTGTTTGGCGGGGTTGTCCCAGAGTTTCTCAAAGGCCATCTGATTCATCAGCGACTAGCTCACCCCCTGTGTCGATCTCCATCGAGACTGGAACACCTTTGATTTCTACTTCCATTTCCCACGGGGAACTCTCGGTGGAGCAGGTATATATTCCGTACTCCTCTTCCAGGGGCTGAGCCGCTTTGTCTTCATCAGCGCTGGAGCCCAGTGATCGGCCAACTCTTCAGCGACTCGGTGAGTGAAACTTCTTCTACACATTCGCTGAAGGTGACCTTTAGTGTTGCAGCCTTTGCAGGTAGTCTTTGTATCGGCACCGGTGGGCCCTGTGGTTTCCTCCACAGTGCTAGCACGGGGCTAGCCGGTTGGCCCCATGTGGTGGACTCAGGGTTGCGGGACTCGGGGCAGCAGTCTTGTCTCTGAAAGTCGGCATTCAGTTCACTGTACTCGGCGGGTTAGAGTCCTGGGGGTGAGTCATCATCCTTTTGGAATCGCAGGCCGAAATCATGAATGCCTGGCTCACTTTAATTGCCATCTGCAGGGTGACCGTAGTGTCCGCAGAGAGCAGTTTATGGAAGAGGTCTTCGTGGCCGATTCCAATAACAAAGATGTCCCTTAGTGCTTCGGTGAGGTGGTCGCCAAAATCACACATGCAGCCAATCTTCTCAGATCTGCAGCATGTTTAGCAATTTTTTGGCCTTCGGGCCACCGGTGGGTGTAGAACCGGTGTCTGGCTGTGAGGGTGCTCTCTTTAGGTTTGAGTTGTTCTTGTATTAAAGTTACGAGCTTCACATAAGTCATGGTTGTCGTCTTCACTGGGGCTAGCAGGTCCCTGATGAGGCCATGGACATTGAGCCGACAACTGCTGAGCAGGATGGCTCTGCGCTTGTCCACCAGCGAGATCGGTGAGTCCCCAACCAGGTCATTCGTGATGAAAAAGTGTTCTAGCCTTTCCACGAAGGCATCCCAATCTTCCCCATCAGCGAATTGTTGGAAGTTGCTTAGGTTAGACATATTTTGCGTGGAAATTCGTAACCTCGTCGCCAGTTGTAGTATATGCAAGCACTCGAATAACGACTCCACGAGGTAAGGGTATAGTATTTGAACTGTAGTGACCTTAGTCCTTTATTGCAGCTCCTCGAGTGAGGACACCAGGAGGTGAGCTCCCTTTTATACTTGGTTACCTGCAGTGTACAGGTGACTCTTAGGTCTCCAGCAGTAGCACCCGCTGGTGGTACAGGTATGGTGTATACAGGATGAAGGTACATTCAGTGGTCTAGTGTTACAGTACATACATTAACATGCATACATAACAGGGCCAATATAATTTTTTTCAACAAATTGCACTTGAACAGTGACCATTTTATTAGCAGATAATAAAATGACATAAACAAATGCTGAATCTTAAGTTTCTTGTGAAAATTGAAAGCATTTTTATTCAATGCAAGAATTAGGAACATAGAAACATAGAAAATAGGTGCAGGAGTAGGCCATCTGGCCCTTCGAGCCTGCACTGCCATTCAATAAGATCATGGCTGGTCATTCCTTCAGTACCCCGTTCCTGCTTTTTCTCCATACCCCTTGATCCCTTTAGCCGCAAGGGCCATATCTAACTCCCTCTTGAATATATCCAATTATGCCAGACTGCTGGACTATTTTAACTTTCCTTCATCATACAGGCACCCTGTGCCACAATAAAGTATTATGAATTAGTACATACATTGATAAAGATGCAATCCCACTGTCCAGAACAGCAAGTATCAATGTATTTTTAAGTCTTCATATTCAATGATGGTTGTCTATTTGTTTATAGAATACAACCTTATTCTGACCACATTATAACCTATACTGGGCTCTTAACATTCTTATAATTATGCTTTAGAATTGTAAAATTATTAATGTATTCTACCAGTCTATGAGCCATGTAATACTATCATTTTGCTGAGATGGTATCATAGGAACATAGGAACAGGAGTAGGTCATTCAGCCCCTCGAGCCTGCTACGCCATTTAATGAGATCATGGCTGATCTGGAGTCTAACTCCATATACGTGACTTTGGCCCATATCCTTTAATATTTTGGTTAACAAAAATCTCAATCTCCAATTTAAAATTAACAATTGATCTAGCATCAATTGCTGTTTGCGGAAGAGAGTTCCAAACTTCTATCATCCTTTGTGTGTAGAAGTGTTTCCTAATTTCACTCCTGACAGGTCTGGCTCTAATTTTTAGGCTATGCCCCTTAGTCCTAGAATTCCCAACCAGTGTAAATAGTTTCTCTCTATCTACCCTATCTGTTCCCCTTAATATCCTGAAAACTTCAATCAGATCACCCCTTAACCTTCTAAATTCTAGGAAATACAACTCTAATTTGTATAATCTCTCCTCGTAACTTAACCCTTGAAGTCCAGGTATCATTCTGGTAAACCTACACTGCACTCCCTCCAAGGCCAATATATCCTTTATAAGGTATGGTGTTCAGAACTGCTCACAGTACTCCAGGGTTTTGTAAATCTACAGCATAATTTCTACCCCCTTGTATTCTAGTCCTCTGGATATAAAGGTCAGCATGCCATTAGCCTTTTTGATTATTTTCTGTACTCGTTCATGACATTTTAATGCTCAATGTACCTGAACCCCTAAGTCTCTTTAGACATCCACTGTTTTTAGCTTTTCACCATTTAGAAAGTACCCTGTTCTATCCTTTTTAGGTCCAAAGTGGATGGATCTCACATTTGCTTACATTGGGCAAAATTGTGACAGATTTCATTCACTTAATCTATCAATATTCCTTTGTAATTTTATGCCTTCATCTACACTGCCTACAATCCCTTTATCATCGGCAAATTTGGATATATGACTATTTGATTATTTTGCTGAGATGGTATCACAAAACCATCAATCTCAAGCTTGTGGAAGTTTGGAGGACACACAAACTGAAACTCAGACAAGCAGACTGCACTTTCAACCAGCATAATAGAAACATAGGAAAAGTAGTCCATTCAGCCCCTCAAGCTTGTTTTGCCATTTATTAGATCATGGTGGGATCTGTACCTCAACACCATTTACCCGCCTTTGTTCCATATCCCTGGATACCCATACCGAGCAAAAATCTATCAATCTCAGTCTTGAAAACTTAAATTGATCCAGCTTCCACAGCCTTTTGGAGAGCAAGTTGCAGATTTCCATTATACTTTGTGCGAAAAAGTGCTTAAAATGGCCTAGTTTAAGATTATACCCTCTTGTTGCCTATGCATGTGCAGATATATCAACATCTTCAGCTAAGGGCCTAGTAGACCCCAATGGCTTTCCAAATCAATAATGCTCTTTAATACATTTAATCAAACTGCAGATGTTCCAATGTAAGTGAACAAGAGGACATGGGCAAAGATGTAAAAAAAATGGCACACAGAACCCTTCCATAATTCCATTATTGAGACATATATTAAAGGTGTGTCCAAGCAGTTCTCCTTCCTGGTTCTGAAGTCCTAATCAGACAAAGGAGGGATTGTTCAGTCCATGTGCAAGATCAAGGACCAAGCTGTGAAGTGGGTTTGTGGCAAAGAGGAGAAAATGGTTGCAGAGATGATGTGCTCTGGCATACATTGACCGGTAAATTGAGACTGATGCCCAGCCCTTTGCCAAAGAACCTACATGAGGTCCTGGAGTAAGCAATTGAAGAGTAAACCCAAGCAACTTGAAGATCTGGAACATCAAGGTGCCTGGCATGTCACAAGCTGTCCTGCATAGCTCATTTTATCACACCAAAGAATAATGGCCACCAATAGCTGATGAGAAAACTCAGTCTGGAGATGGCAGCTACTGGAAGGCTTTACCACATATGAATATATCTCAGAGCCAAGGTTCAGTGTCCACCTGTATTAGTTGCAGGCATGCAAGCAGTTACTGCTGAATTTTCACCGATGTAACATTAGTAGTCAATGCTATGTTTAGGGAATGTAATAATCAGACATTTATGACACAGGTCATTCGGCCTCATGGTGCTCTGCTGGTAATGTTAAAACTCAGAAGTTCCTAGTGTCTGCTTAGTGAGGGCTCATCAGTTGTCCAATGACTATTTATTTTGGGAGGGGAAGTAAGCAGGGTGCCTTTGGGATCAAGTTGACTCCTAAATGTGCTTTGCGATGGGATGTTGGAACCAATTTGATTCTCTGTGGCAGTGTCTGTAATTAGATTCCAAAGCAGGCGAGTTACATTATTCCAGCTGGTTGTTGATTAATCAGCTAACGTGGCCCACTAATGGACCCTCAAGGGGAAGACTGGTCACTAGGACCTGGGATTCTTCCCAGCAGTTCCAAATGACCATACCAGTCAATACCCATTGCAGATAGAGTGATCCTAGCTGGACAATTGGTGGGAAGCTCACCAGTTCTTTGTGCTCATAACCTGTGCAATTTTAGCTGATTAAACTCCAGCAGTATCTCTAGGAACACTGGATTTCTTAAACATGGTCGCTTGCTAACCTGTACCCTAATTTTTTCTGGGCATATGTGCCTCTAGGGAGAAAGTACAAACTGGGGGAGGCAAATGGAGACTTTACTTATGTGGTTTCACAATTTTTTAATTTGGAGACTTAAACATAGTGATGGATTTCCATGCATTTCAGCATATATTCAGAGGAGCAGTTATATAAATCTTATCCAATTTCTTCCTCAGGACTAATAAAATCTAAATCACTGTCCAAGGCCGGAGGTTATCGAAGTCTTGAATAATGAGAAACTGTTTTAAAAAAAAAAGAGGAAGAGTTGGACTTGTATATCCAATAAAGTGCAATTTTTTTATTGAAGGACAATATTGAACAATAATCTCACTTAATTGGAAAAAAGTAAATTACAATGGAAGTAGGAACCTTAGATTATTCATTTATTTTCATTCACCCCCTGGGCAGCTCAATGTGTAATAATAATATTTCAAAACCATGTAATCTAATAGGCTGATGTGTCTAATTGGCCCTGTGCCTTACAAATAATCACGTTATTCTACTATCTCCCCCCTCCCCACCACTTTCTTTTGGGGTCAGCCTGGGCTCTGACTGATTGTACAGACAGGCAACTTGTTCCCATGCCTCGTCCAGTGCAACTCTAACCAGTCGCTGGAAGGCACACAAGGCAAGGAGTGATTCTCCCTATAATCTTTTCTTTCTATGGCCAAGGGCCTGGGGTCCACCCTACAACAGCATATTGTGATTGGGAACTCATCACATGTGTAACTAGGTGAACTTGTGCTTCTATTCTGTACTGTAATTCACAGCCGTGAAAAAAACATCTTTTAGATGGGGCTCTTCAATTTAAATAGGACTAAATACAAGTTAGGAGACCTATTGGCATCTTCATTTAAAAAAAAAGAAAATAAAAAAGTAAACTTTTTTTCTGACAAAATATACTTTCCGACTGAGCCATCCCATGGCAAATATGAAACAAACACAACGATGAGAATCAGATCACCGGTGGAATATAAATTCACAGCTGCAGCTCCTTGACTTGGCTCAAGTTCCAAGATGTGATTCCGGCTCAAGCAACACCATTTGACATTGCAATCCAAGGTAGGAATTCACAGCTGCACTCACTAACACAGCTCAATCAAATTCTACGATGTCTGACCTGTGTCGAGCATGGAAAAAAAATTTACTCTTTGCAATCTTTTTTGTTTTGAAAGGAATTCCAGTTATAGCATTACCAAGATTGCAGGCATGGCCAATCCTCTTAATTGTGATGCTGTGATCATGGCATCAACAGTTAAAACTAACATTCAAAGATAAGGCAGGAAATTGGGAGAACTACCCACAAAAATTCCACCCCTTATCCAACTTCCAATAATATACTCATTATGACCCACGAGAGGCGGCGGCAGTTCGAGAGGCGGGAGTGCGTGGTTGGTGAGGCCTATAAAGGCCCAGCGGCAGCGAGAGGCGGCGGCAGTCCGAGAGGCGGGAGTGCGTGGTTGGTGAGGCCTATAAAGGCCCAGCGGCAGCGAGAGGCGGCGGCAGTTCGAGAGGCGGGAGTGCGTGGTTGGTGAGGCCTATAAAGGCCCAGCGGCAGCGAGAGGCGAACCGGTGCAGCTACGACGGGGAGAGAAGGTAAAAAAGAAGTAGAAAGAAATCAAAAGATGACGTCACAGCCAAGAGGGTAAGTGATTGGCTGGTGATTGGTAAGTAGTTTTTCTCTTTTCTTTTTTCTCTTCTATAACAGTGAGTAACTTTTAACATTGTTGTTGCCAATTTAAGTGTATCTAAGGGTTAAGTCATGGCAGGAGAGCTCGGTCGGGTGTTATGCTCCTCCTGTACCATGTGGGAACTCAGGGACGACACCAGTGTCCCTGATGACTATATCTGCAGGAAGTATATCCACCTCAAGCTCCTGACGGTCCGCGTTGCGGAGTTGGAGCTGCAGGTGGATTCACTCTGGAGCATCCACGATGCTGAGAATGACGTGAATAGCACGTGTAGCGAGTTGGTCTTACCGCAGGAGAAGGGTCCACAGCCAGCTAGGGAATGGAAGACCAGCAGGAAGAGTAGTGCAAGGAAGGTAGTGCAGGGGTCCCCTGTGGTCATCCCCCTGCAAAACAGATACACTGCTTTGGGTACTGTTGAGGGGGATGACTCATCAGGGGAGGGCAGCAGCAGCCAAGTTCATGGCACCGTGGCTGGCTCTGTTGCACAGGAGGGCAGGAAAGAGTGGGAGAGTGATAGTGATAGGGGATTCAATTGTAAAGGGAATAGATAGGCGTTTCTGCGGCCGCAACCGAGACTCCAGGATGGTATGTTGCCTCCCTGGTGCAAGGGTCAAGGATGTCTTGGAGCGGGTGCAGGACATTCTAAAAATGGAGGGAGATCAGCCAGTTGTCGTGGTGCACATTGGTACCAACGACATAGGTAAAAAAAGGGATGAGGTCCTACGAAACGAATTTAAGGAGCTAGGAGCTAAATTAAAAAGTAGGACCTCAAAAGTAGTAATCTCGGGATTGCTACCAGTGCCACGTGCTAGTCAGATTAGGAATCGCAGGATAGCGCAGATGAATACGTGGCTTGAGCAGTGGTGCAGCAGGGAGGGATTCAAATTCCTGGGGCATTGGAACCGGTTCTGGGGGAGGTGGGACCAGTACAAACCGGACGGTCTGCACCTGGGCAGGACCGGAACCAATGTCCGAGGGGGAGTGTTTGCTAGTGTTGTTGGGGAGGATTTAAACTAATATGGCAGGGGGATGGGAACCAATGGAGGGAGACAGAGGGAAACAAAAAGGAGGCAAAAGCAAAAGACAGAAAGGAGATGAGGAAAAGTGGAGGGCAGAGAAACTTAAGGCAAAGAATAAAAAGGGCTATTGTATAGCAAAATTCTAAAAGGACAAAGGGTGTTAAGGTGGATGAATTAACTGTGCAAATAGATGTTAACAAATATGATGTGATTGGGATTACGGAGACATGGCTCCAGGATGATCATGGCTGGAAACTCAACATCCAGGGGTATTCAACATTCAGGAAAGATAGAATAAAAGGAAAAGGAGGTGGGGTAGCATTGCTGGTTAAGGAGGAAATTAAGGCAATACTTCGGAAGGACATTAGCTTGGATGATGTGGAATCTATATGGGTAGAGCTGCAGAATACCAAAGGGCAAAAAACGTTACTGGGAGTTGTGTACAGACCTCCAAACAGTAGTAGTGATGTTGGGGAGGGCATCAAACATGAAATTAGGGGTGCGTGCAATAAAGGTGCAGCAGTTATAATGGGTGACTTTAATATGCACATAGATTGGGCTAGCCAAACTGGAAGCAATACGGTGGAGGATTTCCTGGAGTGCATAAGGGATGGTTTTTTTAGACCAATATGTCGAGGAACCAACTAGGGGGGAGGCCATCTTAGACTGGGTGTTGTGTAATGAGAGAGGATTAATTAGCAATCTCGTTGTGCGAGACCCCTTGGGGAAGAGTGACCATAATATGGTGGAATTCTGCATTAGGATGGAGAATGAAACAGTTAATTCAGAGACCATGGTCCAGAACTTAAAGAAGGGTAACTTTGAAGGTATGAGGCGTGAATTGGTTAGGATAGATTGGCGAATGATACTGAAGGGGTTGACTGTGGATGGGCAATGGCAGACATTTAGAGACCGCATGGATGAACTACAACAATTGTACATTCCTGTCAGGCGTAAAAATAAAAAAGGGAAGGTGGCTCAACCGTGGCTATCAAGGGAAATCAGGGATAGTATTAAAGCCAAGGAAGTGGCATACAAATTGGCCAGAAATAGCAGCGAACCCGGGGACTGGGAGAAATTTAGAACTCAGCAGAGGAGGACAAAGGGTTTGATTAGGGCAGGGAAAATGGAGTACGAGAAGAAGCTTGCAGGGAACATTAAGACGGATTGCAAAAGTTTCTATAGATATGTAAAGAGAAAAAGGTTAGTAAAGACAAACATAGGTCCCCTGCAGTCAGAATCAGGGGAAGTCATAACGGGGAACAAAGAAATGGCGGACCAATTGAACAAGTACTTTGGTTCGGTATTCACTGAGGAGGACACAAACAACCTTCCGGATATAAAAGGGGTCGGAGGGTCTAGTAAGGAGGAGGAACTGAGGGAAATCCTTATTAGTCGGGAAATTGTGTTGGGAAAATTGATGGGATTGAAGGCCGATAAATCCCCAGGGCCTGATGGACTGCATCCCAGAGTACTTAAGGAGGTGGCCTTGGAAATAGTGCATGCATTGACAGTCATTTTCCAACATTCCATAGACTCTGGATCAGTTCCTATGGAGTGGAGGGTAGCCAATGTAACCCCACTTTTTAAAAAAGGAGAGATAACAGGGAATTATAGACCGGTCAGCCTGACAGCGGTAGTGGGTAAAATGATGGAATCAATTATTAAGGATGTCATAGCAGTGCATTTGGAAAGAGGTGATATGATAGGTCCAAGTCAGCATGGATTTGTGAAAGGGAAATCATGCTTGACAAATCTTCTGGAATTTTTTGAGGATGTTTCCAGTAGAGTGGACAAGGGAGAACCAGTTGATGTGGTATATTTGGACTTTCAGAAGGCTTTCGACCAGGTCCCACACAAGAGATTAATGTGCAAAGTTAAAGCACATGGGATTGGGGGTAGTGTGCTGACATGGATTGAGAACTGGTTGTCAGACAGGAAGCAAAGAGTAGGAGTAAATGGGGACTTTTCAGAATGGCAGGCAGTGACTAGTGGGGTACCGCAAGGTTCTGTGCTGGGGCCCCAGCTGTTTACACTGTATATTAATGATTTAGACGAGGGGATTAAATGTAGTATCTCCAAATTTGCGGATGACACTAAGTTGGGTGGCAGTGTGAGCTGCGAGGAGGATGCTATGAGGCTGCAGAGCGACTTGGATAGGTTAGGTGAGTGGGCAAATGCATGGCAGATGAAGTATAATGTGGATAAATGTGAGGTTATCCACTTTGGTGGTAAAAACAGAGAGACAGACTATTATCTGAATGGTGACAGATTAGGAAAAGGGGAGGTGCAACGAGACCTGGGTGTCATGGTACATCAGTCATTGAAGGTTGGCATGCAGGTACAGCAGGCGGGTAAGAAAGTAAATGGCATGTTGGCCTTCATAGCGAGGGGATTTGAGTACAGGGGCAGGGAGGTGTTGCTACAGTTGTACAGGGCCTTGGTGAGGCCACACCTGGAGTATTGTGTACAGTTTTGGTCTCCTAACCTGAGGAAGGACATTCTTGCTATTGAGGGAGTGCAGCGAAGGTTCACCAGACTGATTCCCGGGATGGCGGGACTGACATATCAAGAAAGACTGGATCAACTGGGCTTGTATTCACTGAAGATCAGAAGAATGAGAGGGGACCTCATAGAAACGTTTAAAATTCTGACGGGTTTAGACAGGTTAGATGCAGGAAGAATGTTCCCAATGTTGGGGAAGTCCAGAACCAGGGGTCACAGTCTAAGGATAAGGGGTAAGCCATTTAGGACCGAGATGAGGAGGAATTTCTTCACCCAGAGAGTGGTGAACCTGTGGAATTCTCTACCACAGAAAGTTGTTGAGGCCAATTCACTAAATATATTCAAAAAGGAGTTAGATGGAGTCCTTACTACTAGGGGAATCAAGGGGTATGGCGAGAAAGCAGGAATGGGGTACTGAAGTTGCATGTTCAGCCATGAACTCATTGAATGGCGGTGCAGGCTTGAAGGGTCGAATGGCCTACTCCTGCACCTATTTTCTATGTTTCTATCACAGAAGCCATGGAAATTCCTTTCCTTTCCGACATTACAACAGTCACTACACTCCAAAAATACTTCATTGGCTGTAAAGTGCTTTGAAACGTCCGGTGGTCATGAAATGTGCTATATAAATGCAAGTCTTTATTTCTTATTAAATGGTTCCCAATGATGAGGCTATAAGGTGTTGAGCAGGAAGTAGTGTGTAGGCTACAATAGCACTAATAATAAGTTACACTTTGAAGTAAACTTTGGGGTTTTACATTATTCAAAGTGTAGATCCCTTTATTTAAAATCTGAACAAAATTTGTTCATTCCAAAAAGTACAGGTTTATGGCTTCTCTTATATGGCTGAATTATTTCTCATGTAAAAAGTTTAGTGAGTGCTTGAACAGATGACTTTTGCTCATCCGGCTCTGGAATCGCTCGACCATGACTCTTGGAGCTCGTTTTCTTCTCCCACTATTTTTAAGTCCAAAAATTGAGAGGAATTTTTCTGAGACAGCGAGGGGGAAGAAATGCTTAGGAATGCCAGTATTTTGCTGTGTGGATCCCAGTGATGTGATTGAAACCTAATCATGTCTTTATACTGCAGGGTAATCTCTGGAAGGAACCCTGCAGCAATCCAATGCTTTTGCTGGAAGTACCAGCGGCCACAGATATGAATAGCTTGAGGTGGGAGCACCTGACGTTAGAATCCACACCTTTTGCATTATTATCAAATCTGCTCAGTGGTACAAAGAGGGCAATTTGACACTAATAGGATGTGGTACACATTACTGAACTGTTCCCAATGGAAGAATTTCAACAATGAAAAGAGGCATCAATCACACAGCACATTGTTTATACATCATTGATACAAACAAAAATAAAATCATTTCTTGAATGTACTCAGCTGAAATTAATATACTGTACAACCTCTTGGAAATGGATATGTGTGTAATGTATTATATTTAATAATGATCTGGATGTAGGTGTTGGGGGTACAATCTGAAAATCTGCAGATGATACCAAGACCTGTGTGAGTGTTAGGACTGTAGATGATGCTCGTCTGTTTCAGGCTGATCTAAATGTGTTGAGAGATCAGGCTCATGACGGGCAAATGATGTAGAACTCAGCTAGGACGATTGAGTACAAGACGAGGCCTACTATTTTGTCCTTGTATATGACCATGGTCAGGCCTCACTTTTAATATTGGCCTGGAAATTGTGGCTGCCTGTGTACGTCTCCAATCTGAAAAAAAACTACGAACTTACCCGGAGTCTCCGGAACTTCGGACTGTTCCCGTCCTGGGGCTGGAGGCGTAAGCCTGCATAAAGGCCCATGTATCCCAGGGGCATATGCGGTTTGCAAGCGTCCCTGGGATCACGTGGGCCAGGCCAACCAATGACAAAGGGGGATTCCTATCACGCTTATGGGGATTCTATTTAAGTACAGAATCCCCATAAGCATAATAGGAATCACCTAATAAATAACATTTCACACCACTTAAATAAAAATAAATGATCACAGATTCAAAGTTAATTAAAATACCCTTTAATTAAAAATTTTAATAAAAATTAAAATTTTTGAAAAATAAATGTAAATATTTTTAAATGGAATAAAATTTAGCTAAACTAATTTTAAATGTAAGTGAATATTTAAATAATTTTAAAATATATATTTTAACCTTTACAATGGTAAAAGGCCCTTTGCTGCCTTTTACCAGGCGCAAAGGTTTTGTGGGTATGTGCTGGGCAGTAGTTGGGAAAATATCCCAACGCTGCGTTAGCAAAAGTGAATTTCCAGCGGATGCATGCAATGGATCTGTCCAAACAAAACTCGACTGAACGCATGTTACGGACTTTCGTGCATGCACGGCGCATGCGGAAACCCGGAACTTGCAGGGCCATTCTGAAGGCTTCCAACAACGTACGGTGTGTGTGCGCTTTCGGAAGCACCATAAAATCCAGGCCAGTGTGTCCAGTTTTGGCCTCCTCACATGGTGGGTGATATTGAGGCTTTGGAAAGGGTGCCGAAGAGGGCCACTAGACTAATTCCTAGTACAGTTATCAAGATAGGCTAAAAGAGTCGAGACTCTACACATTAAAGATGCGTAGACTTGGGGGTGATCTGATTGAGGTTTATATATAATAAAGGGAATAGATTGTGTTATACAGTTGACAACTTGTTCCAAGTAAATAGGTTAGGGAGGACCAGGGGTCATAAATTTAAGTTGTCGAAGGACTGATCTAGGTTAGATGTCAGGAGGTGGTTCTTTTCCCAGAGAATAGCAGACCTTTGGAACAGGCTAGCATTTCGTGCAGTGGATACTGTTTCACTGAATTCCTTCAAGCGAGTGCTAGACCTGTTTCTGGTTGGGGTGGATATCGCCTCATACAAAAGGGAATTCAGGGGCAGAGAGATCTCCTGGATTAGTTTTGATTACCTAGATAGTTCAGAGAAGAATTTCCCAGATTTTTTCCCCCAAATTCGACTGGGTTTTTAATCTGGTTTTTCACCTCTCTCAGGAGATTACATGGTTTTGGGTGAGGTGGGGAGTGCATATATTGTGATATACAAGGTATCACAATTGTGTCGGACTGGCTGGATGGACCAGAGGGGTTTTACCTGTCCATCATTGTTCATATGCTCATATGAGAAGCCCTGCAAATTATTATGTTTTTAAACTTTCTATACTCCATTGTGTATCAGGGCAGTCAAGTGTGATGGGGGTCTCCACAAAATTATAAGGCAATGGGTCACACCCTCAAATTTTGATCCCAGTCATGCCATCATGGGAAGACACCAAGCAGAGACCAACTATTTTTCATGAAGCCTGAAACGGGGGAAGGGAAAGAGGGATTTCTAAGGGAAAGCCATTAGGCAGCTGTCACACATGCCATCCAATCATTTTGCCTGTCGAGTGTTTTGTTTGCTTATTATGAAGCGATAATAAAAACACTTCTGTAAGTAAGTGCTTCACACTAACCTGAAGAGTTATCTCCTTTTTTCTGACAAATCCCTGGATCAACTTATGTTTATTTACACCTCTTAGGCAAGTTTAACATAGAAAATATTTCAAATTATGCAAAATAAAAATAAATATATTTTAAATTCCCTTTTTAACAATGTACATGCAGTTTAAAAATATTATCACAACCTCTCCTTGTACAAAAATATTAGAGCTAACTGCAGATTGCTATAGTCTGGGCAGCATTATTGTGTTTTGTTTAAAAAAAACTTTCACAGATTGAAGTATTGCAAACCCCGTGTCAAATACCAGAACACAAGCAGTCTGCTATTGACTGCTGCATTAGATGCGTTATGTCAGCGCAGGTCTGTATTGAATTAAATCGAATACATATTCATCAGGAAACCCCATCACTGACACTCATTGTCAGAGTGGATAACTGCTGTTGTGGGGTTTTTGCAGCCTGTGCATTGGCCCTGCGTTTAGCGAGCTTGGAATTGGAGGGAGGGGAGAGTCGCATGGAACAAATAGTCTTGATGACGACTTCCTGTTCCCCCTGCATTTCCTCATCCTGCTGCGAGAGCTGTCTGTTGAAGGCAATGGCTTCTGCAGCAAATAGGGTCAGGTCCTTCGTGCTGCTGTTTCTGGAGAAGGAACAAGCCAAACATTTAAAAATCTCTAAGCTGATCATCAACACTGGTAACTTGCTGCATAATATAATCTTACAATACATATAAAGTAGTGTTATTAATCAAGTAAAGGACATTACTATATAATGTAATCTACGTTAAGCTTTAACAATTGCAGGAAAATATCCCAATATTACGACTAATTTAATCACATGATTTGATATCTACCATGACAACCTTCTCCAGCGCAACTAGAAAATTATAAGAAATCTGTATGTTTGCACCTATTCACCAGTAAGAGGGCAGCCAGAGAAGATGTGAAAACCAGAAAAGATGCAGAGGCTTGAAACAGAGGATGAGCACAAGATCGTTAATATTCTGAATGATTACTTGCTCCAAGTATTCACAAGGGAGGACATGAACAATATGCTCTCCTTGAGCATAGATAAACAAAGCAGAATTGATGAGCTTGATATAAATTAGATTGATGGGAGTCTTAGACAGGGTAAAAGAGCTCCCAAACAAATAAACCTCGAACAACACATGGTAGCTTTCCCAGAAGACTAGGAAGGGGATTTGTACAACACTGATGACCATAAGGGGAGTTATTGAACACTGTACCAGTAGATTGGAAACAGGCCAACACAGTGCCCATATTCACAAAGGCTGACAAAACAGATACAGGCAACTACTGTCTCAATAGTTTTACCTGAATCCTATATAAAATATAAACATACAAAAAAAAAGATGAGCAGGTCGATTCAGCCTGTCCTAGACAGTCATGGTGTATCTGTGTCACACCATGACCACAGAACTCCTCACCAGCAACACAATCTCAAACAGGGGAGTACTTGATAAAGGAGGATACAAAAAAGATTAGGAGAGAAGTCAAAAAAATAATTAGGAAGGCAAAGATGAACTATGAAATTAAATTATCAAGGATCATAAAACAAAATAGTAAAATATTTTACAGGCACATCAATAAAAAAAGTACGGTTAGGATGGGAATCGGGCCATTAAGGGATAGACAGTGTAATACCACAGGTAACGAGAGAGAGATGGCAGAAATATTAAATAATTATTTTGCTTCTGTATTTACCAGGGAGATAGAACACGTGGACATGACATTGGATGATGAGATTAGTAAGGAGATAAGTACGTTTCAAATTAAAAAAAGAGTGGATATATTAAATAAACGAATCAAACTCAGAGGATAAAACCCCTGGATTGCATCCACGCATTTTAAAAGAATCTAGGGAAGAGATAGCAGAGACCTTACTACACATATTTAATAATTTGGTAGAAAAAGGTGCAGTGCCAGAGGGCTGGCGGATAGCTAATGTACTACCTATATTTAAGAAGAGGGATAGAACATGTCCAGGGAATTATAGACCAGTCAGCTTAACATCGGTGGTAGGAAAAATAATGGAATCCCTACTAAAGGGGAAAATAGAAGAACATCTAGAAACCAAAAATATAATGACGAATAGTCAGCATGGATTTCAAAAGGAAAAGTCTTGCTTGACCAACCTCATTGAATTTTTTTGAAGAAGTTAGAGAGAGTAGTCAATGGTAATGCAGTAGATGTAATTTATATAGATTTTCAAAAGGCCTTCGATAAGGTACCCCATAATGGTCTGATGAACAAGGTCAGAGAATGCAGAGTCAGGGGACAAGGAGCAGAATGGATAGCTTGCTGGCTTCAGGACAGAAAGCAGAGAGTAGGGGTAAAAGGTAGCTATTCACAGTGGCAGAAGGTGGATAGTGGTGTTCCACAAGGATCAGTGCTGGGACCACTGTTGTTCATAATTTATATTAACAATTTAGACTTTGGAATCAAAAACTCAATTTCTAAATTTGCAGATGACACCAAATTAGGGGTGATAGTCAATACTGAGGAGGACTGCAACAAATTACAGGAGGACATTAATAAACTTGCAGAATGGGAATATAATTGGCAAATGAAGTTCAATACAGATAAATGTGAGGTATTACATTTTGGTAGGAAGATTAGGGAGGTCATTTATTACTTGGAGGATGAGAGTCCAGGTGAGGTAGAGGAACAAAGGGATCTCGGAGTACAAATACACAAATCACTATAAAAAGCAAACCAAGCACGAGGGTTTATTTCTAAAGGTATAGAATTGAAAAGTATGGAAGTTATACTAAACCTGTATCGAACCTTGATTAGACCACTGCGTGCAGTACTGGTCGCCATGTTATAAAAAGGATATAGAGGCACTGAAGAGGGTGCTGAGAAGATTTACAAGGATTATACTAGAAATGTGAGGGTATACATATCAGGAAAGGTCTCTTTTCTCTTGGAAAAAAAAAGGCGGCTGAGGGGTGACCTAAACTTTAAAATTCTGGAAGGTTTTGATAAGAGTGGATACAGAAAGAATATTTCCAATTGTGGGGACGAGCATAACTAGAGGCCATCAGTATACGATAGTCACCAAGAAATCTAATAGGGAATTCAGAAGAAAATTCTTTACCCAAAGAATGGTGAGAATGTGGAACTTGCTACCACAGGGAATGGTTGAAGAGAATATTATAGATGAATTTAAGGGGAGGCTAGACAAGCATCTGAGGGAGAAGGGAATAGAGGGTTATGCAAATAGATTTAGATGAGGAAAGTCAGGAGGAGGCTCGAGTGGAGCATAAACGCCGGCATGGACAGGTTGGGCCGAATGGCCTGTTTCTGTGCTGTATATCCTGTGTAATCTCCTAGGAGAGGCAAAGGAAAGAGAAAAAAAAACCTTTGGCCAATTTTAGGAAAAACTCAGGAAATTCTTCTGATTGTCAAAGGAGGAGATCAAACAAGTTCCAAGTGTCCACAGTGACAAGGAGACATATTCCCCAAAACCTTCTACTGAATTAAACTGAATAGGAGTAAGCTTGAGAATGATTAGGACAATAGCAGCAGTCAACATATATTCAGAGGGGAGGAACCTGCCTGACTAACCTCTCACTTTTTCTTTCGAGAAAGTGACATTCCAAGTGGATTGTGGAAAGCCCTATGAAGGATGGAAAATAATGGCTACTTGTTTGGAGAGTTATTTCAGGGTAACGTAGTAGTGCAGAGTTGGCTATCTCAGGGTATTGGAATCACTACTGTTTCTATGATAGTGACTGGGATTCAGAAACTCAATGCAAATTGGTCAAATTTGCAAGTGGTACCAAAGTAGGAGGGCAGTGGAATTAGAAACATAGAAACATAGAAAATAGGTACAGAGGTAGGCCATTCGGCCCTTCGAGCCTGCACCGCCATTCAATGAGTTCATGGCTGAACATGCAACCTCAGTACCCCATTCCTGCTTTCTCGCCATACCCCTTGATTCCCCCTAGTAGTAAGGACTACATCTAACTCCTTTTTGAATATATTTAGTGAATTGGCCTCAACAACTTTCTGTGGTAGAGAATTCCACAGGTTCACCACTCTCTGGGTGAAGAAGTTTCTCCTCATCTCAGTCCTAAATGGCTTACCCCTTATCCTTAGACTGTGACCCCTGGTTCTGGACTTCCCCAACATTGGGAACATTTTTCCTGCATCTAACCTGTCTAAACCCGTCAGAATTTTAAACGTTTCTATGAGATCCCCTCTCATTCTTCTGAACTCCAGTGAATACAAGCCCAGTTGATCCAGTCTTTCTTGATATGTCAGTCCCGCCATCCCGGGAATCAGTCTGGTGAACTTTCGCTGCACTCCCTCAATAGCAAGAATGTCCTTCCTCAAGTTAGGAGACCAAAACTGTACACAATATTCCAGGTGTGGCCTCACCAAGGCCCTGTACAACTGTAGCAATACCAATTAGATGAGACAGCTTAGAAATGACAAAATCAGTTGGACAAAATATGTAAATGAGCAAGTGCAAAGTACTGCACATAAGGAGGAAAAATGGGTGACAATTTACTCATGAATGGTGTTAAATAAGTCAGAGAAAGTCACAATTAAACTGTTCAGTGCTCTGGTCAAACCATACCTCTAGTCCCCAAAATACAAGGGAAACATTCAAGTGACAGGAAGCAGTGCAAAGACTCATGAGGCCAATTCCTAGTATCTGAATTAATAGGAAAGATTAGAAAGCTTTTTACCTCTGTAATAGTTGTGGTGTGGGCAGTCGTCTTTCTGGTGCATTCTACAAAGAAAGAGATGATTATCACCATGATAAATAATTTATCGTTTCAGTGCAAAAGCATTTTTATAGGTGTTCTTAATTTTGTTAAAGTTAATGAATGATATTTCACAGAGGGTCATGCAATATAGAATTCCTGCACATATGCACGTATTACACTTGTTGAGGAACATCATTTTAAAGAAGAATTAAAAAGGAGAAAGTCGCATTTGAAATGGATGAATGCAAGATTGCAGGGTAATTTTATGGGAGAACAATTTTTATATAAATTAAACATACCTTGGATTGTTCTGGGTATACTTTAATACAGAATAATGGTGTGGATGCACTTAGTAAGATGGTCTTCTCAAAGTATGTTAGATACTGTGTAATTTAGGGATAAGTACAGTAGAATCCAGTTATAGGGATCAATTTGATCTACAGCCCAAATGATCACTAATCAACTGATCAGACTTGATATCTCCAATGTATTTATGTGGTAAAAGATATGTTCATGTTTCCAGAAACTAACAAATGCTTCAGTCGTTAAATGACAGATTCTGTCATTACCAGAGATCACAAATAAACCATTTAGAAACAACAAGTTGTTTAACAATAAATGTAGTGACCACTTCTTACTGTCTGTTTCATCATAACAATAGATAGCTTCAATACTTTTAACATACGTGAACTCAGGAAGGTTCAAACTGAAAAGTATGGGTGGAGATGTCGCAATGTGCTTATTACCAGTTACAGAATAACTTGGACTGAGGGTTTTACTTTGAGATGGATGGGTTGTGTACACAGCAAAAGCACACAATGACCCATGTGTTGAGATAGTGTAAGGTACAGCATGTTGTGAAATGGTAAATTGAAAGCCTGATTTTGGTTTATTTTCCCATTAGCGTTTTAGTTGTTTCTAAATCTGTCTATACCAGAAATCACAAATAAACCAGCTAAAATGTCCTGCCACATATCTTGCTGACCACATTCCAGAAATGGAAGGGCAGTGTGCTAAACCACTATGTCAAATAAACCCCTTCCAAATCCATTTTTAGCCATTCATACTTACCCCCTGCACCCAGGGATGCTGAAGGACTTGTGCAGCATTTAACCTATCCTTTGCATCACGCACCAATAACTTGCAAATCAAATCCCTCGCCTCACTGGAGATGTGCGCCCAGTCCTTTTCAGGGAACTCATATTTGCCTTCCTGTATACTCTCAAACAGTATGTTCTGTAGGCAAGAAAACATTAATTATAATACAGTTGGGTGTTGTACATTTAGCAGATTACATCATTTTCAAAACCAAAGCTCATTAGTAAAGGCATTGAGTAGCTGAATCACAGAAATCAGATCCAATTGTCAGTGCTGTTCCCTAATCTGAGCTGGGGTACCAGAAGAAGTGCGACAATTGTCCTCACGACTTCTGGGTAGAAGCAGAAAACATCAGCCCCTTATTCAATACCTGGTGACCCATGCTGGAAAGTCCATCTGTGAGAGTATCAAGATACGGCCTGTCTAATGACACCCTATACTGAAAATTAGATGCCAGCCCTCACTGTTTAGGCACACACATGGAAAATGACCAGTTGGGCGAAGGAAAAGTTGTGCTAATAGAACTCTAATATATATTCAAGAGAAAGGAGGAAAAAATGATATTTTAAAAAATCCTTGCAGCAGAATTTGCAGTCGGTATGCTGGCGTACTCTCAGTACGCTATCATACCGCCTTTGAAAAGGACAGCAAATTTGGGATATCCGCATGCATCAAATCCCAAACTTGTGGTCTGTCAAGTTCCAACTTGACAGATTATCCGCTCCAACACAGATATCCTAATTGCTGGCACAGTTGGGCTAATTGGTCACCAACTGCCCAGCAATTTCGCATTAAAATTTTACGGGCTGGTGTTTGCACAATGTAAGGGAATACCAGTCAATTACAAAAATCTTCATCTGATGCTTTTTTGTTGAAATATATATGAAAAGAAATGTAAAACCAGACTGGGTAGAGTGAGAGACTGTTTGGGGAGTTGATAGTTTTGCAAATTAAAAAAAAAAATTTAAAATACACTTCCCTTACTCCCCTCACTGTACCTTCAGGTGACCTTTCGTGGCACAAAATGCATAAAACCTTTAATCAACATTATCTCCTGTATTCACCCGAGAAAATACCACAGTATCTCGTGGGGGAGAATGAGAGACTTTCTGTTTCCTGATTGGAGCACTGCCCCACGTCTGCAGCATCTGACAGCAACTTTCCGTTTGGGGCCTCGCAACAGGTAAAGTGTGCATTCGGTTCGGAGGCCAGCAGCATCATCCTTAATGAAAGCCGCAAAATCCGGGGCATTATATCAAGGATTAGAATGTTGTGAAACATCTACTATTCTACAAGAAATATTACCAGTTGCAATGGAATAGTAATGAAAACAGTACCTGATGCTTTTAATTAAAAGCATGGTTTTCTTTAAGAGTGCTCTTCAACAGACAAAACATTCCCATTTTCAATACTCACATCATCACCCTCTCAGTGGACAATACATTTATTTACATATTGCATCAGGTTATGCTGGTATTGTTGCATTGATTTATCCCTCGTTACACCAGCACTGTATTTACTAAATTAAATGACGCGTCAGTTAAATAATGAGCAAAAAGGTGAATCTTGAGAAATGCAACCCCGATAAGAACTTTTTAAACTGTATGTGGCCGAAATTGATGGCCTTACCGCTGACTGCCGGCGAGACCCGCCAACATTCCGCTTCGGGTTCCACCCTGTGACAGTTTGCACTTGGGCTGGAGCGGGCGGGAGGGGGGGGGGGGAAACCGCCCGCTGACGTCAGCGGACGGCCAAGTGGTGCAAGTGACTTCCTGCCCGCCGAGATGCCAGATTGATGCGGGCGGGAGTTGGCGGCAGAAGGGAGAAGGACAGGCTGCGTGGAGATTGGTCTATCCCCGATGGTAGGTATGAAGACCTGCAAAAACAGGTTAGCAAACATTTTTTTTTTTTATTTCTTACAGCAACTTACCTGCATGGTTCCCCTGAAGGTGTTCTGGTTTTTTTTTTTGCATTGATTTTTCATTTCAGTTGTTCGACCCTCCATGGGCCCGACTCCATCCTCGGCGGCACTTAGGCAGCAAGAGCCTTTGCTGCCGAGATTGAGAGCTTCCGCCTGCTGCCGCCCAGATTGACGACGCAAGTCCCTCTTTTGCCGCGGTGCGCCCTTTCTAGGACCTTTTTGCCGAAACTCCTGCCCAAAGTACCGTCAGGTACCTCGGCGGCCATCGGCAGTCCTTTGCGCGGCACTTGAGTGGTCCTTGGCCTTCACCAATTTCGACCCCAAATGAATTTGTTTAGGTTTATTAATTAATTACAAACAGCCCTTTTAAAAAAAAATCTTTAACCCGCTCAAAACATTTCTCAACTCAAATGGCAAGCAGATAATCTGTTTACAGGCTTTTGATGTTCTTACAAGATCTACACAAAAGCTTTTCAAATTAACTCAGTCTCTGTCCCAGGGAATGTACTTGGTCATGTAGTTTGAGGCTTGAACACCCAACAGGACTATTTGTCTCCCAAGGGAACTCATCTCAGTTTGTTTGCAATTTTTTTTTTTTCCCCAAGAATGCTACTATTTCTACTATTGTTGCAGTATTTTTCTGAATTTCACCAGATTTCTTTAATATATTTTCTCATATTTTTGGAACCTTCTTGATTTTTTTTTCTTTGTTTGAATAGCAAAGTTTAAAAAAAATATTTACTTCAGAAATGCAGAAAACAACACTTCAGGAAAGACAGCAAAAATTGAGAAGTTGAAGAGATGTGACAATAAAACCCTAGGTGAGCAAATCGGTTAAAGTGGAAGAGGCAAATCGCTGAGCTTACAGTAAGAAATATTTCACGATTATACATGAACTCTATGGAAAGATCATTGGATCAAAACTAGTGAAGAACATGAGGGAAATGAAGAGTATGTCAGGGAGGCTATTGTGAACTTGCCAGCAATGGTATTGTTCAAACAATGACTCACTTCATGAGGAGAAAGGGCACACTGCAGCACTTGGCAAATTAGCAAAGAATTTAGCAAGAGAAGGAACAGTGAAGGTGGTAGACCAGGCAATGAGATAGAAAGAGGGGAAAAGCCCCAAGTGTGTGCAGAATTGCTGCTGAAGTAGCTAAAGATAAGGGGGGCGAAATTGCCCCTCGCCCCGAATGGGGGCGGTAACTTTCCGGGCCCGGGACTTTTAGCAACCGGGTCGGAAGTCTCGCCCCCGGCATACAATTGGGCTTTGTACCCCTCAAACGAGGTGGAACGCTGTCTCAGGCCCACCCCCTCGTTGGAGGGGTGTTCCCGGGGCATCAGTGCGGCGCTGAGTTCAGCGTTGATGCGGTACAATGCCCCCCCCTTCAGTTAAAGGGGAGGGCCGCTGCACACTCTGCAGGCCCTTTGGTGGCCGCCACTGGGCCACCAGTGTCATGCTCGAACGGGCCAACAGCCCGGCACCCAAAAGGGAGTGCCAGGCTGCATGATGGCAGCCCGGTTGAGGCGAGGGCCGCCATTGTTGGGCCAACTGAAGGGTTGGCCAACAATATAAAATAGCAGCCCGGGTTGCACACGGCCTCCACTTTAAGGGGCGCCCCGGGCGGATGTCAGCGCCCCATGAAGCTGGCGTTGACATCCGGCCGCACTAGCCTCATGGTCCATGGGGCAATTTCCCCCGTGGGCCTCAAAGCGATCGGCGCGGGGCGCAAAGGGGTCGGTGCGCTCGGCGGTGATGTCATCGCCTGTTGAATGCAGGCCCGGGGCGCTAACCGCGGTGCTACCGGCAAATCACCCCCAAAATCTCTAGGAGCAATTTCGCCCAAGGCGCTACCGCCTCTCGCCCCCGGTCGGAAGGGCCACCGTGGGCACAAAAAAGGGGCAATTTTGACCCCAGGGAGACTTAAGTGATGAGGGACTTGGTCATCCAATCAGAAAGCAGCTCAGCTTTGGGCACTGGCAGCAATATCAGTTTCCAGGGAAACAGAAAGAACTGCAATAATGTGTGAGATATTAATCTGATCAGTGTGCTCAGGAAGATGTTTACTAGAATACAGTGAGACGTGTACCATTAAACGCGACTGGAGATATTCAGGTCAAACACAGCATCATATTTCTGCAGCACTGTCATTCCTCATCTTAATGAGCACAAACTTACCAAACAACTTTTATAAATAAATCGTTGTTGCCCATTCTTTGACAAATTATCATCTGCAGATTTGTTCTGCTGCCTTACCTGACAGGCCCTACAGGCTTCTCCTCTGTCCCAGCCACAGTCTGTTCCACAATTCCCCACAAAGGGTGGGTTGCCACTCAGCATGATGTACAGAATTACTCCAAGGCTCCACAAATCGCAACGCTTATCATAAAATGACGCTTCCTCTGTGAACGTCTCCACCACTTCAGGAGCCATGTATTCCGCAGAACCACACTGAAGACATTAATGCAGTTATTAGAAATTAAAACCCAAAATAATAAACATTAATTTCTAATCAAGCCCACAAAATAAGACTGCGTTTGAGTAGCCCATTAATCTAAGGTGCAATAGTATTATGCGGTTTGAAACTACAGATAGAAACTCTGCCAGACCCCATAAATATTTCTTCCTCAATACACCCATCATATAGATTGTGCTGATTATATTTAATGCAGTTTAATATTTTACAATATATCTGGTAAACTAAATTTATACAACTAAAAAATATTTTACAGAGCTGTAAGGAATTAAACGCTTCATTTTAAATTTGTCAAAAGAATATAATTCCTGCCCGGAGGTGGCAAGTCTTATTTAATCATGCATGACTGACCACCAAAGGGCATTTTGATAGTTTTTCTTCTGTGACTCTATTCTATGTTTAGTATTTCATCTAAAACCAGACTACATAAAGACTGTCTTTTCAGCATGAATTTTACAAGTCTACCAAACACTGTTGCACTGCAATAGCAGATTCTTCTATTGGAAACCCTTAGCAAAGAAGATAAAATAGTAAGGTAGTGGAAACTAAGATAATGGCCCGGATTTTGGGGTAAGCAGCAAACAAACGGCGCTAGCCATTCATTACATCTACACTTGCCCTCAGACTTTCTGTCGGCTTTCGCAGTGGAAGTTGCAGTTATTAGAAATCCAAAATAATGTATGCCCTCTACAGGGGATCTGGGACCTGTGTGAACAGGGTAAGCAATGGCGCGTCTCCTTAATCAATCAGGTTGAAGAACCCGTACTGAGACACGCAAAGTCTAAACCAGGAAGTATAAGTTAGAATAGTTAATTCAATGTCAAATCATGTACAGAAAGGAAAATAAAGAGAGGGAAAGAAAGACGGTACTAAGAGAGAGATAAAAAACAGAATGAAAAAGTAAAATTAGAAAGAACATTTTTACATCTCCAACAATAATTAAAATCTGAAGGTATGAGAATTCACACTTGTAAAAGTTATTTTTCAGTGCCAGAGATGTTGTTTGGCAGTAATTAAGACTCATCACGCCATTAAAAATTCACTTACACTTGAATGGACAATCACTAGCTTTTTCTGCCGTGTTTAATGGGTAAGTACCAGAACTTCACGCCATTCCATGTGTTTTAATGGCGAGTCTCTTGGCAAGGTACTGTTATAGCGAAGCTTCTGGAGGAGTAGGGCAACTCAAAGTCTTTGAGTATATACAAGCCAGATATTGATAGATTTTTGGCTATTAAGGGGATCAAGGGCTATGGGGAGAGTGGAGTTGAGGTAAATGATCTTATTGAATGGCAGAGCAGGCTCGAGGGGCCGAATGGCCTGCTCCTAATTCTTATATTATGTTTTTGTATCTTAAAAAATATCGATTGAATCAAAGACTTAACTAATTAATTAATTCATTCATTCATTAATTAATAAAACAAGGTTAGAGATAGCAGGGCGGGTGGTGTGTCATAACTGCAGCATGTTGGAGATTGCGGCGAGCATCGCAATCCCGAGCAACCACATCTACAGTAAGTGTCTGCAGCTTGAGGAACTTCGACTCAGAATTGTTAAGCTGGAGTACGAGCTGCAGACATTGCGGTGCCTCGGGGGGCGGTGGGGCAGGGTGGGGAAGATAGTTACCTAAACACTTTGCTCCAGGAGGCAGTCACACTCTTGAGGTTCAATAGTATTTTAGAGTTAATCAATGGTCAGGGAAAGGAGGGTGTGACTGCGAGTCAGGAAGATATGGTGTAACGATGGAGGAGCCTCAGCCCTTGACCCTGTTCAACAGGTATGAGGCATTTGCTCCCTGTATGGACGAGGAAAAGGACTGCAGGGAGAAGGAGACGGAAGGAATGTGGTAGTGGTAGGGGACAGTACAGTCAGGGGATAGATACTGTTCTCTGCAGCCATGACAGGGAGTTCCGGATGTTGTGTTGCCTGCCTGGTGCCAGGATTAAGGATATCTGCTCATGGCTGGAAAAGAAGTTGGAGTGGAAGGGGGAGGATCCAGTTGTCGTGGTCCATATAGAAACCAATGACATAGGTAGAACTAAGAAAGAGGTTCTGCTGAGGGAGTTATAGGAGCTAGGGTCTAAATTAATAAGCAGAACCTCAAGGGTAATAATCTCCAGATTACTACCTGAGCCATGCGCAAATTGGCATAGGGCCATGCAGATCAGAGAGTTAGATGCTTGGCTCAAAAAGTGGTGAGGGAGGAAGGGGTTTCAATTCATGGGGCACTGGCACCAGTATTGAGGAAAGAGCGGGCTGTTCCATCGGGACAGGTTCCACTGGGACCAGCATCCTGGCGAATCGAATGACTAGTGCTGTAGATAGAGCTTTAAACTAAAAAATGGGGCGGGGGGAGGGGGGGTTCAGGTGAGGGAAAATTTAGACATCTAAAATGAAAGGTCAGTGCAATAGAGCTAGTAGGGATTTTGGTAAAAATAAGCAGAGTGTGACAGGAAGGGACAGAGAGCTTAATGGTAGCAGTGCAGCAGAGAATGTCAAAGCAGGGAATAAAGGTAAAAAATGTAAAGGCTCTTTATCTGAATGCATGGAGCGTTCGTAACAAGATAGACGAACTAGTGGCACAAATAGAGATAAATGGGTTTGATCTAATATCCAGCACAGAGACGTGGTTACAAGGTGACCAAGGTTGGGAATTACATGTTCCAGGTTACTTGACATTTCTAAAAAACAGGCAGAATGGTAAAAAGGAGGGGGAGGGGGGGGGGGGGTAGCCCTGATAATAAAGGATGATATAAGGACAGTAGAGAGAAAGGATCTTGGCTCGGAAGATCAGGAAGTAGAATCGGTATGGGTGGGGATAAGGAAAAACAAGGGGCAGAAAACACTAGTGGGAATAATATATAGGCCCCCTAACAGTAGCTATACCGTTGGACAGAATATTAATCAAGAAATGGTAGTAGCTGGTCACAAAGGTAATGCAATAATCGAGGGGGAATTTAATCTCATATAGACTGGACAAAGCAAATTGGCAAAGGTAGTCTGGAGGACGAGTTCATGGAATACATTTGGGACAGTTTCCTCGAACAATACATCAGGGAACAGATTATTTTAGATCTTGTATTGTGTAATGAGACAGGGTTAATTAGCAATCTCATAGTAAAGGATCCTCTGGGGCCAAGTGATCATAATATGACAGAATTTCACATTATGCTTGAGAGTGACTAGCCTAAATCCGAAACTTGAGTCTTAAACTTAAATAAAGCCAATTACACAGGTATGAAGGGTGAGTTGGCTAAGGTAGATTGAAGAAAAGATTAAAAGGTATGGCAGTAGATAAGCAGTGGCTAGTATTTAAAGAAATATTTCATAATGCTCAACAAAAATACATTCCATTTAGAAACAAAAACTACACAGGAAAAGTGATCTATCCGTGGCTAACTAAAGAAGTTAAGGATAGCATTAAATTGAAAGAAGCAGCTTATAATATAGTGAAGAATACTAGTACGCCTGAGGATTGGGAGAGTTTCAGAAACCAGCAAAGGATGACCAAAAAATTGATAAAAAGGGGAAAAAATAGACTGAGATAAAACTAGCATGAAATATAAAAACAGATTGTGAGCTTCTACAAGTATGTAAAAAGGAAGAGAGTAGCAAAAGTAAACATTGGTCCCTTAGTGGCTGAGACAGGAGAAATTATTAAGGGGAATAAGGAAATGGCAGAAACGTTAAACAAATATTTTGTATCTGGCTTCACAGTAGAAGACCCAAAAAGCATACCTAAAATGGTGGGGAACTAACAAAGTTGAGAAACTTAATGTAATTAATATAAGTAGAGAAAAAGTACTAGAGAAATTAATGGGACTAAAAGCCGACAAATCCTCTGGACCTGACGGTCTACATCCTAGGTTTCTAAAAGAGGTGGCTGCATTGATCTTTGATCTTTCAAAATTCCCTAGATTCTAGAATGGTCTCAGTGGATTGGAAGGTAACAAATGTAACCCCGCTATTCAAGAAAGGAGTGAGAGGGAAAACAGGGAACTACAGTTAGCCTGACATCAGTCATTGGCAAAATGCTGGAATCCATTGTTAAGGAAGTGGTAGTAGAGCAATTAGAAAATCATAACATGATTCGGCAGAGTCAACATGGTTTTATGAAAGGGAAATCATGTTTGACAAATTTATTAGAATTTTTTGAGGATGTAACTAGCAGGGTAGATAAAGGGAAACCAGTGGATGTAGTATATTTGGATTTTCAAAAGGCATTCGATAAGGTGCCACATAAAAAGTTATTACACAAGATAAGGGATTGGATGTAATATATTAGCATGGATAGAGGACTAGTTAATGGACAGAAAAGAGAGGGTAAGGATACTCGAGTTTTTTTCAGGTTGGCAGGCTGTAACTAGTGCGGTGCTGCAAGGATCATTGCTGGGGCCTCAACTATTTACAATCTGATGAATGGACCGAGTGTAATGTATCCAAGTTTGCTGATGATACAAAGCTAGCTGAGAGCTGTGAGGAAAACACAAAATGTTTGCAAAGGGATATAGATAGACTAAGTGAGTGGGCAGTAAGGTGGCAGATGGAGTATAATGTGGGGAAATATAAGGTTATTCACTTTGGTAGGAAGAATAGAAAAACAGAATATTTTTTAAATGATGAGAAATTTCTAAATGTTGGTGTTCAGAGAGATTTAAGTGTCCTTGTGCAAGAAACACAGAAAGCTAGCATGCAGGTACAGCAAGCAATAAGAAAGGCAAATGCATGTTGTCCTTTATTGCAAGGGGGGTTGGAGTATAAGAGTAAGGAAGTCTTGCTACAATTGTACAGGGTCTTGGTGAGACCACACCTGGAGTACTGTGCCGTTTTGGTCTCCTTATCGAAGGAAGGATGTACTTGCCTTAGAGGCTGTGCAACAAAGGTTCACTAGATTGATTCCTGGGATGAGAGTGCTGTCTTATGATGAGAGATTGTGTAGAATGGGCCTATACTCTCTGAAATTTAGAAGAATGAGAGATGATCTCATTGAAATATACAAGATTCTGAAGAGGATTAACAGGGTAGAAGCTGAGAGGTTGTGTCCCCTGGCTGGACTATCTAGAACTAGAAACATAGAAAATAGGGGCACAATCTCACGACAAGGGCTGGCCTTTTAAGACGGATGAATTTCTTCACTCAGAGGGTTGTGAATCTTTGGAATTCTCTGCCCCAGAGGCCTGTGGATGCCGAGTCTCTGAATATATTCCAGGCTGAGATAGATTGTTTTTTGGAGTCTAGGCAAATCAAGGGATATGGGGATCGGGAGGAATGTGGAGTTGAGATCAATGATCAGCCATGATCTTATTGAATGGCAGAACAGGCTCGAGGGGCTGTATGGCCTACTCCTGCTCCTATTTCTTTTATGTTCTGATGTAACTCAGACAGCAATTTCCTGATTTTCGCATTTAAAGACAGTGGACAACCCATCTAACATTATGGCATACACATATTACAGAGTTGCCCGGTTTCAAAGGTGAGACAACCACAAGAGCTTTTACAAGAAAAGAAAATATTTCAAGCAACTACTGTACTTATATAGCACCTTTAAAATAAAGAACATCCCATTCTATTCATTGTAATTATTTTACTTTTATATTGTTTGTTTATGTTGACACTTCACAGATAGGGATATGGAAAACATGCTATTAATACCTTTGAATACTAACAAGAAAGTTACTACACTTAATGCAAGAAAGAATTGCAGTGACTCAGTTCAGGAAATGCACCACAGATGAAAAACAAAAGGTGTCATGACATTTACATACCGGAGTCATCAACTCAGGAGTGGTTATAGGAGTATATGCGCTGCTCAACTTCACCCCACTACCGAGATCAAAGTCACAAATCTTCACCGGTGATATCTGGGCAAGGGGGTGTGGAGAGAGAAAGTGTGAATGTGAGTTTTATATTTAGGATTAAACTGTCAAAATGATATAGGTCCCACCAGGAATTGAGTGACTTATTTTCAAGCCTAAGAAACAGCATCCAAGAGCAGCAAGCTTGCAGATTCCTGCTCATCTCAGAGGCAGCCTTCTGGAAAGGGAGGTGGGCATTTCAAACAATATGGTGGGTCGCAAAGAAGCTACTACCCGACTTACACAAAAAGAAGTATCTCTTAAGAAAGAATACACCGCACAATGGATCACTTTATGAAACAAAAGTACAAATGTTGCCACCACTAGCAAATGACTGGGGAAAACTGCGTGGCCATGTTTTCCAATACATTGCTGCATAAGATATTAAATGCACAGCAGTGCTATTTTAAAGATTATAACTAATTTTAATAATTGTTCAATTACCAATTGATTGATTTCTCTCCATTTTTAACTAAGTGTAAGCTCCAATCGCTAACGAGCTGTTATCACGGTGCACTGTCGCATGACAGAAAGATAGAATTCTTTTTAAAACCTTTCTCCTGCACAGTAGATAAAAGCAATCATGGTTAAGGTGACAAAACCTCCAGTGATTAATTCAACCTATTCCCTGTTCATTCTTCCATTTTAATGAAACATTTGATGCCGGGGCTAATTGAAACTTTACAAAAGGAGTGACACTTTGACACTTGGGAAGTATCCAACTTATTCCAAGTAGGACAAGGGCTTAGAGAAAGTTAAACCTATTACAGTGGCAGCAGTTAGTCACTGAAACTAGAACAGCAGTGTTCCCGGGTACCCCCATAGTGTAAAAAGATGGACGAGTTTATTTGTAACACCTAAAGCTCTGATTGGGTTGCCTTGATCACAAGACCTGATTGCTGATTGGTCCCCTTGAAAGGTAAGACACACCCAGTAGTTTCACTGGAATGTGTAATTAGAACTGCCCTACCCAGGTTTATTGGGTATGAAGTGAATAGTGACAGTGTTGTGACTTCCAGTTTTCGTCCAGTCCAATTATATCACTTGCCTCACACACACCGAGCTTTCCAAAAAATGAACAAGGTGTAGGGGAGGAGAGCGAGAACATGGTGTGGGTGAAAAGGGGGTGGGGTTGGAAGAATGTGATCCATCGTACCATCTGTCACGTTCTCGCTCTCAACCCCCCCGCCCTCCCCTTTAGTCTGGATCACGTTCTTCTCCCATCTCCACTGTGCTCTTTACTGCCACCTCTCACCAACCCCCCCCCTCCCAAAATCCTGACCAGTCTCACTCGCTCTCTCTCGCTCTCGCTCTCGCTCTGCCCCAGTCTTGCTCGCTCTCTCTCGCTCTCGCTCTGTCTCAGGCTCGCTCGCTCTCTCTCGCTCTCGCTCTGCCCCAGTCTTGCTCGCTCTCTCTCGCTCTCGCTCTGCCTCAGGCTCGCTCGGTCTCTCTCGCTCTCGCTCTGCCCCAGTCTCGCTCGGTCTCTCTCGCTCTCGCTCTGCCCCAGTCTCGCTCGCTCTCCCTCGCTCTCGCTCTGCCCCAGTCTCGCTCGCTCTCCCTCGCTCTCGCTCTGCCTCAGGCTCGCTCGGTCTCTCACTCTCGCTCTGCCCCAGTCTTGCTCGCTCTCTCTCGCTCTCGCTCTGCCCCAGTCTTGCTCGCTCTCTCTCGCTCTCGCTCTGCCCCAGTCTCGCTCGGTCTCTCTCGCTCTCGCTCTGCCCCAGTCTCGCTCGCTCTCTCTCACTCTCGCTCTGCCCCAGTCTCGCTCGGTCTCTCACTCTCGCTCTGCCCCAGTCTCGCTCGGTCTCTCACTCTCGCTCTGCCCCAGTCTTGCTCGCTCTCTCTCGCTCTCGCTCTGCCCCAGTCTTGCTCGCTCTCTCTCACTCTCGCTCTGCCCCAGTCTCGCTCGGTCTCTCACTCTCGCTCTGCCCCAGTCTCGCTCGGTCTCTCTCGCTCTCGCTCTGCCCCAGTCTTGCTCGCTCTCTCTCGCTCTCGCTCTGCCCCAGTCTCGCTCGGTCTCTCACTCTCGCTCTGCCCCAGTCTCGCTCGGTCTCTCGCTCTCGCTCTGCCCCAGTCTCGCTCGGTCTCTCACTCTCGCTCTGCCCCAGTCTTGCTCGCTCTCTCTCACTCTCGCTCTGCCCCAGTCTCGCTCGGTCTCTCTCGCTCTCGTTCTGCCCCAGTCTTGCTCGCTCTCTCTCGCTCTCGCTCTGCCCCAGTCTCGCTCGGTCTCTCACTCTCGCTCTGCCCCAGTCTCGCTCGGTCTCTCACTCTCGCTCTGCCCCAGTCTTGCTCGCTCTCTCTCGCTCTCGCTCTGCCCCAGTCTCGCTCGGTCTCTCACTCTCGCTCTGCCCCAGTCTCGCTCGGTCTCTCACTCTCGCTCTGCCCCAGTCTTGCTCGCTCTCTCTCGCTCTCGCTCTGCCCCAGTCTCGCTCGGTCTCTCACTCTCGCTCTGCCCCAGTCTTGCTCGCTCGCTCTCGCTCTCGCTCTGCCCCAGTCTCGCTCGGTCTCTCACTCTCGCTCTGCCCCAGTCTCGCTCGCTCTCTCTCGCTCTCGCTCTGCCCCAGTCTCTCTCGCTCTCGCTCTGCCTCAGGCTCGCTCGGTCTCTCACTCTCGCTCTGCCCCAGTCTCGCTCGCTCTCTCTCGCTCTCGCTCTGCCCCAGTCTCTCTCGCTCTCGCTCTGCCTCAGGCTCGGTCTCTCACTCTTGCTCTGTCCCAGTCTTGATCGCTCTCTCTCGCTTGCGCTCTCTCTCTCTGCCCCAGTCTCGCTCTCTCTCTCTCTCTCTGCCCCGCTCTCTCTCTCTCTCTCTCTCTGCACCGTTCTCTCTCTCTGCTCTGCCCTGCGCTCTCTCTCTCTCTCTGCCCCGCTCTCTCTCTCTCTGCCCCGCTCTCTCTCTCTCTCTCTCTCTGCCCCACTCTCTCTCTCTCTCTCTCTCTGCCCCGCTTGCTCTCTCTCTCTCACTCTCTCTCTCTCTGCCCCGCTCGCTCTCTCTCTCTCTCCGCTCCGCTCGCTCTCTCTCTCTCTCTCTCTCTCTCTCTCTGCCCCACTCTCTCTCTCTCTGCCCCGCTCTCTCTCTCTCTCTGCCCGCTCTCTCTCTCTCTCTCTGCCCGCTCTCTCTCTCTCTCTGCCCCAGTCTCTCTCTCTCTCTGCCCCCAATCTCAGTCTCTCTCTGCCCCCCAATCTCAGTCTCTCTCTCTGCCCCGCTCTCTCTCTCTCTCTCTCTCTCTGCCCCGCTCGCTCTCTCTCTCTCTGCCCCGCTCGCGCTCTCTCTCTCTCTCTCTCTCTGCCCCGCTCGTGCTCGCTCTCTCTCTCTGCCCCGCTCTCTCTCTCTGTCCCGCTCTCTCTCTCTCTCTCTCTCTGCCCCGCTCTCTCTCTCTCTACCCCGCTCTCTCTCTCTCTCTGCCCCGCTCTCTCTCTCTCTCTCTGCCCCGCTCTCTCTCTCTCTCTCTGCCCCGCTCTCTCTCTCTCTCTGTCTGCCCCAGTCTCTCTCTCTCTCTCTCTCTCTCTCTGCCCCAATCTCTCTCTCTCTCTCTCTCTGCCCCGCTCTCTCTCTCTCTCTCTGCCCCGCTCTCTCTCTCTCTGCCCTCCAATCTCTCTCTCTCTCTCTCTCTCTGCCCCCCACCCCCCAATCTCTCTCCATGCCCCCAAATCTCTCTCTCCATGCCCCCCAATCTCTCTCTCTTGCTCTCTCTGCCCCAGTCTCTTGCTCCCTCTCCCACCCCTACTCGCTCGCTCGCTCTCTCCCCCTCGTCCACCCCCACTCTCTCACCCCACCCCACTCTCTCGCTTGTCTGTCTCACCCCCCTCCACTCTCTCGCTCGCTCTGTCTCACCCCCCCACTCTCTCGCTCGCTCTGTCTCACACCCCCACTCTCTCGCTCGCTCTGTCTCACACACCCCCCCGCCACTCTCTCGCTCGCTCTCTGTCACCCCTCCATTCTCTCGCTCACTCTCTACCCGGCTCGCCCGCGCGCTCGCTCTGTACCCCGCTCGCTCGCTCTCTACCCTGCTCGCTCGCGCTCTACCCCGCTCGCTCGCGCGCTCTCTACCCTGCTCACTTGCTCTCTACCCCGCTCGCTCGCGCGCTCTCTCTCTACCCCACTCGCTCGCTCTCCCTCCGCGACCGAATCGAGCGCGCATGCGCAGAAGGACACAAAAATGTTCGTGCGGATAATCACTCCGTAAAAAGATACTGATAAAAGGCGGCTTTGAAGATACTTAAAATGACACTGTCACAATATAAAAAGCCGGTGGCTGAACTGACTTATGCTTGCATGTTCCTACCCAACTGCAATCAAACCTGGCTCCGGAGCAAGCTAGTGACAGATGCAATAGGAAGACACTTCACTGAGCAAATCGCTGGTATCCCTGAACGTGGTTTCATCGACCAATGATGAAAATACAAGGGAGTACGGAAAATCAACCTAGTTTTATTTAGAATGACATTTAAGAGCATTGCTCGGTGTACAAAACTCGTTGTTGTGACATCATTACATTCCATCCAAATGGTAACATGGATGTGAAAAGCTGACTACAGTGACAAGTCCCATCTAATCTCACATCACAGTTCTATACAGATATTCACCCTAGCTGAATTTAACCATCAGTTTTACAGCATGTGAAGGCAAAATGGGTAAGAGACACCAACTAACATGATGGCATTTTATTTAATCTGATATTCCTGGAGCTGTTGGTATAAAGTTTTGGATTACTTTCAAATTATAGGCCAAGGAAGTTGAAATTCAAATTGGCATCAAACCCGTCATGACTGGGCACTGCTGTAGTTCACCAGCCACCTGTTTTCTCTCTCTCTCTCTTTCTTTGCATCTGCCTGCATCATTCCATATTTCCCATCACCCCCATTGCTCATCTCAGCATTTTCCTTCTGTCTGCTCTCATGATAGCAAATAGTGTGCAGTCTGTCAAAGAAAGTAGTTTGAATGTTTTTTAAAAAGCGTGACGAACTACTGTATGAATAATCACATTTTAATGACCGAAAGAGCTAACCAGAGCGTCAGCTCATTTCAGTCATTAAAATGAGCAGTGAGCAGCACTCCATTAATCCATTCGAGAATGCAAGCAGCAAGCTCAGCTTTCCAGAACCTCTCAGTGATACAAGCAAGCAGCATAACCCTTTGTTAAAATGCACTCAGTATAGTTCCATGCTGTACAGGGCAATACGGGTACAACAGTCATTTACCTGTTCCGCAAATTCACAAAGGATGTTCTCTGGCTTCAGATCTCTGTGTGCTATACCTTCACGAGAAGAACAAACAAGAAGTGGATTACATAAGAGAATACCAGCCACAAGAACTCAGTCAGAGAGCCCTGAATTTTGCACTGCATGGAATACATTTCCCTAACCTATTTACAGTCTAAATTTGACATACCCAATCTGCACTGTTGCAGCCAAACTCATCAATATTATGATGAGTTAGCAAGCTACCATTTAAAATAACCGTCCAAGAAAAAGCAATTTTTTTCTACTTTTAGTCCACTTTGAAACATAGTAAATAGGTGCAGGAGTAGGCCATTCGGCCCTTCGAGCCTGCACCACCATTCAATAAGATCATGGCTGATCATTCACCTCAGTACCCCTTTCCTGCTTTCTCTCCATACCCCTTGATCCCTTTAGCCATAAAGGCCATATCTAACTCCCTTTTGAATATATCTAACGAACTGGCATCAATAACTCTCTGCGGTAGAGAATTCCACAGGTTAACAACTCTCTGAGTGAAGACATTTCTCCTCATCTCAGTCCTAAATGGCTGACCCCTTATTCTTAGACTGTGACCCCTGGTTCTGGACTTCCCTAACATCAGGAACTTTCTTCCTGCATCTAACCTGTCCAGTCCCGTCAGAATTTTATATGTTTCTATGAGATCCCCTCTCCAGTGAATACAAGCCCAGTCGATCCAATCTCTCCTCATATGTCAGTCCTGCTATCCCGGGAATCAGTCTGGTGAACCTTCGCTGCACTCCCTCAATAGCAAGAACGTCCTTCCTCAGATTAGGAGACCAAAACTGAACACAATATTCCCGGTGAGGCCTCACCAAGGCCCTGTACAACTGCAGTAAGACCTCCCTGCTCCTATACTCAAATCCCCTAGCTATGAAGGCCAACATGCCATTTGTCTTCTTCACCGCCTGCTGTACCTGCATGCCAACTTTCAATGACTGATGTACCATGACATCCAGGTCTCGTTGCACCTCCCCTTTTCCTAATCTGCCGCCATTCAGATAATATTCTGCCTTCACGTTTTTACCACCAAAGTGGATAAACCTCACATTTATCCACATTATACTGCATCTGCCATGCATTTGTCCACTCACCTAACCTGTTCAAGTCACTCTGCAGCCTATTAGCATCCTCCTCACAGCTCACACCGCCAACCAGCTTAGTGTCATCTGCAAACTTGGGGATATTACACTCAATTCCTTCATCTAAATCATTGATGTATATTGTAAATAGCTGGGGTCCCAGCACTGAGCCCTGTGGCACCCCACCAGTCACTGCCTGCCATTCTGAAAAGGACCCGTTTATCCCGACTCTCTGCTTCTTGTCTGCCAACCAGTTCTCTATCCACGTCAACACATTACCCCCAATACCATGTGCTTTAATTGTGAACAACAATCTCCTGTGTGGGACCTTATCAAAAGCTTTTTGAAAGTCCAAATACACCACATCCACTGGTTCTCCCTTGTCCACTCTTAGTTACATCCTCAAAAAATTCTAGAAGATTTGTCAAGCATGATTTCCCTATCATAAATCCATGCTGACTTGGACCGATCCTGTCACTGCTTTCCAAATGCACTGCTATTTCATCTTTAATAATTGATTCCAACATTTCCCCACTACCGATGTCAGGCTAACCGGTCTATAATTACCCGTTTTCTCTCTCCCTCCTTTTTAAAAAAGTGGGGTTACATCAGCTACCCTCCAGTCCATAGGAACTGATCCAGAGCCGATAGATCACCAATGCATCCACTATTTCTAGGGCCACTTCCTTAAGTACTCTGGGATTCAGACTATCAGGCCCTGGGGATTTATCGACCTTCAATCCCATTAATTTCCCTAACACAATTTCCTGACTAATAAGGATGTCCTTCAGTTCCTCTTTCTCTCAAGATCCTCGGTCTGCTAGTATTTCCGTAAGGTTATTTGTGTATTCCTTCGTGAAGACAGAATCAAAGTATTTGTTCAATTGGTCTGCCATTTCTTTGTTCCCCATTATAAATTCATCTGATTCTGACTGCAAGGAACCTACGCTTGTCTTCACTAATCTCTTTCTCTTCACATATTTACAGTCAGTTTTTATGTTCCCAGCAAGCTTCCTCTCATACTCTATTTTCCCCCTCCTAATTAAATACTTTGTCCTCCTCTGCTGGATTCTAAATTTCTCCCAGTCCTCAGGTTTGCTGCTTTTTCTGGCCAATTTATATGCCTCTTCCTTGGATTTAACACTATCCCTAATTTCCCTTTTTAGCCATGGTTGATCCACCTTCACCGTTTTATTTTTACTCCAGACAGGGATGTACAATTGTTGAAGTTCATCCATGTGATATTTAAATGTCTGCCATTGCCTATCCACCATCAACCCTTTAAGTATCATTCGCCAGTCTATTCTAGCCAATTCACGTCTCATACCATCGAAGTTCCTTTCCTTAAGTTCAGGACCCTAGTGTCTGAATTAACTGTGTCGCTCTCCATCTTAATAAAGAATTCTACTATATTATGGTCACTCTTCCCCAAGGGGCCTCGCACAACATTGCTAATTAGATTGCTAATTAGTCCTTTCTCATTTCACATCACCCAGTCTAGGATGGCCAGCCCTCTAGTTGGTTCCTCGACATATTGGTCTAGAAAACCATCCCTAATACACTCCAGGAAATCCTCCTCCACTGTATTGCTACCAGTTTGGTTAGCCCAATCTATATGTAGATTAAAATCGTCCATGATAACTGCTGTACCTTTATTGCACGCATCCCTAATTTCTTGTTTGATGCTGTCCCCAACCTCACTACTACTGTTTGGTGGTCTGTACACAACTCCCACTATCGTTTTCTGCCCTTTGGTATTCCGCAGCTCTATCCATACAGATTCCACATCATCCAAGCCAATGTCTTTCCTTACTATTGCGAGTACCACTCGCAATACACTGTCATGGTCACAACACAAACAGTGGCTGGCTCAGCTGCTTGCACCTACATCCTCCTACCCCCTTGTAATGAAACCAAGGTTCACAGCCAGCTAGTGACAGACACAGTGGATTCATTAACTGATCCAGTGGGTCGAAGGGCTAAGTGGATTCAAATGCACTGGGGAACTATAAGCATGTCTGGAATTTTTAAAGAATGAAACACTCATTGATTACACAGATTAATTTGCAGATTAGTTGGAACATTATTTACATTGTTCACGATATATAACCTAACTAAACACTACTATGTTTCTATTACGGCTAAAGGGATCAAGGGGTACGGAGAGAAAGCAGGAAAGGGGTACTGAAGGAATGATCAGCCATGATCTTATTGAATGGTGGTGCAGGCTCGAAGGGTCGAATGGCCTACTCCTGCACCTATTTTCTATGTTTCTATGTTACTACTGGTATTTCTTCTGCTGCATTTCTACTGCAGCGATAAAACTAGGAAAGCTAACAGTACTTTAGTCTCAACCCCAGGACCTGCAGTATGAGTTTGAGCCAGACTGTACCCAGTTTACACTGCCTGGCCACAACCCAATTCTCCTATCTAGGACAGTGCGCTGCATGTGTAGTTACAGAGGTGCATTTTAGTGACAAGTCCAGTGAAGTTTCATCACACTTTTGATATCTTTCTACACAGTGGGGATAATTGAGAGCACGGTTTGCTTTCTAGTTTGTTCGCGAATAGATTTAGGTGCAATAGGTTTAAAATTGCCATAAAGCTTTGAGCGATTTGGTGCAAGAAAGGTTTTCTGCTTTTAAACAAAGTGCCATGCATACAGAGCTGCTTTTCCATCAATTAAAATGGTAATGTTTAGAGCAAGCAGGTGGGAGAAACTGCAATGTCTAAAAACGTGAATTAATTCCAGCTGGGTTTATAAACATAGAAACATAGAAACATAGAAAATAGGTGCAGGAATAGGCCATTCGGCCCTTCTAGCCTGCACCGCCATTCAATGAGTTCATGGCTGAACATTCAACTTCAGTACCCCATTCCTGCTTTCTCGCCATACCCCTTGATCCCCCTAGTAGTAAGGACCTCATCTAACTCCTTTTTGAATATATTTAGTGAATTGGCCTCAACAACTTTCTGTGGTAGAGAATTCCACAGGTTCACCACTCTCTGGGTGAAGAAGTTCCTCCGCATCTCGGTCCTAAATGGCTTACCCCTTATCCTTAAATGCCTAGTACATCTAAAGGACCTCTCCCCAGGTCACTTCATAATACCATTTGGGTACTGCACTGGAGTTACATCTATGTAGTGTCAAACCAAAGCAGTAACACTATCTCCTCTGGGGACTCTCACACTGATTTTCTTTGAAGTCAGGTTTAGGCTCAATTCTGGACTTGTACTGCAAGATTAGTAGAAAATACTTTGCAATGTGTTCAAGTAGCTTCTGAAGTCAGAACTGTCAATCGTCCATGATTAACAACACAATTATATGAATTATTGCACAAAATGCTAATGAGAAAATATATATCATCTTGGGCCTCAACTTTTCATCATATATATTAATGACTTAGATGGAGTTGTAAATCCAAGTTTGCAGATGACACTAATTAAGGAGGCACAATAAGTTGTGTGGATGGGAACAGGAGGTTGCAAAGCAACATAGACAGACTAACCATGGCAAATGGATTCAATCTGGGGAAGTGTGGACCTGAGGAAGACAAATCAGAATATTTTTTTAATGATGAGTGTCTAGGAACTGCGGAAGTGCAAAAGAATTTAAGGATGCGTGTACACAAATCATTAAATGTGTTCTGTATGTAAACTTTACTAGTGTATAAGACTTGTCACCAGAGGGTGCACCTGTTGGAGACCTAAAGGTCACCTGCACACACCGGGCAAGCAGGTGTAAAAGGCAGTCTGCCAAGCTGCTTCCGCACCCTGGAGTTACATTAAAGAGACCAAGGTCACAACAGTTTGAGCTTACAGTATACATTCTTGTGGAGTTATTCTGAACATAATAAAATGCTAGTGCACAGGAGTGCGGAAAAAAACAGAGCCAGATTCCCATTTTAATTTCCATCTAACAATTTCCCTGGAAAATGCATGTGTGGCTTGGCTGTGATGCCTTACATAATCCAACAAGCTGACAATACTCACTGGATTCACACTAGGAAAGTGGTCACTTGGGTGCTTGTGGAATTGGACCCCAGCAAGAGTCAATGTCCTGAGGAGAGGGGAGAATATTGGGTGGGTGATGTGGAGGAAGGGGAATCGAAAACCACCACATATATGTATTATATATGTAAACTTGTATTTACTCTGTACAGCCACCAGAGAGCTCATCCCCTGGAGTCCTAAGGGATCCCATAATCCCTTGGGAGCACAGGTATTTAAGGAGACCTCAAAGGTTGGAGAGGCTCTCTGGAGACCTGCAATAAAAGACTAAGGCCACACTTTACTTTGAGCTCACAGTGTTCAGTCTGACTCTTTCTCCATACATAACAATATGGATATCTAATAGATGTGCATAGGTGATGCAAATTTGATCGCTCTACCCCAGCATAAGCCAGAAGTTGAAAACTGAGAGCAAGGCCAGCTGCATTGCTGACAAAGGATCCAGCTTTATTTTTTCTAGTATCTGAAATTCTACTACAGGCACAAAATATTACATATTTTCCATACACAGGTAATGTCAGCTTGAAGCAGCATGCACTGTAAATTAGAACCCTTTCCGATGCAGCACAGATTGGACCACAAACTTTGACGAACCTAACTCAAGAGTTAGAAATCATTCTCAGACAGAGCATGGCCACTTGGGTACACTTCAAGTTAATCGTAAACTTGTTTCCTTTAGCAATCGTAAAGGTCAACACTAATCAGATGAGTTACAAGTGGTATTCATCTTTAATTATAGATATGACTAATATGAAATGATAACAGTTTTAAATTAGAAGCGCTCTGTTATTTGCGAGTCCAGGGCAGCTGTATTTCTAACATTAAATCAAACCCACACACTCACCTTTTGTGTAATTCTAATCTTTGCCCAATGTTCAACATATTTAAACACAATTATACGAAAATTAGAACAATGTCTTCATTCCACCCCACCCCCTCTATTCCCTCAGGCAAAGTAAAATTGAACCCATAGATGTTATTTAGTACTTACCGTGTATTCAGCATTTTGTCAAAGACAGTAAAACTTTGAGGCATTCTATAGCACACTGAAGGGGGTCAAGAACCACATGGCGGATATTAACCCTGCCCAAATGGCAGGAACATGGTTGGCGGTTTGTTACAATGTGGTCAGGCGGTTAATGCTGTATTCCTGATGTGTTCGTGCACGCCACCATTTTAACTGCCAGGTTTCTGGCAGTGTTGGGCTGCCTGCCACAGGCAGGCGAGGGTCTCATGAATAGTTAAATATCGGGATCCCATGCTGTCATTTGGAGCCCAACGCGATCTTAACTGCCGATCACGACAGTGACACTTAGTGATGGAACTGCCAATGAAACCGGGTGGCAGACAAGATCATGACCAGAATAGGTCAAGGAAATTTAATGGCCCGGAATTTGCAGTGGGTAATGACGGCAAACAACACCTCTCTGAAATTGACTGCAATTTCAGGATTTACCGCATGCGCAGCTAAGCGTGGACATCCTCAAGTTGCGGTCAGTCATTCACTGTTCTGACACTGGCGCTGTGCCCACCCCCCCCAACATCCCCTCTCCCCCGTAACAGGTAATCAGTGAAATCAGTGAAACTGACAAAATCTTGGGCTCTTCCATGGTAATACTGCTGTTAAATATCCCATTAAATGTTCAGCCTTGTTGGAATAGGTGTAACAGGGGTTTTAACAACATATTGATTGGTCAAGGTTCTGACCCCGAAAATCTATTTTTATATTTGTGGAGTGTTAATTTCTCCATTATGATAAAAAATTACAATTTTTAAAAAACTTCAGGTTTTCCTTTATCCGCCTGCGAGAGTCTCAATCTTTATTTCGCTCTCAAACATTTTTAAAATGCACAGACAAAAGAGACTTCTCATTTCCTGGTTTCCTGACTGTGAGATTTCTGCTATGTGATTAGCTGCTTAGACAGCTTGTTGACGTCACTGCAGCACCGCACTAGGAATTCCCATGACAGAGTACTAAAATCAACTGAACGTCGATAAAGGCAAACTTTGCACCATAAAGTTCGCGAGAACTCTGCAGTCACTTTCTTCAGGATCAGTGGTGAGCGCCTTTGCTTTGCCGCTGACTGCAAATTATGGCTCAATTTTTTTTCTGAAGTTTACGTGTGGGCCAGAAGGAATAGGAATGCTCCTCCAGGTCCCACAAGGAAACCTTGGGCCTTCCCTGCTCCTCTCCCGTCTAGAATCGCCTCTGCTCACCACTTATGTTATCGCCATAAATCAAAAAGTTATTTTAGGCCCATGCACGTACTAATTTTACAAATGTTAATACACAGGACCTCTTAGGAACAGGAAAAGGCAATTACGTCAAAAAGCTCACACTTTTTGACAAATCAACTCTCTCTACTATCTTTCATCATATTCCTTAACACCTTCCTTCTCCTGAAATGAAATTCTGCACTATAACTGCAGCATTTCAACTGTCTTTCTTGTCGGGCTTCTGAACACTCACTGCGATTTGTGGCCTCTGAGCCAAATTCAAAATTTGCTGACTTGTTTGATCCACTCAGGTTATTTCTGTCTACTCTTGTTGATTTCTCGTCATATGGCATCATTTTTATTTTTTTGAACTTCACTTTGACCAATAACAGTTACTTATAGTGGGCAGTTTTTGTACTGATTCCTGCAGATCTAAGTCTGCAACACATTTTTATTTGTACCGGCAAGTACAGACCGCCACCTGTTCCCACTCGACCCCTCCACTGCCAAAATCACTTTGATCTCAGAACATATTTGATTATTTCATAGAAACATAGGAACAACAATAGGCCATTTAGCCTCTCGAGCTTGCTTCGCCAATCAATGAGATCATGGCTGATCTGCGACCTAACTCAATACCCGGTTTTGGCTCATATCCCTTACTACCCTTGGTTAACAGAAAGCTATCAATCTCCGATTTAAAATTAATTGATCCAGCATCAATTGTCGTTTGTGGAAGAGAGTTCCAAACATCTACCACCCTTTGTGTGTAGAAGTGTTTCCTAATTTCACTCCTGAGAGGTCTGGCTCTAATTTTTAGACTATGCTCCCTAGTTCCAAAGTCCCCAACCAGTCGAAATAGTTTCTCTCTATCTAGCCTATCGGTTCCCCTTAAAATCCTGAAAGCTTCGATCAGATCACCCCTTAACCATCCAAATTCGAGGGAATACAACCCTAATTTGTGTAATCTCTCCTTGTAACGTAACCTTTGAAGTCCAGGTACCATTCTAGTAAATTTACACTGCACTTCCTCCAAGGCCAATATATTCTTCCTAAGGTGTGGTGCCCAACACTGCTCACGGTACTCTAAGTGTAGTCTAACCAGGGTTTTGTAAAACTGCAGCATAACTTCTACCCCCTTCTACTTCCGTAACATCACCCGTCTCCATCCTTGCCTCAGCTCAACCGCTGTTGAAGCCCTCATCCATGCCTTTGTTACCTCTAGACTTGACTATTCCAACGCACTCTTGGCTGGCCTCCCACATTTTACCCTGCGTAAACTAGAGGTGATCCAAAATTCGGCTACCCATGTCCTAACTCGCACTAAGTCCCACTCACCAATCACCCCTGTTCCCACTGACCTACACTGGCTTCAAGATGCTCCTTAATACATACCTCTTTGACCAAGCTTTTGGTCACCTGTGCTAATTTCTACTTATGCGGCTTGGTATCAAATTTTTATTGCATAATACTCCTGTGAAGTGCCTTGGGACGTTCCACTACATTCATCAATCATCATAGGCAGTCCCTCGAAATCAAGGAAGACTTGCTTCCATTCAAAGTGAGTTCTCAGGTGACTGTACAGTCCAATACAGGAATTACAGTCTCTGTCACAGGTGGGACAGTCAGTCATTGAAGAAAAGGGTGGGTGGGGTGTCTGGTTTGCCGCACGCTCCTTCCGCTGTCTACGCTTGGTTTCTGCATGCTCTCGGCGATGAGACTAGAGGTGCTCAGTGCCCTCCCGGATGCTTTTCCTCCACTTAGGAATCCCTGGCCCAAGACCGCCCTAGGTGCCGGTGGGGATGTTGCACTTTATCAAGGAGGCTTAGAGGGTGTCCTTGAAACGTTTCCTCTGCCTACCTGGGGCTCGCTTGCCATGTAGGAGTTCCGAGTCACGACGTTAAAGGTGCTATATAAATACAAGTTGTTGTTGTATTCTAGTCCTCCAGATATAAAGGCCAGCATCCCCATAAGCCTTTTTGAATATTTTCTGTAGCTGTTCATGACATTTTAATGATCGAGTACCTGGACCCACAAGAACAGGTCAGAGACTGGGTATTCTGCGATGAGTGTCTCATGTCCTAACTCCCCAAAGCCTTTTCCCCATCTCCAAGGCACAAGTCAGGAGTGTGATGGAATACTCTCCACTTGCCTGGATGAGTGCGGCTCCATCAACACTCAAGAAGCTCAACACCATCCAGGACAAAGCTGCTGCTTGATTGACACCCCATCCACCACCTTAAACATTCACTCCCTCCATCCCTGACGTACCGTGGCTGCAGTGTGTACCATCTACAAGATGCACTGCAGCAACTCACGAAGGCTTCTTCGGCAGCACCTCCCAAACCCACGAGCTCTACCACCTAGAAGGACAAGGGCAGCAGACACATGGGAACACCACCACCTCTACGTTCCCCTCCAAGTCACTCATCATCCTGACTTGGCAATATATCGCCATTCCTTCATTGTCACTGGGTCAATATCCTGGAACTCGCTCCCTAACAGCACTATGGGAGAACCTTCACAAGGACTGCAGCGGTTCAAGAAGGCAGCTCATCACCATCTTTTCAAGGGCAATTAGGGGTGGGCAATAAATGCTGGACTTGCCAGCGACACCCACATCTCAGCTACGCATAAAGAAAAACCTCCACTGTGCTCAGCCTTTCACCATTTAGAAAGTACCCTGTTCTTTCCTTTTTAAGCATAGGGTTAAGCTGATTAGGGAAGTGAACACGTGGCTAAAGGAGTGGTGTGGGAAAGAGGCACTGACTCTCCTTACCTTTGGTGTGTAGAAAATCCAAGGCAGATGCAATGTCTTTCACAACAATACTCGCTTCTCTCTCATTAAAGTGCTTTCTTCTCTGAATGTGGGTCAGGATGGATCCTAGAAAGCAGAGTTTGTTTTTAAATGCTAATATTACATGAATGGGATTTTTCAAACGGCAAAACAGGGTGCAGCTAGGATTGTTAATTTTGTGTGCAGTTCTAACCCAAGCATCAGAGGAAAACCGGATCACAGCGTAATGAAATGTTGGTTTGCGCCTGCATTCCTCACAAGTCAAACTACTGATCACAACCATACTCTCATAGGATGCTGCAAGTGCTTCTATTCAGGAAATATCCTAAACCATTGAGTGCCTTCAAACAGTCAACTATAGGATTGCAAGGTCAGAAGCTTTGAAATAGCTCTCCAGTCTGCCTTCTTCACTGGAGATGGCACAGGGAAACTTAAAAACAAATATCAGCCAATATAGCCAAGTAAATATGTCAGAAACGCTACATTGGTACCTTTTGTTCAAAATACTGCATTTTATAAATTAAATAAAATAACCTGAGCAAAGTTTTGACATTTAGAAAAAGACATCAAGTTTTTACTGACAAATCCTTAAGTAGGGTTTTCCTTCTTGCTAGCTGTTTCCAGTGATGTCACTAATGGGAATATCCCATCATCTGCATCCCAGAGCAACTCATAAGAACGTAAGAAATAGGAGCAGGAGTAGGACACTTGGCCCCTCGAGCCTGCTCCGCCATTTAATACGATCATGGCTGATCCGATCATGGACTCAGCTCCACTTCCCTGCCCGCTCCCCATAATCCTTTATTCCCTTATCGCTCAAAAATCTGTCTATCTCCGCCTTAAATATATTCAGTGACCCAACCTCCACAGCTCTCTGGGGCAGAGAATTCTATAGATTTACAAGCCTTTGAGAGAAGAAATTCCTCCTCATTTCAGTTTCCACAGGAAACAGAGTAAGAGGGAGGCAGTGAATAGAAAGGCAAGACTTCAAAATGGTTGGAGCTATGCTGAATCCAGGGGAATCCATCAAACCATCTATTTCTTAAACCAGTAATTTCCAACATGTATCTTTGTTTTCAGTTACATTGCTGACCAGGGAATTAAACGGTTCCATGATAAAAGATTTCCTATTTTTAATCAGTAGTTTACAGAAATCTTGATCTTGAAATAATCCTAATTAAGGTTTATCCTTGGCAAAGTAGCCAGGGACTTGAGCAGGATTTGGTTGCTTTTGTTAAGACAATCGGAAACTTTAACTATTTAAAATGCTTAGCCTTAGATTATCATTCTGGACTACACTTTGTCTCACCCAATTACATGATCTGTCCAGTGTAACTCGCCTCAGCAGTATGACAACCTTTAACTGGAAGGAACACAGGTTATATGAGCCATGGCTTTGCTGCTGACAGGTGTTGGGAATTGACAGATGTCAGAAATTGTATGCAACATTATAAACCTGCTGACAAGGGAGAAAAAAACCAATGGGATTGGGTTTATATGATACAGTTTTCAATACAAGAAAATTATGCCGATGGTCCATTGTTACTAAACCATTAAAAAAAAAGGAGAAAATGCAGTACAGTACTAAAATCGGATTTTGATGCAGGAAGAGGATAAAACGTAACCTTTTCCAGCCACATTAATTAATTTTGAAATTTATTTACAACAGGATTAGTCTCAAGTAATATTAGAATCAGAAAAAACATTTGTGGAGGTGGTACCCATCAACTGTTGATAGTTGTATCAATTGTTCTTTAGAACACTGACTCAATTAGTGGGCACTGCATCAAATCCTGTATTTACATTCTGCCTGTGGAACAGGTAATCTGTATCCATTGTCTAATGATAACCCCCTTTAGTCTGCGACATTAGCATATAGATGAAGTTTTTCAAGCATATATTCTAATTCCACAATGGCTGCATGACGTGTGCAGAGACAGATTTGTAACTGCCACTGGAGACTGTAACAAATTACAAAAACTATAGCTCAGATAAAGGACTAATGAATGTGTCATGTACAGCATAACGAAGCACTCTCCAGAAAGCACTACTCTACTTGAACAATTTGCATGATGTCATAAACCATGATAGTGAAGCTGAGCAGTTAATCATCTAGAACGTGAAATTACACAGAAATCATTTGCTGAGTTCATTAGTTCCCACATGTGTGGTCTTAATTTTATGTGGATAAGTTATTGCATTTGGTTAACTTTTGAACTGGAAATCTGTCTGTGCATTCTACATTCTCTATCACTATTGAGCAAGAACATTCATGTTATTACCAAACTTTCTCTTCAGCAACTGAAATGTTCAATGAAGTCAAAGAGAGAAATCTAGGAGAGCAGATTTACACAGCTTTCTAATGGCAGTATTGCATGTAGATAACGACAAATTGGTTTTGAGGTTTTACAAAGTATTAAAGTATTTATAGCACAGAAACAGGCCATTTGGCCCAATAGGTCCATGCCGGTGATAATACTCCACACAAGTCTCATCCCCTCTTCACCCACCCCCACCAACATTTCTTTCTATTCATCTCCTTCATGTGCTTATCTAGCTTCCCCTTAATTGCAGCTATACTATTCGCCTCAACTACTCCTTGTGGTAGTGAGTTCCACATTCTAACCACTCTCTGGGTAAAGCAGCTTATCCTGAACTCCCTATTGGATCTATTGCTGCACTGGTCTGGTCCCATTCTTATCTATCCAGTTGTAGTCACAGAATCATCTACAATGGTTTCTCTTCCCGCTCCATTATATCTGGTGCCCCCAAGGATCTATCCTAGATAGATAGGTATAACCTCTCAGTTTTTATATCATTCTAATAAATCTTTTTTGCACCTTCTCCAGTGCCTAAATCCTTTTTATAAAATAGAGGCCAGAACTGTTCATAGTACTCCAAGTGTGGTCCAAGTTTTATATAGAGACAGTGAATATGAAAGCAAGATGATATCTATTTTGTAGCTGCTGCAAATGGTTAGGCTGCAATTAAAACAGAAAATGCTGGAAATACTCAGCAGGTCAGGCAGCATATGTGAAAAGAGAAACAGAGTTAATGTTTCAGGTCGATGACCCTTCGTCAGTACCATGACCTTCCAGTAACTTGCTCAAACCTGCATAACCAGCCTCAGCGAGCTATTTAGCTACAAGAGCCGTGACTAGTCAAGGGCAATCCCGTCCGCACCACATGTTCACACGCACACAGTTTCAAGAAGTGTCAGTGGATAACATCCAGAAGCAGGAATTCAGATTGATTTATTTCCCTTGCTCTTTAAGCCAGCGACACCAAGGTCAATTTTAGCACCCCACTACCACACTTCTGCCGAAATCTGTAAACTCACCAGAAAAGGGATCGATTTCCCTGGGACTTTATTTTGGCTCCATTCTTATTGAGATGACATCTAGTTTATTCTGAAAATGCTGTACGCTTGTGAAATGTAATTTTAAAAGAAAAGAAGCGAGGTGTGCAACAAAAAATGCAGGTTAACGCCGTTTGGCAGCCATTTGTTCAGAGCTAAAAGAGCAAGTTGCCTTCAGCAATTTCTTCATGTTTAAAACACTGACCCTGATTGAGGTAACACTGCCCATTGTTCTTTGCCCTAGTTAGTCCTTTTTAAGAGGAAGCACAGCATTGTGACTTTTTTTGCCTTTAATACAACTCAACTGATTCAAATGTAGGCTATTTCATTTCACTTCCATGCACTGTGCTACATGTGTGCAGGTATTCTCATTGGGTGAAGTACTGAATAACTACAGTGCCTTTGTTGACTATATATACGACAAATCAAGCATCCTACCCACCCGTCCCTCCAACCACCATCTGCCCACCTGTGACAGAGACTGTGGATCCCACATTGGTCTCATCAGTCACCTTAGTGTGGAAGTAAGTCATCCTCGACTCCGGGGGACTGCTCAAGAAGAAGTTAACTACACCTCATGAAGATGTGTCAAAATAGGAAGGTTATCCTGATGGGGACTTTAACCAACCTAATAAAATGTGGAACCTAATAAAATGTGGAATCTGAACAAGAAAATGTAGTGCACGACTGTTTTCTGACCTAGTGCATTAGGGATGTCACTGGAGGCAACATAGCTTTTAATCTGGTAACATATTAGGGATGCCAGAAGAAGTACCTCATATCTCAACTCAGATCGCATATTAGGAACATGAGGGCAAAAACCACAATATAATTAAAGTTGACATGATGTAGGTCTAAGTTAACATCACAAACCAATTACGAGCTACACAACTTTAAAGTGTCCAACTTCAAGGGAATGAGGGCTTAAACAAATTCACTAGTGAGAGGCATGAAGGAATAGTACTTCTGAAAACCATAGCTGATGAAAATAGAAATACCTTAAAGGACATAACACCGAGCAGCACGGTAAAAATGTAACCTAGTATTAGTAATCGTACACTAAAACACCCAAACAGGAACAAAACATGAAGTAAAGAAAGAAATTAACATTTTATAAACCCTGCAGTGAGGACGTTGAGGGAAACAACTGGAAGTTGAATATTGAAGCTGTATAGTATGTTTGTCACACTACAGCTTGAAAACACAATTCAGTCAGGTCATTGAAGCACAAGGAAGAAATGTAAACTCTGGAGGTGATGCAGAGAAAGCGCACAAAAAGTTAATTCCTCACGGGAGAGGGCTGAGTTATAAGGAAAAGTTAGAAAAACACAGGGCCCGAAATTCACCATCCCCGAAGGGACGGCTACCGTGCAGTTTGGGCGCTCAATCAAAAAAAAATCGATGGGCCGCCGCAGTCAGGTACTTTTCCCTCCCCGAGCCATATTCAGCTCGGGGAGGATTTCAGCGGTGTTCACTTCCGCCGGAAGGTTTCCAGCGTTGAGGTCTGCAGTGTGCGGGCTGCTGGAAAGGGACTACCACAGCGAAATTCACCGAGGAAAAGGTCGGACTTTTCCCGGCAGTGCCCCTGCTTGGTTTTCGATGCGGTGCTCGAACGCGACACCACTGGAGCCCTTTGGTAGGTAAAAAGTTTTATTACTTATTATTGTTTTTATTTCATTTTCCAGCATGCATCTGCAGTATTTATCTTTTGATATAGCTTTATTAATTATTAATGTTTTTATTTCATTTTCCAGCATGTGCAGTATTTATCTTTTCATATCATTTTATTAATTGTTTTGGCTCCATTAAACCAGCTGAATGCTGCTCAGAGGATTGCACATACCCCTGTACTTTTGTACAACTTTCAGGTCTGACTTTTTAGCGGAGTGTTTGGGCTGCAGAGATCTGCTTGGCAGGGTTCACCCTGTGGATGGGAGGAGTGTTGGGAGGATACACCTGGTCAGAAGCAGGGCGGCACGCAGGAGACGGCGTCGCCATCAGCGGGCAAGGGAGGCAGCAGCCATGATTCGTTCATTCTACACTAGAACAGTAGGCCCACAGTCTTCACCGGCCCGAATCAGGGTTGCGGTTGGCTGCTTGGGGACAAGGGATATCCCCTGTCCACTTGGCTGTTCACTCCTCTGCGGAACCCCAGGACACTGCCAGAGCATGTATACAATGACGCTCATTGTGCCACCAGGTTCATCATCGAGCAGTGCATAGGCATCAGTTGGTGAGAGGGGAGCGACCTATCAAAAGCCCAGCGGGAGATCGAGAGCCAGCGGCAGTTGGTGAGAGGGGAGCGACCTATCAAAAGCCCAGCGGGAGATCGAGAGCCAGCGGCAGTTGATGAGAGGGGAGCGACCTATCAAAAGCCCAGGGGGAGATCGAGAGCCAGCGGCAGTTGGTGAGAGGGGAGTGACCTATCAAAGGCCCAGAGGGAGATCGAGAGCCAGCGGCAGTTGGTGAGAGGGGAGCGGCCTATCAAAAGCCCAGCGGGAGATCGAGAGCCAGCGGCAGTTGGTGAGAGGGGAGCGACCTATAAAAGGCCCAGCGGGAGATCGAGAGCCAGCGGCAGTTGGAGAGGGGAGTGACCTATCAAAAGCCCAGCGGGAGATCGAGAGCCAGCGGCAGTTGGAGAGGGGAGTGACCTATAAAAGGCCCAGCGGGAGATCGAGAGCCAGCGGCAGTTGGTGAGAGGGGAGTGACCTATCAAAGGCGTACCGGTGCAGCTACAGCGGGAGAGAAAGCAAAATAGAAGTAGAAGGGAATCAAAAAGTGATGTCACAGCCAATGGGGTAAGTGATTGGCTGGTGATTGGTGAGTAGCTTTTCTTTTTATTTTTTATATCAGTAAGTGAACTTTAGCATTGTTACTACCAATTTAAGTGTATCTAAGGGTTAAGACATGGCAGGAGAGCTCGGTCACGTGATATGCTCCTCCTGTACCATGTGGGAACTCGGGGACACTTCCGGTGTCCCTGGGCGCTACGTGTGTGGGAAGTGTATCCGCCTCGAGCTCTTGATGGTCCGCGTTGCGGAATTGGAGCTGAGGGTGGATTCACTCTGGAGCATCCACGATACTGAGAATGACGTGAGTATCACGTGTAGTGAGTTGGTCTTACCGCAGGAGAAGGGTCCACAGACAGATAGGGAATGGAAGACCAGCAGGAAGAGTAGTGCAAGAAAGATAGTGCAGGGGTCCCCTGTGGTCATCCCCCTGCAAAACAGATACACTGCTTTGAGTACTGTTGGGGGGGGATGACTCATCAGGGGAGGGCAGCAGCAGCCAAGTTCATGGCACTGTGGCTGGCTCTGCTGCACAGAAGGGCAGGAAAAAGATTGGGAGCGCGATAGTGATAGGGGATTCGATGGTGAGGGGAATAGATAGGCGTTTCTGCGGCCGCAACCGAGACTCCAGGATGGTATGTTGCCTCCCTGGTGCAAGGGTCAAGGATGTCTCGGAGTGGGTGCAAGACATTCTCAAATGGGAGGGAGAACAGCCAGTTGTCGTGGTGCACATTGGTACCGACGACATAGGTAAAAAAAGGGATGAGGTCCTACGAAAAGAATTTAAGGAGCTAGGAGCTAAATTAAAAAGTAGGACCTCAAAAGTAGTAATCTCGGGATTGCTACCAGTGCCACGTGCTAGTCAGAGTAGGAATCGCAGGATAGCGCAGATGAATACGTGGCTTGAGCAGTGGTGCAGCAGGGAGGGATTCAAATTCCTGGGGCATTGGAACCGGTTCTGGGGGAGGTGGGACCAGTACAAACCGGACGGTCTGCACCTGGGCAGGACCGGAACCAATGTCCTAGGGGGAGTGTTTGCTAGTGCTGTTGGGGAGGAGTTAAACTAATATTGCAGGGGGATGGGAACCTATGCAGGGAGACAGAGGGAGACAAAAATGAGGCAAAAGCTAAAGACAGAAAGGAGATGAGGAAAAGTGGAGGGCAGAGAAACCCAAGGCAAAGAACAAAAAGGGCCACTGTACAGCAAAATTCTAAAAGGACAAAGGGTGTTAAAAAAGCAAGCCTCAAGGCTTTGTGTCTTAATGCAAGGAGTATCCGCAATAAGGTGGATGAATTAACTGTGCAAATAGGTGTTAACAAATATGATGTGATTGGGATTACGGAGACGTGGCTCCAGGATGATCAGGGCTGGGAACTCAACATCCAGGGGTATTCAACATTCAGGAAGGATAGAATAAAAGGAAAAGGAGGTGGGGTAGCATTGTTGGTTAAAGAGGAGATTAATGCAATAGTTAGGAAAGACATTAGCTTGGATGATGTGGAATCTATATGGGTAGAGCTGCAGAACACTAAAGGGCAAAAAACGTTAGTGGGAGTTGTGTACAGACCTCCAAACAGTAGTAGTGATGTTGGGGAGGGCATCAAACAGGAAATTAGGAATGCATGCAATAAAGGTGCAGCAGTTATAATGGGTGACTTTAATATGCACATAGATTGGGCTAGCCAAACTGGAAGCAATACGGTGGAGGAGGATTTCCTGGAGTGCATAAGGGATGGTTTTCTAGACCAATATGTCGAGGAACCAACTAGGGGGGAGGCCATCTTAGGCTGGGTGTTGTGTAATGAGAGAGGATTAATTAACAATCTCATTGTGCGAGGCCCTTGGGGAAGAGTGACCATAATATGGTGGAATTCTGCATTAGGATGGAGAATGAAACAGTTAATTCAGAGACCATGGTCCAGAACTTAAAGAAGGGTAACTTTGAAGGTATGAGGCATGAATTGGCTAAGATAGATTGGCGAATGATACTTAAGGGGTTGACTGTGGATGGGCAATGGCAGACATTTAGAGACCGCATGGATGAATTACAACAATTGTACATTCCTGTCTGGCGTAAAAATAAAAAAGGGAAGGTGGCTCAACCGTGGCTATCTAGGGAAATCAGGGATAGTATTAAAGCCAAGGAAGTGGCATACAAATTGGCCAGAAATAGCAGCGAACCTGGGGACTGGGAGAAATTTAGAACTCAGCAGAGGAGGACAAAGGGTTTGATTAGGGCAGGGAAAATGGAGTACGAGAAGAAGCTTGCAGGGAACATTCAGGCGGATTGCAAAAGTTTCTATAGGTATGTAAAGAGAAAAAGGTTAGTAAAGACAAACGTAGGTCCCCTGCAGTCAGAATCAGGGGAAGTCATAACGGGGAACAAAGAAATGGCAGACCAATTGAACAAGTACTTTGGTTCAGTATTCACTAAGGAGGACACAAACAACCTTCCGGATATAAAAGGGATCAGAGGGTCTAGTAAGGAGGAGGAACTGAGGGAAATCTTTATTAGTCGGGAAATTGTGTTGGGGAAATTGATGGGATTGAAGGCCGATAAATCCCCAGGGCCTGATGGACTGCATCCCAGAGTACTTCAGGAGGTGGCCTTGGAAATAGCGGATGCATTGACAGTCATTTTCCAACATTCCATTGACTCTGGATCAGTTCCTATCGAGTGGAGGGTACCAATGTAACCCCACTTTTTAAAAAAGGAGGGAGAGAGAAAGCAGGGAATTATAGACCGGTCAGCCTGACCTCAGTAGTGGGTAAAATGATGGAATCAATTATTAAGGATGTCATAGCAGCGCATTTGGAAAATGGTGACATGATAGGTCCAAGTCAACATGGATTTGTGAAAGGGAGATCATGCTTGACAAATCTTCTGGAATTTTTTGAGGATGTTTCCAGTAAAGTGGACAAAGGAGAACCAGTTGATGTGGTATATTTGGACTTTCAGAAGGCTTTCGACAAGGTCCCACACAGGAGATTAATGTGCAAAGTTAAAGCACATGGGATTGGGGGTAGTGTGCTGACGTGGATTGAGAACTGGTTGTCAGACAGGAAGCAAAGAGTAGGAGTAAATGGGTACTTTTCAGAATGGCAGGCAGCGACTAGTGGGGTACCGCAAGGTTCTGTGCTGGGGCCCCAGCTGTTTACATTGTACATTAATGATTTAGACGAGGGGATTAAATGTAGTATCTCCAAATTTGCGGATGACACAAAGTTGGGTGGCAGTGTGAGCTGCGAGGAGGATGCTATGAGGCTGCAGAGTGACTTGGATAGGTTAGGTGAGTGGGCAAATGCGTGGCAGATGAAGTATAATGTGGATAAAGGTGAGGTTATCCACTTTGGTCGTAAAAACAGAGAGACAGACTATTATCTAATGGTGACAGATTAGGAAGGGGGAAGGTGCAGCGAGACCTGGGTGTCATGGTACATCATCATTGAAGGTTGGCATGCAGGTACAGCAGGCGGTTAAGAAAGCAAATGGCCTTCATAGCGAGGGGATTTGAGTACAGGGGCAGGGAGGTGTTGCTACAGTTGTATAGGGCCTTGGTGAGGCCACACCTGGAGTATTGTGTACAGTTTTGGTCTCCTAACTTGAGGAAGGACGTTCTTGCTATTGAGGGAGTGCAGCGAAGATTCACCAGACTGATTCCCGGGATGGTGGGACTGACCTATCAAGAAAGACTGGATCAACTGGGCTTGTATTCACTGGAGTTCAGAAGAGTGAGAGGGGACCTCATAGAAACGTTTAAAATTCTTGACGGGTTTGGACAGGTTGGATGCAGGAAGAATGTTCCCAATGTTGGGGAAGTCCAGAACCAGGGGTCACAGTCTAAGGATAAGGGGGAAGCCATTTAGGACTGAGATGAGGAGAAACTTCTTCACCCAGAGAGTGGTGAACCTGTGGAATTCTCTACCACAGAAAGTAGTTGAGGCCAATTCACTAAATATATTCAAAAGGGAGTTAGATGAAGTCCTTACTACTCGGGGGATCAAGGGTTATGGCGAGAAAGCAGGAAGGGGGTACTGAAGTTTCATGTTCAGCCATGAACTCATTGAATGGCGGTGCAGGCTAGAAGGGCTGAATGGCCTGCTCCTGCACCTATTTTCTATGTTTCTATCCTTAAAGCAGGGGTTCCGGTCCTGCACCACTCTGGTGGCACCTTGCAGTACTCTCCTCTATGGGTCTCCATAATCGTTGTGGTCTGCTGCATGCTGCACAACCTGGCCATCATGAGAAGACAGCCGCTGGAGATCGAGCCAGCAGTACCACCTGAGGAGGAGGGGGAGGATCCCTGTCGCCCCAGAGCTAGGAGGCGTCGACCCATCGCTACCCTGGAAGGGCCAGGTGCAGACTGGCCAGCACCCTCCTGGGAGGGTGCGTCCTCACATATATGGAGGTGCCTGACACCTCCCCTGCAATCTCCCTCCATGCATTATGTACTGCCTGTCTGCCAGATCTCCCCATGTCAGAAAACAATATTCTTCTTCTGTCTTCCGCACCGTCCATCAGTGTCTCCAGCTCCATATCAGTGAACCTGTTGGTTCCCCTTGCACCTCTTACACCAGCCATCCTTCCAAACTCCTTCCTCCCTCAGGGCCTTGCTGCAAACCCAGGCCTTTAAAAAGGCCAGGGAGCAGCTGGCTCTTTAGAAACCCTTACCTGCATGCTAAATTTCTCAGTAGTGATAACGGTCAAATTAAGACAGCCACACCGCTGAAAAATCCACTTTGGAAGGGTTCATTAGTGTTGGAACTCATTAGTTCACTTTTGGAGCTGAATATGGGGTGGCCCAGACACAAAAATTTTCGGCGCAAAAAGGTGGGGGCAGCACCAGCTTTCCAGCGGTACTGAATTTCGGGCCCACAGACTTTACAGCCTTGAAAGAAGATAAATGATACCGGACTTCAAGAGGTTTATAAGACCAAGTGGAATAGAAAAAAGTTAATACGGACCATATTTCAAGCTAAACCATGCTGCAGGACAAGATACAAACTGGCTAAAAAAAAACTTTTGGACTGACTTTAGTCATTACTGCTCCAAACAAAGAGTGATAAATACTGGTATTGGCGTTTCAGATAAGCTAGTGCAGCCAAACTCTATGTAAACATTCAAGACATAGTTAGAGGCAGTGATGGGCAAGGGGTGGGAAGAGGCTAGAGACACCATACATTTTATGGAAGGATGTGCTACAGGACTAAACAGTCTCCTTCAGCCCTACTCAACATGTAGTCATATGCTCCTCTTTTCCATCTGCCGATACTCTAAGCACCATTCATTTACAAAAACACTACCTGCTGCTAAGTTTCCAAAGCCATTGAACCAAACATTAAACAAGGGTGGATGGACGGAAGAGAGGAAGGCTAGATGGAAGAGAGCAGGGGAGGGTGGACAGATGGCATTTATTTAGCTCCCCGTCTCTATAATAACATTGCAAAATTCTTCACATACAATGGGGTAGAAATTGCGGTCGGAGGCTTCCTGCGGGCGAATTTACCTGGTGGTCCGGGAGCTTCGTAAATTCGCCCTCCAGGCCACTCCTGGTGCCCATGGGTAAAGGCCTATGTATTTCAGGGGTGCATGCGATTCGCAAGCGGCCCTGGGATCATGTGGGCTTGCCCAACCAATAAAAGAAGGGAATCCCCATTCATACTTACGGGGTTCCCATTTGTACAGAACTCCCATAAGTATGAATAGGGATCACTTAAAAAAATACACAAACACATTGGGCATGTTTCAAAATTACATATTTAGGGTCAAGTTTCGATCAAGGCTAGAACGGCGCAGCCCCGCCTGATTTCCGCGCTCAAAACCGCGCTGAAAACTTACCTTGGTATTCTCCACTCTCTCAGGTCGATCCAGGCCCTCGGCGCGACACAGCACAAGCTGTGGGGGCGGAGCCAGGTCCCTGTGAGCAGTAGCTCCAGGCGCCCGAAACTGTGTGGGAGGGGCCCGAAGTACACTGGCCCTAGTCCTGGCCAAATGGGCTCACTGGGGCGGCGTGGATCAGACTGCACCTCCCTCGTCCAGCTCCTGCTCTGGCTCCGGCTTCCCCCCCATTCAGCTCACGCTCCCTCTGACTCTCTCACCTCCCTCCCCGCCCTGGCCACCACCCCTCCCAGCTCCCGCTCCGCTGCTTGCAGCTTCCAGCCCCCCCTACCCCCACCTCCCGCTCCACTGCCATCCGCGCTCACCCCCCCGTCCCCACCCCTCCCAGCTCCCGCTCCGCTGCTTGCAGCTTCCAGCCCCCCCTGCCCCCACCTCCCGCTCCACTGCCATCCGCGCTCACCCCCCCGCCCCCACCCCTCCCAGCTCCCGCTCCGCTCCGGCTCCCCCCGCGCCCCCCACCCCCTTCAGGTCCGGTCCGCTCCCTCTTCCTTCGGTGGGGCCCGCCGAACCGGGATCTTGCTGGGGGCGGACCCCGTCCGAAGTCTTCGGCCCGGCTTCTTCACGTCGACCGGGCCCGTTCAGCCTCCCCCCTCTCCTCTCCCCACCCCCCCCCCTCCCTCCCTCCCTCTCCTCTTCACCCCCCTCCCTCCCCGCTCCTCTTCCCCCCTCTCCCTCTCCCTCACCCCCCTCTCTCCCCCTCCTCCTTCCCCCCTCTCTCCCTCTCCTCTTCACCCCCTCCCTCCCTCTCCTCTTCACCCCCTCCCTCCCTCTCCTCTTCACCCCCTCCCTCCCTCCTCCTCTTCCCCCCTCCCCTCCCTCTCCTTTCCCCCTCCCTCTCCCTCTCCTCTTCTCTTCCCCCCTCCCTCTCCTCTTCCCCCCCTCCCTCCCTCCCCCTCCTCTTCCTCCCCTCCCTCCCTCCCCTCTTCCCCCCCTCCCTCTCCTCTTCCCCCCTCCCTCCCTCTCCTCTTCCCCCCCCTCTTCTCTTCCCCACTCCCTCTCCTCTTCCCCCACTCCCTCCCCTCTTCCCCCTCCCTCCCTCTCCTCTTCCCCCACTCCCTCCCTCTTCCCCCTCCCTCCCTCTACTCTTCCCCCCCCTCCCTCCCTCTCCCCCCCTCCTCCCGCTGTCAGAAACACAGACACTGACAGACAGAGAAAGACACTGACAGAGAGAGAGACACTGACACAGACAGACAGAGAGAGAGACACACACTGCCAGAGAGAGAGAGAGAGAGAGAGAGACACTGACTGAGACAGAGAGAGACACACTGGGGGGGGGGGGGGGGGGGGGGGTCGTCCCAGCACGCTGTTGGAGGGCTCCCGGTGCTGCAGTCGGTGAGTAGAAACTTAATTTTTTATTTATTGATTTTTACATTTTTTTTTATTTAAAAATTTTTTTGATTGATTTATTTGGTGATTTATTGATTTATTTATAATTTATTATTGATGATGGCTCTTTATTTTTAAAAGTGAAGTGTTTCATGTTTGTAAACTTCCCTTCCCTCCCCCCACCCCCCATTCCCTACGCCTGATTTTCTAAGTGTAGGCAAGGTTTTTCTGAGCGTACAAAAATATACACTTACTCCATTTTAAGTTAGTTTGGAGTAAGTTTTCACTGCCTAAACTTTCAAAACAGGCGTAAGTGACCGGACACGCCCCCTTTTGAAAAAAAAAATCTGTTCCAGAATGAAACTGTTCGAACTGACTAGAACTGGAGCAGACTAAATGCCGAGAATTGCAATTTCTAAGAAACTCCATTCTAAACCAATTGCTCAAAAAAATAAGAGCAACTCAGGCCGAAACTTGACCCATTAAAATTAATTAAAATGCCATTGAATTAAATATTTTAAACAAAAATGTAATTTTTTGAAAAAAATTTATGGGCTAAAAATTTGTTGTCGACTATTTTGAGGCGGTAACATTGCCTGGTTGGTAATTTTAGCGCCTGGTGATAATTAGCGCCGCGACCACAACCTTCAGCTTTAGCGCCCCAAGAGGGAAGTGGAGCACAAAATCAAGCAGCGCAAATCAAGTTCTGCCGCGCTAATTTGTCCTTAGATATACTGCCGCCTTCTGGTTCTTAAAGGGGAGGTCAATGATGCTTTGCAGCCTCAATCTCATCATTGCAACCTGTGCACTGGTCGGTGAAGGAGGAAGATGGCAGGGCAGAGGCTTCGCCAGAGAGCTCACCGATTCCGTGTGGGCGCCCTGGAGGCTCTGGTGGAGGGGCGACGGGTCTCTATGTTTCCTGAGTGGCAGGAGGCCACTGTCCAATGTTTTTAAACACCTTTGGAGGAGGTGGTGCAGCACGTGTCTGCTAGAGGCGTGGCGGGCACAAGTGCCACCCAATGCCGCAAGAAATTGAACAACCTCACTCGGGTGGTCAGGGTGAGTACATTCTTCAAAAACCTCTACATGCCACAATGTCAACCTGACTGTTTGCACACAGTGTACGAACCGTCACATTCCAGCACTCACCCACCAACTGTGCCCACTGAATGAAAGGGACACCCACATCTCACGTCTTGCATACATTAACAGCTATCCAACTATGGTAGGCACATCTGACAAACACACATCTGCACACTCTCTCAAATGCTTTCTTTGTTCTTGCAGCTTGCTCATAACAGGCGTGAGCAGGTCAGTTGGACCTCACGCCCCTTATTGACTTGGAGTGAGTGAGTGACCGCGATAATTCGAGCTCAAGTCGTGCAGCAGCACTGGGAGAGGCCGATCCCCCAAGGGATAATAACGGTATTTCAGCCCCTCCCCCTCTTCTCTCACGCCACTTCCCCCTCACACCACAAGCCTTTCCCACTTTCCATCTAAGTATACAGTCTCCATTCCTTGCTCCCTTCCTGCCCACCTCCCCTCAACTTAACCACATTCTTGTGCCTTTATTCTTTCTGATAACCACTAGTACAGGAGCCTGTGCCACAGCCTCCCACTGGCAGCAACGAGGGAGAGGAGGAGGGAGGAGATGAGACTGCATCACTGCCTGTATCTCCACAACAAGCTGGCTCAGACAGTGAGGCGACGACATCGCTGGAGGAGGCCATGTTGGTGGGTCTGATGACGGTGAAGTTCCGGGACCCAGCGGCATGCAGCAAGGCCAAGGGAAAAGAGAAACTCGGGGGTCATCCCCCCGGGTGAGTTTGCGCGCGAGTTCTGCTCAACAGGACTCAGATGAGGACCTCGATGTGGAGGCTTTGGGCAAACGGTCACTGGTGATGCACAGCGAGCTTCTGGATGCAATGGCAAGGGTGTCCGAGAGCATTGCACTTGTTTCTCGGCCGACCTTCGAGCCCATCCTTGGGCAGTTTGCAAAGGACGGTAGACTGAGAGACCGTGGGGACCCAAATCTCATGCCGCACATCATGGGTGAGGTGGCAGCAGTTATTTCAGCACAGGCCGAAGCAACGCAACGGCTTAGTGCTGTAATGGAGTCAGTGCTTGGTGGCAAGCAAACTCAGTCTGCTGTCATGCAGACTGAGGTTGATGTCACGCAAGGGCTGACTGCTGCCATCGTCTCTGGGTTCCCCCCAGTCCAACGGGGATCTCACAGTGCCGAAGCAGGCCAGCAATCTGTACTCAAACAAATTGCTCCAGATGCTGTGGCTCTGCCCTGGGAGAGTGGCAGTGTGTCGGTCGAACTGAAAGGTGCTGTCCTCTCTCATGACAGCATTCCGGCTCCCAACACTGCCACTTCTCCACTGAAACCTGCTGCTGTGTGCACCCCAGCCATCCAAACTGCTGCAGCCTATGCCGAGGTGGTGCAGTCTGCAGCCGGGCCCTCCAGGCCCAGAGCTAGTCGAGGGCGTCCTGCGAGGTCATCTGCAGTATCTGTCTCACAGACTGAGCAGCCTTCCATGAGCCATGCTGCAGCCACTGGGGCTCAATGAAGGAGGAGCAATCGAGTAGGGTTGGGAGGGAGGGAAAAGTGAAGGGAAGGGAAAGAATTTTTTTAAAAGGGCCAATAAGGCAGTTTATTTGTTAATGGGGCTTTTTGTACATTGTTACTTTAACTGTTTGTACATATATTGTTACTGTTAGTTGTGGGCCATTAGGGCTGTTGGGAGAGAGTTGAGGGTGAAATTAAATTGTTGGTTTGACGTTTCAATTTTTGTAAGGATAGTGTTAAATCCAAGGAAGAGGCATATAAATTGGCCAGGAAAAGCAGAAAACCTGAGGACTGGGAGAAATTTAGAATTCAGCAGGAGGACAAAGGGTTTAATTAGGAGGGGGAAAATAGAGTATGAGAGGAAGCTTGCAGGGAACATAAAAACTGACTGCAAAAGCTTCTACAGATATGTGAAGAGAAAAAGATTAGTGAAGACAAACGTAGGTCACTTGCAGTCAGAATCAGGTGAATTTATAATGGGGAACAAAGAAATGGTAGACCAATTGAACAAATACTTTGGTTCTGTCTTCACAAAGGAAGGCACAAATAACCTTCCGGAAATACTAGGGGACCGAGGGTCTAGTGAGAAGGAGAAACTGAAGGAAATCGTTATTAGTCAGGAAATTGTGTTAGGGAAATTGATGGTATTGAAGGCCGATAAATCCCCAGGGCACTGATAGTCTGCATCCCAGAGGATTTATGAAAGGGAAATGATGCTTGACAAATCTTCGAGAATTTTTTGAGGATGTAACTAGTAGAGTGGACAAGGGAGAACCAGTGGATGTGGTGTATTTGGACTTTCTCAAGGTTTTTGACAAGGTCCCACACAAGAGATTGGTGTGCAAAATTAAAGCACGTGGTATTGGGGGTAACGTATTGACGTGGATAGAGAACTGGTTGACTGACAGGAAGCAGAGAGTCGGGGTAAATGGGTCCTTTTCAGAATGGCAGGCAGTGACTAGTGGGATACCGCAGGGCTCAGTGCTGGGACCCCAATTATTTACAATACACATTAATGATTGAGATGAAGGAATTGAGTGTAATATCTCCAAGTTTGCAGATGACACTAAGGTGGGTGGCGTTGTGAGCTGTGAGGAGGATGCCAAGAAGCTGCAGGGTGACTTGGACACGTTAGGTGAGTGGGCAAATGCATGGCAGATGCAGTATAATGTGGATAAATGTGAGGTTATCCACTTTGGTGGCAAAAACATGATGGTAGAATATTATCTGAATGGCCGCAGATTAGGAAAAGGGGAGGTGTAACGAGACCTGGGTGTCATGGTACATCAGTCATTGAAAGTTGGCATGCAGGTACAGCAGGCGGTGAAGGCGGCAAATGGCTTGTTGGCCTTCATAGCTAGGGGATTTGAGTATAGGAGCAGGTAGGTCTTACTGCAGTTGTACAGGCCTTGGTGAGGCCTCACCTGGAATATTGTGTTCAGTTTTGGTCTCCTAATCAGAGGAAGGACATTCTTGCTATTGAGGAAGTGCAGTGAAGGTTCACCAGACTGATTCCTGGGATGGCAGAACTGACATATGAGCAGAGACTGGATCAACTGGGCCTGTATTCACTGTAGTTTAGAAGGATGAGAGCGGATCTCATAGAAACATATAAAATTCTGACGGGACTGGACAGGTTAGATGCAGGAAGAATGTTCCCGATGTTGGGGAAGTCCAGAACCAGGGGACACAGTCTAAGGATAAGGAGTAGGCCATTTAGCACTGAGATGAGGAGAAACTTCTTCACTCAGAGAGTTGTTAACCTGTGGAATTCCCTGCCGCATCTTCCTGCTCCTCCTCGCCCTCTTTTTCCTCCAGAGGTGGACCTGCAATCCCTGGTGACAATGGCTGGGCCCTCAGAATGGCCAGGTTGTGCAGCAAGCAGCACACAAGCATAAAAAGGAAGACTCGATCAGGGGAGTACTGCAGGGTTTCTCCAGAGCGGTCAAGGCAGCGGGACCGTTGTTTTCAAATCCCAATAGACTGCTCGATGAGGTTGCTGGTGACGGCATGGCTCTCATTATATTGGTGCTGAGCAGGAGTGTAAGGGTTGTGGAGGGCTGCCATCAGCTAGGTGGCGAGTGGATAACCCTTGTCCCCGAGCAACCAGCCGTGCGTTTCATTGTGGTGGTTCGAACAGTGCTGGGACAGTGATCTGTCGCAGGATGAATGCATCGTTGCTGCTGCCAGAATAGTGGCCATTGACGTTGAGGATGAGCTGCCTGTGGTCGCACACCAATTGAACGTTCAGAGAGTGGTAGCCTTTGCGGTTACGAAACACCTCTACATTGTGATGAGGTGCCCAGAAGGCCACGAGGGCAGTCAATGGCACCCTGAACCATGGGGAAGCTCTTGCGAAGCTACATGAGCACTCCTGCTTCTCCCTGGTCATGCTGAATGAGATGTACTCCCTTCTTCTACTGTACAGAGCATCTATTACTTCCCAGATGCAGCAATGGACTGCAAACTGTGAAATGTTTGCAATAATCCCTGTTGTAGCCTGGAAGGAGCTGCTAGCTAGGAAGCTGAGAGCGACTGTGACCTTAACTGCCAGAGGGAGAAGTACTGGTCCTGATCGGAGGTTGGTGATCCGGCTGCAGGAGGTGGAAGAGTTCTGTGACCACCTCCTTGCTGAAGCGCAGCCCTCTGCGGCACTGCTCCTCTGACAGATGAATGTAGGAGAAATGCTCCCGGAACACCCTGGGAGGGTCAGGCCTCCTGTTGAGACGTCTGCGGGCCCCTCCTCGTGCTTCTTGCCACATTTAGCATTATCTCTCTCTGCCTCCGAAGTGGTTGCCGCATGGCAAGGTGGAGTGTCAGCACAGCCCCCATGAATGATAGAACAGAGCAGTTGTAAATCTTCACTCAAAAGCAACTGAAGACACTAACAGCTGCAACAAAGCAAGAGCTAGAAATTGAGAGCGGAGACAAGCTCGCACTGAATCCGAGCTTCCAATGACCCGGTTACTGATCCCTTTAAATATCGCCATGGGAGTGGCAATCCCAGGTCTGAACGCCAGCTTTTTCTGGCATCATTAGTGCCAGGAGGTAAGTGAGGGGAACCGACTGAAGTTCCCATCCGGGGCGCTTAAGGGGCGTTGCACACTCATTGACGTCACGATCTCAGTGGCGGTGCAGGGTCCGGCCCTACTTCTTAGCACCGCCGCTAAAAGCCTAATGAAATTATCGGGAGGCACTAAAATCGCCGCGCCCGAGCGATAAGCCATTACCACACCATTAGTGCCACACCCGTGTACTAACAGGTGCCGCTAATGTAATGAACTTTTAGCCCTATATGGATTTAACGGGGCTAAAAATAAACTTGCCTTATTGGACATGGTTAACATATAAATGAGTGATAAAATTTAATTTTTCTATGTTTTTTTTAAACTAGTACACTGGTAAAGGCAAGCCTTACGCCTTCTTTTACCAAGTGTAAGAATTTCAAGGGCATTCGTTGGGCGGAAGTTAGGCAAACAGCCTGCATGCGCAGCGCATGCCGAAACCCGGAACTTGCAGGGCCTCTCGCACGCGCTCGTAGGGGCTTCAAATTCAGCCCCACTGAATTACTTTAAAGTGCCTGTCATGCAGAAAACTCTGTATACAGAAATAGTGCATAAGCAGCAATAAGGTAAAGATGAGTTCCTTGCAGTGTTGGTCAAGGGAAGATTGTTGGTCAGGACACCAAGAGAAATCCCTGCTCTTCATTAAATAGTATCTTGTGGTCTTCACTAACCACCTCAACAGTTGGATGGGACAAGGGCAGAATAATTTGCTGTCACCTTTTCTCCTTTCCATTCCTTTGTGGAAGCACCCCACAGTTACCTTGTGTTTAACCTTTCCTTCTAAAAGAAGTTCACAACTGGAAACTATTACTAGGTGTATGGGGAGGGAGGCAAGTAAAGGCCACAAAGGAATGTCTTACTTTATTGTGCTACAATGCATTAATTCACTTGCACACTTTACCACCAAGCAAAAAGCAGTAACATTTTGCAGTACACTATTTGTTGTTGGAGTAACATATAATGACCTACCTCCACGCATTTTTTCAAAGACCAGATAAAACTGTGCTTCATCCTCAAAAAATTCAATCAGCTCTAAAATGTTCCTATAAAAAAAATGGAAATAAAGTCAAATCCCAAGACCCCTTAGTAAATAAGATAGAACCAAGGAAAAATGATACCTGTCTCAATTGAACAGGAAATAAATGAAAACATTTTCATCATATATTGATTTCCTTTCTTCACACAGCACATTTCTCCAGTGAGTTTCTCTGTGATAACCTTTGGAAATATAACTGGCCTTTTCCTCATACTTTTCATTATGATCCAGCCTATATAAGATTTTGACACTCTCAAAACGGCAGCTTATATTAATTTGCCCACTACATTCGACAAATCAGTCACCAATTTCAAACTTCCACAAAATAATGTTTCTACTACAAAAATTAGAACACAGGTTTATTTCAAATTCATTTTGCTGAGACTCAGGTTAAAGATTTGGTTCCAACCATCAGATTCCAACAACACTTTAACCCATTTAACAGTGAAAATGAGTAGATGTGATAGTCATACATGCCAACTGTTAGTTTGATGCAAACATTCACCATTTTGAAGGCCCAGTCCACATTCACAAATAAAAGTAAGCAAAGTGCTTACTCCCCTCCCACCTCCCCCCCCCTAACCTCACCATGCTGCTCTGAGGCTTCTGTTGCTGCTGCTGTAAAGCTGAAGTGACTGAACATGGCTACATATTTTTAGTGGGAATTAATATGATCGGCATGCTCAGTTGGTTTGGCTCAATAACAAAAATTTGTGAATTTATAGATTCTGACTTTCAGAAAGAAGCTGATATGCTCCCACACTGGTTAGCTATGGCTTAGTGAGAAAGGTAAAGCATAAAAATGGAAAATTATTTAATTATATACCTTTTATCATGTATAGTCCAACAAGACCAAGACTTTGGTGTACTACATGATCAAACGCTGAAAGTGTCATCAGATTATGGCAGCAATTGCCAAGGAAAGCAGAACAGTGTTATTGGGAATATAGAGAACAGTACCACAAAAGTTACAGAGTTGAACATTCTTTGGTGAATGTTCCTGCATTGCCACTTTGAAATGCATATTCTAGAAATAGGTAAGCTGAATCTGAATTATGCTGGTACTGGGGCTGGGTCTGCCGAGGTTCTTTCTGACCAACTCAAACTGCAGCCAACCATGGTAAGTTTCTCCCCTCAGCATAGCCATACATAACTGTATTTTCTTCCTGCGCCAATTGAAACTTTACAAAGTTCTCCTAGGTCCATAATCCCACTGTAGCGATGGCCCTGGCCTACTCTCTGATCTTCTTGGTCAATGACTCTAGCTCAATCCCACCCACTGCTGCATCAGCCCTGGCCTATACTCCAGTGTTCTTGGTTAATGGTCCAGCCTAGTCCCATCAGACCCGTGTCAGGGTCCACTTTCCTTCTACTCTTCAAATAAATAAGCAGGAGAGAGAGAGCAAGAGAGAGAGCGAACTTAGAATAGGAAAAAGAGAAAGAAAAGTAAACTAGAAAAGGAGAATGAACCAGAAAAAGCATGAAGCAGAAAAGGAGAGAAAGTGAAACAGCAGGAGAGGAGAAGGAAAGACAGAGAAATATCTAGAATAAACTGGCATGCTAATACTAATAAGATTGTCCTAATGTTTGTCTGGTAGTAGTACATCAGTCCTATAAGATATCACTGCTCATAGCTCCCATATTGCAGATTTGAAACTTACTGGTTTCCCTGACACTGATATAAAGTCTCAACTTCACGGAATACCCTACTTCGGCTCAGATTGGACGACTTCTCAATAATCTGTAGGGGAGAAAACAAAGTGCTTTCATTACTGTTCTAATCATAACAAAATAAACAAAAACAATTGTCTTATTCTGCATCTTCTATATGTTGGAACAGGACCAACCCTCCCAATTGTAGGTGGTCAAAGAATCACAGCAAGCACATATGGAGAGTTCATCAAAAGTCTTAGTGGGCGCATTAAGCTTAGACAGTATCAGATGATACGAGTCTTATTTACCACGGTTTTTATTAAGAAAATCACACTAGCTAAATATTGTATACAAGCCTGTAGTTTCTCTGCTTAACTAAGAGGAACACAAGTCTCAGGATGAACCTGGGCAATAAAGTATACTTAACCCATGGCAGTTTTCACAATTTGACATCCTCCACTTTAATTATACAATAATAATGTAAGACCCTACAAATCAGCAGTATACAATGTGGTCAGGCTGAGATGATAGTGTAGGAATACATTCTTATCTTACAAACGTTTGCCAGGCTATATGATAATTGTCATCATAGCCCTCATGATCATAACGATGACAAAACACCACATCTTCCCCAGAATATGCAAAGTCTAATGTATTCAATCCAGAAGCAAAGCAGTGAGCTGATAGTATGTACAATACAAATCCGAAACTTCTAAGAGCTTAGCTTCCCTTAAAGGCTGAATTAAATCACTACTGCAATACAGTACCTGTAATAAAAAACAAATACAAAGATCAAATGCAATGGCATAAAGGACGTATAATCTGCCTGCTGCGCCAGGCCAATGAGAGAGGAGATTTAATCTCTTAAACAAAGGTTTCCAATCAACTGCAATGCAGCCACATGAAGAGAACCCAAAAAATGAGGATGTTTTTTTGCCAGCCCACCATTCTATGGCTCTCAAGAGCTGGCTCATGGGCTTTAGTGATTCGGAGAACAGCTGCATGTGGTATATATTTCAGAGAAAACACAGTGTGGCAGATTGCAGAGGAGAAATAAAGCAAAAAATTGTTATCTTCCCAAAAGTGAATAAGCACAGCAAAATGTAATTAATTATATCCAATTACATCAGTTGTATCTGATCATTTTCATCCCCTCAAACCTTACTCATTAAGTGGACAGAAGTTATGCTTCAAGGCAATGCTTCCAGTTAATACAGTTGACCTCACTGCACATCTTTCCCCCCCTCCCCCCACAATCTCCTCAAGCTTTATTTAGCATCTCCACAATGACCTGTTTGGACTATACCTTGCTATGACAGAAAACTCCAGGATAAAACCCACATCCAGTAAATCAATAGTACATGGCCTTCATGGACTCATCAATTGTGCCACTACACAAAATAACTTACAAGCAACAACCAGGAGTAAGAGAGCAAAATAACTCCAATATGGACAGGGCTACGAAACTGCTACAATCTTCAGGAGCCATGTCCTCCATAGCGAGTAATGAATCCCCCATTACAAGCAGCGATATCATTTTGCTCCTTACCTTTACAGCATATTCTTTTCCACTGTGCAGGTTGACACAACCTTGGACCTTTGCATAGGCTCCTTCTCCTAATCGTTCATCGGTCAACTTATACAAATCTGCTGATGCAATGAATGATTTAATAAATAATCATTATTTCAGAGTGGTCACAATATTGTCAGTGCATTTAACGAATCATTATCATGGGAAATCATAGTGAACTAATAATGAGGTCAGAGCTTAACCAATCACAAATAATTGGAAAGGAATGGAATAGCTTAGATTAACAAGCAAAACATGCAGGCCTATTTATTGCCCAGTCTAAACTTTCAGAAATTTGATGGGCCAAATAGCCTTTCCTGACCCCTGGCTTTACTCGTGTACAACTATAGTAACAAGCATTACAATATACTCGAAACATACCCATCAAAATTGAAAGCCATTTTCCATAATATGTTGTTGATGTCTTGGTTGCAACCATCCTCTCTGTCCCTCACCCCCAGCTCATATTCATATGCCTTAAGCTCTCCTTTCAGTTTCACACAATGAGACAGGCTAAACGTTGTCCCAAAGCTGAGAGAATAAAAGAAATCAGCAAGCAAGAGTGAGCGACAGCTAAGGAGAATGAGGCCAAGGGAAACAGAAGAAATAGATCGGAAACCTGCTTAGAGTGCCAGATCAGGAAAATGTGAGCACCTGAAATAAAAACAAGAAGTCAGAGGAAATGTATTAGCATGGATAGAGAATTGGCTGGCTAACAGAAAGCAGAGAGTCGGGATAAATGGGTCCTTTTCAGGTTGGAAATCAGTGGTTAGTGGTGTTCCACAGGGATCGGTGCTGGGACCACAACTGTTTACAATATACATAGATGACCTGGAAGAGGGGACAGAGTGTAGTGCAACAAAATTTGCAGATGACACAAAGATTAGTGGGAAAGCGGGTCGTGTACAGGACACAGAGATTTAGATAGGTTAAGCGAATGGGCTAAGGTTTGGCAGATGGAATACAATGTCGGAAAGTGTGAGGTCATCCACCTTGGGAAAAAAACAGTAAAAGGGAATATTATTTGAATGGGGAGAAATTACAACATGCTGCGGTGCAGAGGGACCTGGGGGTCCTTGTGCATGAATCCCAAAAAGTTAGTTTGCAGGTGCAGCAGGTAATCAGGAAGGCGAATGGAATGTTGGCATTCATTGCGAGAGGGATGGAGTACAAAAGCAGGGAGGTCCTGCTGCAACTGTATAGGGTATTGGTGAGGCTGCACCTGGAGTTCTGCGTGCAGTTTTGGTCACCTTACTTAAAGAAGGATATACTAGCTTTGGAGGGGAGTACAGAGACAATTCACTAGGCTGATTCCGGAGATGAGGGGGTTACCTTATGATGATAGATTGAGTAGACTGGGTCTTTACTTGTTGGAGTTCAGAAGGATGAGGGGGGATCTTATAGAAACATTTAAAATAATGAAAGGGATAGACAAGATAGAGGCAAAGAGGTTGTTTCCACTGGTCGGGGAGACTAGAACTAGGGGGGCACAGCCTCAAAATATGGAGGAGCCAATTTAAAACCGAGTTGAGAAGGAATTTCTTCTCCCAGAGGGTTGTGAATCTGTGGAATTCTCTGCCCAAGGAAGCAGTTGAGGCTAGCTCATTGAATGTATTCAAATCACAGATAGATAGATTTTTAACCAATAAGGGAATTAAGGGTATGGGGACGGGCGGGTAAGTGGAGCTGAGTCCACGGCCAGATCAGCCATGATCTTGTTGAATGGCGGAGCAGGCTCGAGGGGCTAGATGGCCTACTCCTGTTCCTAAATCTTATGTTCTTATGTTCTAAGTTCTGAGAAAACACAACAGGCCCATCAACATCTAAAAAGAGAGGTTAATGTTTTGAGTGTTAAACCTTTGTCAGAACTAGAAAAAGGAAAGCACATGATTTATCTCCCTTGATAATGAGAGGTGTCTTTATGCTAGCAGAGCAGCAATTTTAACAAAGCATGTAGAATGCTGAATTTTATAGGTAAACCAATAGAGTACAAGACATTGGATGTGATGTTAAAAATTGACAGTGCTCTGAGCAGCATTTACCTCGAGTGCTGTGTCCAATTTGATCACCGAGTTCAAGGAAGACATTCAAAAAGGTGGAGAGTGTGGAGAGCAACAGTACAAACTATCATAGGACAGAGAGTGGAGAGCACCAGTTCATACTGTCAGAGGAGAGAGTGGAGAGCACCGGTTCATACTGTCAGAGGAGAGAATGGAGAGCACCGGTTCATACTGTCAGAGGAGAGAGTGGAGAGCACCGGTTCATACTGTCAGAGGAGAGAGTGGAGAGCACCAGTTCATACTGTCAGAGGAGAGAGTGGAGAGCACCGGTTCATACTGTCAGAGGAGAGAGTGGAGAGCACCAGTTCATACTGTAAGAGGAGAGAGTGGAGAGCACCAGTTTATACTGTCAGAGGAGAGAGTGGAGAGCACCGGTTCATACTGTCAGAGGAGAGAATGGAGAGCACCGGTTCATACTGTCAGAGGAGAGAGTGGAGAGCACCAGTTCATACTGTCAGAGGAGAGAGTGGAGAGCACCGGTTCATACTGTCAGAGGAGAGAGTGGAGAGCACCGGTTCATACTGTCAGAGGAGAGAGTGGAGAGCACCAGTTCATACTGTCAGAGGAGAGAGTGGAGAGCACCGGTTCATACTGTCAGAGGAGAGAGTGGAGAGCACCAGTTCATACTGTCAGAGGAGAGTGGAGAGCACCGGTTCATACTGTCAGAATGGAGAGTGCCAGTTCAAACTATCAGAGGACAGAACGGAGAACCAGTTCAAACTGTCACAGGACAGAGAGTGGAGTGCACCAGTTCAAACAACTTTAGTCTTTAACTAAGGGCAGAGAAGTATACTAAAAACTTTTGTTAATTAATCTAATAACTAGAGGCATGGCAGGGCAGCTCAGTCCCATGGAGTGTACATCCTGTGTCAAGTGAGAACATAAGAAATAGGATTAGGAGTAGGCCACCTGGCTCCTCGAGCCTGCTCTGCCATTTAATAAGATCACGGCTGATCTGATCATGGACTCAACTCCACTTCCCTGTCCACTCCCCATAACCCTTTATTCTCTTATCACTCAAAAATCTGTCTATCTCTGCCTTAAATATATTCAATGACCCAGCCTTCACAGTTCTCTGGGGCAGAGAATTCCATAGATTTACAAACCTCTGAGAGAAGGAATTCCTCCTCATCTCAGTTTTAAATGGTCGGCCCCCTATTCTATGTCCCCTAGTTTTAGTTTCCCCTATGAGTGGAAATATCCTCTCTGCATCTACCTTGTCGAGTCCCCTCATTATCTTATATGTTGTGATAAGATCATCTCTCATTCTTCTGAACTCCAATGGGTATAGGCCCAACCTACTCAACCTGTCTTCATAAGTCAACACCCACATCTTCGGAATCAACCTAGTGAACCTTCTCTGAATAGCCTGGAAGTCCTGGATGCTTCGCATAACCTGGACGACCACATGTGCAAGAAGTATCGCCAGCTACAGCAACTCGAGCTCCAGGTTTCGGAGCTTGAGCGGCAGCTGGACTAATTGCTGTGCATCCGCAAGGCTGAGAACTTCGTGGATAGCACGTTTCTAGAGGTGGCCACCCCGCAGCTCAAGAGTGTGCAGGCACAGAAGGAATGGGTGACTGTCAGACAGAAGAGTACCAGGCAGATAGTGCAGGAGTCCCCCGAGTGCATCTCGCTCGCCAACCAGTATTCTGTTCTGAGTACTGGTGAGGGCGATGGTGCCCCTGGGGAGTGCAGCCAGAGCCAAATCCACGGCAACACGGGTGGTTCAACTGCACAGGGGGAGGGAGGAAGAAGAGTGGAAGGGCAATAGTGGTAGGGGATTCGATAGTTAGGGTACTGAAGTTGAATGTTCAGCCATGAACTCATTGAATGGCGGTGCAGGCTAGAAGGGCCGAATGGCCTACTCCTGCACCTATTTTCTATGTTTCTATGTTTCAAACAGGCGTTTCTGCAGTCGCAGACATGACTCCAGGATGGCATGTTGCCTCCCTGGTGCCAGGGTCAAGAATGTCAAAGAGCGGCTGCAGGGCATTCTGGGGGGGAAGAGGATAAACAGCCAGAAGTTGTGGTCCATATCGGTACCAATGACATAGGTAGAAAGAGGGATGAGGTCCTGCAGGCAGAGTTTAGGGAGCTAGGAGAGATATTAATAAGCAGGACCTCAAATGTAGTAATCTCCAAATTACTCCTGGTGCCGTGTGCTAGTAGGTACAGAAATAGGAGGATAGAGCAGATGAATGCGTGACTAGAGAAAAGGTGCAGGAGTGAAGGCTTTCAATTCCTGAGGCATTGGACCGTTTCTGTGGGAGGTGGGACCTGTACAAGCCAGACGGGTTGCACCACAACAGAGCCAGGACCAATATCCCCGCGGGGAGATTTGCTAGTGCTGTTGGGGAGGGTCTAAACTACCTTGGCAGGGGGATGGGAACCTGCAGTATCGATTCAGAAGAGAGTGAAGCAAAGCTGAAATTGGAAAGCAGAAAAGTAGAAAGTGAATTTGGAAGACAGAGGAAACAAGAGCTAGAAAATAGACAAGGGAGTTTGGCAATGCTAAATGGTATCTACTTCAATGCAAGTATAGGGAATAAGGCAGAGGAACTGATAGTACAGATAGACATTTGGGAGTATGATATTATAGCTATTACTGAGACATGGCTGAAAGAAGGGCAGGTATGGCAGCTGATCATTCCTGCTTACATGGTTTTCAGATGAGATGGGGGGGGGTAAAAAAGGAATGGGCATACAGTAATGATTAAATAAAAAATTGCAGCTGTGAGGAGGGATGAAATGTTGGAAAGATCATCAAATGAGGCCATATGGATTGAATTGAAGAATAAAAAAGGGGCGATCACACTGCTGGGAGTGTACTAGAGACCCACAAATAGTCAGAGGGAGATAGAAGAGTAAATATGTAGGCAAATTTCTGAGACGTGCAAAAACTATAGGGCAGTAATAGTAGAGGATTTCAACTATTCTAATGTTAACTGGGATAAAATTAGTATGAAAGGTATAGAGGGTACGGAATTCCCAAAATGCATTCAGGAGAACTTTTTTTTTAGCCAGTATGAAACAAGCCCAAACAAGAGAGGGGGCGATTCTGGACTTAGTTTTAGCGAATGAAGCTGGGCAGGTGGATGGGGTATTCATGGGAGAGCATTTTGGTGCTAGTGATCATAATTCAGTTAGATTTAGGGTAGTTATGGAAAAGAACAAAGATAGATCAGGAATAAAAGTTCTCAATTGGGGAAAAGCCAATTTTGCTAAGCTGAGATGAGATTTAGCCAAAGTGGACTGGAAACAGCTACTTGAAGGTCAATGTCAGAGCAGTGGGAGGCATTCAAGGAGGAGATCCTGAGGGTTCAGAGCAAGTAAGTTCCCATAAAGAAAAAGGGTGGGACTAACAAATCTAGAGCCCCCTGGATGTCAAGCGACATACAAGGTAGGATAAAGAAAAAAAGGAAGGCTTATGACAGATACTGAGGGGATTCTAGAGGAGTATAGAAAGTACAGGGATGCAATTAAAAAGGAAATTAGGAAAACAAAGAGAGCATGAACGAATTTTGGCAAGTAAAATCAAGGAAAACCCAAAGATGTTTTATAAACATTAAGTGCAAGAGGATAACTAAAGAAAGAGTAGGGCCTATTGGAGACCATAAAAGTAATGTGTGTGTGGAGGCGGAAGACGAGGGTATGGTTTTTAATGAATACTTTGCATCTGTTTTCACAAAAGAGAGGGGCGATGCAGACATTGCAATCAGGGAGGAAGTGCGAGAAACATTAGGTAACATAAACAGAGTGAGAGAGAAAGTATGAAGCAGATTAGCAGCTTTGAAAGCAGATAAATCACCAGATCACAAGCCACTCATTTCATTATTTTCGGAAAACAAAGGTATCAATACCAATGCATCATCCTGCATCCAGAGGTGGGCGCTGACATTATCTGCCTATGATTAAGAGAAGCACAGGAGGAAATTGCAGAAGCTCTGACCATCATTTTCCAATCCTCTCTGGCTACAGGTGTGGTGCCGGAGGACTGCAAACATAAGAACATATGAAATAGGAGCAGGAGTAGGCCATACGGCCCCTTGAGCTTGCTCCGCCATTCAATAAAATCATGGCTGATCCGATCATTGACTCAGCTCCACTTCCCTGCCCGCTCCCCATAACCCCTTATCGTTTAAGAAACTGTCTATTCCTGTCTTAAATTTATTCAATGTCCCAACTTCCATAGCTCTGAGGCAGCGAATTCCACAGATTTACAACCCTGAGAGAGAATAAATTTCTCCTCATCTCTGTTTTAAATGTGCGGCCTCTTATTCTAATTCTAGTCTCCCCCATCAGTGGAAACATCCTCTCTGTATCCACCTTGTCAAGCCCCCTCATAATCTTACATGTTTCGATAAGATCACCTCTCATTCTTCTGAATTCCAATGAGTAGAGGCCCAACCTACTCGACCTTTCTTAATTCTTTATTAAGATGGAGAGTGACACAGTTAATTCAGAGACTAGGGTCCTGAACTTAAGGAAAGGTAACTTTGATGGTATGAGACGTGAATTGGCTAGAATAGACAGCCAAATCATACTTAAAGGGTTGACGGTGGATAGGCAATGGCAAACATTTAAAGATCACATGGATAAACTTCAACAATTGTACATCCCTGTCTGGAGTAAAAATAAAACTGGGAAGGTGGTTCAACCGTGGCTAACAAGGGAAATTAAGAATAATGTTAAATCCAAGGAGGAGACATATAAATTGGCCAGAAAAAGCAGCAAACCTGAGGACTGGGAGAAATTTAGAATTCAGCAGAGGAGGACAAAGGGTTTAATTCGGAGGGGGAAAATGGAGTATGAGAGGAAGCTTGCTGGGAACATAAAAACTAAGTGCAAAAGCTTCTATAGATATGTAAAGAGAAAAAGATTAGTGAAGACAAACGTAGGTCCCTTGCAGTCAGATTCAGGTGAATTTATAATGGGGAACAAAGAAATGGCAGACCAGTTGAACAAATACTTTGGTTCTGTCTTCACGAAGGAAGAGACAAATAACCTTCCAGAAGTACTAGGGGACCGAGGGTCTAGTGAGAAGGAGGAACTGAAGTTTATCCTTATTAGGTGGGAAATTGTGTTAGGGAAATTGATGGGATTGAAGGCCGATAAATTCCCGGGGCCTGATAGTCTGCATCCCAGAGTTCTTAAGGAAGTGGCCCTAGAACTAGTAGATGCACTGGTGATCATTTTCCAACAGTCTATCGACTCTGGATCAGTTCCTATGGACTGGAGGGTAGCTAATGTAACACCACTTTTTAAAAAAGGAGGGAGAGAGAAAACGGGTAATTATAGACTGGTTAGCCTGACATCGGTAGTGAGGAAAATGTTGGAATCAATTATTAAAGATGAAATAGCAACGCATTTGGAAAGCAGTGACAGGATCGGTCCAAGTCAACGTGAATTTATGAAAGGGAAATCATGCTTGACATATCTTCTGAAATTTTTTGAGGATGTAACTAGTAAAGTGGACATGGGAGCACCAGTGGATGTGGTGTATTTGGACTTTCAAAAGGTTTTTGACAAGGTCCCACACAAGAGATTGGTGTGCAAAATCAAAGCACATGGTATTGGGGATAATGTACTGACGTGGATAGAGAACTGGTTGTCAGACAGGAAGCAGAGGGCCGGGATAAACGGGTCCTTTTCAGAATGGCAGGCAGTGAGCAGTGGGGTGCCGCAGGACTCAGTGCTGGAACCCCAGCTATTTACAATATACATTAATGATTTGGATGAAGGAATTGAGTGTAATATCTCCAAGTTTGCAGATGACACTAAACTGGGTGGCGGTGTGAGCTGTGAGGAGGACGCTAAGAGGCTGCAAGGTGACTTGGACAGGTTAGGTGAGTGGGCAAATGTAAGGCAGATGCAGTATAATGTGGATAAATGTGAGGTTATCCACTTTTGGGGCAAAAACACGAAGGCAGAATATTATCTGAATGGCGGCAGATTAGGAAAAGGGGAGGTACAACGAGACCTGGGTGTCATGGTACATCAGTCATTGAAAGATGGCATGCAGGTACAGCAGGTGGTGAAGAAGGCAAATGGTATGTTGGCCTTCATAGCTAAGCGTTTTGAGTATCGGAGCAGGGAGGTCTTACTGCAGTTGTACAGGGCCTTGGTGAGGCCTCACCTAGAATTTTGTGTTCCGTTTTGGTCTCCTAATCTGAGGAAGGACGTTCTTGCTATTGAGGGAGTGCAGCGAAGGTTCACCAGACTGATTCCCGGGATGGCTGGACTGACATATTAAGAGAGACTGGATTGACTGGGCCTTTATTCACTGGAGTTTAGAAGGATGAGAGGGGATCTCATAGAAACATATAAAATTCTGACGGGACTGGGCAGGTTAGGTGCAGGAAGAATGTTCCCGATGTTGGGGAAGTCAAGAACCAGGGGACACAGTCTAAGGATAAGGGGTAAGCCATTTAGGACTGAGATGAGGAGAAACATGTTCACTCAGAGAGTTGTTAACCTGTGGAATTCCCTACCGCAGAGAGTTGTTGATGCCAGTTCATTGGGTATATTCAAGAGGGAGCTAGATATGGCCCTTACGGCTAAAGAGATCAAGGGGTATGGAGAGAAAGCAGGAAAGGGGTACTGAGATGAATGATCAGCCATGATCTTTATTGAATGGTGGTGCAGGTTCGAAGGGCCGAATGGCCTACTCCTGCACCTATTTTCTATGTTCCTATGTTTCAACCTTTCCTCATAAGTCAACCCCCTCATCCCCGGAATCAACCTAATGAACCTTCTCTGAACTGCCTCCAAAGCAAGTATATCCTTTTGTAAATATGGAAACCAAAACTGCACGCAGTATTCCAGGTGTGGCTTCACCAATACCCTGTATAGCTGTAGCAAGATTTCCCTGCTTTTATACTCCATCCCCTTTGCAATAAAGGCCAAGATTCCATTGGCCTTCCTGATCACTTGCTGTACCTGCATACTATCCTTTTGTGTTTCATGCACAAGTCCCCCCAGGTTCCGTTGTACTGCGGCACTTTGCAATCTTTCTCCATTTAAATAATAACTTGCTCTTTGATTTTTTTCTGCCAAAGTGCATGACCTCACACTTTACAACATTATACTCCATCTGCCAAATTTTTGCCCACTCACTTAGCCTGTCTATGTCCTTTTGCAGATTTTTTGTGTCCTCCTCACACATTGCTTTTCCTCCCATCTTTGTATCGTCAGCAAACTTGGCTACGTTACACTCAGTCCCTTCTTCCAAGTTGTTAATATAGATTGTAAATAGTTGGGGTCCCAGCACTGATCCCTGCAGCACCCTACTAGTTAATGATTGCTAACCAGAGAATGAACCATTTATCCTGTTTCCAGTTAGTTAGCCAATCCTCTATCCATGCTAATATATTACCCCCAACCCCGTGAACTTTTATCTTATACCTTTGTTTAAAAAGGGTGAAAGGGATAGTCCTAACCTCGGTGGTGGGAAAATTATTGGAAAAAATTCTGAGGGACTGGATAAATCTTCATTTAGAAATACATGGATTAATCAAAGACTGTCAGCATGGATTTGTTAAGGGAAGGTCTTGTCTCACTAACTTGATTGAATCTTTTGCGGAGGTAACCAGGATGGTCGATGAGGGTAGTGCATTTGATGTAGTGTATATGTTCTTTAGCAAGGCTTTTGATAAGGTCCCACATGGCAGACTGGTCACGAAAGTAAAAGCCCATTGGACCCAAGGCAAAGTGGCAAGTTGGATCCAAGTAAAGGGTAACGGTTGATGGGTATTTGTGTGATTGGAGGGATGTTTCCAGTGGGGTTCTGCAGGGCTCATTACTAGGTCCTTTGTTTTTCGTGGTATATATCAATGATTTGGACTTAAATGTAGGGGGTATGGTTAAGAAGTTTGCAGATGATACTAAAATTGGCTGTGTAGTTGATAATGAAGAAGAAAGCTATAGACTGCAGGAAGAGATCAATGAACTGGCCAGGTGGGCAGAACAGTGCAAAATGGAATTCAATCCGGAGGTGTGAGGTAATGCATTTGGGGAGGGCTAACAAGGCAAAGACATACACATTAAATGGTAGAACACTGAGAAGTGTAGAGGGACCTTGGAGTATATGTCCACAGATCCCTGAAGGTAGCAGGCCAGGTAGATAAGGTGGTTAAGAAGGCATACAGAATACTTGTCTTTATTAGCCGAGACACAGAATACAAGAGCAGGGAGGTTATGTTGGAACTGTATAAAATACTAGTTAGGCCACAGCTAGAGTACTGCGTGCAGTTCTGGTCACCACATTACAGGAAAGATGTGATTGCACGAAAGAGGGTACAGAGGAGATTTACGAGAACGTTGCCTAGACTGGAGAACTTTAACTATGAGGAAAGATTGGGTCGGCTGAGTTTGTTTTCTTTGGAACAGAGGAGAATGAGGGGAGACCTTATTGAGGTGTATAAAATTATGAGGGGCCTGGATAGTGTGGATAGGAAGGACCCATTTCCCTTAACAGAGGGATCAACAACCAGGGGGCATAGACTTAAAATAATTGGTAGGAGGTTTCGAGGGGATTTGAGGGGAAGTTTCTTCACCCAGAGCGCGGACACAATGGGCTGAAATGGCCTCTTTCCGTGCTGTAAATTTCTATGATTCTAAGGTGGTACAGATTTAAGTGGCCAGTTCCTAGTAGCAGAGGACTGAGTTCTGAAGAAATCCTAGAAAAACTTGGAGCTTTTCAGTTTTGAAACAAGTTAGGAAAGGTAAATTTGAAATAGTAATTTAAGTTAAATTCTGACAGTTGGATAAATGCATATAGGTTCCAACTGAGGACATTAAGTTCTTCACAGAGTGATCACATGGAATGGATTTTTGGTTAGGGTAGTACAAGAAAAAAAAAACCTGTAACCACAGCTGAATACTAAAATGGAGGATGGAAAATGAAGTTGTTTGTGAGTGGATGCACTAGGAACTAAGATGGACAAATGGCCTTATTCATCATCTGCATTTATACATGATCTTGTAAAATCATTTACTAGTCATCTGAAACCCGAGACTGGATTGCTGTCTTATCCTTACCGAAATGTTCATTGTATTACTTCTTTCCCTACATTTTGCAATCGGAAATCATTGTTCAAGTGCGGTTTTATATTGCTACATTTAGCAGCTGTTAAATAGAGATGAGTGGCAAAGATAATATCTTAAATAGAGTGTAATCAAATAATAAGCTAATAGTTTGATTGAGATTGGAGCATGTCATTTTAGTTTGTCTTTTGTTGTACTCCATGCTGTGTGAATCAGCACGCATTTTAATGTCACCCCCACCCTCTGAATTACACATTCTATGGATATACTGAAAAAAAGTATACTACAACAGTTGCAATAAAAACCAAATAACTCCAGAATCAGTTGTTGTTCATTTGTATCTGAGTGTTGCAGCTTGATGCTGTCTCTTTGACGTACTGATTTTCAACTTGTTTTTTGGTTTTGTTCTTAATGTTTGATATAATCGGTAGGAACATGGATATAAATATCAGCGGAGATGGAAGTAAACCCAATCCAACATTCCTCTGAGACCTTTTGATTCAAATTCTTGTTTGCGTACATAAAAATTTGATAGAAACAATGGGAACCTGTGGAATTAAAGTTGCCCAACACATTTTCAGTACTGGTGGTGGAAAAGAATGGAACCACAGGGGATGGTAACCACAAACAGGTCAGTGGGACAGGGCAGCAGCTAGTTGCTCAAAGGGATCAAGGAACAAATAAGATTAAAGACAACGCTCTAGCTGTGGGGGACCCTATAGTAAGAAGAATTGATAGAATCTTCTGATAGCATGGCCAAGAGTCCACAATGGTATGTTGCTTTCTAGGCACCAGAGTTCAGGACTTAACTAAAAGGGTGAAAAAACTACTGGTAATCAACAATGTAGGTAAAGTAGAATGGAGGTCCTAGAAAAGGAATTTTGGAAAAATTGAAGAAAAGGGCTTCTGGGGTAACTTTGACAAGAATAATGGCCCATAATCAGCGGTAAAGCAAAGGCGTTCATCGCAAGCCCCGAATAAAGCGGCCCACAAAGATCTTGTGATTTTTGGTAAGAAGTTTGTTTTTTCGACCTGCAGTGTAGTTTATTGGAAATTCCATAGCACGAGCTGCTTTGACATCAACAAGCTGTCTAAGCAGCCAATCACAATGCATAATTCTCAGACAGGGAACCAGGAAGTGAAGAAACTCCTTTTATTCTCACTTTTTTAAAATAGTAAATCTGAAAGAAATATGAACTTTTAAAAAAAAATATAAAACTTTTTTTTAAGTTTCTTAAAAATTTTAATTTTCATCATTATGGAAAAATTTGACACACCACAAAATTAAAATTAGTTTTTCAGGGTCATAATGTTTGTTTAGCAGACAATACTCTGTTAAAACCTCAGTTACACCTAATCCAACAAGGTCTAGCTTCTAATGAGGTACTTAACAGCGATATTACTGCGGAAAAGCTATGATTATTCCTAATTGCTGGCTCTGTGGGGTGGGGGGGGGGGGGAGTTCGGTCCACACACAGCCAATGTTGGAGCAGTGAATGACTGACCACAATTTCAGGATTTAGCACATGCTCATCTTATCCTGAAGTTGCGGTCAGTTTCAATAGGGTAATAACAGCAAACGCTGTTCGTTCGTTGTTACTATCCACCACAAATTCCAGGCCACTGCATTTTGTCTCGCATTATTGTGCGAATTTCTGCTTTAAAACTCAGTCATTTTTAGGGAGAGTATGAGCATCACTAAAGCTAAAGTGGTGCATGTGGCCTGACCTGATTCAATATTGCAAGAGTTTTTTTTGTTGTGGTCTTCCCTTGGTAACAGGCTTAAGAGAATCTGACATGATTTTCAAATACATAGGTTCCTTTGAAATTAAATGGCAGCAATTCTACGTTTCAGGGGCACAATATTCAAAATCCAGAATGTGAAGACAATTTTGGAAGTTGGTAATTGAAGTTAGATCCTTTGAGAAAGTCAGTTAACCATGTAACCAAAAAGTAGCCAAGAGTCTGTTTGAAAACCTAAGAAACAGGTAAGAAAAGATAAGAAATACTCCATTTAAAAGCCATTTTATAAAATAATAAATAAAAACAGAAAATGTTGGAAATACTCAGGTCAGGCAGTATCTATGGAGAGTGAAACAAAGATGATAGTTCTGACAAAAGGTCATCGACCTGAAACATTAACTTTGTTTCTCTCTCTACAGATGCTGCCTGACCTGAGTATTTGCAAAATTTTCTGTTTTTATTTCTGATTTCCAGCATCTGCAGTATTGTGCTTTTATTAGATTATTTTGTAGAGTTGTGATTTTTTTTCATTATTTTGTCTACTTGAGTTAGATAAAAGGCTATCTACTATAAGTGCCTTACATTATTCATGTATTCATTATTTACTCCATATGCCACTTGCTGGGCCTATTTGAGAGGTAGACAGATTAGGCAGGTCAATTAATATAGAGGGAGAGGTTCATATTCTGAATCATAGCAGATAAGATAAATAATCTAGAGAAGCAGGGAGAGGAGATAATAATGTGGACCAATTATTAGGAAGGAGGCATATGAATCTCGTAAGAGAGCAAGGAATAATCCAAGAAAGAAAGACTTGGATTTATATGGCGCCTTTCACGACCACCGGACGTCTCAAAGCACTTTACAGCCAATGGAGTATTGTCACTGTTGTAATGTGGGAAATGCAGCAGCAAGCTCCTACAAACAGCAATGTGGTAATGACCAGATAATCTGTTTTTTGTTATGAGAGCAGAAGGGGCCTCGGTTTAATGTCTCATCCGAAAGATGGCATCTCCGACAGTGCAGCACTCCCTCAGTATTGCACTGGAGTGTCAGCCTAGATTTTTTTTGTGAGCTCAAGTTCCTGGAGTGGGACTTGAACCCACAACCTTCTGACTCAGAGGCGAGAGTACTACCCACTGAGCCACAGCTGACACTGACAAAAGGTATTTATATAAATGCCAGGAGCTAAAAGCAATGGTAAATAGGGAGCTTATAAATACTATAAGAGCTACTGAAACGTGGCTTATAAAAGAGGTTAAGTGGGGAACAAATCTGTAGGGCTGTGTACGCTTCAGGAAGAATTGAAATAGAAAAATTTGTCAGGGAAAGTTGATACATTGCAAACAGGAAGGAACTGGGAAATACCACAGGGACACTTTAAACAAGTCTAATAGAAAGAGAAAAAAAACCAAAGGTAGAAGTATATTACTGACCACCGCAAAAATATTAATTGCCGTGGTGGTCATAATAAAAACGACAAGGTCCCAGCAAGGAGCTTATTGAAGTATTTCAAGAATCTTTTCTTAAACGGCAAAGGAGGTCAACAAGGGGAGGCAATATTATATTTGTTCCTAATTGATGAGGAGGGCATATAAGCCAAGTTGAAGTAAGGGAACATTTGTGGTCTATAGATCAGAAAGCTGTTCATGTAAAGGTTGAAATTAGGAGAAGATAGATGGAGAGGAGAGAATAACTATTTAATGGAAGGATGTGGAGAGCAAGTAAGGAAGCTTTAAAGAATTTTTTTAATGATGCTGCGCCGGTTTATCCCAAATGAAAGTCAAAGATAAAACAGAAAGTCATAGAAAGTATTAGATAAAAAGAATGACCTTATAAAACTCTGGACTGTATGGTGAAGGAACAGACGCAAAGAAATATAAAATCAAGCAATTGAACTTCAGAAACTGATGAATTACAAGAAGGAATACGACAATAATATAGTGGACATATATAAAAGGGCAATAACGTGTTGTATGTAAAACAGGAGCAAGAGAAGGATGCAGAGGACATTGGGCCTTTTTACTAGGAGCGATGGGGAGGCGATGTCTGAGGACTGGCAAGTGGCAGAAGTATGAAAACATTATTGTGTATCTGTTTTTACCATGTTGGCGAGGGGGGAGTTGGGAAAGAGAGGCTGAGGGGAGCATGAGAGAGAGAAGACACAAAATAGTAGAAAGTTTTGGGAGCTTAGGATAATACAAAAACTCAAAGCTCTGACTTTTCAATAGAAGGTGGAGTTGGCTGAGGAGATTTAAAAATTCTCTTTCAAAATGTACACCAAATGGAGATGGGGGGCAAAGGATGAACCTTGCCTTGCTTGTGGGGAAATGTTCAAGACCTTGATGAGAGATCTGGAATCATCTGGAAGGGAAGGGTTTGATTAAAGAAGGCTAACATGGTTACAGACACAGAAGGTCAAGTGTCTGACCAATTACAGATCTGATCCACAAGGATGAGATGGTGGATGTTCTCTAGTTGGATTTCAGGAGGTATTGGATACTGCTTCACATAACAGACAGTTCAAAGGGCACTTGATTCACAGGAGACACAAGAATTGAGATGGATTGACATATAACTGAAAGGTGAACAATATTACAGGTATCAGCGTGGAAAGCAGTTGCCAGTGTAGTACACAGGGGTTAGAGTTGGGGCCGCTTTTTATAAATGATTTACAGGATAGAATGTTGTCCAAAGTATCAAAGGTGGCAAGCCAACGTTCAGAGAGATTTGGTAGAAAAAGTAAAAATATGGAGTGCATGTTGCATAGTAGATAGAGTGCTGAGGTAACAAAGCAAGAAAGTATTTGGTGGAGAGTTCGTTAAAACTATCACTTTAGTGTTTGCAGGCAATCAAAAAAGCAAATAAATTGTTGGGATGTATAGCTATAAGTGTGACCAAATGGGAGAGGGTGATGTTGAAATTGTATCTGGCCTTGGTGAGGCACAATCTGGAGTACTGTGTTCCATTTTGGTCTCCATATTGCAGTCCAGAGCAGGGCTACAAGGCTCAAGGCTAAATTATCAGGAAGGATAGTCCATCCTGAGACCACTCTCTGGAGAGGAGTATAGGAGACATCTCTTTGGAGAGGAGTATAAGGAGAGACTTGATGGAGCAAGATTTTCAAAGCTATAGAAATCTGGGACGTTCTTCTGTCAGGCATAGGATTCAATGATTAGAGGATAAATAAGGCTGTCAAAGGAGAATAGGAAATTTAGGCAACTTTTTTTTAGTAAGACGGTGACAGAATTATGGAACAGGTTATCATTAAGAATAGTGTTATAGAAAATCTTGACAGATTTTAAGAAAAGGGCCAGATGAATTCCTGTTCGGGGCTACTAGCTCCAGAGCACAATAAGAACTCTAAGGGAGTGGGACTAGCGGAAGTGCTGTTGCAGAGAGCCGACACGGGCTTGACTGGCCGAATGGCCTCCTTCTGTGCTGTAACCATTCTATGATTCTAATGGGAGGTTTGGAAGGGAAGGTTAGATGGACCAATGATCTTCTCATGCCCAAGACATCATTATGTATGTTACTGTGTGTATTATGTATGTATTTACTATATATAACAATTCATTAGCCAAGTGTCTATTGTTTCTATTTTACCTCACATACTTTTCTTGTTTCCTAAACAGAGTAGCGATGAATTGCTTTTAGAAACATAAAAACAGAAATTTACAGCACAGAAGGAGGCCATTTCGGCCCATCGTGTCCGCGCCGGCCAACAAAGAACCGCACTGCCCTCGGTCAGCAACCCTGAAGGTTACATATAAACCTATGAACAATGGCGGAAAGGTAAAGAGCTTGTGAGTATTTATCTTTTCCTGTCTGAATAATATGTCTCCTTTCAGTATGGTTTAAACATTTGAAGAGTGTAAGCTTAGATTTGATGGTACAGGTTAAACCTCCCTTATCCAGCACCCTCGGGACCCGGCCTGTGCCGAATAAGGGATTTTGCCGGATAAAAGGAGGTCAGCCCGAGTTTGGGGGGGGGGGGGGGGGGGGAAGAGAGAAAGAGGCTGCCCGGGGTCGGGGAGGGGGGGAGGGAGGTGGTCGGTGCCTCGGGTGGGCCCCAAAGTTGGAGTGACCGCGTTCTACGCATGCGCTCCCAGCCACCAGAATCGTGCCAGGCAGGGGGGTGGTGCCGGATAAGGGAGTCCTGGATAAGGGAGTTCTGGATTAGGGAGTTCTGGATTAGGGAGGTCCAACCTGTAATGGATTCTACTTACAACCAGTTGACAGCTTTTCCAATTTTTTATAAACTTAACAAAAAGATTTTTCAGTACTGTACTGTGACATAAAATGAGTCTGCTCCTCAACAAATAGGTCATTTCAGATGGTGAGTTACAATAGAGTATGATTTATCATACAGGGCTCCTCGGTGACCAAATATCAAACAGGGAATTGGTCTGTAAAACTGTTTCAAAGGGAAATGGTGTATGTTAAACTTTAGAGTGTCACACCAACTCGATCAAACAAATATCAGAACTCATCAAGATAAAGTTACTGACCTTCAAACTTTCCAGTAAAGCTGTCCGAAGTTCTGGCTCTTCTCTTTTTCTTGTTGCGCTTGCCACTGTCAACAATATTGACTGGCTGACTGGACATCATTTCTGTGAGGATCCAAAACAAAGAAAAACACTTGTAAATGAACAATAAATATGCTGCATGTGCAGTTTATTAAACAAGTGCTATGAATATCCTCTCTTTCTCCCCAACCCCCCTGGGATGGGAATAAATGCCATCAACACAAGAAACTAAAGGACATCAGACAAAAATGATCAAACATTAAGTTCTACTGTAACAAGGAAATATCATTTGTGGAATTAAGTAAGTCACGGTTGAATGACAATTATTCTTGAGGCTCAGGAAGAAATTTGTGTTCTCAAAAGCTTTATCTGTGGTTAGTCATACCACTTGGGAGATTAAATAAGTAATCAACTCTATGCAAGTACAAATTGTGCATGGTCCCTTAGAAAGGCTGGCTTCCATTGACATTTTTGGTTCCAGAATTTGCTATTAAATATAATTATACAACACCTCCTTTATCCATCCCACTTTGCCTCTGTCTCCATTATCTTCATCTTTGAGATTTTTACAACCCACACCTGTGGCTAAAAGGTTGGACAACTTTCACCCAGAATTCAATCGGCATTGCTCTGCAACTGGCAAGTAGTCGATGTCCTATAGCGACTCCTATTCTAAAGAGGTGCCTTACTTTCTCATAATGGTGGGGCTGGCGTAGGAGAGTCTCCAGTGTGAATTTGCTCCTTTTCAGTTTTGGGACCCAACACTGTTTGACTATGAAATGAGCAACTATTATTCTTTAACAAAGGGCAACATTTATTATTCTAGTTTACAGAGTCCTTCATAAAACATTCTGCCCTCCTATTTGATGCAGCAACCAAAGGGAAGGGCATGGTGGAATGACATAGGTAAAGTGACTTCTTCACAGCACATCTGCAATGAAGCACTGTGATCAAAGTTTGCAGTCTGTTAAGAGAAAAACCTGTTATGGGTCTGCTGTTTTCATTGCAAGTATTTGCTAATACTTATTAATAGCAAAATCATTTGGAACCAAGAGGGACCTGTACAAGCCGGATGGGTTGCATCTGTACAGGGCTGGAACCACTGTCCTCACGGGTCGTTAACTAGTGCTATTGGGGAGTGTTTAAAGAACCCGCTCCCTCCCCTGCAATTTTCCCCAGAACCCCCACCCTCCCCAGCATTTAAATATATATCTTTTAACAAGCCCGCTCCCGTAACAATCTGGAAGCGCGCATGCGCAGAACATTACTTCGTGGGAGCAGTCATGTCCTTAAACTAATTTGGTAGGGGGTAGGGGTGGAGGAGAGACAAGGTGCATAAGAGGGACTGTTTTGCAGCTTTCCCAGGTTGGTACTTCATTTTTTTAGGTATGCCTGGTGCTGCTCTTGGCATACTCTTCTGCACTCCTCATTGAACCAGGGTTGGTTTCCTGGCTTGATGGTAATGGTAGAGTGAGGGATATGCTGAGCCATGAGGTTACAGATTGTGGTGGAATACAATTCTGCTGCTGCTGATGGATGCCAAATATTGAGCTGCTAGATCTGTTCTGAATCTATCCCTTTTAGCAGGGTGGTAGTGCCACACAACATGATGGAGGGTGTCCTCAGTGTGAAGGCGAGACTTCGTCTGCACAAGGATTGTGCGGTGATCACTGCTGCCAATGCGGTCATGGACAGATGCATGTGCGATAGGTAGATTGGTGAGGACAAGGTCAAGTAGGTTTTTCCCTCGTGTTGGTTCTCTGACCACCTGCAGGCCCAGTCTGGCAGCTCTGTCCTTCAGGATTCAGCCAGCTCGGTCAGAAGTTGCTACCGAGCCGCTCTTGGTGATGGTCACTGAAGTCCCCCACCCAGAGTACATTCTGTGCCCTTGCTACCCTCAGTGCTTCTTCCAAGTGGTGTTCAACATGAAGGAGTACTGATTCATCAGCTGAGAGACAGCGGGTAGCTGGTAATCAGCAGGAGGTTTCCTTGCCCATGCTTGACCTGAAGCCATTAGACTTCATGAGGTCCAAAGTCAATGTTGAGGACTCCCAGGGCCACTCGCTCTTGACTGTATAACACTGTGCTGCCAGCCCTGGTGGGTCTGTCCTCTCAGTGGGACAGGACATACCCAGGGATGGTGATCGAGGAATCTGGGACATTGGCTGAAAGGTATGACTCTGTGAGTATGACTATGTCAGGCTGCTGCTTGACTAGTTTGTGGGACAGCTCTCACAATTTTGGCACAAATCCCCAGATGTTGGTGAGGAAGACTTTGCAGGGTCGACTGGGCTGGGTGTGCCATTGTCATGTATGAAGGTGGTGCTGAAGTCGGTCCGGTTTTATTCTTATTATTGTTTCTTGTAGCGGTTTATTACAACTGAGTGGCTTGCTCAGCCATTTCAGAGGGCAGTTAAGAGTCAACCACTTCTGTGGGTCTGGAGTCACATATAGGCCAGGCCAGATAAGGATGGCAGATTTCCCTCCCTAAAAGGACATTAGTGAAGCAGGTGAGATTTTACGACAATCTTGTAGTTTCACGGGGCCCAATTTTGGCCATGACTTGCAACAATTTTTTTTGGAGTAAGTTGTTTTTTCTGGCGTAAGTTTAAAAAATGCCATTTTCCCCCCAAAATTTGCTCCAGTGTAAGTCAGTTAGGTACGATTCTTTCTAGTGCAGTTTTATTTTCCAAAAGGGAGCATTCCTGCCACTTACGTTAGTTTTGGCCATTTATGCCACTTTGGCCAGCTAAAACTTACTCCAAATCGACTTAGGTCAGCGTATGTGGCCAGCTCTGAAAAACCTTGCGGGCAGTTAAGAAATCGGCGCAGGTTAGTACATTTAAAGCACCAAGACTTACAAAGCACTAAACAAACCACAAAAAGTAATAAGCAATCAATCAGTAACAAATAAAAAATAGAAGTCCTACCTTTATGCCAGAATCAATTTTTTCTAAGATTCCCCCCCGCTCCAAAAACACTCTTTCTCCACCCCCACCCCCGCAAAACACTCTTTCTCCCCACCCATCCACCCCCCAAACTCTCCTCCTCCCACCCCCCCAATCAAAACTCTCAAGCACAACCATCAATAAATAAAAAATAAAACTGAAATCCTACCTCGGCCCAGGAACTCAGCGGGCCGGCCGGCCAGTGCGGGAGGCCACTCGGATGGGGATAGGGTGCGGTGAAGATCGGGGCATCCCTTCGGCTGGGGATAGGGGCAGCGAGCATCGGGTCCTGCTCACAGCCCGCAGGACACGCTGGGAGGGCAGGAGCATGCGCGCAGACTTCACTGCGCATGTGCACAGCTGCCGGCAGTGCTTTCTGCCTGTTGGCCTGTTGCTCCGCCCCCCATTTCACTAGCCAAGCCACGCTGGGACACCGGAGAGTTGACAGAGCGGGCAGGATGGGGCCCCTTTTTTTCGGCACCGTTTCCAGCGCGCAAAAGTCGACGCATTTAAGGTAAGTGCGCCGAAAAAAGGGGTTAGGGAAAATTGGGCCCATGGTCACCATTACTGACACTAGCTTTTTATTCCAGATTTATTTAATTAACTGAATTTAAATTCCTCAGTTGCTGTGGTGAGATTTTAACTCACGTCTCTGGATTATTAGTCCAGGACTCTGGATTACCCGTCCCGTAACATAACCACTAAGCTACCATTCCCTTAAGCCCAATGATTAAATCACTGGCGGAGCGAAAAGTAAATCATATTATTTTCAATCTGTGATCTCTTAAAAGGCCTTGATAAGATTTCTGGAAAAGTATATAAAGGCAGCAATATTTTCAAACAGTTTTTCCAGTAGTATTTCGGGAACATTCAGGTGGTCATATGGGAATGGATTTGCATGTGATGGCAGGGCCCCTGTGCAAGGAGCTGCATGTGGTGGTGAAAAATAAAAGATAAAACATTGCATGCATCACCAATAGTGAATCATGTGGAAAAGGTACTCAAATAAAGGTTAAAGGCATCACAAGAACATTATAGCAACTCAATATAAAAATCAAAAGAAATGCAGGCACAACACTTAGAAATGCATTCTTTGTGTGTTTTAAAAAAATCAAAAATGCACAACAGGTTGGTAGCATTTGGAAGAGAAAGAGAATGCTAGCTGGTTATGTTTTTTATCTTTACAAGTCTCTTTTGGCTCCAGGTCATATTTTGAACTAACCAACACACACACCATTGTAAAGCAGGTTAATTATAGAAATATACTTCTGATGAAACGATAACTGTTTCTCTCTCCACAGATGCTGCCTGGCCTGCTGAGTATTTTCAGCATTTTCTGATTTGATCTCAGATTTCCAGTATCAGCAGTATTTCAATTTTGTTCAAGGATAGAAATAGTTGCCCAAAGGGGAAAATAGGCATGTATTCGATACCTGGTCTTGTCTGTGAATTCTGGGTAATTTCTTCAGGACAGTTAGTCGTTGAATGAAGCGAGTAGCTGCTGTTCAAATCACTTACAGGGATCGGGGAGAGTCGAGTGCTCTGCAACTGTAAGAACATAAGAACAGAAGAATTAGGAGCAGAAGTAGGCCATTCAGCCCCTCGAGCCTGCTCTGCCAATCAATAAGATCATGGCTGATCTTCTACCTCAACTGTACTTTCCTGCACTATTCCCATATCTCTTAATTCCCTTAATATCCAAAAATCTAGTGATCTCTGTCTTGAATATACTCAAAGACTGAGCCTCCAGCCCTCTGGGGTAGAGAATTGCAAAGATTCACCACCCTCTGAGTGAAGAAGTTTCTCCTCATCTCAGTCCTCAATGTCTGACCCCTTATTCTGAGACTGTGACCCCTGGTTCTAGGCTCCTCAGCCAGAGGAACATCCTCCTGCATCTACCCTGTTAAGCCCTGTAAGAATATTGTATGTTTCAATGAGATCACCTCTTATTCTAAACTCTAGCAAATATAGGCCTAGTCTACTCAATCTCTCCTCAAAGAACAATCCCCTCATCCCATGAATCAGTCTGGCGAACCTTCGTTGCACTTCCTCTCTGGCAAGTATATTCTTCCTTAGGTAAGGAGACCAAAACTGTACACAATATCCAGGTGCGGTCTCACCAAGGCCCTATATAATTACAGTAAGTCATCTTTAATCTTATACTCAAATCCTCTTTTAATAAAAGCCAACATACCATTTGCTTTCTTAATTGCTTGCTGTACCTACATGTTAACTTTCCATGATTCGTGTACAAGGACACCCGGGTCCCTCTGAACACCAACATTTCCCAATCTCTCACCATTTAAAAAATACTCTGCTTTTCTATTTTTCCTACCAAAGTGGGTAACTTCACATTTCCCCACATTATATTAAATTTGTCATGTTCTTGCCCACTCACTTAGTCTGTCTATATCTCCTTGAAGTCTCTTTGCATCCTCCTCACAACTTAACATTTGTATTATCAGCAAACTTGGATATATTACATTTGGTCCCCTCATCCAAATCATTGATCTAGATTGTGAATAGCTGGGGTCCAAGCACCGATCCTTGCGGCACCCCACTAATTAAAGTCTGCCAACCCGAAAATGACCTGTTTATTCTTACTCTCTGTTTTCTGTCTGTTAACCAATCCTCAATCCCTGCGAGTATATTACCCCCAATCCCATGAGCCCTAATTTTGTTTAATAACATATTGTGTGGCACCTTATCAAATGCCTTCTGAAAATCCAAATACACCACATCTATTGGTCCCCCCATATCTATTCTACTAGTTACAACCTCAAAAAACTCTTAACAGATTTGTCAAACATGATTTCCCTTTCATAAATTCGTGTTGACTCTGCCCAATCCTGTTATTATTGTCTAAGTACCCTGTTACCACGTCCTTAATAACAGATTTTAGCATTTTCCCTACTACTGATGTCAGGCTAATTGGTCTGTAGTTCCCTGTTTTCTTTCCCCCTCCTTTCTTAAATAGAGAGGTTACATTAATTACCTTCCAATCTGCAGGAACCGCTCTAGAATCTATGGAATTTTCGAAGTTGACAACCAATGCATCACTATTTCTATAGCTACCTCTTTCAAAACCCTAGGATGCAAGCCATCAGGTCCAGGGGGTTTATCAGCTTTCAGTTACTTTCAATTACTTGAGCACAGAAAAGCACGTAATTATAGTGTCAAAGTTTGATCTCAGGCAATGGTGAAAGCAACAGAAAACATGGCTGTGATGGAGGAATTTGGGGGGGGGGGGGGTGGGGGGAGGGAATTCTCTCCCCTCCCATTTTATTCATTACAGCCTTGTGTTCTAAAGTCCCTGCTTACCACACTTCTCCCTCCGCCAAAGGGCACAGGCAGTAGTTTCAATAATGCTGCTCTGTGTCCTGTAATATTGGATATGCGCACAAACTACCCGCGATGACTCACTGTCCAAAAAATGTTGGCTTGGAATAGTGCAGCACGTGGAAAACCACAAACGTCCACTCCTTACAACACAGTGCACTAACAGAGTGTATGATCAGCTCAAGAGGGTTTCCAGCCCAGCAGTAAAAAAAAAGTGTCTTGGGGAAAAAAAAACTTCGCACAAGGCTCTCTGTTCAAGCACTATTTTCTTTCCCTTGATGTAAATTCCCAGATATCCCATCCAGATGGCAAGTAGGTAGCTAACTCCTCAGTCCCTTCCAACACCACTAATTAATTATCCATAAAATAAACCCTTATTGATTCACCCGTTTGACCCTTTCATAGAAACACAGAAAATAGGTGCAGGAGTAGGCCATTCGGTCCTTTGAGCCTGCACCACCATTCAATATTATCATGGCTGATCATGCAACTTCAGTACCCCATTCCTGCCTTCTCTCCATACCCCTTTAGCCATAAGGGCCATATCTAACTCCCTTTTGAATATATCTAACGAACTGGTCTCAACAACTTTCTGTGGTAGAGAATTCCACAGGTTCACAATTCTCTGAGTGAAGAAGTTTCTCCTCATCTCGGTCCTAAATGGCTTACCCCTTATCCTTAGACTGTGACCCCTGGTTCTGGACTTCCCCAATATCCTTTTTCTCCTTTGTAGGTAAATCCTCTAAACATGCACCATTCTATTAATAAAATGAAATCAGAAACTCATCATGTGGGAAACTGCAGACAAACCACATCCCAGCAGTTTAATATTAGAGTTGGTCATCTGCTGCCTCTCCCCTTAAATTAATTGTTTATAGCAACACAGAGTTAGACATAATATTCTAGGTTATGTATATTCCTTCAGCATCACTGGAAAATATATTTTATTCAATATTCTTGTCATTTCATTTAAAATTGAGGTTGCTCATCAATAGTTCTATAGCCGTCCTCTGAAATTATTTTTCACTATCCATTTAGTCCCTTTCCTCCCAAGGGCATTCAGTCCTTTCTGGGATGTGGTTCCACATGCAACAATTGCTGTCTGGTCCCTTGCCCGAGTGGCCATTATTCAGGTGCAGGTCTGCCCAGCAAGTATCAGTAGGCTGTTTGATTGTAAGGACAGCACACACATCTCGATCCTGCCCTCACCTGGTGCCTACATTGCTAGCAAAGGTCACTAGACAGCAATCAGGAGCAGGAGCCCAGACCAATTTTCCCCTCCTTAACTCGCAGGCATTGATGCCAATTGCATTACATAGGATATATGGCACAGAAACAGGCTATTCGGCCCAACAAGTCCATGCTGACAGTTATGCTCCACTCAAGCCTCCTCCTGTCTTTAACCATCTAAATCTGTCAGCATAACCCTCAATTCCCTTCTCCCTCGAATGCTTGTATAGCCTCCTCTTAAATGCATCTATGCTATTCGCTTCAACCACTCCCTGTTCCACATTGTCACCACTCTTTGGGTAAAGAAGTTTCTTCTGAATTTCCCATTAGATTTCTTGGTGACTATCTCATATTGATGGCCTCCAGTTATGCTCTTCCCCAAAAGTGGAAACATTGGGCTGGAAATTCATCAGCCTTCCGCCGCGTTTTTCGGTGGTACTTCGCCATTTTGGGCGGAAAGCAGCGCGATGGAAAATTCCCTGAAGTCTTGCGCCGGCGGTTTTGAAATACCACTGCGCAGCGGACTGCCGGCGTGCAAGACTGGAATAAGCGCTTTCACCCGAGTTTGGCCACAGCGGTGACCCGTAGATAGTGTCAAAAAAAACAGAGAGAAAAAAACCTGTCCGTGCAGCCCTTGGAAACGGCGGTAGAGTATGAAAACCGGCAAAAAAGGTAAGTTAACGTTTATTTTTAAATTGTTTTGCAGCGATTCGCTAGAAAAGGGTCTTGTAAATGTTTTGCGATTTTTTATTTTTTGGAAAAATATTTTGTGTGTTTTCCCCCCTCCCTCGGCCGCAGAGAAAAGTTCCTGAAAATTTGCGGTTTCCGTCGCGAATCTTGGTACAACGCTGATTTTTCCCGCCGAGCAGATTTTTTCCAGTTTTTTCCTGAATCTTCTGCCTCAAAATCACAGCGGAGCCATAGTGGTTTTTTTGACGACAATTTCCAGCCCTCAGTCTCTGTATCCGCTCGATCAAAACCTTTCATAATTTTAAAGATCACTATTAGGTCACCCCTCAGCCTTTTCCCTCCCCCCCCCCCCAAGAGAAAAGGGACCCAGTCTGTTCATACTTTCCTGATATGTATACCCTCGCATTTCTGATATCACCCTTGTAAATTTTTTTATGCACCCTCTCCAGTGCATCTATATCCTTTTTATAATATTGCGACCAGTACTGTACGCAGTGGTCAAACCAAGGTTCGATACAGGTTCAGCATAACTTCCCTATTTTTCAATTCTATACCTCTAGAAATAAACCCTCGTGCTTGGTTTGTTTTTTATAGTGATTTGTGTATTTGTACTCCGAGATCCCTTTGTTCCTCTACCCCACCTAGACTCTCATCCTCCAAGTAATGTGTGACCTCCCTAATCTTCTACCAAAATGTAATTCCTCACATTTATCTGCGTTGAACTTCATTTGCCAATTATATGCCCATTCTGCAAGTTTATTAATGTCCTCCTGTAATTTGTTGTAGTAACCCTCAGTATTGACTATCACCCCTAATTTGGTGTCATCCACAAATTTAGAAATTGTGTCTTTGATTTCAAAGTCTAAATCATTAATATAAAATTGTGAACAGTGGTCCCAGCATTGATCCTTGTGGAACACCACTTCCCACCTTCAGCCACTGTAAATAGCTACCTTTTACCCCTATTCTCTGCTTTCTGTCTTGAAGCCAGCTAGCCACCCATTCTGCTATTTGTCCTCTGACTCCACATTCTCTGACCTTGTTCATCAGCCTATTATGAGGTAGCTTTTCGAAGGCTTTTTGAAAAGCTATTTAAATTACATCTACTGCATTAATTAGCATTGTCTACTCTCTGTTACCTCTTCAAAAAATTCAATGAGCTTGGTCAAGCAGGTCTTTCCCTTTTGAAATCCATGCTGACTATTCATTATTATATTTTTGGTTTCTAGATGTTCTTCTATTTTCTCCTTTAGTTGGGATTCCATTATTTTTCCTACCACCGATGTTAAACTGACTGGTCTATAATTCCCTGGACATGTTCTATCCCCCTTCTTAAATATAGGTAGTACATTAGCTATCCACCAGCCCTCTGGCACTGCACCTTTTTCTACCAAATTATTAAATATGTGTAGTAAGGTCTCTGCTATCTCTTCCCTAGATTCTTTTAAAATGCGTGGATGCAATCCTTCCAGACCAGGGGTTTAAGCTTCTGAGTTTGATTAGTTTATTGAATATATCTCCTCTTTTTATTTTAAATGCACTTATCTCCTTACTAATCTCATCATCCAATGTCATGTCCACCTGTTCTATTCCCTGGTAAATACTGAAGCAAAATAATTATTTAATATTTCTGCCATCTCTCTATCGTTACCTGTGGTATTATCCTCTCTATCCCTTAATGGCCCGATTCCCATCCCAACCGTTCTTTTTTTATTGATGTGCCTGTAAAAGATTTTACTATTTTGTTTTATGTTCCTTGTTAATTTAATTTCATAGTTCCTCTTTGCCTTCCTTATTGTTTTCTTTGATTTTTCTCCTATTTTTTTTGTATTCTCCCTTATCATGCACTCCCCTGCTGTCTATGTACTTAATATATGCCTCTTTCCTTACCCTCAATTGTTCCTTTATGGATTTATTCATCCATGGAGTCTCATTAGTGTTTAGTTTGTTCTTTCCTTTTAGTGGAATATATTGTTCCTGCACTCTGTTGAACACCATTTTAAATGTTTCCCATTTATGTTCTGCATCGTTTTTAGCCAATACTGTTACCCATTTTATTTTCCCCAAGTTCTATTCTCAGCCCCTCAAAATCAGCTTTTCTCCAATCTATTACCCTGGTTTTCATCATACTTATGTCCTTCTCAATTATCAAATTATGGTCACTAGTCTGACCAATGTCCTAGCTGTCTCTACGGAGTCAGCGATTGATCACAAAATACTTCTCATCTGTATGGCTCCGTTGTTCCCTGATAAAGCTCACTGAGCCAAATAAACCGAAACCAACACAAAACTGTTAAAAATAGGGAAGTCCTATTTTCGCACAGATTCCCCAAAACAGTAATCGCACCCAGCAATGGAACTAAACACTTTAGGGGAGAAATTCAGGATGGGGCGCTAAACTTTAAAAGTTTGAAAAATTAGCGGCAAGCGTTTGCGCTCCAGGAAGGAAGTGTGGGGGGGGGGGGGGTCCAGCTCGAAAAAAATATCAGAGAGCAATGGCAATTCTTTTTTTTAAACTTACCTCAGCCACCTCGCCTTTAAGCATCGTCCCCGGCTTACAGATGAATACCTCCTGCAGCTGCTGGTGTTTTTGCCCTGCGATGCTGCAGAGGGCAGAACCCAAGTTAGGGTCCGGGGCGTTACGGGGCGATGCGCATGCCGATGACGTCACAATCTCCAGGCGGAAGAAATCGGGGCACAATGCCATACCGCCGCTGCAAACCTCCCGCCGAATATGGCAGGAGTTGATCTTCTTGCCGCGCTCGGTCTGTAAGTCATTACTATCCCATTATCGCTCCCCCCGGAGGGATAACAAGAGGCGCTAAGGAGGCCAATTTCCAAGCCTATAAGTTTGGATAGGAGTGATAACTTGAGAAAGTCCTTTCCTGTAAAGTGGATATCTGTGTTAAGTGATTAGTAACTTTAAAAGAAACTATTTTCTGTCAAAGTCTACACTATCCATTCTTCTTTTTGCCCTTCACTTCTCTCCTGAATGCTTCAATTCATGTTGGACTATAGTTTTACAGGCACGATAGCCATACACGTCAACTTGCATAGCACTGATAAGAACATAAGAATAAAGAGTAGGCCACACGACCCCTCGAGCCTTCTCCGCCATTCAATAAGATCATGGCTGATCATTGATCTCAACTTCACTTTCCCACCCAATCCCCATATCCCTTGATTTGCCTAGACTCCAAAAATCTATCTATCTCAGCCTTAAATGTATTCAGAGACTCAGCATCCACAGCCCTCTGGGGTAGAGAATTCCAAAGATTCACAACCCTCTCTGAGTGAAGAAATTCCTCCTCATCCCTGTCTTAAATGGCCTACCCCTTATCCTGAGACTGTGCCCCCTAGTTCTAGACACTTCAGCCAGAGGAAATAACCTCTCAGCATCTACCCTATCAATCCCCTTCAGAATCATGTATGTTTCAATGAGATCATCTCTCATTCTTCTAAACTCCAGAGAGTATAGGCCCATTCTACACAATCTATCATAAGACAAACCTCTCATCCCAGGAATCAATCTAGTGAACCTTTGTTGCACCACCTCCAAGGTAAGTATATCTTTCCTTAGATAAGGAGACCTAAACTGTGCACAATACTCCAGGTGTGGTCTCACCAAGGCCCTGTACAATTGTAGCAAGACTTCCTTAGTCATGCTCCAACCCCGATGGAGGGCGATTTGACCATATAAACATCACAGCCATGCCAACCTAGTCCATGTCCAACATCCACAGAGCATACTTTCAGCAAGAGCCACTGGAAATGTCAGGAATGGAAATCCAGGACAATTTCTTCCCCTCGACCCCCACTCCTCCGCCCGCCCCCCCACCCCTCCACCCACCCACCTCAAGTCCTATCCCAGGAAACACAATAATAATTAGTGCCAAAAACACTGCCCTAATTGGGCCTACATCAATCAAGGATCAATGCTACGGATTTCTTAGGCTGTATGGATCAGTATTAAACTACATCGCCCATTCACCACCGAGCCAGCATCAGACAGGAAATAAAACATCAGGCTGGAGTCCCATTTCTAACTCTTTCAGTTTGCTGAAAGTTGGATAAGGACAAGTCAGCTTAGCTGCGAGGGTGGCATAATTAAATAGTATGTCATCAGATTGATCATTATTTTTATCTATAAAAAGAATGGAAATCAGAGCTCTATGCACAATATCAGGATTCCCTTCTATGACATACTATTTAATTATGCCATCCTCGCAGCTAAGCTGACTTGTCCTTATCCAACTTTCAGCAAACTGAAAGAACATCTCCATCCCTGCACTAATCTGGGGGGGGAGGGCAGGGGTTAGGAAGAAAAGAAAGATTTGGATTTATATAGCTCCTTTCACGACCACTGGACATCCCAAACACTTTACAGCCAATGAAGTACTTTTGGAGTGTAGTCACTGTTGTAATGTAGGATACGCAGCAGCCAATTTCTGCACAGCAAGTTCCCACAAACAGCAATGTGATAGCGACTAGATAATCTGAGGTTTTTTGTTCTGTGGATTGAGGGATAAACATTGGCCAGGATACCGGGGATATCTCCCCTGCTCTTCTTTGAAATAGTGCCATGGGATCTTTTATGGCCACGTGAGAGGACAGACAGAGCCTTGGTTTAACGTCTCATCCGAAAGATGGCACCTCCAACAGTGCAGCGCTCCTTCAGTACTGCACTGGAGTGTCAAGAAGATAGAAAAGCCTTTGTATTTTAGTTTCACAATATCAGTACAGGCTGCAATCCTTTTTTTTAATAATTTTTATTTCCACCTCTCTCTCAATTTCTGATATTTTCTATAACTGGGTCTTACCAAGATGCATTTGGTTACTGATCGTATTGAACATCTAATTTCTGGGTCCAAGGAAGTGGCATCACCAGATACCGACCAGGATCTACAATGCCACCCTCTGTTTTCTAACCAATTATTTCATTTAATGCAGCATTTAAAATGTATATTTGACAAATAATCTTGTTTGTCCAAATGAAGCAACATGTAACTGAGTTACAGGAGACAGTAATTACTGAGGATGCACCACAGGAAACAGTGAATGAAGTCAGGCGTGTATCTTTTTTAATCACCAATTCCATATGTGAAATCTTTTTTCGGGCTTATCTGAATTTATAAAAGTTTACTTTTCAGACTCAAGCAGTTCATTTTTTTTTGCACAAAAATGGGCTGCATCGGGGTCGCTATTGATTTCATGTCAATGGGATGCAGAGAACACAGCTTTGTCAAGCTGTCCCAATCTTCACATGAGGAGGACTGTAAAGTGGAGAGTGGTGGAGAGCAAAACAGACTATGGATACAATGCAGACAGAATGGGAGATGAGCAGCCTAGGAAAAGCAAAGAAACCAGAAAGTGCCAGATAAATTGATAGCAGGAAAGTGCATCTGCACTCAAAAATAGTCCCAGATCTGACAGCATGGCACTTTCCTGTCTCCTGGAATACTCACATACTTGGTATATATGTGTTCTGCAAAGAAAAAGCAGCATGTCTAATTCTCCCACTTGAAATCATCAAAGTTAGGTGGGAGAGAGCACTTTCACTCGAGTCTGGATTGGATTTGATTCCAACTATCAGGCGAAAGGACACTGTTCTACCCAGTTGCCATCCAAGCTCCCATACTGTAACAATTTACCTGCATCTTCACTGTCCAGTAGCAATTCCATAAACTCAGCCAACTTGACTTGTACATAGAAATGATTGTTTGATTGCCTCCTTTGGTTAGGGACTGAATTTATAACAGGGTCCAGTTTAAATACTTTCTTCAAGGTATACTTTGTGAGCCCCACCCTTCTCACTACATCCTTTTTTTGTTCATTGCTCTGTGTCATTATGAAATAGTCTATGCTCCCTTCATCACTTCAGTGACTCTGAGCGATCAAGTTATCAGGAAGTTGCAATTTCCCATACCAGACCTTCAGTCGTGCACTTTTTACAAGAATGGAGGAATTCATGACTTCACTTCAAGCAGTAGTGATATAGGTTTCACCATGTGCCAACTTTGTGGTCGGATTATCAACAAGCTGCAGAAAGCTTCCTCTTGCACGTTTCTATTTTAGAACTACTGACTCTGACTAGGAAAAAAAATGAACTCTTTTTGAAGCAAAGTCCACATTAAGAGAACTAAATATACAGAGGTAAGAATAAATTCATTGCTTGTAAACAAAGGCAGATATATCAGAATTAAATCCAGCAGTTAGCGCTTTCACTATTCATCAGGACTTCTAATACCTTATGTTCTTCAATTAGATTGCTTTGGAGATTCCTAATAATATTAATTGCTATTTTGCACTGGTACATGGAAGCAACATTGGCAGTAAAAGAAAGAGTAACTGTTTCCTAAAATTTGAACAGGAAGCATCCTGCATTAAACTGTGGCTCAGTGGGTAGCACATTCACCTTGGAGTCAGAAGATTGTGGGTTCAAGTCTCACTCCAGGGATTTGAGCTCCAAAAAATCTAGGCTGACACTCCAGTGCAGCGCTGAGGGAGCCCTGCACTGTTGAAGGTGCCGTCTTTCGGATGAGACGTTAAACCAAGATCCCGTCTGCTCTCTCAAATGGACGTAAAAGATCCCATGGCATTATTTTGAAAAAGAGTAGGGGAGTTATGCCAATATTTATCCCTCAATCAACATAACAAAAAAACAGATTATCTGATCATTATCACATTGTTGTTTGTGGGAATTTGCTGTGCACAAATTGGCTGCCACGTATCCTACGTTACAAAAGTACTTCATTGGCCGTCCGGTGGTCACGAAAGGCGCTATATAAATCCAAGTCTTTCTTTCTTTCACTACATTACAAATTGCATGCTTACATGAAATATTAATTTACCAGTACTTGTCAAACTGATCTTTTTTTAAAACGTAACCAACATACCATTTCTCCAGTATGTTTATTCAAAGCCATTCTCCAATCAGAGAACGGGCAAAGTTCTGTACTATCACATCACTGCCGAAGCCATTGTCGAGTGCTACTACTGTGTTTTGCAGTTAGCAACTCTCAACAAACCCAAGCGGTAGCAGGGAATTGTCCACGGTGAAATGAGTGGTGGTGGGCACATGATTGGGATTGTTGCCTAACTGCTGAATGAACAGATTTGACTTGAAAACAATCAAAGTTGTGTGTGTGTCAAACAGTACTGAAATTTATATTCAAGTATTTAAATCCAGTTATTTCCCCATGCTTCTCTCTAGTTCTTCCTTTTATTTGTTTACAGTTCAGACTCAACATAAAACTAAAGCAATCCCACATACTGTACAATGACAAACTTTGTATGTCTAATAATATACCCCTGCATTAAGTGCATGCACCTTATTTCCTCCTTTCTCTACACCACTCAATTGGTTCAATTTCTTCTGCAAAATTACACAAAATATCAAAAACCCACATGACAATTTCAGTAACTCCGATTCATAGAATAATATGTTCCCAGCAGCTGCTTCTATCAAATGGAAAATATGCTTGCCTTTTTAATGCTTACCTTAAGGGAGCGTTGTAAGTTTTTCAGTTCTGTTATCTTGCTCTGTATCACCATATCTGCCAACTGAGCGATAAAGTCAAATGAGTCTCATTTCAGTGGAACTGATAAATAAAGACCAAACCCAACACTGCTGAGAATATGGCTGCAGCAGGCCATTATTCACAGCCAAATCAAGAAGTCCCGATTCGCTAGGAAAAGAGCCCATCAATAATAGTTAACATTTCAACCATGTTTCCTTCCTTGCCCCTTCCCACAAAGATTAATATATTAAATCAGCTGCAAATGGAGCATTAATATCATCAGTACTCTCTGTAGTCCTGTGTCATAACTACTGATATTTCCCAAGTCACTCCATCATTATTGATGGCACAATCCAATGGCCATACATGATTTATGTACAGGGTAATGGCATCTGTAAGGAAATTAAGAGGCATTAATTCTATTGAAGGTTTCAAACAGCTGATATACAGGATAATAATGGATACTTAGTGACAATTTTACCCTGCAGAGATGTTTAGATGGTTTATACAGATCAATGACGTAAATCACTAAACTAATCTAACGAACAAAAAATCCAATCAGATGAACATTACAAGATTCACACAATTGTTACCTGAAGCTAACGATTAGGCTTCGGTCTTAAATTTACTGCGATCTTCACTGTTGTTTATAGAATAACCAAGATGGCACGCAACATTTTATCTTCTTAAAAGGTGTTTTTTTCCACTGGAGCAGTGTTGTAACTACATCAGTCACAATGTGCTTCACAACATGAAATGCGTTTGGAAACTCATCTTCCTCAGCCCTATTACCCAGCACACATAAGAACATAAGAAATAAGACACACGCCCTCTGTTCTTCCAACTCTGGCCTCCTTTGCATCCTTCTGTTCCACCTTTGGTTATAAAAAGTCATCCTGTTGAACTCTTGTGAAATTATTATTCACCCTGATCAGCACAAACATTCACCCAAATGAAAAATAAGGTGAGGAAAGTTGCCTCATATAAACTTCATATTGCGAGGTGTTAGTAATCCTTCAATAGGAACACGCATGCAAGCGAGCAGGAGGACTACATACTGAATCACAAGCCAACCTCGCCCTTAATCTGTTTTTTTAAGCACATTTACACACACTGTACTCATTCATATGATTAGATAGAGTTGCAAGATTAGGTAGGAAAGTTAATGGCTTGAGAGGAAAGAAGCAAATCAGCATACAAGAAGATTGTTGTCCACTGACAGAATCAAAAATAACCAGAGGAGAACTGACTTTTTTCACAAATCCACAAACTGCACACAATAACGAAGCCTTCTCCTTCAGCTTGATAGCTGTCATCAGTTACAAAAAAGTGTCCTTGGCTACACTCAATGGCTCAATGAGTTTATACTGAGAGTAGTTAAACAACAGATTGTGATGTCCCATATTTGATCCACACTATGCTGAGTTAGCCGAGATCAGTCAGTTGGGGGGAGGGGAGAAAAACACAGCCTGGATTCTCATTCCTGGTCAAACTCCAACTACCCCTGCTGGACAGTGCTTGTGGCAGGCGAGACTGGCATCAGGCTCAGCTGTGACACCCCAACAAATAGCCTGTTAATACTCACCACCAAGATTCACACATAAATAGATGCTACCTGAGCAGTGTACAGTCACTATCCATTTAAGTGTATCTCAGCTGGGATTCAGAAGAGCGGGGGGAAATTAGTTTGCGAAAATGTCACCTCTCACTCTTGCACATGCACCATCTGGTGTTGTGTCACATGTCTGAAAATAATACATTTCAGAAAAGCTTGATTTCAGAAGCAGGTAATTTGAATTTATCTACCCATTTCCTTTTCAAATCATCCCTGCTCTCCAAACAGACACATAACCATATTACCAGTGTTCAATATTCAGAACTAAACCAAAACTACATTTTGCAGTTCATCCATCACAGCATGACTGAAGCAATACATCAGTTGTTATATTCCACTGCCAATATAATACATACTTTGTTGTCTAGTGTCTGAATACTGAGGAAGCTACCTCACACAATTCTGTAAGAAATTGCCTCTTACAAATACTAATATCTGTGGTACAGTTATTATATTATACCTGGGGGGGGGGGGTTCTCCCCAGTAAACCTACATTTCTACTCGCTGTTTGTCAACCTAGCCTAGCCTTAACTTCAACTTCTGACCTCTAAGCATTACAGTATACTAGCTGGGACCAGTCAGTCTTGCTCCCATGGTGAGAATCACGTGATAATCAAGATAAATCTAACAGAAAGTGGGGCTGGTGTTCCTCCAATACCAATCTGGCAAATGGAGGAGGAAGGCTGCAAAGTGACTATTCACTTAGAATGGAAGAGTTCATAGAAATAGTCACACCACAATTACATTTCATGAAAAAGATCATAGTAATATAACTGCAGCCAGGATCACAAATCATAAGAGTCTGAAAGAAAGTCCAATTTGCACACTGGATTTCCGAGAAGAAATTCACAATGTTCGAAGATCCCACTGTTGATTGCAAAGGGTTTGGGTATAGAAGAGGGGGGAAATAACCCACTGGAAATAATTATTTAACCAATGCATAGTAATTGCAATGTCCAGAAATATACATTTTTTTCATATCGGACATAAAGCCTATAATTCTATCAGCAATGGAAAAAAAACAAGGACTACAGTTGTTTACGTTACTAATTAAGCAATACTGTACATAAATACAGAGATTTGCATGCATTGGGCAAGATCCAAGACACAACATCCTCGATAACATAAAACTGAAGAAGAAAATATAATTTGACTCATTGAAGCTCATCTCTCTAGCATAAATACACCCTTCGAATAATGCGAGTTTAGCGTCAGTGTGAAGTGATTTACACCTTAAACAGGCACTAAACTTACACTGTAAATCAGGAGTCAGGGCTCAGCCTGATTCTGGAATTAAGTGGCGTCAGATTCCCCAAGAGTCTCATCCCGTTGGATTTGACACTGCAGAGTGTAAATCCACTGTGTTGTGAAACCTAGTTCACCAAGTGCACAGGGCCTTGGGCACATTTTAAACCAACCTGATTAAATATTTAAGATAGTGTTAACTTTTAAAAGGGATCTCTGCCTAATCATAACATGTAGTTCATATTAGCCCAGTAAGTACTTCAAGATTTGTTTTGCTTCTTAACCATTCGCACCATATAATCCTCAAAACATTATCTACAAACCATCTTGTCCGCTTCACTCAGAAGTTATACCCGGTGTCCTGGCCAATATTTATCCCTCAATCAATATAACAGATAACTACAAAGTTGCACACGCCTCAGAGTTTATCATCAGCAAATCCAGAACTGAAACAGTTTTTAAACAAACCCAAATGAATACGATAATGCATACCAAGAGATTCAGAATACAGTCACTGGCAGCTTTATTACAAAGAGGTCCTCTGGATAAAATTTGAAAAGCAGCATTCCGAGTGACTGTCTCGGGGGTTTACAATCGATCGTAACTTTGATGCGGATATGAATTCCCGCCGCCATCAAGCGCACATTCATTCACTGAATGTTGAAACTGTCCGAATGATGCAACTCGTCCGAGTGATGCAATAGACTAAAAACCCACGGGTTTTCTTGGTCAGAACACTGACTCGCAATTTTAACTGTTTCCTACAAAGTTGCCTCCTGTTGGCGTCATTTTGGTTCAAACCTGGTTCTTTTCTTTTAATAAAAGCAAACTGTGACAGAATAGGATGATGGATCACAGCAATGTACCAGCTGCAGCTTTGACCACATCTGTCAATGTTGTGTACGAATGTGGCTTCACCCCATTTGCAAATCAAAGGGGGAGTGGGGTGAAATCGTGGTGAATTCCCGCAGTTTACCTTGTATCTGGTCCATTGCCAGCTGTGTGGGACTGTGAACTCAAGTGTCTCAGGGGCACAAAGCCCTTTGCCTGGACTGTCAGCACAACCTCTCTCAAATACATAAATACACCCAGCAAACTGACCAGGACAAGTCAAAGGGAGGGAGCAATGAAATCACATCAATCAGCTTAGGTTGGCAAAGAAAGTTTCTTGTAATGAAACAATGAAGAATACGTTTCTGGGCTGACGCTGAGAGGAAGTTGTCGAGCGCCAGACGGGGAGGTGGGACAAGCCACCGGCCTGCCACATCGGCGCGGCCTCCCGCGCCCACAAACTTCCCGTATCACCGTCCAGCCAGTTATAGACACAAGATTCATGACTCCGCGTGTGTTATTTACCTGCAAACTCCGCCCGTAAGGACTAAGCTCCGCTTTCACAGCCTCAGCCATCTTCCTGCCTCCCCCTCCTCCGCACCGCTGTCTGCTTTCCCAGGTTCTGTTCCGTGCCCGTGGGGCCACCGTAGCTCCGCCAGGCTGGAAAGGCAAGCAAGCAAAAATGGACCGTGCTTCAACGCCACGTTGTCACGGTCAAATCGACCACCCGTCAATGAAACACCTATGGGGTCTCCTTTCGGCGTGTCTCGGTAAAATAAACAGAATCTTAATGTTTTCCCGAGTTCTACTTCTTATAACATCCCCAGCAGCGAAGCATTGACCACGCTCGATCAGCTCCGTTGGGCGGGCCACGCCGTCTGCATGCCCGACACGAGACTCCCAAAACAAGCGCTCGACTCGGAGGTTAGACACGGCAAGCGAGGCCCAGGTGGGCAGAGGAAATGCTTCAAGGACACCCTCAAAACCTCCTTGAAAAAATGCAACGTCCCCATCGACACCTCGGAATCCCTGGACCATGACTGGCCAAAGTGGAGGAAAAGCATCCGAGAGGGCGGCAAAGCCAAGCGTCGACAGTGGTAGGAGCACGCGGCAACCCAGGCACCCAAACCTCCCGTTCCTCCATCCACCATCTGCCCCATCTGTGACAGAGACTGTAGGTCCCGCATTGGACGCTTCAGTCACCTGAGGATTCATCTTTAGTGTGGAAGAAAGTCATCCTCGAAACCGAGGGACTGCCTAAGAAGAAGAAGATAATCCATGCCACTGGGACTAGAGATGATAATCTCTAGTTTGTTTTGGTTTAAAATGCAGATTTTCCAACTCGGGAATTGTAACAGCCCAAAGTTCTCTGAGACTAAAATAGCCCCTGAAACTCTGTTCAATGTGGTTGCCTCTCACTCCTTTGGCAGTAGGCTGAGTCTTCACCCTTGTAAATACTTCCTCAGGTTGGAAGGTCTGAAAATGTAATGTTTGAAAATATAAAATGTAATGCATACACATGATTTTCCAGGGGAGTTTTTATGCAGCACCCAAATGGAACCCTCAAGATACTACCAACTTTAAAATAATCACAGTTGTTTATGATTAAATTTGTTATAATCTAAGTCACTTTTGTAGGTCATAAATGTCAATGTAACATTTCCCCAATATTGACTGCTCTGCGCTAATGTTTTCTCAACAGAAGCAAAAAAATCCTAAGACCAGCATGATCTGACATTGCTAGTACAGTACAGAAATTATTTTCTGACGTAAATTAATTATGCAATGTACTGGAGTGGTATTAGTTGGTTTACAAAGGTTACATAATTGCTTCTATGACTAACATTTCAATTGCAAATCAAAAGTAAGTAGGTTAGGTAATTTAAGTCAAACTTTTTTCCCCAAGAAATCAAAAAGACAATCTGCTCTGACCTCTGCCAATGCTGGCAAAAAAGCTACCTTACTGATTTCCCTATGGGAAATTACTCTGCCCAAAGATCAATAACCTGGCAATAGTCAAAATCAATGGTTTGCTATCACTCTGCCGTCATCATCTTTGAGAAAGCAAAATAACTAATCGCTGGAATAAAATATACTAATTTTGTTAATTGCTTTTAATATTAGAAAGCTGAAATAAGCAATTGAATTTAGTTTGCCCGTCCGTAACAGAATAATGGTCTCTACTATAATCTCTCAGCAGTGTCGAATGGAAAGTAAATCATGGTAGATTTTAATGGGGGAAGCTGCTAGTAAATGAGAATGAACCTTGTTATTGCAAGCACTTTCTGCTCAGTTCAGAGAGAGAGCAGAGGTACAGTAGCATAGTGGTTACATATCCAGATGCTTGGGCTAATGATCTGACGACGTGAGTTCAAATCCTACCACGTCAGCTGGGGAATTTAAATTCAATTAATTAAATAAATCTTGAAGAAGAAAACAAGTATCAGGAATGGTAACCATGAAACTACAGGATTGTCATAAAAACCCACCTGCTTCACTAATGTCCTTTAGGGAAGGAAATTCTGCCATCCTTACCTGGCCTGGCCTATATGTGACACCAGACCCACAGCAATGTGGTTGACTCTTAACTGCCCTCTGAACTGGTCTAGCAAGCTGCAAAACTACTACGGAAAACTATATGAATCACCACACGGACTGCAGTGCCTCACCACCACCAAAAGATCTGAAAAAGGACATAGACAGGCTAAGTGAGTGGGCAAAAATTTGGCAGATGGAGTATAATGTTGGAAAGTGTGAGGTCATGCACTTTGGAGGAAAAAAATCAAAGAGCAAGTTATTATTTAAATGGAGAAAGATTGCAAAGTGCTGCAGTACAGCAGGACATGGGGGTACTTGTGCATGAAACACAAAAGGATAGTATGCAGGTACAGCAAATGATCAGGAAGGCCAATGGAATCTTGGCCTTTATTGCAAATTGGATGGAGTATAAAAGCAGTGAAGTCTTGCTAGTTATACAGGATATTGGTGAGGCCACACCTGGAATACCGCATGCAGTTTTGGTTTCCATATTTACGAAAGGATATACTTGCTTTGGAGGCAGTTCAGAGAAGGTTCACTAAGTTGATTCCGGTGAAGGGTTTGACTTATGAGGAAAGGTTGAGTGGGTTGGGTCTCTACTCATTGGAATTCAGAAGAATGAAAGGTGCCCTTATTGAAACTTATAAGATTATGAGGGGGATTGACAAGGTGGATGCAGAGAGGATGTTTCCACTGATAGGGGAGACTAGAACTAGAGGGCATAATCTTAGAATGAGGGGCCGCCCATTTAAAACTGAGATGAGGAGAAATTTCTTCTCTCAGAGGGTTGTAAGTCTAAGAATTCGCTGCCTCAGAGAGCTATTGAAGCTGGGACAGAAATAGGCAGTTTCTGAAACGATAAGGGAATAAAGGGTTATGGGGAGCGGGCAGGGGAAATGGACCCGAGTCCATGATCGGATCAGCCATGATCGTATTAAATGGCAGAGCAGGCTCGAAGGGCCATTTGGCTTACTCCTGCTCCTATTTCTTATGTTCTGATGTTCTCAATTAGGGCTGGGCAATAAATGCTGACCATGCCAGTGACATCCCTTGAATGAATAAAACACTTTTTAACCTCCTCTAAATACATGATTAAAATCTTATGCTCATTGTTCACCTGATTTCTTTCTCTTATGGTAGAGTCGGGAGAGTTTTACCCTTCACCTAAACTATACTAACCTGACCTAAGTGTTTGATGTTGACACTGCTGATAAATAGCAAAATGTATACAATTTCATAACATTGAAATCTTTCAGTGTGATTATCAACAGAATATGTTAAAGGCAGTAAGGAAAGACAATCAAATCAATTTTCAAGCTCACTATAATCCCCTTGTCACTTCATGTGAGTTATCCACTCAACCTCACTCATGAAGATATTAATCACTGGATGTCTTTCTCAATCTGTGCATTGCCCATTAGCAATAAAGAGGGGATTTGATGAATACTACTGCTAATGGGATCATAGAGTAGGTCCAATGTCGGCATTATTTTAAAATGGCGATGTACTAGAGGGGTATACCCAAGGGCTAAAAATTACTCCACACACAGTAAACTACTGATTGGACTGAACTTAGTTTTAAGCAATTCTCTTCAAAATAGCAAAGAGAACCACACAATAATTTACAAAGTAGTTACTAATAACTTTATTTTCAAACAAATAGAATAAAACCCAAAAGCTGAAAATATTAAAAGTACAATGTACATGTAACAGAAACACAATGAGAATGTCTGCACTGTCTTAATTACTCTTAGTATGGGTGGCTTTTTATTTAGTCCAAGTGCATTTGTCCATTTCAAAAATGAAGTTCTTTACAACACCCATCTCGACTCCAGTATAAAGTCTTGTAGAGTAGTAATTCACATTGTCTCCAGGCCACCCACTTTCAGATGATGATTTTTGCTGTATCGAAGCTCCTAATTCCAGCTCTATAGATATCAAAACCAACACTTCTGGAGAGCTCTGAGATGCTGTCTTTCTCATATCAAATTAAAGAAAAAAGCTTGTGTCTTTCTCATTTAATAGAAAGATTTCTACATATGAAGCAATACACTGTACAAAAATAAAATTAAACAGACAAGACTTCATAAGATACAAATCTTAATTTACAGGAGTTTGAGAGAGATGTGAACACTTACATGTCTACATTGAAAGTACAAGATTGGAACAAAACAGTTATTTGATTGAAAGAAATAATCTCCTAATTAAACCAAGGAAACCATCTCGTTTAACATTAAATTACCATTTAAAACTAAGGTAATGGGATTTGTCTAATGGCTCAGCAATTTCATCTAGAGAATATCTTCTGTCATACACACCAGTAAGGTTCCCGGTTTACTTCCCCAATCTGTGCTGAATTCGTTGGTTTCAGATGGAGTGGCAGAAGGCCAGCTAAGTTGGTCTCAGTGCCACTTGGTTTGGGAAGGGAAAACTGGTCACAGTTTCTGCTCCTGATTCTATCCAACAACCTCTGCAGGAAGTGCACATGTATGGACATTCAGTAAGGACAGTATCTGACTTGGTCCTGATTTCCCCCGTTGTTGAACAGCCTACTGACACTCAGTGTCCAGGCTTGCACATGAATATTGACCACTTGAGTGAGTTATCAGAGGACAACTGCCCTCCATCAAGGAATTGAGAACTTTGGGGGAGAGGGAAATTGGTGAGTAAAAACTTTAAAATTAAACAATATAAACTTTGTCACAGTAAGCTGTCATAACAACATTACATTTAAAGTGAGACATTAAGTCTTCCAACTAAATAGTTTAAAAAGTCAGAAATTAATATTAGGCATTTATTCATACAAAAGTATAAAACTTGAATAAGAAATAACATGTTTTGTTTTAATACAATTTTTTTTAAATGCCTGCATAAAGTCCCAAGATAAATGGGCATTTTGTTTTACAATAGGACTAATGTTTGCTAAATCATTAAGGCTCAGTCATCAGATAAGACACCTGTTGAGTAATGGTAGTATGATCACAAATTGGAGCCTTCTTCAGGGCTCCATATGTAAATCAGAGACTTACAAAGACTGGTGTACAGTTTGCAGTTCTCTCAAGCTGAGCTCAAAAGTGTGAATAACTAATAAAGTTAAACCTTATTATTTGACAATCTAACTGGTAATTCACCAAGATAGGCACTCCACCAACATAGGCACTCCAACCATTGTGCCCCATATTTACTGGGGTATGATTGATACAAGTTGAGAATTCTCAGTTACTTTTTGAAATGAAAGCATTTCTCTCTTGTGCTGTGGAATTCCCACCAAACCTATTCTAACAGATTGTCTGTGAATGTCTATGGCGATCCACATTCAATCTATAATCTTACATTGCCAATCCTGGTCTCATGAATTCCTCTGTAAAGGAGGTTGGACATATGTATTTCTTGTCAGCATGGCTCAGTTGTAGTACTCTCATCTATAAGCCAAAGGTTGTGGGTTCAAACCACACTACAGGAGTTGAGCACATAATCTAGACTGGGCTAACCAAACTGGTAGCAATGCGGTGGAGGAGGATTTCCTGGAGTGTATTAGGGATGGTTTTCTAGACCAATATGTCGAGGGACCAACTAGAGAGCTGGCCATCCTAGACTGGGTGAGGTGTAATGAGAAGGGACCAATTAGCAATCTTGTTGTGTGAGACCCCCTGGGGAAGAGTGACCATAATATGGTAGAATTCTTTATTAAGATGGAAAGAGACACAGTTAATTTGGAAACTAGGGTTCTGAACTTAAGGAAAGGTACCTTTGACAGTATGAGGCGTGAATTGGCTAGAATAGACTGGCAAAGGATACTTAAAGGGTTGACGGTGGATAAGCAATGGCAAACATTTAAAGATCACATGGATGAACTTTAGCAATTGTACATCCCTATCTGGAGTAAAAATAAAACGGGGGAGGTGGCTCAACCATGGCTAACAAAGGAAATTAAGGATAATGTTAAAGCCAAGGAAGAGGCATATAAGTTGGCTAGAAAAAGCAACAAACCTGAGGACTGTGAGAAATTTAGAATTCAACAGAGGAAGACTAAGGGTTTAATTAAGAGGGGGAAAATAGAGTACGAAAGGAAGCTTGCAGGGAACATAAAAACTGACTGCAAAAGCTTCTATAAATATGTGAAGAGAAAAAGATTAGTGAAGACAAACGTAGGTCCCTTGCTGTCGGATTCAGGTGAATTTAGAATGGGGAACAAAGAAATGGCAGACCAATTGACCAAATACTTCGGTTCTGTCTTCACGAAGGAAGACACAAATAACCTTCCGAATGTACTAGGGGACAGTAGGTCTAGTGAGAAGGAGGAACTGAAGGATATTCTTATCAGGTGGGAAATTGTGTTAGGGAAATTGATGGGATTGAAGGCCGATAAATCCCCAGGGCCTGATAGTCTGCATCCCAGAGTATTAAGGAAGTGGCCCTTGAAATAGTGGATACATTGGTGATCATTTTCCAACAGTCTATTGACTCTGGATCAGTTCCTATGGTCTGGACGGTAGCTAATGTAACCCCACTTTTTAAAAAAGGAGGGAGAGAAAATGGGTAATTATAGACTGGTCAGCCTGACATCAGTAGTGGAGAAAATGTTGGAATCAATCATTAAGGATGAAATAGCAGCGCATTTGGAAAGCAGTGACAGGATTGGACCAAGTCAGCATGGATTTATGAAAGGGAAATCATGCTTGACGAATCTTCTGGAATTTTTTGAGGCTGTAACTAGCAGAATGGACAAGGGAGAACCAATGGATATGGTGTATTTGGACTTTCAAAAGGCTTTTGACAAGGTCCCGCACAAGAGATTGGTATGCAAAATCAAAGCGTATGGTATTGGGGGTAATGTGCTGACGTGGATAGAGAACTGGTTGGCAGTGATAAACGGGTCCTTTTCAGAATGGCAGGCAGTGACTAGTGGAGTGCCGCAGGGCTCAGTGCTGGGACCTCATCTCTTTACAATATACATTAACAATTTAAATGAAGGAATTGAGTGTAATATCTCCTAGTTTGCGGATGACACTAGACTATGTGGCAGTGTGAGCTGTGAGGAGGATGCTAAGAGGCTGCAGGGTGACTTGGACAGATTAGGTGAGTGGGCAAATGCATGGCAGATGCAGTATAATGTGGATAAATGTGAGGTTATCCACTTTGGGGGCAAAAACAGGAAGGCAGAATATTATCTGGATGGCGGCAGATTAGGAAAAGGGGAGGTGCAACGAGACCTGGGTGTCATGGTTCATCAGTCACTGAAAGTGGGCATACAGGTACAGCAGGCGGTGAAGAAGGCAAATGGTATGTTGGCCTTCATAGCTAGGGGATTTGAGTATAGGAGCAGGGAAGTCTTACTGCAGTTGTACAGGGCCTTAGTGAGGCCTCACCTGGACTATTGTGTTCAGTTTTGCTCTCCTAATCTGAGGAAGGACGTTCTTGCTATTGAGGGAATGCAGCGAAGGTTCACCAGACTGATTCCAGGGATGGCTGGGCTGTCATATGAGGAGGGACTGGATCAACTGGGCCTTTATTCACTGGAGTTTAGAAGGATGAGAGAGGATCTCATAGAAACGTATAAGATTCTGACTGGACTAGACAGGTTAGATGCGGGAAGAATGTTCCCGATGTTGGGGAAGTCCAGAACCAGGGGACATAATCTTAGGATAAGGGATAGGCCATTTAGGACTGAGATGAGGAGAAACTTCTTCACTCAGAGAGTTGTTAACCTATGGAATTCCTTGCCGCAGAGAGTTGTTAATGCCAGTTCATTGGATATATTCAAGAGAGAGTTAGATATGGCCCTTACGGCTAAGGGGATCAAGGGGTATGGAGAGAAAGCAGGAAAGGGGTACTGAGGAAATGATCAGCCATGATCTTATTGAATGGCGGTGCAGGCTCGAAAGGCCGAATGGCCTACTCCTGCACCTATTTTCTATGTTTCTATGTTTAGACTGACACTTGTCGGAAATGTAGTCTCGCAAATAAGACATTAAACTGAGGCTCTATCTGGCTGTTCAGATGGGCATAAAAGATCCCAAGTTACTATCTGAAGTATATTGAAGTTCTCCCATTGTCCTGGCCAATATTTATCCCTCAACCAACACCACTAAAAGAGATTAACTGGTCATTTATCTTATTGCTGTTTGTGGGACCTTGCTGTGCACAAATTGGCAGCAATTTCCATTCAAACCATTATGATGTCACTATCAGAGAACACATGTGAAAATATTGGAAGAATTGAGGAAATTTTACTCTGTCCCTGGGCTAGGGGAGCAGCTAGCAAAGCCACGCTTCAGTTTCTTCGCGCTGATTTATTCTTTACAATGAAATGGAAAAAGATATTTTGTCGAAACATTTTTGAGTCAGAACAATGACACTTTACATCTAAATTAAAAAATGTTCTTCAATGTTTGACCAACAGAATATTAAAGGAGATTTTCCTGGTTTTGCTGCCAGGCGAACTGGATCATTTGATGACGTGAGTAGCAGAAAATTGAGCAAGTTGGAGCACACACACACCTGTAAAGGAATCTGCATGATTTTCCTTCCATTCAGATTAAACAAAGAGGTGGGTTTCAATATGGTAATTACAGCAATTGGATTATGTAGAGCTAATTTTCAATAAAGTGTACATTGTACATGAGTTTGATTATAAGCAACATTGCTTGTCCATTCAATCTATTGTATAGAATTGAATTCCAATGGATTTGGCATTTTAAAGGAGCTGAAATTCTTATGTGAAACATCATAAGTCATCATAAAATATTCCAAGTTAACATAATATACAATATCACTGGCACTTTAAAATATTGGAATGTATTCAATGATATTTATCTCAAAGCTTGATTCTGACACAATCTTTGCCAATTTTTACAAGGTCCTGTAGCTACTCTGAAAGAAGGTTTCAGGTTGTTTCCGAGCCCAATAGGAGCTGTACAAGGGTTGACAAAAAATCACTTAGATACAATTCAAAGGTTGGAAGCGAACATGCTGGATAGGTATTTTTAGTTTCGTACTAAGTGCATCCATGCAGACATTTGCTAGATTTAAAGAAGGCAAAAGCTGGCATTTCACTCTCATCTGATACTGTGCGACTAAATTGCCTCAATTCTAAATTCTGTAAAAGAACAGTACACACCAGATAAACAAACAATTCACTCCTGTCTAATATTATTTCTGCACATATCTTAATGTCAGCCCTTGACGTATCAGAGATGAGTGATTTTTCTTCTTGATCTAGCACTGTATGGCTTGTATATCTCTGTCTTTATCAAGTGACAGTTCTTTTTAAAGAAAAGCCACAGCATGATCACTGTGCCATTCGTAATGCTATTACATTATTCCATTCATTTTTGGGGAGACAAGCAGAATTAATTTTTTTAAATTATCAAATGTTTTGAATCATCACATTAACAGAGTAAAAACTGATCGATCCAGTTACTGATGGTATAATGCTGGTATTTGTCTGATGCCCAGTACTCACATGATATATATCTGATCCCTGGTAGTCTAGCACTGAAGTAGCATAGATCTGATCCCTACCTCTCTAGTACTGGGCTGGTATAGGTCTGATCTGATCTCTGGTGGTGTAGTGCTGGGGTGCTATAGGTCTAATCCCCTAGTCTAAAACTGGGATGGAATATACCTGATCCCTGATGGCCTAGTAAATGCCTGACACCTCTTGGTTTGATGCTGATGTGGTTTCTATGTGATTCCTTGTGATCTGTTGCTGGGGCGGTATATTCCTGACTGTGTAATAGCTGGGTGGAGTTGAAGGGACTGTGATGAAGTGTACATCCACTGCCAATGTTATAGGACACTAGAACTACGGGAAGCGGATGGTGGCAGCCATCTGGGCTACAAATATGTGGTCACAGGTATTCCTGATTAAGAAAAAGGGTTCTATGAGCTAAATATTTTAGTGTTGGGACAGACTGTCAGGATGGAGAGACATGGGTTCTATTGCTCTGTGACAAGTTTTGAGTAAGTGTATTTTGTTTGGTGAACTAACAATAAAAGTGTGCAAGAGCGTTAAACTGCCTTTGGTTGACTAGATTTAATCGGTTTTGAGAACACAAAGGGGGATGGATACAAGTAATGGCCATCCTGAGATGAGGGCCATTTGATCATAGTACATATTCTATCGCTACCAATCCCTTCCCATGAGGAAACTTTATGAATAAGATGAACATTCATCTAATTCTTGGTTTATGCTTTTAAAAGATTTCTCTTGGTCGGCTTTTGCAGGGATTCAGATCGTAGGTTTTCACTTTCTGGTAATAATCTTTGCGCCGAACAATATATGGCACAATTGTTGGGTTTTATGTCACAGGGGAGAGTTGCTGTGGGGCTTCTCTCTCTTCAGCTGGAATCAGTGGCAAATTTTCTCAGTCATCAATTTCTGTTAGAAAGAAAAAGAATAAAAATTAAGCTTTTTCCTATTAAAAGGAGCACTGTTACAGTTCAGAAGAGTTTTCAAGCACACAATTTCCTGAACAGCTTGGCCGTGGCCATTGAGAAATTCTGTATTGGAGAAGCTGCTATGAAAGTCACAGCACAGACAACAACTTGCATTTATTTTGCACCTTTAATGTAGTAAAATCTCCAAAGGTACTTAATACGGTTAACGACTACAATAGGATTATCCTGCTACCACTTGGGAGCTTAGATTGAAGCAGGCTAAATGGATTTCAATGAAAACTCCAACAACCAACAGAGATGGGAGATTTTTAGTAGCATTTCTCAGTGTGGTTAGGGAAGGAGGTGGCTACATTTTGGCTGTCAAATATAATTGCAGTATATCAGGGAATGCAAAATACTTTCCACTTGAAAAAACACTCAGAAAAACTTAAAATTGAGAAGAATTACAAAATTTACTAGCATGATTACCGATTAATAGATAAACTAAAACATAGGCCCACACCAGACAGTACTGTTCCTTTAAGCTGCATATAGAGGTTGCTATTCAATGATTACTTTTTGAGAGCAAACATTTAGTTTGATTCTTTGTGACAACATCCACTGATCCCCTGGAGTAGGAACACTCTTCAGGTCTTTCGTAGTCAGTGGGTACCACAGGGACTGGAGTACATAGCGACACAGGTAATAGATTTATTATTTAATATAAGTTTCCTTCATTTTTTTATGATTTTGTTTTCTATTATTTCTGCCCATTTAAAAGGAGGCACTTTTGTTTGAATACAGAGGCAGGGAGGTGTTGCTACAGTTGTACAGGGCCTTGGTGAGGCCACACCTGGAGTATTGTGTACAGTTTTGGTCTCCTAACTTGAAGGAGGACATTCTTGCTATTGAGGGAGTGCAGCGAAGATTCACCAGACTGATTCCCGGGATGGTGGGACTGACTTATCAAGAAAGACTGGATCAACTGGGCTTGTATTCACTGGAGTTCAGAAGAATGAGAGGGGACCTCATAGAAATGTTTAAAATTCTGATGGGTTTAGACAGGTTAGATGCAGGAAGAATGTTCCCAATGTTGGGGAAGTCCAGAACCAGGGGTCACAGTCTAAGGATAAGGGGTAAGCCATTTAGGACCGAGATGAGGAGAAACTTCTTCACCCAGAGAGTGGTGAACCTGTGGAATTCTCTACCACAGAAAGTAGTTGAGGCCAATTTACTAAATATATTCAAAAGGGAGTTAGATGAAGTCCTTACTACTCGGGGGATCAAGGGGTATGGCGAGAAAGCAGGAAGGGGGTACTGAAGTTTCATGTTCAGCCATGAACTCATTGAATGGCGGTGCAGGCTAGAAGGGCTGAATGGCCTGCTCCTGCATCTATTTTCTATGTTTCTATGTCTACTTATCGTTTTATTTAAGAGGCATCCATTGATCAAGACTTTTGCCACTTACTTTTCATTATCCACAACCAATAAAACCTTTCATACATTAGTGAGTTGGTTTGGAATTTCGTGTCCTACTTTATTATCTCAGCAGTTAGCAATTAAACTATGCAGCTCTTCCCTTTAGTTGGCAGTTAAAGAAAATCCATCGACATTAAGGTCCTTTGTGTTCACAGGAGGCCATTGTTAAAATATTGCTGTATATTTTGTTACAAATTATAGATGGCTCAGCTTACACCATTGAAGGGAATATCATTGACATCAATGAGTAATTTCCATGTATGGACATGAACTCCTTCATATTCCTGCTACAGTATGATGCTGACCTTCCATTTTTCATAAAATACCATCTTTCTATACCTCCTCCTGAGGTCCCCACCATCACAGAAGCCAGTCTTCAGCTAATTCGATTGACTCCACATGATATCAAGAAACTGCTGAGCACACTGGATACAGCAAAGGCTATGGGCCCTGCAAGTGCAAGACTGAATATCAAAGATGTTATCTGGCTATTATGGAGGCCCTGAGCTGGCTAAACAACAGGTACGCTTAGAACCACACGTACACAAGATGACCACTCGTTGATCTCGGGCTCAAGGGAGCAATGAAGAACATCCAAAAACGAACTAATATAACCATATAACAATATAAGGCGAGTGACACCTGGAAGAAGGGAATAAATGGGTATTTGATCATGCATTGGTACAACCAATCACGTCATAAAAACATAAGAATATAACAATTAGGAACAGGAGTAGCCCATCTAGCCCCTCGAGCCTGCTCCGCTGTTCAATAAGATCATGGCTGATCTGGCCGTGGACTCAGCTCCACTTACCCGCCTGCTCCCCGTAACCCTTAATTCCCTTATTGGTTAAAAATCTATCTATCTGTGACTTGAATACATTCAATGAGCCAGCCTCAACTGCTTCCTTGGGCAGAGAATTCCACAGATTCACAACCCTCTGGGAGAAGAAATTCCTTCTCAACTCGGTTTTAAATTGGCTCCCCCGTATTTTGAGGCTGTGTCCCCTAGTTCTAGTCTCCCCGACCAGTGGAAACAACCTCTCCGCCTCTATCTTGTCTATCCCTTTCATTATTTTAAATGTTTCTATAAGATCACCCCTCATCCTTCTGAACTCCAACGAGTAAAGACCCAGTCTACTCAATCTATCATCATAAGGTAACCCCCTCATCTCCGGAATCAGCCGAGTGAATCATCTCTGGACCCCCTCCAAAGTCAGTATATCCTTCCTTAAGTAAGGTGACCAAAACTGCACGCAGTACTCCAGGTGCGGCCTTACCAATACCCTATACAGTTGCAGCAGGACCTCCCTGCTTTTGCACTCCATCCCTCTCGCAATGAAGGCCAACATTCCATTCGCCTTCCTGATTACCTGCTGCACCTGCAAACTAACTTTTTGGGATTCTAAAAGAGTTTCATGCACAAGGACCCCCAGGTCCCTCTGCACCTCAGCATGTTGTAATTTCTCCCCATTCAAATAATATTCCCTTTTACTGTTTTTTTTCCCTAAGGTGAATGACCTCACACTTTCCGACATTGTATTCGATCTGCCAAACCTTAGCCCATTCGCTTAACCTATCCAAATCTCTTTGCAGCCTCTCTGTGTCCTCTACACAACCCGCTTTCCCACTAATCTTTGTCTCATCTGCAAATTTTGTTACACTACACTCTGTCCCCTCTTCCAGGTCATCTATGTATATTGGAAACAGTTGTGGTCCCAGCACTGATCCCTGTGGCACACCACTAACCACCGATTTCCAACCCAAAAAGGACCCATTTATCCCGACTCTCTGCTTTCTGTTCGCCAGCCAATTCTCTATCCATGCTAATACATTTCCTCTGACTCCGCGTACCTCTATCTTCTGCAGTAACCTTTTGTGTGGCACCTTATCGAATGCCTTTTGGAAATCTAAATACACCACATCCATCGGTACACCTCTATCCACCATGCTCGTTATATCCTCAAAGAATTCCAGTAAATTAGTTAAACATGATTTCCCCTTCATGAATCCATGCTGCGTCTGCTTGATTGCACTATTCCTATCTAGATGTCCCGCTATTTCTTCCTTAATGATAGTTTCAAGCATTTTCCCCACTACAGATGTTAAACTAACCGGCCTATAGTTACCTGCCTTTTGTCTGCCCCCTTTTTTAAACAGGTGTTACATTAGCTGCATTCCAATCCACTGGTACCTCCCCAGAGTCCAGAGAATTTTGGTAGATTATAACGAATGCATCTGCTATAACTTCCGCCATCTCTTTTAATACCCTGGGATGCATTTCATCAGGACCAGGGGACTTGTCTACCTTGAGTCCCATTAGCCTGTCCAGCACTACCCTCCTAGTGATAGTGATTGTCTCAAGGTCCTCCCTTCCCACATTCCTGTGACCAGCAATTTTTGGCATGGTTTTTGTGTCTTCCAATGTGAAGACCGAAGCAAAAGACCTTAACGTCACTGTTAAGGTCTGTCCACAGGGACACTCGTGCCTAAACCTGTATAATTAAAGGGCAATTTGAACAGCTCAGTGGAGATCCTCTCTCAGGCGGCTGAGAAGTGAGATGCTCCCCCTTCACGTGTTGGAATTAAAGTAAATGAAACTTATCCAAGGTATCCATCTGTTGAATCCGGGCTTGTTAAGAGAAGGAAAGGGCGATTCTCTCCATCAGGCCCAGACAACAGCCCGGCTGTAGACTTATGCTCCAGAATTAGCTGCACTCTAGCCAAGCTGTTCCAGTACAGCTACGACACTGGCATCTACTCAACAATGAGGAAAATTGCCCAGGTGTGTCCTGTCCACAACAAGCAGGACAAATCCAATCCGGCTAATTACTGCACCATCAGTCTACTCTCAATTATCAGCAAAGTGATGGAAGGTGTCGTTGATAGTGCCATCAAGTGACATTTAATCACCAATAACCAGCTCGTTTATGCTCAATTTGGGTTCCACTAGGATCTACCCCCTGTGACTTTAATGAACCAGAAGGATAACATTTCACGTGATTGTCATCTATTGGGTGGGGGTGGAGAGAGAGAGATTAATTAATTTATTTTCCATCCGGTCACCAAATCTAAAGCAAACTCCTACTAGGAAAGTTCTTGTCTGAGCCATTCCTTGGGGTAAATGAATTTGATATAAAATTACTGGAATATTTTATTAGGCTGAGAGGCCTATTCATCCAATGCAATTATAAGTGTAACAAGAAATTGCAAATAAATCCATTTTACATTTATACTGTCAATAAGATAATCACTGAGCTGTGGATTTCCAATTTGATGTTTTTATTGTTAATGATGTTTTAGTTCCAGATACGTGGTTCAGACCTCTGGTTTGGTTGCTGTATAAGAGGTTGATGTCTCTCATCTCTTTACAATTGAACCAACTGCAGTCATCGATGCTGGGTTCTTCTCACTCCCTGGCAATAGATACAGCCCCCTTTCAAATAAGACAAATGATGTAAAAATGAAATACATATACTGGATGTAGCCAGAGGTAAGGGACTGCACTCAATTACATTGGGTTCACTGATGCGATCAGGGAATTTAATAATGATATTTGTGCTGCTTTAATTCTGTATTACAGAGAGCTCCACTGACAATAGTTGAAATACCCATTGATCTGGAACTTTACATAACTGATTTATGTCCAAGCTGCTGGCAATTAGCACCATGAAGTAAATCAGATGGAACATTAAAAAGTTAAAGATGTGCTCTTAGTATGCCATCTCTTAGCACTTTTCACTGTTAATCACCTACCATAACTTTACAATTTATAGCAGCACTGGTATCAAGAGACATGCAGTTCCTACTGCTGTGCTCCAAAGTATGCTACGGTCTGTTAAAATGCTTATCACCAGTTCTAATTTGTTCCCAATGGTCATATAACTCCCACATATGAAAGGAGCATTGGCAGAGGATTTAGAAATCACTGAGGACATCTGTATATTAACAAACCTACTAGTGGGCAAGTGCCATTGGAACAGAAAGGATTTTTTTTTAAATTAAGGTTGCATGGTTAGGAGTTTCCATTCTAGAAATACTGGAAAATGTAAATAGTAGTACAAATCAGGATTTTGAAGCAATGGATGGAAGAGGAGTATTTGAATGAAGTCTGCAGTTACTTTTACAGTTTTGGGGCAATTTTAATCCTACTCGCTCTGCAGAAACCTGGCAGATGGGCAGTTAAAATTGCCCTGGCTCTTACCTGTCCAAAAGCTGGCATGATCACAACATCTGCAATTTTAACATTCTCTCCTGAGCAGGCAGGAAGGACACGTGCCTGGAGCTAACAGGGAACTTCTTTACATATGCATGTTGTGGCCCGATGACATAATTGAGATCCAACTGAAATGTTAACTCAGGCCTGAGCAGAGAATCCACCTGGAGTTAATATCAGAGCCAATGTGTTTTACCCATTTCCCAACCACATGGTGCAGCATTGCTTGGAAAATAATGGCAAGCTGTTTATATGCCACCACTCATGGAGGGGGCATATTCCAGTTATCCATTATTTCAGCAGAAAGGAAAGACAGCAAGCACAAAGTGGAACTTTATACTTGCCAACATTTTTATTAGCATTATCCACAGACTTTATCCCTGAAATGGCCCCATGTTAATTCGTAGTAATGTTCTTTTACGTAACAGAAATTCTTCCAGAAAATATATATTGAGATAGTATGGACAGAAGTCTGGTGACCTTGTGAAAACTACACATGCTAGTTTTAAAACCTACAAGAGTACAATCATGTAATCATCTTGTGATTTTAAAAAAAATCAGGGCAGTGGTGTTGGTTTGCAGTGGCTTTTGATAGCAGATTTACTGCCCATTTTGCCAGCTCTGTTTCTCTGTTTCAAAATCAAATTTTTCCATTGGTCCCAGCAAAGCAAATTTAAAAATGATATTTCCATTGAATAGACTTTCAGCAAATGAAGATAAGCTGGAGGAAATCAAAGAGGACTGCCTGATGGTGCCGTTATTCAGCAGTAATAGGGGATTCACAGTCAGTAGCAAACCTTGTGCACGGAATATAGATGGCATTGCAGTATGATACTCATTATAACAGAACACTTAAAAAAAAAATTGTAACTTAGGATTTAAAAAGCAGGCCATCACCTGCAGCTAAAAGTACTGCAATGTTACGGGCTGGACTCTAATGCATGACCATCTCAACATCACCCTCCCCATGTCCCAGTCCAATTGACTAGCAACGGTGCTGCTTTATAAATTCAAATGATTGTTGTATCACAGCATTTTCCTTGCCTCCATAAACCATATCCTGACATACACTAATCTTTCTCATCATGGGCTGGATTTTCAGTTCTCCTCATTTCGTAACGGTAATGGCGGCAGGGCGGTAAAGTGTGTGCCCGGGAACAGTTTGCGCCTCAGTCTACAAAATTCATCAGCTGGGCTCTGAGTGTGGGACGGAGTGCTAATGGAGGCGTTAGATGCATCTCTTAGGGTGCAAGGCCAGCTGAGCAAGTGAAAATCCCAAGCTAAAGAGCCGGCCTCAGAGCGCAAAAAAAAAAATCGCAAATAAAATCACAACAAACATTCCCAAAACCTTAAACACCCCACAATAAGCTACATCGCAAAAATAAAACTAAACAAAACAATCAAACGTACCTCATTCACCAATTCCACCACTCACCGCTGCTGGGACAGCTCTGACCGCCTGGTTTTCCAGGTGGTCCCACCATGGCACACTACAGGGTGAGCGCACAACAAATTTCACCACGCAGTCGAAACCGGCGGCATTGCAGGCCGGCTCGGCATTCCTGGGCGGTGCTGCTCTGCTCCCTTGCAAAACCGGCAACTAATTTCCTGGCGGGGAGCTGAGAGCTGGCCGCCCGCCCGGAAACCATTGTCACCTCCATTACTGCCCATCCGGGGCGCGAACAGAGGTGGCAACATAGCAAAAATCCAGCACCATACGTTTAATATCACCAGGTTTAAGGTCACCTATCTCTCAAATAATTAAATAGTTGGAACTCGGTCTTCAATTTTTGCTCTCACTCCAAACTGAATTAAATATCCTGATATGTCTAATATTTTATAAATGCCATTTAAAACAACTACCTATCCAAAGTCATTGTGATCACATTATATACATCTGATTTGGGGCTCTTCAAATGTCATTTTGTAACCAATTTCTCTCTCATTTTTACAGTGTTTGCATTATGTTACCAGATTAAATCATTTAGAATTGTTGAAACATTAGACCAACAAGGCAAATTGAACCATCTCTGCCATTTGGATGAGATGAAAAGTCATCATCCCCTATCTCTTCTGCTGTTAAAGATGTTCCCTCTGCAGTCTATGGTTCCAGGAAGATACAGACCATCGCTTATATACGGAGTGGAAGGGAACTATTGCAAACAATGGCATGGGATTAATTTCCTTTGGTATTGCAGTTTAATTACCTTTCATGGTTATTCATGTAGGATTCCCTTGTGCGCTATTTGACACAGTTGTTACTCCATTTGTTTTAAATGGGTTAAAAACTGTGTCAAAATAGTGCACAAGGGAATGTGTTAAACAATTTGCCACATGGTGACAGTGTGGGTCGGAGGAATTCTGGTGGTGTTTTTTTTGGGTCCTTCTTCACGCTGAATTCCAGCTGATGCAACGGTGTAATTGGATTGAGTACTGCCATTCCATTTACACAGATACTCTGAGTGGGCAGTCCCACAACTATGTTTGTTCTTTGTGCGCAATCACATAGAGCTGAAATCTACCTTTGCATCGGGATGGGTGCAGGGGTGCCGTGGAGCGCGTCAGGAGCACGGACGTTCTATCTGCATGTTCTGCAGTGGCTTTTTAATGAAGCCACTGCAATTGAATCAGTCCTTCGGCTTTTCCGGCCAATTGACTGGAGCGGGTCTGATGACGTCACGAATGTCTTGACTTCAGCTCAGCTATTTAAAAGGAGCATTGCACAGATGACGGTTAAAGGTTGGTGGAGGTGCAGCAGAGGTTGGTGGGGGAGTTAATGCATTGTTGACAGAGTAAGCTGACTGTTGGAATATAAAATTATGCAGATAGATGAGTAAAAAAGCTCTCCCAGATTTAGTGATGCCTCCCTGAAAATCCTGCTTGAAGGAGTTAGGGCCTCCAGGGAGGTCCTCTTCCCTGGTGACGGGAGGAAGAGGCCAGCAGCCGAGACATAGAGGGTATGCCTGGAGATCACAGAACAAGTGAGCAGCAGGAGTGTGGTTCCCAGGTCGTGGATACAGTGACAGGAAGCGATTTAAAAACCTCATGAGGGCAGGAAAGGTGAGTGCAATGCCACATTCAATGACATCCTGCTGGTCCCAACCCCATCACTGCCTATTCCTGCACATCACTCCTCACACCAAACTACCATGCAATTGTACCCATCACTCACTGTCCATGCACCTACTCACATCCCCATCTGACTATCTGCCACTGACATTCACCCTCAGCCTAATGCAATCATAGAAATTAAAACCACAAAAGGAGGCCATTTGGCAACGTCACATAACCACCCTCTACAGATGTAGTCCATCCATCCCTTACACTCATTCCATGGCTCTCAAAGGTCTCGAGTTTCCTGCCTTGCAGGGAACCAGAGGTGACCCTCCAGTAACCACACCATTGACTGTAGCAGAGGAGGAGGTGCTGGACGTAAGGTGAGTTGTGGAGCTGCTGGTGTTTTGAGATGGAGAGAGAGGGACCTCCCAGCTACCCGGTGACAGAATTAAATATCATACATGGCATACAACAGTCACTCATGATGACTGATGTCAGTAGCCAGTGAAATATGACCATGTGCATAATGGTAACTTCAAACATTCTTATCATAACACTTCTAATTCATCTCTTTACTCTCCCACAGATCCATCAAGTGCCCCCCGCCCTCCACTCATTGTCCAGCCACAAAGACCACTCCTCAGAGGATGCCGCGGCCTCTGAAGGTGCACCTTCACACAACCTGTGCGCATCCAGCACCAGTGCAGATAAGTCCATGTTGATGGGTCCTGTGCGAGATAGAGTGTTGTTTTCACCTGGTGTCCCACAGATCACAAGTGAGCAGGAGCAAATGGTGAGTACAGGGACAGCAGTAGAGAGTCCTCGTCAGAAGGTGCAGGATGCTACAAGCATTGCTCAGCTGGACTGTCGCAGGAGAGAGTGTGGAGAGCACCAGTTCCCACTTCACAGGACAGAGTGTGGAGAGCACCAGTTCCCACTATCACAGGACAGAGAGTGGAGAGCACCAGTTCCCACTTCACAGGACAGAGAGTGGAGAGCACCAGTTCCCACTTCACAGGACAGAGTGTGGAGAGCACCAGTTCCCACTGTCACAGGACGGGAGAGTGGAGAGCACCAGTTCCCACTTCACAGGACGGGAGAGTGGAGAGCACCAGTTCCCACTGTCACAGGACAGAGAGTGGAGAGCACCAGTTCCCACTGTCACAGGACGGGAGAGTGGAGAGCACCAGTTCCAACTGTCGCAGGAGAGAGAGTGGAGAGCACCAGTTCGGGGAGGCCATCGACAAAAAGGATGATTCTTGAGGAGCAACAAAAAAAATGCAGGAGGCTCGGGCAGCTTTTCCAGCGTCAATGTGCGCGATTATAGGGAGAATGGAGGAGTCCATCTCCAACATGAGCAGCACCATGTCGCGGGCAATGGGTACGATGTGCTCTTCCATGGAAAGGGTGGCCAGTTGCATGGAGCAGCAAATGCGGCAGTCAAACAAGTGCATACTTGCTGTGAACAACAGCTTGTAGACTCTGATTGCAGTCAAACGAGGGATACAACGCTAGCCTTGGCCGTTCATCATCCCAGTGATGTGCAGCAAAGTGCTCTCCAGCTCCTTGCTAGCAGGGAAGTGTGGATGGGGACATGAAAGTGGGGGCTCTGCTCAAAGCACACCCACTTCTGTCCCGTTGCCACCCCTTCATTCAGAGCACTAAATGCTGCCTTGGATCTCTCTCCTGTGACAGTGGGAACTGGTGCTCTCCACTCTCTGTCCTGTGACAGTGGGAATTGGTGCTCTCCACTCTCTATCCTGCGACAGTTGGAACTGGTGCTCTCCACTCTCCCATCCTGCGACAGTGGGAAATGGTGCTCTCCACTCTCCCATCCTGCGACAGTGGGAAATGGTGCTCTCCACTCTCTCTCCTGTGACAGTTGGAACTGGTGCTCTCCACTCTCTCTCCTGTGACAGTTGGAACTGGTGCTCTCCACTCTCTCTCCTGTGACAATTGGAACTGGTGCTCTCCACTCTCTCTCCTGTGACAATTTGAACTGGTGCTCTCCACTCTCCCGTCCTGTGACAGTGGGAACTGGTGCTCTCCACTCTCTCTCCTGTGACAATTGGAACTGGTGCTCTCCACTCTCTCTCCTGTGACAGTGGGAACTGGTGCTCTCCACTCTCCCATCCTGTGAAGTGGGAACTGGTGCTCTCCACTCTCTCTCCTGTGACAATTGGAACTGGTGCTCTCCACTCTCTCTCCTGTGACAGTTTGAACTGGTGCTCTCCACTCTCCCGTCCTGCGACAGTTGGAACTGGTGCTCTCCACTCTCTCTCCTGTGACAATTGGAACTGGTGCTCTCCACTCTCTCTCCTGTGACAATTGGAACTGGTGCTCTCCACTCTCTCTCCTGTGACAGTTTGAACTGGTGCTCTCCACTCTCTCTCCTGTGACAATTGGAACTGGTGCTCTCCACTCTCTCTCCTGTGACAGTGGGAACTGGTGCTCTCCACTCTCTCTCCTGTGACAGTTTGAACTGGTGCTCTCCACTCTCTGTCCTGTGACAGTGGGAACTGGTGCTCTCCACTCTCTCTCCTGTGACAGTTTGAACTGGTGCTCTCCACTCTCCCGTTGGTGTAGGAGGGAGGGCTTTAGTTTCCTGAACAATTGGGACCGCTTCTGGGGAAGGTGGGACTTGTACAAGTCGGACAGGTTACACGTCAATAGAGACGGGACCAATGTTCTCGTGGGTGGTTTTGATAGTACGGTTGGGGAGGGCTTTAAACTAGCTTGGCAGGGGGATGGGAACCCAGGAGAGGGCTCTGAGCTAGTTAGAGTGGGTGAGAGCTCAGATGAACAGAACCTCAAGAAAGAATGCAAAAGGCAGGAGGCAACAGAGCAGAGTAGCACTGGGGTAAGTGTAAACCACAAGGTGATATGAAGGGACAATATGTATGAATATAAAGGGGCTGCAGGAGGGGTCAAAACTAAAAATCATGGTTTAAAAACTAGTATTAAAACACTCTACCTAAACGCACGCAGCATTCGAAATAAAGTAAATGAGTTGACGGCACAAATCATTACAAATGGGTATGATTTGGTGGCCATTACAGAAACGTGGTTGCAGGGTGGCCAAGACTGGGAATTAAACATATAGGGGTATCTGACAATTCGGAAAGATAGACAAGAAGGGAAAGGAGGTGGGGTAGCTCTGTTAATAAAGGATGATATCAGGGCAGTTGTGAGAGACGATATTGGCTCTAATGAACAAAATGTTGAATCATTGTGGGTGGAGATTAGAGATAGTAAGGGGAAAAAGTCACTGGTGGGTATAGTTTATAGGCCCCCAAATAATAACTTCACATTCTGATGAAATGCATCCCAGGGTATTAAAAGAGATGGCGGAAGTTATAGCAGATGCATTCGTTATAATCTACCAAAATCCTCTGGACTCTGGGGAGGTGCCATTGGAAAGCAGCTAATGTAACGCCTCTGTTTAAAAAAGGGGGCAGACAAAAGGCAGGTAACCATAGGCCGGTTAGTTAAACATCTGTAGTGGGGAAAATGCTTGAAGCTATCATTAAGGAAGAAATAGCGGGACATCTAGATAGGAATAGTGCAATCAAGCAGACGCAACATGGATTCATGAAGGGAAAATCACGTGTAACTAATTTACTGGAATTCTTTGAGGATATAACGAGCATGGTGGATAGAGGTGTACCGATGGATGTGGTGTATTTAGATTTCCAAAAGGCATTCGATAAGGTGCCACGCAGAAGATAGAGGTACGCGGAGTCAGAGGAAATGTATTAGCATGGATAGAGAATTGGCTGGCGAACAGAAAGCAGAGAGTTGGAATAAATGAGTCCTTTTCGGGTTGGAAATCGGTGGTTAGTGGTGTGCCACAGGGATCGGTGCTGGGACCACAACTGTTTACAATATACATAGATGACCTGGAAGAGGGGACAGAGTGTAGTGTAACAGAATTTGCAGATGACACAAAGATTAGTGGGAATGCGGGTTGTGTAGAGGACACAGAGAAGCTGCAAAGAGATTTAGATAGGTTAAGCGAATGGGCTAAGGTTTGGCAGATGGAATACAATGTCGGAAAATGTGAGGTCATCCACCTTGTGAAAAAAATACAGTAAAAGGGAATATTATTTGAATGGGGAGAAATTACAACATGCTGCCGTGCAGTGGGTCCTGGGGGTCCTTGTGCATAAATCCCAAAAAGTTAGTTTGCAGGTGCAGCAGGTAATCAGGAAGGCGAATGGAATGTTGGCCTTCATTACGAGAGGGATGGAGTACAAAAGCAGGGAGGTCCTGCTGCAACTGTACAGAGTATTGGTGAGGCCGCACCTGGAGTACTGCGTGCAGTTTTGGTCATCTTACTTAAGGAAGGATATACTAGCTTTGGAAGGGGTACAGAGACAGGGGTAGGCTGATTCCGGAGAAGAGAGGGTTACCTTATGATGATAGATTGAGTAGACTGGGTCTTTACTCGTTGGAGTTCAGAAGGATGAGGGGTGATCTTATAGAAACATTTAAAATAATGAAAGGAATAGACAAGATAGAGGCGGAGAGGTTGTTTCCACTGGTCGGGGAGACTAGAACTAGGGGGCACAGCCTCAAAATATGGGGGAGCCAATTTAAAACAGAGTTGAGAAGGAATTTCTTCTCCCAGAGGGTTGTGAATCTGTGGAATTCTCTGCCCAAGGAAGCAGTTGAGGCTAGCTCATTGAATATATTCAAATCACAGATAGATAGATTTTTAACCAATAAGGGAATTAAGGGTTATGGGGAGCGGGCGGGTAAGTGGAGCTGAGTCCACGGCCAGATCAGCCATGATCTTGTTGGGTGGCGGAGCAGGCTCGAGGGGCTAGATGGCCTACTCCTGTTCCTAATTCTTATGTTCTTATGTTCTTATGAATGTTGGGGAAGTCCATAACCAGGGGTCACAGTCTAAGGATAACGGGTAAGCCATTTAGGACCAAGATGAGGAGAAACTTCTTCACCCAGAGAGTGGTGAACCTGTGGAATTCTCCACCACAGAAAGTTGTTGAGGCCAATTCACTAAATATATTCAAAAAGGAGATCGATGTAGTCCTTACTACGAGGGGGATCAAGGAGTATGGCGAGAAAGCAGGAATGGGGTACTGAAGTTGCATGTTCAGCGATGAACTCATTCAATGGCGGTGCAGGCTCGAAGGGCCGAATGGCCTACTCCTGCACCTATTTTCTATGTTTCTATGGATTTCGATGGCCAAGACGGTGTCTGCACATGCGCAGGAGGAGCAGTCTTTGACAGGGCCCTCACAGGCTGCAAAACCCAGAGGATGTCCGCCAAAAGTGTCTGAGCAGTCGCAGCAGGGAAGTGAGCAGCCTGCCTCTACCTCTGCTGAAGCCACAGGGGTTGCACGTCATAGAAGTAATAGAAAAATAAAAATGACACAATTGTAGATGCATAAAGGTATGCACATGGGTGTGTTCCAAAATGTTAGAGGGTTAAGCTGCAATTCAATTAATGACCACGTAAGTTCATTTATTTGCACCACTTTTGGAGGCCGAGAGGTCGGGAGGCCACAGAGGTCGGTGAATTCAGGAGGCTAGAGGTCAGTGAGGTGAGTTGGTGGGGGAGTTCTTCTAGTCGGGAGGTTAGCGAATAGCTAGGCCCTGAGGTCGGCGAGTCGGGAGGTCGGCGAGTCGGTAAAGCCCTGAGGTCGGCAAGTGGGTAAGGCCCTGAGGTCAGCGAGTCGGTGAATCGGGAGGTCGGCGAGTCAGTAAGGCCCTGAGGTCAGCGAGTCGTCGAGTCGGGAGGTCGACAAGCCAGTAAGACCCTGAGGTCGGTGAGTTGGTGAGTTGGGAGGTCGGCGACTGAGTCGGGAGGTTAGCGAATAGCTAGGCCCTGAGGTCAGCGAGTCAGTAAGGCCCTGAGGTCGGCGAGTCGGTAAAGCCCTGAGGTCAGTGAGTCAGTAAGGCCCTAAGGTCGGCGAGTCAGTAAGGCCCTGAGGTCGGCGAGTCGGTAAGGCCCTGAGGTCGGCGAGTCGGTAAGGCCCTGAGGTCGGCGAGTCGGTAAGGCCCTGAGGTCGGCGAGTCGGTAAGGCCCTGAGGTCGGCGAGTCGGTAAGGCCCTGAGGTCAGCGAGTCGGTAAGGCCCTGAGGTCAGCGAGTCGGTAAGGCCCTGAGGTCGGCGAGTCGGTAAGGCCCTGAGGTCAGCGAGTCAGTAAGGCCCTGAGGTCGGCGAGTCGGTAAGGCCCTGAGGTCAGCGAGTCAGTAAGGCCCTGAGGTCAGCGAGTCAGTAAGGCCCTGAGGTCGGCGAGTCGGTAAGGCCCCGAGGTCAGCGAGTCAGTAAGGCCCTGAGGTCAGCGAGTCAGTAAGGCCCTGAGGTCAGCGAGTCAGTAAGGCCCTGAGGTCAGCGAGTCAGTAAGGCCCTGAGGTCAGCGAGTCAGTAAGGCCCTGAGGTCAGCGAGTCAGTAAGGCCCTGAGGTCAGCGAGTCAGTAAGGCCCTGAGGTCGGCGAGTCGGTAAGGCCCTGAGGTCAGTGAGTCAGTAAGGCCCTGAGGTCGGCGAGTCGGTAAGGCCCTGAGGTCGGCGAGTCGGTAAGGCCCTGAGGTCAGCGAGTCAGTAAGGCCCTGAGGTCGGCGAGTCGGTAAGGCCCTGAGGTCAGCGAGTCGGTAAGGCCCTGAGGTCAGCGAGTCAGTAAGGCCCTGAGGTCAGCGAGTCGGTAAGGCCCTGAGGTCAGTGAGTCAGTAAGGCCCTGAGGTCGGCGAGTCGGTAAGGCCCTGAGGTCAGTGAGTCAGTAAGGCCCTGAGGTCAGCGAGTCAGTAAGGCCCTGAGGTCAGCGAGTCGGTAAGGCCCTGAGGTCGGCGAGTCGGTAAGGCCCTGAGGTCGGCGAGTCGGTAAGGCCCTGAGGTCAGCGAGACGGTGAGTCGGGTGGTCGGCGAATAGGTAGGCCCTGTGAAGTCGGCGAGTCAGGAGCTCGGAAACCGGGAGTTCGGAGGCCTTAGAGGTCAGTGAGGTGAGTTGGTAAGTAGCTCTCTTTTCTCTATTTCTTTTAGGTTGGGAGTTCGGAGACCGAGAGGTCGGGAGGCCACAGAGGTCGGTGAGGTAAGTTGGTAAGTCGGTCTCTTTTCTCTATTTCTTTTTAAGTAGATTTTAAACCAGATAAGGCTAACTGGAGGGATGGCAGTGCAGCTCAGACCGGTGGAGTGCACATCCTGCGGTATGTGGGAAGTCCTGGACGCTTCACGCAGCCTAGACAACCATGTGTGCAGTGACCTCAAAAGGTAGTAATCTCCAGGTTACTACCGGTGCCACGTGCTAATGAGTATAAGAATAGAAAGATAGAGAGAATGAACACGTGTCTGGAAAGTTGGTGTAGGAGGGACGGCTTTAAATTCTTGAGGCATTGGGACGGCTTCTGGGGGAGATGGGACCTGTACATACCGGATGCGTTGCACCTCAACAGTGCCGGGACCAATATCCTCACGGGGAGTTTTGCTAGTGCTGTTGGAGAGAGCTTAAACTAGCTTGGCAGGGGGATGGGAACCCGAGAACGAATTCAAAAGGGAAGGAAGTAAAGCAAGAATCTAGAAAGCAAATCGGTAAGACAGAGGAAACTGGGCTTAAGTATGTAGTAAGCAAGGAGGTCTTCCTGCGCTGAATGGTATATACTTTAATGCAAGGAGTGTAGTGAATAAGGCGGATGAGCTAACAGCACAGGTTGACACTTGGGAGTATGGCATTATAGTCATTACAGAAACATGGCTGAAAGAGGGGCAGGTTTGGCAGGCGCAATATAAAGGCAAGTCTTTCTTTTGGTTCCTGATCCTTTCATACCTTTTGCCTGTAGAATTTGGCTGGTAGCAACTGAAGTAAGAAAACCTGAGCAGGCTCCAGTGACCCAGGGGAAGAACACGGGAGGGTGGGGAGCTGCCCTCACCTGGCCCCGTTCTTGCTCGGGGTCTGGCTTTCTAGCCAGACTCATTGGGTAGCGATCGAGAGCGCAATCCCTGGCTAATTTCCCCCTCAATCCCTGCCCTTGCCAAGGCCAATCAGTACCCCTACCACCACCCCTGTCAACGTTGGCTAAAGTTGATCTTGTGACACTTCAAAAAGTACTTCATTGGCTGTAAAGCGCTATGGGGCTTCCTATGAGGAGAGATTGAGTAGACGAGGTGTATATTCTCTAGAGTTTAGAAGAGTTTAGATCTCATTGAAACATACAACATTCTTACAGGGTTTGATAGGGTAGATGCAGGGAGGATGTTTCCTCCTGGCTGGGGAGTCTAGAACCAGGGGTCAGAGTCTCAGAATAAAAGGGTTGCCATTTGGGACTGAGATGAGGAGAAACTTCTTCACTCAGAGGGTGATGAATCTTTGGATTTCTCTACCCCAGAGGGCTGTGGATGCTCAGTCGTTGAGTATATTCAAGATAGTGATCGATAGATTTTTGGATATTAAGGGAATCGAGGGATATGGGGACAGTGCAGGAAAGTAGAGTTGAGGTCGATGATCAGCCATGATCTCATTGAATGGCGGAGCAGGCTTGAGGGGCCGAATGACCTACTCCTGCTCCTAATTCTTATGTCTTCTGTTTTATCACTATTCCTGGCTACAAGATTTTTAGATAAGATAGAGAGAGGGGTAAAAAGTGGAGTTGGATTGTGGTACTGATTAAAGAAACTATTACAATGGTGAGGAGGGATGATATGTTAGAGGGATCATCAAATGAGGCCATATGGGTCGAATTGAAAAATAATGAAGGGGCGATCACACTGCTGGGCATGTATTATAGACCCCCAAACAGTGGGAGGGAGATAGAGGAGCAAATATGTAGGCAAATTGCTGTGGAGTCCAATAACCATAGGGTAGTAATAGTAGGGGATTTTAACTATCCAAATATTGATTGGGACAATTTTAGTGTGAAGGGTGTAGAGGGTGCGGAATTCTTGAAATGCATTCAAGAGAACTTTTTGAGTCAGTATGTAGCAAGCCCAACACGAGAGGGGGATTTAGTTTTGGGGAATGAAGCTGGGCAGGTTGAAGGGGTATTAGTGGGAGAGCACTTGGGTGCCAGTGACCATAATTCAGTCAGATTCAAGTTGGTTATGGATAAGGACAAGAATAGGCCTGGAATAAAAGTTCTGAATTGGGAAAAAGCTAATTTTGCTAAGTTAAGGAGCGATTGGACTGGAAACAGTTACTTGTGGGCAAATCGGTGTTGGAACAGTGGGAGGCATTTAAGGAGGAGATCTGGAAGGCTCAGGCCAAAGAAAAAGGCTGGGAAAAATAATTCTAGAGCCCCTTGGATGTCTAGGGACTTACAGGGGAGGATTAAGAAAAAAAGGGACGCTTATGTCATACATCAACGGTTAAATACTATAGAATCTTTAGAGGAATATAGAAAGTTAAGAGGCAAAATTAAAAAAGGATATTAGGAATGCTAAGAGAGCACGAGAAATTCTTGGCCAGTAAAATTAAGGAAAACCCTAAGATGTTCTATAAATATATTAAGAGTAAGAGGGTAACTAAAGAAAGGGTAGGGCCTATTAGAGACCATGAGGGTAATCTTTGTGTGGAGGCGGAAAATGTTGGGAAGGTTCTTAGCGAATACTTTACATCTGTTTTCACAAAGGAGAGGGGCAATGCAGATATTGCTATCAAGGAGGAGTGTGATATTCTGGATGAAATAAATATAGTGAGAGAGGAAGTATTAAGGGGTTTAGCAGCTTTGAAAGTAGATAAGTCCCCAGGCCCAGGTGAAATGCATGCCAGGCTGTTGAGCGAAGTAAAAGAGGAAATAGCTGAGGCCTTGACCATCATTTTCCAGTCCTCTTTGGATCTAGGCATGGTGCCGGATGATTGGTGGACGCTAATGTAGTACCCTTGTTTAAGAGAGAAAGGGATAAGCCGAGTAGTTACAGGCCTGTCAGCCTAACCTTAGTGGTGGGAAAATTATTGGAAAAAAATCATGAAAGACAAGATAAATCTGCATCTGGAAAGGCAAGGATTAATTAGGGACAGTCAGCATGGATTTGTTAAGGGAAAATCGTGTCTGATTAACCTGATTGAAGTTTTTGAGGAGGTAACCAAGAGGGTCGACGAAGGTAGTGCATACGATGTAGTATACATGGACTTTAGCAAAGCTTTTGATAAGGTCCCACATGGTAGACTGGTCATGAAGGTTAAAGCCCATGGGATCCTGGGCAAAGTGGCAAGTTGGATCCAAAATTGGCTTGGAGGTAGGAAGCAAAGGATAATAATTGATGGATGTTTTTATGACTGGAAGGATGCTTCCAGTGGGTTTCCACAGGGCTCAGTATTGGGACCCTTGCTTTTTGTGGTATATATCAATGATTTAGATTTGAATATAGGGAGTATGATTTAGAAGTTTGCAGACAACACTAAAATTGGCTGTGTGGTTGATAATGAAGAGGAAAGTCATGGGCTGGAGGAGGATATCAATCTACTGGTCAGGTGGGCAGAGCAGTGGCAAATGGAATTTAATTCAGAGAAGTGTGAGGTGATGCACTTTGGGAGGGCTAATAAGGAAAGGGTATACACATTAAATGGTAGGCCACTTAATAGTGTAGATGAACAAAGGGACCTTGGAGTGCTTGTCCACAGATCCCTGAAAGTAGCAGGCCAGGTGGATAAGGTGGTTAAGAAGGTATGCAGAATGCTTGCCTTATTTGGCCAAGGCATAGAATAGAAGAGCAGGGAGGTTATGCTTAAATTGTATAATACTTTGGTTAGGCCACAGCTGGAGTACTACATGCAGTTCTAGTCGCCGTAGTATAGGAAAGACGTGATTGCACTAGAGAGGGTGCAGAGGAGATTTACTAGGATGCTTTCTGGAATGGAGAATCTTAGTTATGAGGACAGATTGGATAGGCTGTGTTTGATCTCATTGGAACAGAGGAGGTTGAGAGACCTCATTGAGGTGTACAAAATATTGAGAGTCCTGGACATAGTGGATAGTAAGGGTCTATTTCTATTGGTGGAGCGGTCTATTATGAGGGGGCATAGTTTTAAGGCGGTTGGTGGAAGGTTTAGAGGGGATTTGAGGGGTAGCTTCTTTACGCAGAGGGTTGTGGGGATCTGAAACTCGCTACCTGGAAGAGTGGTGAATGCAGAAACCCTCACCACCTTTAAGAGATTGTTGGATGGGCACTTACAAGTGCAGTAACCTGCAGGGTTACAGACCTACAGCTGGTAATTGGAATTAGACTGGATGACCTTTTGTTGGTCGGCGCAGATCTAATGGTAAGTACTGCAGGGAATAGAATACGGCCAGGGTGATCTCCTGGACTAGTTTCGATCGCCTGGATGAGTCGGAGAGGAATTTTCCCAGATTTTTTCTCCCTAAATTGGCCTGGATTTTTATCTGGTTTTTGCCTCTCCCAGAAGATCACATGGCTCCGGTTGAGGTGGAGTGTAGAATGTTTTAGTATAAGGTGTGTAGCAGTTGTGGTGAGGCGGACTGGTTGGGCTGGGTGCTCTTTCCGTCATTGTTCATAGGTTTATATGTAACCTTTAGGGTTGCTGACCAAGGGCCGTGTGGCTCTTTGTCGGCTGGCGCGGACACGATGGGCCGAAATGGCCCCCTTTTACGCTGTAAATTTCTTTGTTTCTATGTTTCCCACTTTTTACATTTTTGCCTGCTACCTGGGAAGTGGCATTGTTGGCTGGAGTGAATGATAAGACATTACTTAACATTGAGCAATGGGGCTTTGAGTGACAGGAATAGTTTACATAAGAACATAAGAAATAGGAGCAGGAGTAGGCCTGCTCCACCATTCAATAAGACCATGGCTGATCATCGACCTCAACTCCGCTTTCCCGCCCAATCTCCATAATCTCTTGATTCCCCAAGACTCCAAAAATCTATCTATCTCAGCCTTGAATATACTCAGAGACTCAGCATCCACAGCCCTCTGGGGCAGAGAATTCCAAAGATTCACAACTCTCTGAGTGAAGAAATTCCTCCTCATCTCTGTCTTAAATGGCCTACCCCTTATCCTGAGACTGTACCCCCTAGTTCTAGACACTCCAGTCAGGGGAAAGAACCTCTCAGCATCTACCCTGTCAATCCCCTTCAGAATCTTGTATGTTTCAATGAGATCACATCTCATTCTTCCAAACTCCAGAGAGTATAGGCCCATTCTACACAATTTCTCATCATAAGACAGCCCTCTCATGGAATCATAGACAATTACAGCACGGAAGGAGGCCATTTCGTCCCATCGTGTCCATGCCGGCTGACCAAGTGCTATCCGGACTAATCCCACTTTTCAGCTCTCGTTTTGTAACCCTGTAGGTTACGGCATTTTGAGTGCACTTCCAAGTATTTTGTAAATGTGGTGAGGGTTTCTGCCTCTACCACCCTTTCAGGCAGTGAGTTCCAGACCCCTACCACCCTCTGTGAATCTAGTGAATCTTCATTGCACTGCCTCCAAGACAAGTACATCTTTCCTCAGATAAGGAGACCAAAACTCTGCAGAGTACTCCAGGTGTGGTCTCACCAAGGCCCTGTACAATTGTAGCAAGAGTTCCTTACTCTTATACTCCAACTCCCTTGCAATAAAAGGACAACATGCCATTTGCCTTCCTTATTGCTTGCGGTACCTGCATGCTAGCTTTCTGTGTTTCTTGCACAAGGACACCCAAATCTCTCTGAACACCAACATTTAAAAGTTTCTCACCATTCAAAAATTATACTGCTTCTCTATTCTTCCTACCAACGTGAATAACCTCACATTTCCCCACATTATACTCCATCTGCCACTTTACTGCATACTCACTTAGTCTATCTGTATCCCTTTGCAGACGCTTTGGCCCCAAACTTGGTGGAAGCTAAGTTCCACCCAAGTGCCGCCCAAAGGACCGCCAAGATACTCGACGGTACTTTGGGGGGAATTTCGTAAAAAAAGTCTTTGAAAGACTGCCTCTCTCCTCTATCTCGTCTAAAAATCCTGTAGCCAGGAATATTGATAAAACATAAGACATAAGAATTAGGAGCAGGAGTAGGTCATTCGGCCCCTCAAGCCTGCTCCAACCTGTGAAGCCTCCTTAAATACCTGTGCTCCCAAGGGATTATGGGATCCCTTGGGACTCCAAGGGATGAGCCCTCTGATGGCTGTACAGAGTACATTCAAGTATACATAGATAACAATATCCTTTTGTGTTTCATGCACAAGTACTCCCAGGTCCCGCTGTACTGTGGCACTTTGCAATCTTTCTCCATTTAAATAATAACTTGCTCTTTGATTTTTTTCTGCCAAAGTGCATGACCTCACACTTTCCAACATTATACTCCATCTGCCAAATATATGCCCACTCACTTAGCCTGCCTATGTCCTTTTGCAGATTTTTTGTGTCCTCCTCACACATTGCTTTTCCTCCCATCTTTGTATCATCAGCAAACTTGGCTACGTTACAATCAGTCCCTTCTTCCAAGTCGTTAATATTGATTGCAAATAGTTGGTGTCCCAGGACTGATCCCTGTGGCACCCCACTAGTTACTGGTTGCCAACCAGAGAATGAACCATTTAGCCTGACTCTCTGTTCTCTGTTAGTCAATCCTCTATCCATGCTAATATATTACCCCCAATCCCGTGAACTTTTATTTTCTTGTGCAGTAACCTTTTATGTGGCACCTTGTCAAATGCCTTCTGGAAGTCCAAATAAACCACATCCACTGGTTCCCCTTTATCCACCCTGTTTGTTAAATCCTCAAAGAACTCCAGCAAATTTGTCAAACATGACTTCCCCTTCATAAGTCCATGCTAACTCTGCCTTACTGAATTTTGCTTTTCCAAATGTCCTGCTACTGCTTCTTTAATAATGGACACCAACATTTTCCCAACCACAGATGTTAAGCTAACTGGTCTATAGTTTCCTGCTTTTTGTCCGCCTCCTTTTTTAAATAGGGGCATTACATTTGCAGTTTTCCAATCTGCTGGGACCTCCCTAGATTCCAGGGAATTTTGGTAAATTACAATCAATGCATCCACAATCCCTGCCGCTACTTCTCTTAAGACTCTAGGATGCAAGCCATCAGTTCCAGGGGATTTATCTGCCTTTAATCCCATTATCTTACTGAGTACCACCTCCTTAGTGATTATGATTGTGTTAAGTTCCTCCCCCCCTATAGCCCTAGACTATCAACTGTTGGAATATTGTTCGTGGACTCTACCGTAAAGAGTGATACAAAATATTTGTTCAGAGTTTCTGCCATCTCCATGTTCCCCATTTCTAATTCTCCGGTCTCGTCCTCTAAGGGACCAACGTTTACTTTCGCCACCCTTTTCCTTTTTATATACCTATAGAAACTCTTGCTATCTGTTTTTATATTTTGGGCTAGTTTACTTTCATAGTCTATCTTCCCTTTCTTAATCATTTTTTTAGTTGTTCTTTGCTGGCTTTTAAAGCTTCCCAGTCTTCTGTCCTCCCACTAGTTTTGTATGCCCTTTTTTTAAATTGGATACAGTTCTTTATTTCTTTAGTTAGCCACGGATGGCTATCTTTTCTCTTACACCCTTTCCTCCTCACTGGAAAATATTTTTCTTGAGAGTTGTGAAATATCTCCTTAAATGTACACCACTGTTCATCAACCGCCCTACACTTTAATCTATTTTCTCAGTCCACTTTACCAACTCTGCCCTCATACCTTCATAGTCTCCTTTATTAAGCTTAGTACGCTGGTTAGAGATCCAACTTTCTCACCCTCTATCTGAATTTGAAATTCAATCGTACTATGATCACGCATTCCAAGGGGAGCCTTTACTAGGAGACTGTTTATTAATCCTGTCTTATTACACAGGACCAGATTTCAGATAGCCTGCCCCCTGGTTGGCTCCGTTACATACTGCTCAAGGAACCCATCCCTTATGCACTCTATGAACTCCTCAAGGCTACCCTGACCAATTTAATTTGTCCAATCAAAATGGAGGTTAAAATCACCCATGATAATGCCCTACTCCTGCTCCTAGGTCTTAAGTTCTTATGTTGAAATCATATTTTGCAACGGTAGTTCATTGCTGCTGATAACACTATCTTCTAACTTGCAAATAGCCACCCCTACAAGCATTTGAGAATGTGCATGCCATTCACAAATGGTTAAAGTACAAGACTATGTGTATACAATCAAGCCATCAGAAATACAAGTCCACAGGCAGATATATATATACACATGTGAATAAACATACCAGAGGCTCCAATTCCCGCTCATCAGTCAAGTCAAACTCGGTCACAAAGTAGTAAAAATGCTTGTAGCAGGTATTGACATGGGCTTCAGCTCCCATGGTGGTAATCCGATCAAAATGATGGATGTAAACATGAACAAAGACACGGAAAAGTCTGGTGAGAATCTTCTTACAGAGTTGCATGAAATTCTTAGGGAAGGGAACACCTAGGAAAAAGGAGACAGTGAAGTTGAAAATTTGTTTTGTTTGGGAAAAACCCCTCATATATACACAACATTGTTTATGATATCAGTTTAATGAACTCTTCTCCCTCTTACCTCTAAGGTGATTGAGTGACACAGCATAAATACATACCTACAAAACTCAGTAAAAGGTAATGTTATATATGTAAACTGTACAGCCACCAGAGAGCTCATCCACTGGAGTCCCAAAGGATCCCATAATTCCTTGGGAGCACAGGTATTTAAGGAGGCCTCACAGGTTGGAGAGGCACTCTGGAGACCTGCAATAAAAGACTATGGTCACACTTTACTTTGAGCTCACAATATTCAGTCTGACTCTTTCTTCATACATAACACTGGCGATGAGATACAGATAGCGAACCCAAAGATGCAGAGAACAGTGGACATCCTGGAGAAATTCTCAGAGGGAGATGATTGGGAAACCTTTGTGGAGCGACTCGACCAATACTTCGTGGCCAATGAGCTAGATGGGGAAGAGAACGCTGCCAAACAAAGGGCGATCCTCCTCACCGTCTGTGGGGCACCAACGTATGGCCTCATGAAGAATCTGCTCACTCCAGCAAAACCCACGGAGAAATCGTACGACGATTTGTGCACACTGGTTTGAGAGCATTTGAACCCGAAGGAAAGCGTTCTGATGGCGAGATACCGGTTCTACATCTACAAAGGGTCTGAAGGCCAGGAAGTGGCGAGTTATGTCGCCGAGCTAAGACGACTTGCAGGATATTGCGAATTTGAAGGACATTTGGAGCACATGCTCAGAGACTTTTTCGTACTTGGCACTGGCCATGAAACCATACTTCGCAAGCTTTTGACTGTAGAAACCCCAACCTTGAGTAAGGCCATAGCAATAACCTAGGCGTTCATTGTCACCAGTGACAATACGAAGCAAATCTCTCAGCACACAAGTGCTGCTACAAGCACTGTGAACAAAGTGATGTTGTTTTCAAATCGCAACGTACAGGGCAGGTCAAACATGCCTGCAGCTACACGTCTGCAGATGTCTGAGTCCACCATCAAGGGTGATGAATGCAAGGCCATTAACACCTTGTTGGCGCTGCAGGGGTGATCGCTTCCATTCATGCCGATTCAAAGAGTACATTTGCAAGGGCTGTGGAACAATGGGACACCTCCAACCAAGTGTGTAGGCGAGCTGCAAATCCTGTTAATCCTGCAAACCACCATGTTGCAGAGGAGGAAAGATCCATGGCGGATCACGACAAACCAGAGCCTCAGACCGATAAGGCAGAGGTACATGGGATGCAAACATTTACCATAAAGTGTCCCCGATAATGCTGAATGTTGAACTAAATGGACTCCCGGTGTCAATGGAGCTGGACACGGGTGCGAGCCAGTCCATCATGGGCAAAAAGACTTAAAAAAAATTGCCAGTCTTAACTCCAATTCGCACAAAACTAAGAACTGATTCCTGTAATCGGCAGTGCTACCGTAAAGGTCTCCTACGATGGAGTGGTGCACAAGCAACCAATCTGGGTGGTACTGGGCGATGGTCCCACGCTGGTCGGCAGGAACTGGCTGGGAAAGATACGCTGGAACTGGGACGACCTCCGAGCGCTATCGCCCGCTGATGACACTTTGTATGTCCAGGTCTTAAACAAATTTCCTTCGCTGTTCAAACCAGGCATCGGGAAATTCCAAGGAGCAAAAGTGCAGATCCGCCTAATTCCGGGGATGCGATCCATCCATCACAAAATGAGAGCAGTACCGTATATGATGAGAGAAAGGGTAGAGATCGAGCTAGACCAGCTGCAAAGAGAGGGCATCATTTCACCGATCGAGTTCAATGAGTGGGCCAGTCCGATTGTCCCAGTCCTCAACGGAGACGGCACCATCAGAATCTGTGGCGATTACAAAGTAACTATCAATCGTTTCTCCCTGCAGGACCAATACCCACTACCAAAGGCAGCCAACCTTTTTGCAATGCTGACGGGAGGAAAGATGTTCACGAAGCTGGATTTGACTTCAACCTACATGACGCAGGAAGCTGGAGGAATCATCGAAGGGCCTCACCTGCATCAACAAGCACAAAGGTTCCTTCATTTATAACAGATGTCCATTTGAAATTCGATCAGCGGTGGCGATATTCCAGAGAAACATGGAAAGCTTACTGAAGTCGGTCCCGTGCACCATGGTTTTCCAGGACGACGTCTTCATTACAGATCGGGACACAGTCGAGCATCTGCAGCACCTGGAGGAAGTTCTAAGTCGACTCAACCGCGTGGGGCGCAGGTTAAAACGCTCGAAGTGCGTTTTCCTGATGCCTGAAGTGGAGTTCCTGGGGAGGAGGATTGTGGCGGATGGCATCAGGCCCACCAATTCAAAGACTGAGGCAATCGAGAACACACCGAGGCCACAGAACGTGACGGAGCTGCGGTTGTTTCTAGGACTCCTGAACTACTTTGGTCACTTCTTACCTGGTCTCAGCACACTGTTAGAACCACTGCACGCCTTACTGCATAAAGGGGACGAATGGGTATGGGGCAAAAGCCAAGAAAATTCCTTTGTAAAAGCAAGAAAATTGTTATGCTCAAACAAATTGCTTGTGTTGCATGATCTATGTAAGCATTTGGTACTAGCGTCGTCATATGGCGTCGGGTGTGTATTGCAACAAGCTAATGATTTTGGAAAATTGCAACCGGTTGCTTATGCATCCAGGAGTCTGTCTAAGGCTGAGAGGGCCTACAGCATGATTGAAAAAGAAGCGTTAGCGTGTATCTATGGGGTAAAGAAAATGCATCAATATCTGTTTGGGCTAAAATTTGAATTGGAAACTGACCATAAGCCACTTATATCCCTGTTTTCCGAGAGTAAAGGGATAATTACTAATGCATCGGCCTGCATCCAGAGATGGGCACTCACGTTGTCCGCATACAACTACGCCATCCGCCACAGGCCAGGCACAGAAAATTGCGCCGATGCTCTCAGTAGGCTGCCATTGCCCACCATGGGGATGGAAATAACGCAGCCGCATAGAAACATAGAAACATAGAAAATAGGTGCAGGAGTAGGCCATTCGGCCCTTCTAGCCTGCACCGCCATTCAATGAGTTCATGGCTGAACATTCAACTTCAGTACCCCATTCCTGCTTTCTCGCCGTACCCCTTGATCCCCCTAGTAGTAAGGACCTCATCTAACTCCTTTTTGAATATATTTAGTGAATTGGCCTCAACAACTTTCTGTGGTAGAGAATTCCACAGGTTCACCACTCTCTGGGTGAAGAAGTTCCTCCGCATCTCGGTCCTAAATGGCTTACCCCTTATCCTTAGACTGTGACCTCTGGTTCTGGACTTCCCCAACATTGGGAACATTCTTCCTGCATCTAACCTGTCTAACCCCGTCAGAATTTTAAACGTTTCTATGAGGTCCCCTCTCATTCTTCTGAACTCCAGTGAATACAAGCCCAGTTGATCCAGTCTTTCTTGATAGGTCAGTCCCGCCATCCCGGGAATCAGTCTGGTGAACCTTCGCTGCACTCCCTCAATAGCAAGAATGTCCTTCCTCAGGTTAGGAGACCAAAACTGTACACAATACTCCAGGTGTGGCCTCACCAATGCCCTGTACAACTGTAGCAACACCTCCCTGCCCCTGTACTCAAATCCCCTTGCTATGAAGGCCAACATGCCATTTGCTTTCTTAACCGCCTGCTGCACCTGCATGCCAACCTTCAATGACTGATGTACCATGACACCCAGGTCTCTTTGCACCTCCCCTTTTCCTAATCTGTCACCATTCAGATAATAGTCTGTCTCTCTGTTTTTACCACCAAAGTGGATAACCTCACATTTATCCACATTATACTTCATCTGCCATGCATTTGCCCAATCACCTAACCTATCCAAGTCGCTCTGCAGCCTCACAGCATCCTCCTCGCAGCTCACACTGCCACCCAACTTAGTGTCATCCGCAAATTTGGAGATACTACATTTAATCCCCTCATCTAAATCATTAATGTACAGTGTAAACAGCTGGGGCCCCAGCACAGAACCTTGCGGTACCCCACTAGTCACTGCCTGCCATTCTGAAAAGTACCCATTTACTCCTACTCTTTGCTTCCTGTCTGACAACCAGTTCTCAATCCATGTCAGCACACTACCCCCAATCCCATGTGCTCTAACTTTGCACATCAATCTCTTGTGTGGGACCTTGTCGAACGCCTTCTGAAAGTCCAAATATTTAGTTATGGTTATGGAAGCATTTGAGAGTGAGCAATCACCCGTCACAACCCAGCAGATTAAAACCTGGACAAGCCAGGACCCCTTATTGTCCCTAGTCAAAAGCTGTTTGCTTCACGGGAGCTGGTCCAGTGTCCCAGTGGAAATGCAGGAAGAGATAAAGCAGTTCCAGCGGCGCAAAGATTAAATATCTATACAGGCAGACTGCCTTCTATGGGGTAATCTGGTAGTGGTTCCCAAGACGGGCAGAGACACCTTCATCAGTGACCTCCAGGCATTGTAATGATGAAAGCGATAGCCAGATTCCATGTGTGGTGGCCCGGTATCGATGCGGACTTAGAGTCCTGCGTGCATAGATGTAATACATGCTCGCAGCTAAGCAATGTACCCAGGGAGACGCCACTAAGTTTATGGTCTTGGCCCTCCAAACCGTGGTCTGGAGTCCATGTCGACTATGCAGGCCCGTTCTTGGGTAAAATGTTCCTTGTGGTTGTAGATGCGTACTCGAAATGGATTGAATGTGAGATCATGTCAGCAAGCATGTCCGCTGCCACCACTGAAAGCCTGCAGGCCTGCCCGCTGTCCTGGTGAGCGACAACGGGCCATGTTTTATCAGTGCTGAGTTCAAAGAATTCATGACCAAAAACAGGATCAAACATATTACATCTGCCCCATTTAAACCATCATCCAATGGTCAGGCAGAGAGAGCAGTGCAAACCATCAAGCAGGGCTTAAAGAGGGTAGTGGATGGCTCACTGCAGACTCGCCTATCCAGAGTCCTGCTTAACTACTGCATGAGACCCCATTCGCTTACTGGGATCCCACCTGCTGAACTGCTCATGAAAAGGACATTTAAGACAAGGCTCTCGTTAGTTCACCCTGATCTACATGACAGGTAGAGAGCAGGCGGTTTCAACAAAGTACATATCATGATAGCGCAAATGTGTCACGCGAGATTGAAATCAACGATCCTGTATTTGTATTGAATTATGTACAAGGTCCCAAGTGGCTCCCTGGCACTGTTGTGGCCAAAGAGGGGAGCAGGGTGTTTCGGGTCAAACTTTCAAATGGACTCATTCACCAGAAACACTTGGACCAAATCAAACTCAGATTCACGGACTATCCTGAGCAACCCAGTTTGGACCCTACCTTCTTTGACCCTCCAACACACACACCAGTGACAATCGACACAGCAGTTGACCACGAAGCAGAACCCATCACCTGCAGCAGCCTAGCAGGGCCCAACACACCAGGCAGCCCAGCGAGGGCCCTAAAGATGCTTCACCGATACCAGCATTTACCCCGAGACGATCAACCAGGGCAAGAAGGGCCCCAGATCGACTCACCTTGTAAACAGTTACACTGATGACTTTGGGGCGGGGGGAGGCGGGTGAGTGTTGTTATATATGTAAACTTGTATATACTCTATACAGCCACCAGAGGGCTCATCCACTGGAGTCCCAAGGGATCCCATAATCCCTTGGGAGCACAGGTATTTAAGGAGGCCTCACAGGTTGGAGACACACTCTGGAGACCTGCAATAAAAGACTATGGTCACACTTTACTTTGATCTCACAATATTCAGTCTGACTCTTTCTTCATACATAACAAGTAACACTTTCAAAAGTTGACAGCTTGACAAACTGAAAAAGAGGCCTGAATAAAGTCCTCTGACCAGGTCCATGGCTTCAAGGCGACTGAATAAATTAAATTATTTTTATTACATTGGATTTCAAGATCTTCATTAGTGTTTTGGGATCATATTCTGTAATTCACTTTGTTTTTCCATGAAAATTGAAACCCAATAGCTTCATATATTGGCAGTCTTACTCAGAATGGCCGATGTGGGAAATGGAGAAATTTGGCAGCAGTCTCACCCCTGAGGTTATCCCTCCAATATGTTGATAAATACCAGTTTCATGGTTTGCTCTAAAAAAAAGAGAAAGCAAAATAATTGTACAGATAAAGGGCTCTCCCAGTATTTGTCACCCTGGTGAAAGCTTTGTATTAAACCACAGACTTATAATTTGAATACTCTTACACTTAGTGGGGGCCATTTTGACTTTGAGCGACAGTCTAAGTCTCGTAATGCTAAACAAATACCAGAGCATTAGTTCTAATGCTAATCGGAACCACATTTTCACATTGCTGTGAAGTTGGGAAGCTGGGGCACTAATTATATCACTCAAATGTGCTGTGTGCTGCACAGTCTCCCACCACCAATATGAAAAGATAGTTCTTTTCAATCATTAAAATGTGAATGGTAGTTACTTTTCAAAACTTACATTTTATTGGGTGGGGAAGGGGGCAGTTGCATCAGCTTCTGTGCTACAGGCCTACTCTTAAAGTTATATCGGCTGAGTGAGCTGTTGAAAGCTCACCAGCCTGCAGTTCAAGAAAAGCCTGAAATAGTAAGTCTAATGGTAATTAAAGAAGATCAGCTGCTTGAAGCAGCAACATTGCAGTAATGAGGCAGCAATTCCAGATGAAAGCACTGACAGACTATCCCCCAGACATACAATCGATATAATTTGTTGCGTTCAGCCATGTTGGTGCATAGTAACACCAAACGTTTGTGGCTGACTCATGACGGAAAATCTCCCATCTCGAAGTTTCATAATGTTGATAGCTCTCAGTTTGAGTCATACTCACACATTGAAATAAGAAAGAAGTTGACAAAAATTTATATGCCTGACCAGATTTACAGTTCATAATAAATACAAGAGATGAAGCAGAGAGAATAGATGGATGATAAATTGTAGTCATTGAGACCAAAATTGACCCTCCCGATAAGGCCTCTGGTCGCCTGAAAGCGGCGGCCACGAGGCGGTGCAGAATGGCCATCGACTCTCCGCAGAGGGGCCGCCATTTTGTAAATCTCCCTTCATCAGGGTCGGAGCGGTATAGGGGACTGCTCCGCCTGTTTTCCCGCCGCGGCGTGCACGCACCATCCCTTACCGACCGGTGGCGACCCCGTCCTGAAATTGCCCCGCGGTAAATATCCGTTTTGCGGAATTGCCTTGCGGGAGTGGCACCGCCGCTGGCCGGTGCCCCCGACAGCTTTTTGTGGTGGTGCACTCCTTATTGTTCCTTGTTGGTTGGTGATGCGGCTCCCCTTAAAAGGGGAGGTGGCGCTGCCGGCAACGCCATTTTATTTTTTATTGTTGGCCGACTGCCAGGTCAGCTCGACAATTATGTCCTCCGGGTTCGGCCAGACCGCCAACAGGCAGCTTGGCACCCCCTCTGGTGCCAAGCTGCTGGCCTGGCCGAAACCCTCCCTGGTGGCCCAGTGGACCTAACTTAAAAATATGCAGAGCTCGTAGTGGCTCTCCCCTTTAACTGAAGGGGAGAGATATTGTGACGCATCAGCGCTATGCGGCACATCTGCATCACTTTGATGGGGGCGGCTGAGCTGCTCCAAGGGCACTTCCGCCCCTCAGCCGCAACTACATCCGCCACGACCAAAAAAAACTTCCAAGTGCCGAATATCGACGGCATCGCCACCGCAACCCATGCGGCAGAGATAAACTTCTAAAAAGGGAAGGTGCACCCCGTTTCGGGAAAGAGGCGAATTTCTACCCCATAGAGTAGACAAAGGAAGGTTAGATCTCTGAAATGTGAGAGGTTGCAAGTAAGGAGAGGAGCCATCAGAAGTCGCCGCACGGACTGCAGCGGTTCAAGAAGGCAGCTCACCACCAGCTTCTCGAGGGCAATTAGGAAAGGGCAAGAAATGCTGGCCTTGCCAGTGAAGCCCACATACCATGAACAAATTTTTTTTTTTTTTTTTAATTTGGCCTGAGCCAGGAGCAGAGGAAGCAGTCGTTGAAACAATAACATTTAAAAGTAGGACGAACTAAAATACTAAATAAAGCTGAAAAAGATGCAAGCAGGAGGCTCCCTTCAGAGATCACTGGGAATGAAGGCTACAAGAAGTAAAGAAATCGAACGAAAAAGTGGGTGTGTAAAAAAAAATTAAGAACTTCATAAATAAATGTTAGCAAGAAAATTAAATGAATTAAATACTGCAAAGCTGAATAGAGATTTCAACCAAAATAATTTGTTTAACACATACACCGCAGAAGTTAAAGAACTGAAAAGGAAGATTTCATATACTTGAAAAATGGGGCATGAAACATCCATGTAGCACTCTGCCCAGGAAATTAACACTCGCCTACAGAGGTCAACAAGTGCAAGTGACAGTCGTATCTTAAATGTAATCTAACATTCTACTACTACATATAGTTTGGTTGGTAGGCTGCCATAAATATAATTAGTAACATACAAATTATAAAATATAAAAGAGGTACAAGAATAGTTACTCTTAAGAAAAATTTGATTAAGCTCGCTTGAGACTGCCTGGTCATCCTGAAGTCAGTGTAACTTCCCAAATTAATGGTAAGCCTTTCAAACTCTGACAAGTAATGAGTACAGTTTTAAAACTAAGGAATAAGAGGGGCCCAAACTTGGTGGAAGCCAAGTTCCACCCAAGTGCCACCCAAAGGACCGGCAAGATACCTGACTGTATTTTGGACGAGTTGTTTCGTAAAAAAAAGTTCTTGAAACACTGCCTGGTGGCAAAAAAGGGACTTACGCCGTGAATCTGGGCGGGAGTTCCCAATCCCGGTGGCAAATTTTTTTGCAGATCTTCATACCTACCGTTGGGTTTAAACCTGCCTCTACGCAGTGGTCCTTCCTCCTGCTGCTGCTGCCGACTCCCGCCCGGAGGAATCTGCTAACTCGACGGGCGTGAGGCCACTTACGCGCCTTGCATGCTTGCTGTAGTATATGCAAGCACTCTAATAACGACTCCACGAGGTAAGGGTATAGTACGTAAGCTGTAGTGAACGTAGTCCTTTATTGCAGCTCCTAGAGTGAGGACACCAAGAAGTGAGCTCCCTGTTATACTGGGTTACCTGCAGTGTACAGGTCTCCAGCAGCAGCACCCTCTGGTGGTACAGGTATGGTGTATACAGGGTGAAGATACACTCAGTGGTCTGGTGTTACAGAACATACATTAACATGCATACATGACAACGCTCCCCCCTAAGCATTTCACAAGCCCTTATTGCCATGACATGGGGAGGTGATCAGTAGTGAACAGTGGGAGGTTGTGATGAGGGTTGTGTGAGTGCCGGGTGTGATCCATGTGTTCATGGCTGCACACATCCATTCTCACACCCCCACCCCCCCCCCCGCCGTACATAGACCATGTGGGTATGTTACTGTTGGAGGATTCCGCAGTGGTGGAGCAAGTACATGTTGTTATGGGTAAGGTACATACATTGTTAAATGGGTAGGTGATGGCATTTAGTGGTGGGCAGGGCCACAGAGTGGTGTGGCCTCCTTGTCCTCCATTGGTGGAAGTCTGTTCATCCCAGGTCCCACCAGGAAAACTGGAGGGTACTGGCCTCTTGCTCCCGGTGCTGGCCCTGGTGGCCGGGGGGGTAGGGCCGATCTGGGGCAGGTTGCCAGTGGTGGTGGCTGTGCTGTCCATTGGCTGCTGTCCCTGCAGTGGGTATGCTCCCACTGGGTGTGTGTGAACCCTTCCTGGGGCATCACATTGGTCCCGGAAGTGCAGGCTACATGATCGGGTAGCCCGCTAGACCTGGGTGTTTCCCACGGAGGGTTACCTTTGGCATTGTCGGTATATATGTAGAACCCGGTATCATTTCTCATTCTATAGCATACATGATACATTGGCTCCAACCGCAACTAGCCGACTCGACATTGTTATATCTCTTTACACTTTCACATTTGTCACTTACAACGCTTTCTTGTGTGCTATCAGTATCTCTGTACAAGGTTACATTTGGATACCTGCCTTTGTTAGTTACATTTGTCACGTTAGCATTTCAGGCATCACTGTTCAACAGTACAAACTTGTCATTTACATCACTTTTTGACGTATTTGTTACATTTCTCCCATTAGCAATGCCGGCATCACCATTCAACAGTACATTTATAGACCCACATTCATTAATTACACTTTTATCCTTAATATCACCGGCATCGCTGTGCCAAGAGTGGAACTGTCCCTTTAATTGTTTTGGGTTGCCGGTCCCCTTTAAGAGGGCCTTGCAATCTTTACCCCAATCTGGTTTGCCGCTCGGCATCACGTGTTGCTCCCTCAACGCTGCCCCTCGTGGTCTGGTTGCAGCCATCTTGACTTCAGGTGCTTCACCTCGTGGTGCGGGCGCCATCTTCTTTCTCTCCACGAGGTCTGCTGCCGTGATCCTTTTCTCCCCAGGTTCTGCCACGGAAGCCGGGAATCTACCTTCTGCGCCGATCTTCTTCCCTCGGAGTCCTGCCACTGGAACCCGGAAGGTGAGGTCAGGTCGTTCGGGTTGGATCATCTCGCCGTTGAGTTGTGCAGTCTGTGTCGTCGCCACACAGTCGAGTCGGACGGTAGGATTTTCAGGTGCTGCAATGGATCCAAGTTTGGGGCCGCATAGGATGTCGATCGCCGAGGCCCAGAGGCCTTCGTTGCTCCGACAGATTTGGACTAGCTTCATCCATCTTCTTCCCAGTAGCGTTGGACCATCACCAGCAACGATCCACAAGGGAAGCTTGTGTATCGCGCCGCCATGGGATACCTGGACCTCCACGCTGCCAACAACTGGGATGGTGCCTTTTTGTGTAGGTGAGCAGCTTTGCCTGGATTGGGGACATTTTGGGTCATTTGGCGGGGTTGTCCCAGAATTTCTCAAAGGCCATCTGATTCATCAGCAACTGGCTCGCCCCCTGTGTCAATCTCCATCGAGACTGGAACACCTTTGATTTCTACTTCCATTTCCCATGGGGAACTCTCGGTGGAGCAGGTATACACTCCGTACTCCTCTTCCAGGGGCTGAGCCGCTTCGTCTTCATCAGCGCTGGAGCCCAGTGATCGGCCAACTCTTCAGCGACTCGGTGAGTGAAACTTCTTCTACACATTCGCTGAAGGTGACCTTTAGTGTTGCAGCCTTTGCAGGTATAGTCTTTGTATCAGCACTGGTGGGCCCTGTGGTTTCCTCCACAGCGCCAGCACGGGGCTAGCCGGTTGGCCCCATGTGGCGGACTCAGGGTTGCGGGACTCGGGGCAGCAGTCTTGTCTCTGAAAGTCGCCCATTCGGTTCACTGTACTCGTCGGGTTAGACTCCTGGGTGTGAGTCATCATCCTCTTGGAATCGCAGACCAAAATCATGAGTGCCTGGCTCACTTTGATTGCCTTTTGAAGGGTGACCCTAGTGTCCGCAGAGAGTAGTTTATGGAGGAGGCCCTCGTGGCCAATTCCAATAACAAAGATGTCCCTTAGTGCTTCGGTGAGGTGGTCTCCAAAATCACACGGTGCAGCCAGATCTGCAGCATATTTAGCAAATTCTTGGCCTTCGGGCCGCCGGTGGGTGTAGAACCGGTGTCTGGCTGTGAGGATGCTCTCTTTCGGTTTGAGTTGTTCTTGTATTAAAGTTACGAGCTCCGCATAGGGTCTTGGTTGTCGTCTTCGCTGGGACTAGCAGGTCCCTGACGAGGCCGTGGACATTGGACCCACAACTGTGGAGCAGGATGGCTCTGCGTTTGTCCGCCAGCGAGGTCGGTGAGGCCCCAGCCAGGTCGCTCGCAATGAAAAATTGTTCTAGCCTTTTCACAAAGGCATCCCAATCTTCCCCATCAGCGAATTGTTGGAAGTTGCTTAGGTTAGACATATTGTGCGTGGAAATTCGTAACTTTGGCGCCAGTTGTAGTATATGCAAGCAATCTAATAATGACTCTACGAGGTAAGGGTATAGTACTTGAACTGTTGTGACCTTAGTCCTTTATTGCAGCTCCTAGAGTGAGGACACCAAGAGGTGAGCTCCCTTTTATACTTGGTTACCTGCAGTGTACAGGTAACCCTTAGGTCTCCAGCAGCAGCACCCTCTGGTGGTACAGATATGGTGTATACAGTGTAAAGGTACATTCATAGGTCTGGTGATACAGTACATACATTAACATGCATACGTGACACTTGCAGCCGTCAACGGGCGGTTCCTAGCGGTCCTCCCCTCTCGCCGGCGGGAGGCCTAGTGGAAACTGGCACCAAGGGGAGACGGCTGAAAAAACTCAGCGGCAGCGGGCAGTAAGGCCACCAAGTTTGGGCCCTAGAATTATTCTGCAAGATAGTAGGTTGGTCTGAAAGTTGTCTCTGCTTTTTTATTTTGAGCAGAGGCATCTGCCCATTTATTTTACACAGGTTAATACTTCCATTAAAATAGCAGAAAGAAAGGTAATTTAAACCTAATTCCTTGGGTGGGAAACCCACGGATATGGGTGGAACACTGGTTTTATATGTCCCACCCCCAATATTGCTCTTCATTGACTTCAATAGAGAGTACAATCAGGCGGGTGTAAAATTGGCACTGCACCCGATCTGGTCAGCTTCTCGACAGGCTGGATAGATTAAACTTGCCCCCGATTACCTGTTATTTCACAGTGTAAGTTAAAAGCACGCATATCTCCCCTACTCTTACCAAGGAGGCAGCGAGGTTATGGAAGTAGAGGAAACATGTAACATGCTAAGTGGTGGGAGTGACAATAGAAAGATAGGAAGTCCCGACAGCAAGCTCATGGCAACACGGAGAGCCTATAGAGTGACCTTGTAGCAATAGTGCATGTTAGAGTGAAGAGAGATTCATAACTTGAAGAGAGATACTGTTTTAGAACATTTCCTGTTATAAAAAGCAAATTATTGGTGTTTTTAAAAGGTAGTGATAAACAAGGTGCATCATTATTTTTCACAGTGTCTATCACCTGCAGGTGTAGGACAGAAAGCAAGCGGCCTATTGCCAATGGTTTTCTAAGTAAATACTTAAGTCAGCAGGATATATGATTACTGTAATGCTAAAATAATCAGGATTTTGTATCACTGCTGCTGTCTGTGGTAACACTACCACATGAAGGCTCCTTTGGGGTAGCTGAGCTAATATTGAATTTTACAAAACAAGTTATATGAACAAGCAAATTCATTCTTTATACTCTTGTCTGGAAGACTCCAAAACAGTATGTTTGTGTTAAATGTCCAAGATTTCGCCCTACTCCCCCATTTCAAAACCTTCCCACACAGCTGACTGCAAGCGTTAGGGATAAACTACTACCTCAGTCTATCAGGTAGCATGTTAGTGGTGAATGGAAAAGTGCAACTCTTATAGCAATTTAGAACCAAAGAAAGATACAGCACAGAAAGGAGCCATTTGGGCCATTGTGCCAATGCCAGCTCTTTGGTAGAGCGATCCAATTAGTCCCACTCTGCTGTTTGACTGTTCCCTCCCATAGTAGTTTAGTATCTCAAAATGTCACTTTGTTTCTGAATCCAGGTTATGCAAGTAGTTTAGAAACAATACTTGATCTATTTGTATGATATCCATTTTTGGACTTTGCCAGTAATATGTCCCACCTATGGGTTTATATTTGAGCTTCACTGGCTATGCATCACACCTGACCTCAAACATCTTTTTAAATCTGCAAACTGAGATAACATCTAGGTAATGAGTTGGCCTGACATTGACAAACTTTCTCGATTAACTCAAAAAGCACAGGTTGTCACCGCTGATGACCAGTTGGTTTGCACCTTGAAATGTGCTGTCTTGTGAAAAATAGGGGCACAATGTCAGTGCCAACTGAAAAGGTCTCAAGCAAGATGCGACTTTAGACTGCTACCCGTTGTGAATGGAGGCCCACAGAGTTCATTAGGTGAAAGAACCTCCAATGACAGGATTTTGAACAGACATTCAACATGTTCCAGCACTTGTTGACGCACTAACCAATCGTGGCAGCAATGGCCTTCTTTTTTATTCATTCTGGGATGCGAGCGTCGCTGGCAAGGCCAGCATTTATTGCTCATTCCGAATTGCCCGAGAAGGTGGGGGTCAACCACCTTCTTGAACCGCTGCAGTCCTTGTGGTGAAGGTACTACCACTGTGCTGTTCGGGAGGGAGTTTCAAGATTTTGACCCAGCGACGATGAAGGAACAATGATATATTGCCAAGTTAGGATGGTTTGTGACTTGGAGGGGAATGTGGAGGTGGTGGTGTTCCCATGAGCCTTGTCCTTCTAGGCGGTAGAGATCACGGGTTTGGAAGGTGCTGCCAAAGAAGCCATGGAGCATTTCTGCAGTGCATCTTGTAGATGGTACACACTGCAGCCACGGTGTGCTGGTGGTGGATGGAGTGAATGTTGAAGGTGGTGGATGGGGTGCCAATCAAGCGGGCTGCTTTGTCCTGGATGGTGTCGAACGAGTGTTGTTGGAACTGCACTCATCCAGGCAAGTGGTGAGTATTCCATCACACTCCTGACTTGCACCTTGTAGATGGTGGAAAGGCTTTGGGGAATCAGGAGGTGAGACACTTGCCGCAGAATACCCAGCCTCTGACTCGCTCTTGTTGTCACAGTATTTATATTACTGATCCAGTTAAGTTTGTGGTCAATGGTGACCCCCCAGGATGTTGATGGTGGGGGATTCGGTGATGGTAATGCCATTGAATATCAAGGTGAGGTGGTTAGATTCTTGCTTGTTGGAGATGGCCATTGCCTGGCCTTTGTGTAGCACGAATGTTACTTGCCACTTATCAGCCCAAGCCTGAATGTTGTCCAGATCTTGGCATGGACTGCTTCATTTTCTCAGGAGTTGCGAATGGAACTGAACACTGCAGTCAACAGCGAACTTCCCCACTTCTGACCTTATGATATCGGGAAGGTTGAAGCAGCTGAAAATGGTTGGGCCGAGGACACTGCCCTGAGGAATTGCTGCAGCGATGTCGTGGAACTGAGATGTTTGACCTCCAACAACCACAACCATCTTCCTTTGTGCTAGGTATGACTCCAGCCAGTGGAGAGTTTTTCCCCTAATTCCCATTGACTTCAATTTTACTAGGGCTCCTTGATACCGCACTAGGTAAAATGCTGCCTTGACATCAAGAGCACTCACTCTCCTCACCTCTGGAATTCGGCTCTTTTGTCCATGTTCGGCCCAAGACTGTAATGCGGTCTGGAGCAGAGTGGTCCTAGCGGAACCCAAATTGAGCATCGGTAAGCAGGTTATTGGTAAGTGGCGCCTAGTGTAAACTTCAGTCCATCTCAGAAATAGAAAAAAAACTCAGCCCTGTATAAAACCCATCAGCCTTCCCTCAGTTACCCACATATGCAGAATGTTCCACTAAATTTGTCAGGCCTGCCCCTGGTCCAGCCAAGTTCCACAAGCTCTGCCAAGGATTCCCCCTGAAGGGGGCAGAGGTTGGCTGTGGCTTTTAAATCAATGAATATGCAACTTATTTTTTTAAGTACCCCCTTCCCCCTCCGCCACCCACAGCAATACTGGATGTCAAACAGACTGGTGTTCTTTGCACTCCGTAAAGGTGAAAATGAAGGTAAGTTTGTCACATGTGCATTCCCATCGTTTGTGTTTAATTATAATGTGCCTGTCAATATTTGGGTTGGTGTATCAGATGCCCAATATCACTTCTGATAGGAAATGCTGAAAGTGGCAAGAGTGAGTGTGAAGCCAGAAGTGAAACTCCTGAGGAATCACATTCCAATGGAGCTCCCCAGGGAGGTGGTGCAACCGCAGTGTAAAATCTAGGCCATTGCCTTCACTTTCATTTGATGCTTTTTAATTGCTATCTTTGTAATCAAGTACATTGTTTTTAGATCTAACATCTTGTTTGTGCTGATGTGGAGACCACATTGCAACATGCAGAGGACAGCTTTATGCAGAAAACAAATAGATGATAATATAAAAGTAAAATATCGTGGATGCTGGAAATTTGAAATAAATATTTTCACACCAATCACGTTGAGCAGACTGTGATAATACACCACACTTCATCATTGGATTCACTCAACATTTAATTTTTGACACATTATTAAATAAAGTATGCATCATGTGAACATGGAGCTCCATTGTGCAGTGTGCAATTATTTATTTCACTGATGCCAGAGGAAGATCTATGTATTATTGAGTTTCTTGTTGAAGAAACAGAGAGGGTTAATGAAGGAAATGTATATGGACTTTGAAAAGGCATTTGATAAAGTACCAAATAACAGACTTATTCAGAAAATAGAAACACACGGGATTAAAGGGACAATTGTAACTTGGGTACGTCATTGGCTAAGGGATAGAAGGCAGAGAGTAATAGTGAATGGATGTTTGTCTGACTGGTTGGAAGTATGCAGTGGGGTCCCCCAGGGGTCGGGATTAGGACCATTGCTTTTCTGTTTTATATATAAATTACCTGGACTTGGGTGTAGGGAGTATAATTTCGAACTTTATGGATGATACAAAACTTGACAACATCGTATGTAGTGAGCAGGATTTTGGCAGACTTCAGGAGGACATAGACAGACTCATCATCATAGGCAGTCCCTCGGGATCGAGGAAGACTTGCTTCCACTGTTAGCATAAGTTCTTAGGTGGCTGTACAGTCCAATACGAGAACCACAGTTTCTGTCACAGGTGGGACAGATAGTCATTGAGGGAAAGGGTGGGCAGGGAGCCTGGTTTGCCGCACGCTCCTTCCGCTGCCTGCGCTTGATTTCTGCATGCTCTCTGCGACGATACTCGAGGAGCTCGGCGCCCTCCCGGATGCACTTCCTCCACTTAGGGCAGTCTATGGCCAGGGACTCCCAGATGTCAGTGGGGATGTTGCACTTTATCAGGGAGGCTTTGAGGGTGTCCTTGTAATGTTTCCTCTGTCCGCCTTTGGTTTGTTTGCCGAGGACGAGTTCCGAGTAGAGCGCTTCCTTTGGGAGTCTCGTGTCTGACAGACTGGTGAAATGTGCAGACACATGGCAGATGCAATTGAATGCAGATAAGTGTGAAGTGATGCACTTTGGGAGAAGAAACATGGCGAGGCAGTAGAATCTAAAGAGCAGAGGGACTGGGGCCGCATATTCACAAATTCTTGAAGGTGGCAGGGTAGTTAAGGAAGCGAATGGGATACTTCGCTTTATAAATAGCGGCAATAAATTCAAAATCAAGGAAGAAATGTTAAACCTTTATAAATCGCTGGTTAGGCCTCAGCTAATATAGTATCATAGAATGCTACAGTACAGAAGGAGGCCATTCGGCCCATCATGCCAGTGGCAGCTCTTTGGTAGACCTATTCAATTAATCCCACTCCTCTGCTCTTTTCCCATAGTCCTGGACATTTTTCCCTATAGTACATATGAAGAGAAATTCTGGGCCACACACTTTAGGAAAGAAAAAAGATTTACATTTCTAGAGCACCTTTCACGACCTCAGGACGTCTCAAAGCGCTTTACAGACAATGAAGTACTTTTGAAGTGTAGTCACTGTAGTAATGTGGGAATCGCGGCAGACAATTTGCGTACAGCAAGTTCCCATAAACAGCAATGTGATAATGACCAGATAAACTGTTTTTTTATTGTTATGTTGATTGAGGGATAAATATGGCCAGGGTACTGGGGATAACTCCCCTGCTCTTCTTCGAAGTAGTGCCATGGGATCTTTTACGTCCACCTGAGATGGGGCCTTGGTTTAATATCTCATCCGAAAGATGCCACCCGGAACAGTGCAGCTCTCCCTCAGCACTGCACTGGAGTGTCAGCTTAGATTTATGTGCTCAAGACCCACAAGCTACTGATTCTGAGGTGAGTGTGCTACCTGCTGAGCCACAGCTGGCACTAGGAAGGTTATCAAAGCCTTGAAGACGGTACGTAGGAGGTTGAGAAAGAAGACAGGTCTGCATTTTTATATAGTGCCTTGCACAACCCTCGATTGTTTCAAAGCGTTTTACAGCCAATGAAATACTTTTTGGAGTGTAGTCACTGTTTACCAGGATGATAGCAGGAATGAGGGACATCAGTTATGTGGAGAGGTTGGAAAAGCATGGAATTATTCTCCTTATGGGGAGACCTGATAGAGGTATTCGAAATTGTGATGTTTTGATGGAGGAAGTGGGGAGAAACTGTTTCCGCTGGTAAGTGGGTCGATAACTAGAGATCATAGATTTAAAATAATTGTCAAAAGAACGAGAGAGAAAATGATGAGAAATTATTTCACTTATAAAGTTGTTAAGATCTGGAATGCACTGCCTGAAAGGATGGCGCAATCAAATTCCATAGGAACTTTCAAAAGACAATTGGACAAGTATTTGAAGAGGACTGATTTGCAGGGTTATGGGGAGAAAAGCTGTGGTGTGGGAGTAAATTGGACAGCTCTTTCAAAGAGCTGGTACAGGCACGATGAGCCGATTGGCCTCCTTATGTGCTGTAAGATTCTATGGCACCGATATTTACTGGAGAGGGATTTCCAAGTGGGGGAGGATTTCTCGTCGAGTACCCGAATGCTGTGGAGTTTTAACTGCGTAGCGTGCGTGTTTCTTTTTAAACAGGTTCCCTGCCCAGAAGCCAGTCTGATTGACAGGCATGGCTCCCTGTTAGGCGGGGAACTCTTCAGAACAGGCCACAGCCCAGGATCAGATAGGTTTGCTGCTCCTCAGGGTAGCGATCGCAAGGGGGATGGGTGAGTACAATCTGGTTTGGAGGGCCTGGGGGGTGGGTTGAAGAGAGATTGATGCAGAGATCTGGGGGTCGGGGAGGAGAGGGGTCAGTGAGCACAGTGGAGGATGGTTGGTGATCATTGGGGGGTTCCGATCACCGGAAGGGAAGAGGGTTAGCTTGGGAGGGCTGGGGTGGGGTGGGGAGGGGAGGGGGGGGGGAGAAACATAGAAAATAGGTGCAGGAGTAGGCCAGTCGGCCCTTCGAGCCTGCACCACCATTCAATAAGATCATGGCTGATCATTCAATCTCAGTACCCCTTTCCTGCTTTCTCTCCATACCCCTTGATCCCTTTAGCTGTAAGGGTCATATCTAACTCCCTTTTGAATATATCTAACAAACTTGCCTCAACCACTTTCTGCGGTAGAGAATTCCACAGGTTAACAACTCTGAGTGAAGAAGTTTCTCCTCATCTCGGTCCTAAATGGCTTACCCATTATCCTTAGACTGTGACCCCTGGTTCTGGACTTCCCCAGTATTGAGAACACTCTCCCTGCCTCTAACCTGTCCAATCCCATCAGAATTTTATATGTTTGTATGAGATTCCCCTCTCATTTTTCTAAACTCCAGTGAATACAAGCCCAGTTAATCCAGTCTTTCCTCATATGTCAGTCCTGCCATCCCAGGAATCAGTCTGGTGAACCTTCGCTACACTCCCTCAATCGCAAGAATGTCCTTCCTCAGATTAGGAGACCAAAACTGAACACAATATTCACCAAAGCCCTGTACAACTGCAGTAATACTTCCCTGCTCCTATACTCAAATCCTCTAGCTATGAAGGCCAACATGCCATTTGCCTTCTTCACCGCCTGCTGTACCTGCTTGCCAACTTTCAATGACTGATGTACCATGACACCCAGGTCTCGTTACACCTCCCCTTTTCCTAATCTGTCGCCATTCAGATAATATTCTGCCTTCCTGTTTTTGTTACCAAAGTGGATAACCTCACATTTATCCACATTATACTGCATCTGCCATGCATTTGCTCACTCACCTAACCTGTCCAAGTCACCCTGCAGCCTCTTAGCATCCTCCTCACAGCTCACATCGCCACCCAGCTTAGTGTCATCTGCAAACTTGGAGATATTACATTCAATTCCATCATCTAAATCATTAATGTATATTGTAAATAGCTGGGGTCCCAGCACTGAGCCCTGAGGCATCCCACTAGTCACTGCCTGCCATTCTGAAAAGGAACCATTCATTCCGATTCTCTGCTTCCTGTCTGCCAACCAGTTCTCTATCCACGTCAATACATTACCTCCAATACCATGAACTTTAATTTTTCACACTAATCTTTTGTATGGGACCTTGTCAAAAGCCTTTTGAAAGTCCAAATGCACCACATCCACTGGTTCTCCCTTGTCCACTCTACTAGTTACATCCTCAAAAAATTCTAGAAAAATTCCTGCTCCTCCTGGCCCACAAGCAGTGCTGGAAAAGCACTGATGACAGGTCATCGACCTGAAATGTTAACTCTGTTTTTTTTGCCACAGATGTTGCCTGACCTGCTGAGTATTTCCAGCATTTTTTGTTTTTATTTCTGGAAACTCTTCCATGCAGCAGTTCTCATTAAAATATTTAAATGAGCGACACTCTTCCTCGGAGTAGGTTGGTCGCCCGCCGCCGTTAAAACTGGAAGTGGGCAGGTTCAAGGCTCGTTGGGTTAGGGTTTGAGATTTTAACATCCCACCTGACCCAAACCCACCTGTTTTGGGGGGTTAAAATACCCCCCATGATTCTATAACTCCCTCACAAGTTATCAGACGAATTAAAGGAATAAATAATCTCACTTTCTGCAAGAGCAAGACAACTCTTTAAATAATGTAACAGAAAAAAAATAGAATGAGCAAATGACAAGGAGATTATATATAGACACAATTTTAAATTGACAAGACTAAAATGTTGGTTTGAACCTTTGTGGTTTCTCTATGGAATTCTAGTGCTAATGCAGTACTTGTTTTCTGTGAATGTTCCCAGCTTGATTTTCAATGTGGGCAACGTGCATTAATCAAAGTTAATATTTTGGCAGTGACTGCTTCATTAAATAGATCTCATAATTAATGTATTAAACTTTTATATTCAAACTAATTAGGATCAATCCAATAAAATGGAGGTTATGAATGAGCTGGTCAGGATTTACAGCAGATGCAGGAAACTCAATTATTTTCTCTTTCAAAAGAGGACACATGGTTTACAAATGAAGGTATCAGAGTGATAATTCATCCTGGTTAGCAGTCATGCTAAAGTGCAGAAAATTAGTCTACTATTAATACAAATACACTAGTGAATCTCCTGTCGCTTTGCTCATGATCAGTCAGAGGAAATAGCGGCGTGAGCGTTTTTGATTGTAATGCTGATGGTAACCAATTCATTTTAATCTGTATCACGATTGGAAAATGTAGATCAGTATGCCTTTTACCTGGTGTTTGTTACAAGAGGCTGAGAGCTCGCAGTGCCACCTCTGGAGCAAGTAAGAATAACAAGTGTTCTTGTAATATTAGGCTGCAACTTTAAGGGCTGGAAATTCGTTATAGCCGAGGAATGGGCAGTGTTTAGACTAAAAATTACGAATCAGCGCCAGGTGAAAATCGTCTAGCCTGCACGCAAAAATCATCCTCACTCCTCATTATGATCGGAGCCATAAATCTAGTCTAAAAACTCAAGCTCATTGGTGTTACACTGGACCAATATCGGGTATAGTCTAAATGCAAATAATGATTGTCACAGGTTTTTTTCACTGCTTAAAGGGGAGGTCCACTGATGCTGCAGCACTTCATTCTCAGCATTGTTGAGTGTACAGCTGCCTCAACAACCATAAGGACAAAATGGAACATTTATTTTTAAATGCTGATTGATAGCAGATCCACACCCCAGGGGGAAGAGCACGGGGATCTTCCAAGGAAGCTTTGGAGGCATTGGTTTTAGCGGTGGTGGGAAGGTGGGCAGTCCTGTACCAACTGGCAGGAGGCGCTCGCCACAAGTCTGCCAAACTATGTGGAGGGACGTGGCACACCACATCACGGGCAGCACTATGGTCCCCAGGACCTACACACAGTGGAGGAGGAAGTTTAACAAGCTCACACGGGTGGTCAGGTTGAGTGACGGCTTCAACAAATGCTACATACCACCATCTGTACCACCAGCTTCACACACTGCTCAATGCACCACACCCCCAGCACTCACCCACCAACAATCACTGCCTAGCAACACTCACACCCAAATCTCACACCTTGCACACAATGACAGCTATTCAACTATGGCAGGCACAAGGGTCATTATTTAGAATGCATGTGATATGTTCATGCATACATTTATTAATAGATTTTGGAATATATTGTGGACTCTCTCGTTTCACCTTTGCGCGCAGGAGGACGCCGAGTCATGGCATGACACAGGGATGGTATGATGGGGGATATGGTGAGCAACAGGAATTTATTCATTCAAATCGGGGTCTGATGAGCCGGCTGCGGACCGCCCGTCCGAAAGCCCGATTGTGCAGCTGCCTCCTCCCTCCCTCCTGTTCCTTGTCTTCTTCCTCCTCCATGTCTTCTTCCTCTTCCCTCTGCGCACATGTTCCAGTCTTCATCGTTGCCTCCGCTCCCTCTGCTGTAGATCTTGCGAGGTGGACAGCCAGTACAGCCCCCTTGACTTTTAGCAAGTGCTGTAGGTTGAATCTTTCAAGAATAAGTGTTGCACTTTTCTATTTGCCGCAACACCCCGGATACCAAAGAACCTTCAAATCACTAAATAAAACTGTTGCAGTATCAGGAACTAACCCACAGACACTGAAACATTACTAACCTGTCAGGTGCAAGTAATTGGGGCTGATCCCTTTAAATCACGCCCCTGGAGCCAGCTTCCTGGTACTGCACGCCAGCTCTCCCTATCGTTGTTAACTCCAGGCAGTGAGCAAAGTGGCGAGAACCAATTTGGCAGATCGGATGTTTAGTGAGTGTTACACACTCATTGACATCGCAATCTCCCTGGCGTTGACCCCAGTGCCACAGGGGTCCAGATTTGGCGTGCGGCGCTGGATTCGACAGGACCTGTCGTTACAGCTCTCAACGCCATGCAAGTGCCATCTAGTGGCGCTAATGAGCGGCGCTGAGGGGGCAAATATTTCCACCTCGGTGTGCTGCACCTGTCATATCAGATGAGCACATCACTTTGCACTGACACTGCAGGGCTGGCTCCTGGCTGAATACTTCTGAAAATTGGGAGGACATAGGAGCACAGCACCAGGCCTCGCAGCAGAGAAATGGCTCAGCTGCTCTTTGACCTGGTGCTGAGACATCGCACACTCCCTCTTTTGTCTGCTCTGTCCTCACAGCCTTGGCTCCGGGGGTGGTTGGGAAAGAAGAACTCCGCGTACGAAGTCCAGCCTGGCTGACACTGCTGGTTGGCAGGCGATCACTGCCATGTTGTAAAGGGGGCAGTGGTATATGGGCAGGAAGGCTGGGCCTTTAAGAGCAGGGTGTATGTCGGTCACAGGTTGAGCAGCAGCCATGCCTGGTGGTGGGATTGGATGCCATTTGTAAAGATGGAGGTGCCCTGGCAGACAATGAAGGTGTCGAATGTGAAAAAGAAAAGAAGGACTTACATTTATAGTGTCTTTCATGAACTTAAGATGCCCAAATCGCTTCACAGCCAAAGGATTCATTTTAAAGCGTAGTCACTATTGTAATGTAAGAAGTGCAGCAGCCAGTTTGCAAACAGCAAGCTCCTACGAACAGCAACGTGATAATTGTTATGTATCTGGACTTGTATATACTCTGTACAGCCACCAGAGGGCTCATTCCCTGGAGTCCCAAGGGATCCCATAATCCCTTGGGAGCACAGGTATTTAAGAGTGTTTCACAGGTTGGAGAGGCACGCTGGAGGTCTGCAATAAAAGACTAAGGTTACACTTTACTTTGAGCTCACAGTGTTCAGTCTGACTCTTTCTCCATACACTACAACTGAGATACAGATAGCGAATCCAAAGATGCAGAGAACAGTGGGCATCCTGGAGAAATTTTCGGAGGGAGATGATTGGGAAATTTTTGTGGAGCGACTCGACCAATACTTCGTGGCCAACGAGCTAGATGGGGAAGAGAGTGCTGCCAAATGTAGAGCGATCCTCCTCACCATCTGTGGGTCACCAACGTATGGCCTCATGAAGAATCTGCTCACTCCAGCGAAACCCACAGAGAAATCGTACGACGATTTGTGCACACTGGTCCGAGAGTATATGAACTCGAAGGAAAACATTCTGATGGCGAGGTACCGGTTCTACACCGACAAAAGATCTGAAGGCCAGGAAGTGGCAAGTTATGTCGCCGAGCTAAGACGCCTTGCAGGACATTGCGAATTTGAAGGACATTTGGAGCACATGTTCAGAGACTTTTTCGTACTTGACAATGGCCACGAAACCATACTTCACAAACTTTTGACTGTAAAGACCCCAACCTTGAGTAAGGCCATAGCGATAGCCCAGGCGTTCATTGCCACCTGTGACATTACGAAGCAAATCTCTCAGCACACAAGTGCTGCTACAAGTACTGTGAACAAAGTGATGTTGTTTTCGAATCATAACGGACAGGCAGGTCACACATACCTGCAGCTACACATCCGCAGATGTCTCAGAGTCCACCATCAAGGGTAATGAAGGCAAGGCCATTAACATCTTGTTGGCGCTGCGGGGGTGATCATTGTTTCCATTCATGCTGATTCAAAGAGTACGTTTGCAAAGGCTGTGGAACAATGGGACACCTCCAACGAGTGTTCAGGCGAGCTGCTAGGCCTGCTAAACCTGCAAACCATCATGTTGCAGAGGAGGACAGATCTACGGAGGATCACAACGAAACAAAACCTCTGATAAAGGAGGCAGAGGTACATGAGGTGCACACATTCACCATGAATTGTCCCACGATAATGCTGAAGGTTGAACTAAATGGACTCCCGGTGTCAATGGAGCTGGACACGGACGCAAGCCAATCCATCATGGGCAAACAGACTTTCGAAAGGTTGTGGTGCAACAAAGCCTCAAGGCGAGTCTTAACTCCAATTTGCACGAAACTAAGAATGTACACAAAAGAACTGATTCCTGTAATCGGCAGTGTTACCATAAAGGTTTCCTACGATGGAGCGGTGCACAAGCTACCACTCTGGGTGGTACCGGGTGATGGTTCCACACTGCTCGGCAGGAGCTGGCTGGGAAAGATACGCTGGAACTGGGACGACATCCAAGCGCTATCACCCGCTGACGACACTTCGTGTGCCCAGGTCTTAAACAAATTTTCTTTGCTGTTCAAACCAGGCATCAGGAAATTCCAAGGAGCAAAAGTGCAGATCCACCTAATTCCGGGGGCACGACCCATCCATCACAAGGCAAGAGCAGTACCGTACATGATGAGAGAAAGGGTAGAAATCGAGCTCGACCTGCTACAAAGAGAGGGCATCATCTCACTGATCGAGTTCAGCGAGTGGGCCAGTCCTATTGTCCCAGTCCTCAAGGGAGAGGGCACCGTCAGAATCTGTGGCGATTACAAAATAACTATCAATCGTTTCTCCCTGCAGGACCAATACCCACTTCCAAAAGCCGACGACTTCTTTGCAACGCTGGCGGGAGGAAAGACGTTCACAAAGCTGGATCTGACCTCAACCTACATGATGCAGGAACTGGAGGAACCATCGAAAGCCCTCACCTGCATCAACACGCACAAAGGTCTTTTTGTTTATAACAGGTGCCCGTTTGGAGTCCGATCAGCGGCGGCAACATTGTAGAGAAACATAGAAAATTTGCTGAAGTCAGTCCCGCACACTGTGGTCTTCCAGGACGACACCTTGGTCACAGGTCGGAACCCAGTCGAGCACCTGCAGAACTTGGAGGAGGTTCTTAGTCGGCTCAACCACGTGGGGCTCAGGTTAAAACGCTCGAAGTGCATTTTCCTGGCGCCTGAAGTGGAGTTCTTGGGAAGGAGGATTGCAGCGGACGGCATCAGGCCCACCAATGCGAAGACGGAGGCAATCGAGAACGCACCGAGGCCACAGAAGATGACGGAGCTGCGGTCGTTCCTGGGATTCTTGATCTACTTTGGTAACCTCTTACCGGGTCTCAGCATCCTGCTGGAACCACTACATGTCTTACTACGAAAAGGGGGTGAATGGGTTTGGGCCAAGAAAAAGCCTTTGTAAAAGCGAGAAAATTGTTATGCTCAAACAAATTGTTTGTGTTGTATGATCCATGAAAGCGTTTGGTACTAGCATGTGATCCGTCGTCATATGGCATTGGGTGTGTATTGCAACAAGCCAATGATTTCGGGAAACTGCAACTGGTTGCTTATGCATCCAGGAGTCTGTCTAAGGACGAGAGAGCCTACAGCATGATTGAAAAAGAGTTAGCGTGTGTCTATGGGATAAAGAAAATGCATCAATACCTGTTTGGGCTCAAATTTGAATTGGAAACAAACCATAAGCCACTTATATCCCTGTTTTCCGAGAGCAAAGGGATAAATACCAAAGCATCGGCCCATATCCAGAGATGGGCGCTCACGTTGTCCGCCTACAACTACGCCATCCACCACAAGCCAGGCACAGAAAACTGCGCCAATGCTCTCAGTAGGCTGCCATTGCCCACCACGGGGGTGGAAACGGCGCAGCCCGCAGATCTAGCCATGGTTATGGAAACATTTGAGAGTGAGAAATCACCCGTCACTGCCCGGCAGATCAAAACCTGGACAAGCCAGGACCCCTTATTATCTCTAGTCAAAAGCTGTGTGCTTGACAGGAGCTGGTCCAGTGTCCCAGTGGAAATGCAAGAAGAGATAAAGCCTTTCCAGCAGCGCAAAGATGAAATGTCTATACAGGCAGACTGCCTTCTGTGGGGCAATCGAGTAGTGGTCCCCAAGAGTGGCAGAGACACCTTCATCAATGACCTCCACAGTACCCACCCAGACATCGTAATGATGAAAGCAATAGCCAGATCCCATGTGTGGTGGCCTGGCATCAATGCGGACTTAACAGTCCTGCGTTCATAGATGTAATACATGCTCGCAGTTAAGCAATGTACTCAGGAAGGCGCGGCTAAGTTTATGGCCTTGGCCCTCCAAACCGTGGTCTAGAGTACATGTCGACTATGCAGGCCCGTTCTTGGGTAAAATGTTCCTTATGGTTGTAGATGTGTACTCCAAGTGGATTGAATGTGAGATAATGTCGGCTAGCACGTCCGCTGCCACTACTGAAAGCCTGCAGTCCATGTGTGCCACTCACAGCTTACCCGATGTCCTGGTGAGTGACAACGGGCCACGTTTTACCAGTGCTGAGTTCAAAGAATTTATGACCTGTAACGGAATCAAACATGTCACATCTGCCCCGTTTAAACCAGCGTCCAATGCTCAGGCAGAGAGAGCAGTACAAACCATCAAGCAAGGCTTGAAGAGATTAGCTGAAGGCTCACTGCAGACTCGCCTATCCCGAGTCCTGCTTAGCTATCGCATGAGACCACACTCACTCACTGGGATCCCACCTGCTGAACTGCTCATGAAAAGATCACTTAAGACAAGGCTCTCGTTAGTTCACCCTGATCTACATGAACAGGTAGAGAGTAGACGGATTCAACAAAGTGCATACCATGATAGCGCAAATGTGTCATGTGAGATTGAAATCAATGATCCTGTATTTGTATTAAATTATGGGCAAGGTCCCAAGTGGCTTCCCGGCACTGTCATGGCCAAAGAGGGGAGCAGGGTGTTTCGGGTCAAACTTTCAAATGGACTCATTCACCGGAAACACTTGGACCAAATCAAACTCAGATTCACGGACTACCCTGAGCAACCCACCTTGGACCCTACCTTTTTTGATCCCCCAACACACACGGTTGACCACGAAGCAGAACCCATCAGCCACAGCAGCCCTGCAGGGCCCAACACACCAGGCAGCCCAGCAAGGCCAGCTGCACAGCAGCCCAGCGAGGGCCCAATAAATGATTCAACAACTCCAGCCTTCACACTGAGACGATCAACCAGAGCAAGAAGGGCCCCATATTGACTCACATTGTAAATAGTTACACTATTGACTTTAGGAGGGAATGTTGTTATATATCTGGACTTGTATATACTCTGCACAGCCACCTCCAGCTCATTCCCTGGAATCCCAAGGGATCTCATAATCCCTTGGGAGCACAGGTATTAAAGGAGGCCTCACACATTGGAGAGGCACTCTGGAGACCTGCAATAAAATACTGTCACACATTACTTTGAGTTCACAGTGTTCAGTCTGACTCTTTCTCCATACACTACAATAATCACCAGATAATCTGTTTTAGTGATGTTGATTGAGGGATAAATGTCAGCCAGGACACCAGGGATGTCTTTGCAACAGTATATTTTGCATCCACCTGAGAAGGTAGGTGGAGCTTTGGTTTAACGTCTCATCCAAAAGATGGCATCTCCAACAGTGCATCACTCCCTCAGTTTTGCACTGGAGTGTCAGCCTAGATTTTTGTGCTCAAGTCTTTGGAGTGAGACTTGAACCCACAACCTTCTACCACTGAGCCACGGGTAGTACGAATGAATGAGGCAGCCATCTGGCAGGAAAGCCCAAGGGGCCATGGAGGAGAAGGAACCAGTGGCCAAGCAGTGAGTGAGGCTAGTCCCCTGCTCCCACAACTCACCCTGGGCATAATGATTGCCCTGGAACATTAAAGCTTGAGTCCATGTCTTCTAAATGCACATTTTCCTGAACAAGTTCCATTTATTTTTATGTTGCTTTCCCAGAAATAGGAAATCAGGGTTTTAATGCTGGGTTCTTTTTTGGATGATAATAATATCAGTAATAAAATAAACCTGAATGAGATGGATGCAGTAATTGTATCAATTAAAGGTATGATTATTTTTTTCCCCCTCGCTTAACAGCCCCGCATTGAATCATTGAATACAACAGCCTTCTGAGGAATAAGATGACATTAGCGATCTCAATATCAAATGAATACAGCATTGCTGCTCTTTCATCATAGTTCTTTGGTGAACACGGTTATGCATATCTGTGAGACGCCATCTTTAAGTAGACCAAGCTTAGGAAGCACAACAGGGATTTATCCTGTGCAGCAAGCACTAGACGGGAAAATAATTTGCTCCAATGACCAAATCTAAATCGGGGAAACCAGTCACTTGTGATGAAGTGGAACTGATGGCACTCCACTTTGACAAATTGCACAACACTACAGTGCAGCAGGCTTCTTTGCTAACCTTCAATTATTTCCTAAAAGGCCGAGTTTCACTCAAGAGCAGCTTACAGGATTGAACATTATACCCCGGAGCTCAACATCTCACGACCAAAATATAAAAGTAAACACCCGCTGTTTAAAATATATTGGGCCTTTGAAGACCTGGGTATTCACAACTACTTTAACTTCACAAAATAAAGCGCAGTATGTAAATCTAATGGGGTGGATATTATGGCCGTAATTTTTCATAGAACTGTCACTCACACAGAAAAGTGCCATCTTCTGATCAATAGGAGTGTAACTCTTAATCAGAGCGAGGCTATGATAATCACAGTTTATCACCTTTAACCATCAGGAGATGATTGTCTTGCCTCCAGTAGTACAGCAGGCAGGCAGGTAACCAATTTTACCAATTAGAAAGTTACAACCTAATAATACAAGAAATACAACAGTCGCATTTTTAGAGTTGAAAGATGTCCAAGGAGGGTGACAATCTGCCATGCTCGTGCAACCACTCGTTAAAAGGCATTGAATATTTTCACTAATCTAAAGGTTTGACAGGAAGTCAAAAACAAACAGGACATCATAAAGCCTACCGAGAGAACCCGCAAAACTTGATCAGCAGCTTCATAAACACGGATTATAGTCCCAAAAAGCTGACACTCAAGATTCACCCCGAGATATGAAAACAAGTAGTTACATGGGCTTTGTAAATTAAGCGATAAGTTTACATAACATTCTTTAACTTGTATTGCAAAAATACAAAAGCAGAAGAACATGAAAGTGTGAGGGTGAAATCAAAATGATGAACAAAATTGGTGATACATTTTTGGGGTGGTGGGGGTGGGGGGAGCGGGGGGTGTCTGGGGACATATTCCCCAAGAAAATCCCCAGTGTCCTGGAAAATATTTATCCCTCAATCAACATAACAAAATACAAATGATTTGGTCATTATCACATTGCTGTTTGAGGGAGCTTGCTGTGTGCAAGTTGGCTGCCGCGTTGACTGCACTTGAAAAGTACTTAATTGGCTGTAAAACGCTTTGGGATGTCTGGTGGTCATGAAGGGCGCTATATAAATACAAGTCTTTCTTTCACATCCAAACATTTCAACAGCTCAGTTCACAAAGGCACCCGACCACCTCCACCAGATCACAGAGGCATTGCACCCCATCCAATCACAGAGATAATCTTCTCCAACAAGTCCAGTGGAGTGAGCCTTTGGCTTAGTGGTAGCATTCCTACCTCCGAGTCAGTCAGACAGTCTCTGAACTCTAGTTGACATTGAGGCGGGAGTGGGTGCCCGCCCCCCTCATTGTATGGGTTGTGGGAGCCCATAAAACCCTCCCGCTGTATTGGATCTCGTCAGATTGTATGATGATGGTTATGGCCATGGAAGGAGTGTTCACGTTATGGTCTGTCTGAATGTTAATCAGCCAGTGAATTCTTCCCTTGGAGAATAGTGTGAAGTAGTGGAAGACTGTGAATATGAGAAAAAAAACTTTCCAGTCATATTAGCAATCTTATCCCTCTCCCTCTTTAATTCAACCTGGTACTCGTCTCTCATTTCAACTTAGTTGAGCTGGTACTTTTCTTTCACTCTCCCCCATTCAAACATATTAAAACATCCAAGATTCTGAGGGGGATTGACAGGGTAGATGCTGAGAGATTGTTACCCTGGCTGGAGTAACTAGAGGGTATTGTCTCAGGACAAGGGGTCGGCTGTGACTCCTTGAAATTCTCTACCCCAAAGTACTGTGGGTTATATTGAGTATATTCAATGCCGAGACAGATAGATTTTTGGACTCTAGGGGAATCAAGGGATATGGGGATTAGGCGGGCAAGTGGAGTTGAGGTAGAAGATCAGCCATGATCTTACTGAATGGCGGAGCAGGCCTGAGGGGTCATATGGCCCACTCCTGGCGCTAATGCTGAGATTGCCCCCTCTGCATGCTGTAGACAGGTACTCCAGTTATCAGAAGAGTTTCTACCTACAGTGTACAAAGGCAGCAATCCAGGGCATTATAGACAGAGCTAAGTAATCCCACAACCAACGGATCAGATCAAAGCTCTGTAGTCCTGTCACATCCAGTCGTGAATGGTGGTGGACAATTAAACAACTACCAGGAGGAGCAGGCTCCATGAACATCCCCATCCTCAATGATGGTAGAGCCCTGCACGCGAGTGCAAAAGACAAGGCTCAAGCGTTTAGAACCAACTTCAGCCAGAAGTGCAGAGTGGATGATCCATCTCGACATCCTGTTGAGGTCCCGACCATTACAGAAGTCAGTCTTCAGCCAATTCGATTCACTCCACGTGAAATCAAGAAATGGCCGAACAGATGGGATACAGCAAAGGCTTTGGGCCCCGACAATATCCCAGTTGTAGTGCAAAAAACTTGTGCTTCAGAACTAGCCGTTCCAGTACAGCTACAATACATTCTACCCGACAAAGTGGAAAATTGCCTAGGTATATCCTGCTCACAAAAAGCAGGACAAATCCAATCTGGACAATTACCGCCCCATCAGCCTACTCTCAATCATCAGCAAAGTGATAAAAGGTGTCGTCGATAATGCTATTAAATGGCACTTACTCAGCAATAACCTACTCACCAATGCTCAGTTTGTGTTCCACCAAGACCATTCGGCTCCAGACCACATTAAAGCCTTGTCTAAGCTTAGACTAAAGAGCTGAATTCTAAAAGTGAAGTGAGAGTAACTGCCCTTGACATCAAAGCAGCATTTCAATGAGCTTGGTATCAAGGAGCCCTAGTAAAATTGAAGTCAATGGGAATCAGGGGGGAAACTCTCCACAGGCTAGAGTCATACCGAGCACAAAGGAAGATGGTTGTGGTTGTTGAAGGCCGATCATCTAAGCCCTAGAACATCGTTGCAGGAATTCTGTAAGACAGTGTCCTAGGCCCAACCATCTTCAGCTGCTTCATCAATGACCTTCCCTCCATCATAAGGTCAGAAGTGGGGATGTTCACTGATGAATGCACAGTGTTCAGTTCCATTTGCAACTTTTCAGATAATGAAGCAGTCCATGCCTGCATGCAGCAAGACCTGGACAACATTCAGGCTTGGGCTGATAAACGGCAAGTAACATTCATGTCACACAAGTGCCAGGCAATGACCATCTTCAACAAGAGAGAGTCTAGCCACCTCCCCATCACATTCAATGGGATTACCATCACCAAATCCCCGACCATCAACATCCTGAGCGTCACTTTTGACCGGAAACAAAACTGGACCAGCCACATAGGTATTGTGGCTGCAAGAGCAAATCAGAGGCTGGGTAGTCTGCGGCGAGTGACTCACTGCCTGGCTCCCCAAAGCCTTTCTCCCACTTACAAGGTACAAGTTAGGACTGCGATGGAATACTCTCCACTTGCTTGGATCATTGTTGCTCCAACAGAACTCAAGAAGTTCGACACCATCCAGGACAAAGCAGCCCGCTTGATTGGCACCCCATCCACCACTTTCAACATTCAATCCCTCCAACACTTGCACACCGTGGCTGCAGTGTGTACCATCTACAACATGAACTGCAACAACTCGCAAAAGCTTCTTCGACAGCACCTCCCAAACCCACGACCTCTACCACCTAGAAGGACGAAGGGTAGCAGGCGCATGGGAACACCACCACCTGCAAGTTCCCCTTCAAGTCACACACCATCCTGACTTAGAAGTATATCACCGTTCCTTCATTGTCGCTGGGTGAAAATGATTGCACTCTCTCCCTAACAGCACTGTGGGAGTACCTTCAGCACAAGGACTGCAGCGGTTCAAGAATCTCGCCATCATCTTCTCAAGGGCAATTAGGGATGGGCAATAAATGATGGCTTTGCCAGCGACATCCATATCCCATGAATGAATAAAATAAAATAAAATTAGAGCTATGAGCAGTAAGAAGAGGAAGACTGGGCGACTATCCTTGCAGTAACTAGAGCGACTGGGAGGAGCGAGACAAATGGGGGAGGAAGGTGTGCCCAGTTATGTCTACAAACACTGATATGCTGATCAGGCTCCCCAGGATGTTGACTGTCAGTGTCAAATGCGGAGGATATGTCTATACGGGGATCTAAGGGCATACTTCCAGCAAGCGAACACTTTATTTTGTGCATTTTCCAGCATTTTGGAGTTTACCGCAATTCTGCCTTTCAAGCCAAATATACAATTTCTCCTGGGAGGATTACTGATATTTTAAGCATGAAAATAAAAGTAGTGGGGCAGATTTGAATAAGTTAAAGTAATTGAGCTGACACCATCCGTTCAAATCCTGCATAGAGGAATATAAAAGAACACATTAAGCTTTCATTTCACTATTATTGCCCACAGTGATTTCTAATCTATTTTGCTATTTTCAAGTTGTCAAAAAGATTTATTTTCTTCTACTGCAAATAAAGTTATCACATGTTACAATCAGAAAAAAATATGCGAAAAATGTTGCTTCGAGGAAGAGGCATGGAAAGCTGAACTTGACTGCCTCCAGTCTGGGTGTAGCTTTTACTGATTATTGTTGTTCTCAATAATTCCTAATGTTTGTTGCTCATTCTAATATCATTTGTTTTTTGAATCTCAGATGTTACAAGGGTGAAGGTGGTGTTGCAGGAACCTTGGTGAATTGCTGCAGTGCATCCTGCAGATAATACATTGTGCAGCCACAGTGTGCCATTGATGGAGGGGGCGGATACTGGGCTGGAAATTGCCCTCCGCTCCTTTTGGGGTGGATAATTATCGCCCGGCGGGAGTCAGAGAAGATGGGGTAATTGGACTGTAAGATCAAGAAACCGGGTCCCAGCACTTTTGGGCGCTGTTGGAGACGGTATTGGGGTGGTGCCCATCACCACCGCGCTAACCACGTCAGTGCGGCGATGACACCAGCGCGACGCGGACGTGCCACGTTGACACATCGCAATGACCCTCCCCTTCACTCTGTGGAGCCCACTGGGCGTTTGGCCGGGCCTACGGCCCGACATCCAAGAGAGGGAGTCAGGCTGCCTGTTGGTGGCCCAGTCGAACCAGCGGCCACAATTTACCGGGCCGACTCAGGAGTCGGCAGACAATTACAACAAAATGGCAGCCGCGGTAGTGCACCCTCCACTTTAAGCCACCCCGCCCAACCACTGGCAGCTTCCCACCTGGCAAAGCTGTCAGGAGTACCGACTGGCAGCAACCGCGATCTCGCGGGGCAATTTCCCCCGTGGGTTGGAAAAGGGGTTGCCACCGGGCGGTAAGGGGTCAGCACCAGGCCAACAAGGGGTCAGAGCAAGAACACAGGGCGTGGCACAAACCCACTCCCACCATCACCAGCTCGGGGGCAATTGCTCCCTCAATTTCATAAAGTATATCGTACCAACCATAATAACCAGGGGCTGGGGCAGAGGGAAAGATATTTCTGTTTCTTTTTTGGGGGAAAGGAAAAGATATTCTAATTTTACTGAACTGCATCCTACTTTCCTCCTGCTCCATAGTGACAGTGGTGGCAGACGTCAAGTCTGGATGCCTGTCACCCATTCTTGCTTCTAGTTCAGGAAAATCATAACTGGCTGGTAGACTTCAGTGAGATCATTGGCCCTTCATGAGCTGATACCAACTGACAATTATATCTTGACTGGCTGCTCAGCGGTCTGACTATCCATGAGGTACACTTGTCATCACTTCTCAGATAACATTAAATGGTTTATCACTCCAGATTAGCGTGTCCATTACATTCAATTACATATCTATTAGGGCTTTGTCACGATAATTGTGTACAAATGAAGATCTATATAACTGTTTTCTAGTAATTCATGTTGCCTTCATATTCAGCCATAGCTCTCAAAACAAACAAGCGTTTAGAATTTGTGCATTGAGGCAGTTCGGCGGCAAATTCATAATCCAGCTGCTCACTACAAAAAAATAGCCAATAGCGATTTCTGCATAAAAAGAGAGGGGGGGGGAACAGGACCATCCCTTATTTAAGAAAACTAAAATTGGTTTTGTTTGTATATAGCGTGAATGCAAGAGGGGAACTGTAGTGAGATCTGAACTTGACCATGCTGAGGCCAGAAGGACAGACCGGCTTGGGAAAACCACACTAAGATGCCAACAGGAAAGGCAGCCAAATGCAACAAATGTCTCCATATCATCGCCAGCTGGCAGTACAAGTGTCAAAAATATATGGCAGATTTTCTGTTTCTGCTCTCGCCAACCCTTGATTTTCCACCACATAAAATGAATGGGCAGAAAATCTTGAGCCAGTGAGCACGGAAGTGAAAAATCCTTGCCAATGTGTGAAGTTCTACTGCTGATATTTCACAAAGAATTTTTGATTGATCCATAATAAAGTACATTTGTAGCAAATTGCACATTCTCTGTAGCTAACCAACAAGGCTGCGCAATGGCAGTATTGGGTGGACATACATTTTGTGGAGCACCAGAGTTGCAGTCACATATTGGGTCACTCATTTTTACATAAGAACATAAGAACATAAGAATTAGGAACAGGAGTAGGCCATCTAGCCCCTCGAGCCTGCTCCGCCATTCAACAAGATTATGGCTGATCTGGCCATGGACTCAGCTCCACTTACCCGCCCGCTCCCCATAACCCTCAATTCCCTTATTGGTTAAAAATCTATCTATCTGTGATTTGAATACATTCAATGAGCTAGCCTCAACTGCTTCCTTGGGCAGAGAATTCCAGAGATTCACAACCCTCTGGGAGAAGAAATTCCTTCTCAACTTGGTTTTAAATTGGCTCCCCCGTATTTTGAGGCTGTGCCCCCTAGTTCTAGTCTCCCCGACCAGTGGAAACAACCTCTCCGCCTCTATCTTGTCTATCCCTTTCATTATTTTAAATGTTTCCATAAGATCATCCTTCTGAACTCCAACGAGTAAAGACCCAGTCTACTCAATCTATCATCATAAGGTAACCCCCTCATCTCCGGAATCAGTCTCGTGAATCGTCTCTGTACCCCCTCCAAGGCTAGTATATTCTTCCTTAAGGTGACCAAAACTGCACGCAGTACTCCAGGTGCGGCCTCACCAATACCCTGTACAGTTTGTGTATTCCTGCTCTTAAGCAGCTAATATAGCCATTTTCACCGCTTGTTGCTGTAGCGTATATGGGCCCCGAAATTCATGATCCCGGGAAGGACCATTACTACCCGTTTGAGGTGGCCATTCGTCGAAATCGAATGGCCACCACTTTGGGCTCAACTGTCCGCCCCAACCTAGATTCAGCCCGGAAGGTCTTTGTTATGTATGCAATAAAGGTTCAAATTGAGTACTGTTTAACTGAACAAGGTACAACCTTGGCTCTGCTTTATTTAGGCCCAAAGTGCCTGACTTTCAAAATGGCTGGCCTTTTATACCCGAGCAGCACCATGTGCATGCTGCTCAGTGGCCTCCAACAATGACGCCATCTAGTGGCTACAAACAGAATGTACATAAATGACAATACCCCCCCTCTGAGATCTTATCACAGTCTTTCACAGGTTGAGATGGTCCGGTGCTTTGCGCTCCCGGGTTGACCATCTCAGTTCGATTCCAGCCTTTGGTGAGTGTGCGGGGTTTGTTGTGGCTGATGGTTGAATGACTGACTTGTTGGGGGTGGCAGTGGCCATGTCAGGGCTTGCAAGTCCATTTTTATTGAACAGATGGAAATTCCAGGTTCACTGATGACCTTTGAGTCCTCTGAAGACTGCTGGTAGGTTGGTAGGTCATCAATGGTTTCTTTGTCTGACTGTTCTGGCTCGTCTGTGTGCCTCAGCTTTGTCTGATCCAGGTGTTTCCTGCAAGTTTGCCCATTCTTGAGCTTAATAACAAATACTCTGTTGCCCTCCTTGGCCATGACCGTACCAGCGATCCATTTGGGACCATGCCACAGTTCAACACATATACAGGATCATTAACAGAAATCTCATGAGACACAGTTGCGCGATCGTGGTACCCTTGTTGACTTTTTCTTCTGTATTCAACATGATTATTTAAATCTGGGTGTACCAGAGATAGCTTGGTCTTAAGACCTCTTTTCATCATGAGTTCAGCAGGCGAGACCTGGGGTCTTGTCCTGTAACTCAGCAGTATGCAGGACAAGCGGGTCTGCAGTGACCCTTGGGTTACTTTCCTCATGCTTTGCTTGATAATTTGTACTGCACGTTCAGCTTGCCCATTGGACGCAGGCTTGAACGGTGCTGACTTTACATGTTTTATGCCATTAAGTTTCACAAACTCCTGACTGGTGAAGCACGACCCATTGTCGCTCACCACTATGTCAGGCAGACCATGTGTCGCGAACATGACATTGAGATTCTCTATGGTTGCCGTGGATGTGCTGGATGACATGATTATGCATTCTATCCACTTCGAATAAACGTCCACTACCACTAAAAACATCTTGCCCAGGAAGGGACCTGCAAAATCTACATGGATCCTTGACCAAGGTTTGGATGGCCACGACCACTGACTCAGCGGCAATTCTGCTGGTGCTTTGCTGAGCTGCATGCAAGTGTTACACTGATGCACGCATGCTTCCAGCTCAGAATCAATTCCTGGCCACCATACATGGGACCTGACGATAGCCTTCATCATCACTATACCGGGATATGTGCTGTGTAACTCACACATGAACTTCTCTCTCCCTTTCTTGGGCATTACAATGCGATTGCCCCACAATATGCAATCTGTTTGAATAGACAGTTCGTCCTTGCGACGAATGTATGGTTTGGCCTCTTCGCACATTTGCTTAGGTATGGCAGACCAATCCCCTTTGAGGATGCAACCCTTTACCACCGATAAAATTGGGTCCTGACTAGTCCAGGTCTTAACTGTTGAGCTGTTACAGGGATACCTTCACTCTCAAAAGCATCCATGATTAAAATTAAATCCGCCAGTTGTGGTGTTTCCACCTCCGGTGTGAGTAACGGCAACCGGCTCAAAGCACCGGCACAATTCTCTGTGCCAGGTCTGTAGCAAATGACTAATCATAGGCAGATAATGTCAGCGCCCACCTTTGGATGTGGGATGAAACGTTGGTATTGATATCTTTGCTCTCGGAAAACAATGAAATGAGCAGCTTGTGATCAGTCTCTAATTCAAACCTCAGACAGAACAGGTATTAATGCATCTTTTTAACACCATACACACATGCTAAAGCTTTTTTTTCTACCATGCTGTGGCCTTTTCTGCTTCAAACTTTTGGATGCATACGTGACAGGTTGCAGTTTCCCGGACTCATTGGCATGTTGGAGTACGCAACCAATTCCATATGACGATGCGTCACGAGCCAAAACTAAATGTTTACATGGGTCATAATGTACCAACAGCTTGTTCGAGCAAAGCAGATTGGTGGCTTTCTTGAAAGCTCTGTCTGGCGATGTGCCCCACACCCAGTTGTCGCCTTTTCTCAATAGCATGTGCAATAGTGCTCAATTTAGGTAGGAAATTACCAAAGTATCTGAATAGACCCAAGAATGAATGCAGCTCCATCACATTCTGCGGTTTGGGTGCATTCTCGATGGTCTTGGTTTTCATGTCTGATGCCATCAGCGGCAATTTTCCTCCTGAGGAATTCGACCTCCGGTGCCATGAAGACGCACTTCGAGCATTTCAGTCCGAGTCCCACTCTATCCAAATGCAGTAGAACCTGTTCCAGGTTGTTCAGATGTTCCTTGGAGTCATGACCGGTGATCAGGATGTCATCTTGGAACACGACGGTTCTGGGAACGGACTTCATTAGACTTTCCATATTCCTCTGGAATATTGCTGTAGCCGAGCGAATTCCGAAGGGCACCTGTGGTAAATAAACAGTCCTTTGCGCGTGTTAATGCACGTAAGTCTCTGACGTCTCGACCAACTCCTGAGTTATATAGGCCAATGTCAAGTCCAGTTTTGTGAACGACTTCCTTCTGGTTAGCGTCACAAACAAGTAATCAGCCTTCGGTAACGGGTACTGATTTTGTTTCGAAACTCTGTTGATCATAGCCTTGTAGTCTCCACAGATTCTGATTGTGCCATCACTTTCCAGCACAGGAACAATGGGGCGAGCTCATTCATTAAACTTGACCGGTGATATGATCGCTTCACACTGGAGTCTGTCCAGTTCAATTTCGACCTTCTCCCTCATCATGTACGGCATTGCCCGAGCTTTATGATGGACGAGTCTTGCATCTGAGTCCACGTGGATCTTCACCTTGGCTCCCGTGAAGTTGCCGATACCCGGTTCGAACAGCGAGGGGAACTTGCTCAATACTTGGGCACATGTATCTTCCTCCAATGACAACGCCTGTATGTCGTTCCAGTCGTATCTGATTTTCTTCAACCAGCTCCTGCCGAGCAGCGTTGGGCCATTGCCTGGAACAATCCGCAGTGGTAACTCATGAACCACACCGTTATATGACAAATTAATTTGTGCACTGCCAATCACCTTTATCAGTTCTTTGGTGTACGTGCGCAGCTTGGCATTAACAGGACTCAGCCTGGGCCTCACAGTCTTAGTATCCCACAGCTTATTAAATGCCCCCTCATTCATGATCGATTGACTCGTCCCAGTGTCCAGTTCCATCGATACCGGTATCCCGTTAAACTTGACATCAATCAAAATTGGTTTACTCTTGGTTATGAAAGAGTACAGTCCATACACTTCCTCCTCTGGCATCTCGGATTGCGTATCGGGATCCGTGCTAGACTGACTCTCATCCTCCACGTGGTGTGTCGCAGCTCGCTTGCTCATCTGCGGACACTTGCACTGGAGATGCCCCACTCTCAGACAGCCTTTGCAACTATATTGCTTAAATCTGCTGGTGCCGATGATTTCCCCCACAACGCAAACATGGAGAAGTCGGATACATTCCCGCTGGTGGACTTTGGGCAGCCACAGGTTTCGCGAACGCAGCCGGATAGGCCCTGCCATGTGCCGCTCTGCCGAACGCCAAATCAATGGCATTTACAGGACTTGCCGAGGTTTGATTCTTCACCGATATTTGCTTTAAACTCCTGTCCGTCGTCATACATGATTGAGCGATCTGGATGGCCCTTTTTAAATCTAATTCCTCCACCGCCAGAAGTTTGCGCAGGATCGCCTCGTGGTTGATACCGATAACAAAGAAGTCCCGCAGCATGTCTGCCAACACCGTCCCGAACTTGCACGGTCCCGCTAGACGTCTCAGGTCGGCAACGAATTCCGCCGCGTTCTAACGTGTGTATAAAAGCTGTATCTCGAGATGATGATGCCGTCGTCTGGCTTGAGGTGTTCCCATACCAATGTACACAACTCCTCGTGCGTTTTCTCTGTTGTATCAGTAGGATGAGTAGATTCTTTATCAGACTGTAGATCTTTGAACCGCACACAGTGAGGAACACGGCCCAGCGCCGATCTGCATCGTCGACCCCCTTCATTTTGTTGGCCACGAAGTACTGGTTCAAACGGCTCACAAGTCTGCCCAATCTTCTCCCTTCACGAATCGCTCTAAAAATCCCATCGTGCTCATTTTGCAAATAAAGGTTCTTCTATTCTCGTCGCCAAATGTTATGTATGCAATAATGGTTCAAACTGAGTACTGTTTAACTAAGCAAGGTACAACCTTGGATCTGCTTTATTTAGGCCCAAAGTGCCTGACTCTCAACATGCTCTCACCATGTGCGTGCTGTTCAGTGGCCTCCAACAATGACGCCATCTGGTGGCTACAAACAGAATGTACATACATGACAGTCTTGCAGCGGTGTGGGCCACCACCGACTCTCGTGGCGGTGTGGGGCTTGCGGCAGTAGTGACGCGCTAAAAGTGCGCATCGCTGCCGCTCCGCCCCGGACCCATTTTCATCGTTGAGAAGCCAGCCCTTCAGCTGACGGTGCCCCGCCAGCTTTTAGGGCCAGTGCAGAGTGGCACAGCTCTCGGAGCCGTGGGAGCGGATAGAGACAAAAAGGTAAGTTCCAAACCTGAGGATGGGTTGGAAGCTTCCCGGAGTCCTCGAAGTAATAGCAGCTGAGTCGGACTCACAGAGAAGTCCGATAACAGATCATCTGGGTTAGATCAGCGTGCTCCGGGCGGGACGACATCCCGGAGCGAGCTCCGTATTGCCCAATAACATGTCCAGTAGCCTCTGCAATGGACCAGAGAGAGGGGAGAGGGGGAGAGGGAGCGTGAGAGAGAGAGAGAAAGGGTGAGAGAGAGGGAAGGGAGCAAAAGAGAAAGGAGAAAGAGATAGAAATAAGGAAAGGGAATGAGAATCAGAATGAGAAAATTTGATTGGGAGAGAGAGAAATAGAAATAGAAATAGAAATAGAAAGAGAGAAAAGGGGGGGAGGGGAAACGAGAGAGAGAGAGCGAGAAATAGAGATCCTGAGATTCAGAGAGAAAACTGAAATCTCAATCCAGGGGCTCAGACTGGAACCGTTGTCCCAGCTCAGCATTCCGAGCGGTAACAAATGGGAATCTGTTCCACCTCCGCCGCCTCCAGGCTAAATCCAAGGTCATCCCATTCCCTGTCATCAAACTACAGACGACGCTTGCGTCTGCACACACTCCGAGGCCAAACTCCAAGCCATCGAAAACACCTTCACCGAGGAATACGAAAGCATGGGCCTTACACTAAACATCTATAAGACAAAGGTCCTCCACTAACCTGACCCCGCCACACAGCACTGGCCCCCAGTTATCAAAATCCACAGTGAGGCCTTGGACAACGTGGACCATTTTCCATACCTCGGGAGCCTACTGTCAGCAAGGACAGACATCGATGACTAGGTCCAACACTGCCTCCAGCGCAGCCTTCGGTCGCCTGAGGAAGAGAGTGTTTGAAGACCAGGACCTCAAATCTGGAACCAAGCTGATGGTCTACAGGGCAGTAGTGATACCCACCCAGCTATATGGCTCAGAGACGTGGACTATTTCCAGCAAACATCTCAAAGTGCTGGAGAAATACCACCAACAATGTCACTGCAAGATCCTGCAAATACATTGGGAGGACAGACGCACTAACGTTAGTGTTCTCGTTCAGGCCGATATCCCCAGCATCGAAGCACTGACCACTGATTAGCTCCACTGGGCGGGCCACATCGTCTGCATGCCTGACACAAGATTCCCAAAGCAAGCGCTCTTCACTAAGCTTCGACATGGCAAGCGAGCCCCCAGGTGGGCAGAGGAAATGCTTCAAGGACACCCTCAAAGCTTCCTTGATAAAGTGCAACATCCCCACCAGCACCTGAGAATCCCTGGCCCAAGACCGCCCAAAGTGGAAACATAGAAACATAGAAAATAGGTGCAGGAGTAGGCCATTCGGCCCTTCTAGCCTGCACCGCCATTCAATGAGTTCATGGCTGAATATTCAACTTCAGTACCCCATTCCTGCTTTCTCGCCATACCCCTTGATCCCCCTAGTAGTAAGGACCACATCTAACTCCTTTTTGAATATATTTAGTGAATTGGCCTCAACAACTTTCTGTGGTAGAGAATTCCACAGGTTCACCACTCTCTGGGAGAGCATCTGGGAGGGCACTGAGCACCGTGAGTCTCATCGCCAAGAGCATGCAGAAACCAAGCGCAGACAGCGGAAGGAGCGTGCGGCAACCCAGGCTCCCCACCCACCCTTTCTTTCAACCACTGTCTGCCCCACCTGTGACAGAGACTGTAGGTCCAGCATTGGACTGTTCAGCCACCTGAGAACTCACTTTTAGAGTGGAAGCAAGTCATCCTCGACTTTGAAGGACTGACTTTGATGATCTTATGCGTGCCTAACCTGTGACTTCGCCTCAGTGTCTCCCCTGTGGCTGCCTCATGGGTCTGGAAAGGCTACTGTGTTCCCTGTGTGGAAGCTGCAGATATACTTCTAGGATGCCCTCAAGTAGCTTTGGGCCTGGAAGGGCCGGCTGGAGACAGGTCAACACCCTCCTGGGAGGGTTCAGTCTGACTTGGCTCGGGCGAGTCCATGCGTGGAGGCACTGATGGAGTAACAGGTCTGGGGCCAGGAATGCTGTGAGCCAGAGGGAGCGCATCATCCATATCCTGGCCCGAGGAGTCTGAATAACTCACCTGGCGCGGCACATTACCACCACCACCAATCTGAGGATCTCAGCTCGGTGCTGTGGCGCTACACTGGAAGGTCCTCCGTGGCCCGTAGTGGACCCAGCCGCGAAAGCAACACTGAGGTCTCAGGGGGCATCCAGCTGAGACTACATGTGAGCAGCCACAGTCTGAAAGCCACCAGATATAACAGCTCTTAGACGCTCCGTCAACTCTTGGCAGAGCCATGGCCATCCTCTCCAAATCAGCACCGATAAGCTTGTTCCCTCGCGCCTTTGCTGCAATGGCAGCTGCCACATCACCCTAAGGGTGAATTTCCCGTGGGAATAACACCCTAAATAAGACAGCAAACTTTCAGGTTTGAAGAGCTAATAAGACTGGAATAGTTTTTTGTGGTGAAAAAGCTGGATTTGGTTCCAGTGGCCGCCACAAACTTTGTGGCGCTGATCGGGGAAAAAAGGCTTCAACACCACCAGCTTTCTGCTGCACTGAATTTCGGCCCCATGATTCCCTAACAGAAGAGCTGAAGTTTGAAGATGTATTCTTGGCATCTTTCAATCTATCAATTTAAGTACATTGCTCAAAATGACTAGGAAGTGTGCAAAATAGGCTGATCGATTTTATTTGAAAAGTTGCTGGGATTGGCTAACTTGTGCAGTTGCACATGTGGAATGCTGCAAGGCAAGAGCAGGAAGGTAGTGCAGGAGTCCCCCAACAGTATCGTTTTGGATACCGTTGGGGGAGATAACTAACCAGGGGAAGGCACCGGCAGCCAGGTTCATGGCACCATGGGTGGCTCTGCAGCACAGAAGGGCGGGAAAAAGAGTGGGAGAGCTATAGTGATAGGGGACTCTATTGTAAGGGGAATAGACAGGAGATTCTGCGGCCGCAACCGAGGCTCCAGGATGTTACCTCCCTGGTGCAAGGGTTAAGGATGTCTCGGAGCAGCTGCAGAGCATTCTGGAGAGGGAGGGTGAATAGCCAGTTGTCGTAGTACATGTAGGTACCAACGATATAGGTAAGAAGCAGGAAGAGGTCCTACAAGCTGAATTTAGGGAGCTAGGAGTTAAACTAAAAAGTATGACCTCAAAAGGTAGTAATCTCTGCATTGCTACCAGTGCCACGTGCTAATCAGAGTAGAGGGAGCAGGATAGTTAGAATAAATACGTGGCTTGAGCAGTGGTGCAAGAGGGAGGGATTCAAATTCCTGGGACATTGGAACCAGTTCTGGGGGAAGTGGGACCTGTACAAAAGGGACGGTCTGCACTTGGGCAGGACTGGAACTGATGTCCTAGGGGTAACATTTGCTAATGCAGTTCGGGAGTGTTTAAACTAATATGGCAGGGGGATGGGAACCTATGCAGCGAGACAGGGCGAAGTAATATGGAGTCAGAAACAGATGGCAGAAAGGTAAAAAGCAATAGTGGAAGGCCGAGTAATCAAAGGCAAGAAACAAAAAGGGCCACACTACATCATAATTCTAAAAGGACAAAGGGTGTTAAAAAAAAGCCTGAAGACTTTGTGTCTTAATGCAAGGAGTATCCGTAATAAGGTGGATGAATTAACTGTGCAAATAGATGTTAACAGATATTATGTGATTGGGATTACAGAGACGTGGCTCCAGGATGATCAGGGCTGGGAACTCAACATCCAAGGGTATTCAACATTCAGGAAGGATAGAATAAAAGGAAAAGGAGGTGGGGTAGTATTGCTGGTTAAAGAGGAGATTAATGCAATAGTTAGGAAGGACATTAGCTTGGATGATGTGGAATCTATATGGGTAGAGCTGCAGAACACCAAAGGGCAAAAAACGTTAGTGGAAGTTGTGTACAGACCTCCAAACAGTAGTACTGATGTTGGGGAGGGCATCAAACAAGAAATTAGGGGTGCATGCAATAAAGGTGCAGCAGTTATCATGGGTGACTTTAATATGCATAACCAAACTGGAAGCAATACGGTGGAGGAGGATTTCCTGGAGTGCGTAAGGGATGGTTTTCTAGACCAATATGTCAAGGAACCAACTAGGGGGGAGGCCATCTTAGACTGGGTGTTGTGTAATGAGAGAGGATTAATTAGCAATCTCGTTGTGCGAAGCCCCTTGGGGAAGAGTGACCATAATATGGTGGAATTCTGCAATGGTCCAGAACTTAAAGAAGGGTAACTTTGAAGGTATGAGGCGTGAATTGGCTAAGATAGATTGGTGAATGATACTTAAGGGGTTGAAAGTGGATGGGCAATGGCAGACATTTAGAGACCGCATGGATGAACTACAACAATTGAACATCCCTGTCTGGCATAAAAATAAAAAAGGGAAGGTGGCTCATCCTTGGCTATCAAAGGAAATCAGGGGTAGTATTAAAGCCAAGGAAGTGGCATATAAATTGGCCAGAAATAGCAGCAAACCCGGGGACTGGGAGAAATTTAGAACTCAGCAGAGGAGGACAAAGGGTTTGATTAGGGCAAGGAAAATAGAGTACGAGAGGAAGCTTGCAGAGAACATTAAAACGGACTGCAAAAGCTTCTGTAGATATGTAAAGAGAAAAAGTTTGGTAAAGACAAATGTAGGTCCCCTGCAGTCAGATTCAGGGGAAGTCATAACAGGGAACAAAGAAATGGCAGACCAATTGAACAAGTACTTTGGTTCGGTATTCACTAAGGAGGACACAAACAACCTTCCAGATATAAAAGGGGTCAGAGGGTCTAGTAAGAAGGAGGAACTGAGGGAAATCCTTATTAGTCGGGAAATTGTGATTGGGAAATTGATGGGATTGAAGGCCGATAAATCCCCAGGTCCTGATGGTCTGCATCCCAGAGTACTTAAGGAGGTGGCCTTGGAAATAGCGGATGCATTGGCAGTCATTTTCCAACATTCCATAGACTCTGGATCAGTTCCTATGGAGTGGAGGGTAGCCAATGTAACCCCAATTTTTAAAAAAGGAGGGAGAGAGAAAACAGGGAATTATAGACCAGTCAGCCTGACATTGGTAGTGGGTAAAATGATGGAATCAATTATTAAGGATGTCATAGCAGCACATTTGGAAAGAGGTGACATGATAGATCCAAGTCAGCATGGATTTGTGAAAGGGAAATCATGCTTGACAAATCTTCTGGAATTTTTTGAGCATGTTTCCAGTAGAGTAGACAAGGAAGAACCAGTTGGTGTGGTGTATTTGGACTTTCAGAAGGCTTTCAACAAGGTCCCACACAAGAGATTAATGTGCAAAGTTAAAGCACATGGGATTGGGGGTAGTGTGCTGATGTGGATTGAGAACTGGTTGGCAGACAGGAAGCAAAGAGTAGGAGTAAATGGGTACTTTTTAGAATGGCAGGCAGTAACTAGTGGGGTACCGCAAGGTTCTCTGCTGGGGCCCCAGCTGTTTACATTGTACATTAATGATTTAGACGAGGGGATTAAATGTAGTATCTCTAAATTTGCGGATGGCACGAAGTTGGGTGGCAGTGTGAGCTGCAAGGAGGATGCTATGAGGCTGCAGAGTGACTTGGATAGGATAGGTGAGTGGGCAAATGCATGGCAGATGAAGTATAATGTGAATAAATGTGAGGTTATCCACTTTGGTGGTAAAAACAGAGAGACAGACTATTATCTGAATGGTGACAGATTAGGAAAAGGGGAGGTGCAACGAGACCTGGGTGTCATGGTACATCAGTCATTGAAGGTTGGCATGCAGGTACAGCAGGCGGTTAAGAAAGCAAATGGCATGTTGGCCTTCATAGTGAGGGGATTTGAGTACAGGGGCAGGGAGGTGTTACTACATTTGTACAGGGCCTTGGTGAGGCCACACCTCGAGTATTGTGTACAGTTTTGGTCTCCTAACATGAGGAAGGACATTCTTGCTATTGAGGGAGTGCAGCAAAGGTTCACCAGACTGATTCCCGGGATGGTGGGACTGACATATCAAGAAAGACTGGATCAACTGGGCTTGTATTCACTGGAGTTCAGAAGAATGAGAGGGGATCTCATAGAAACGTTTAAAATTCTGACGGGTTTAGACAGGTTAGATGCAGGAAGAATGTTCCCAATGTTGGGGAAGTCCAGAACCAGGGGTCACAGTCTAAGGATAAGGGGTAAGCCATTTAGGACCGAGATGAGGAGAAACTTCTGCACCCAGAGAGTGGTGAACCTGTGGAATTCACTTCCACAGAAAGTTGTTGAGGCCAATTCACTAAATATATTCAAAAAGGAGTTAGATGAAGTCCTTACTACTAGGGGGATCAAGGGGTATGGCGAGAAAGCAGGAATGGGGTACTTAAGTTGCATGTTCAGCCATAAACTCATTGAATGGCGGTGCAGGCTTGAAGGGCCGAATGGCCTACTCCTGCACCTATTTGCTATGTTTCTATGTTTCCCCCACGAGGTCATGAGGTGAAGTCCAGACCTGCCTGTCACTTCACAGAATTAGCAACAGTTCAGTTATATGAATTGACCTACTTGAATGACATTTCCCAGCACAGGGTTTCTCTTGCTTAAAATGTTTTCTTCTTCACTGTGAGAAGTGCTGTCTCGGCACAGTACCTTCCTCAATGGTGCGGCTGACATCAGGAGCGTCTGGTGTAGTGAATTACAGCTCCAAACCCATGCCCTACTAATGTGGCTGTAGCGGTAGCAATTGGTACGCATTGTGTCCATTTTTGGCATGGAATGTATGCCTATTTAGCCTGTGCCCAATCTGCCCAGATGCTGGTCCCACTGCTAATTTCGTGGAACCTATTTTTTTTTTTTTACGCATCCCCAGCGGACACCGAAAACAGATGTTAGGTCTCTTGAATATGATAATGCTGAAATTAGTCAGTGATGAGCAGGGTAGGTGTCAGGCCTGTTCCGCTCAGGATTCTTCAGCGGCTTCTTCGGCCGTGAACTAAAGGTATTTAAATTTTCATTTTTTTTTAAACTTTCTGTAGAACCAGGAGTAGCAGAAGTGCTCCAACAATTCCAGTCATCGCAATTGCCCCCACTGGTAGTCGCTCGTATTCCCCCCTCCGAGGAGTCACCCAATGGTCGCCCGTTTCAACACTGTTGTCTTCCCTCGAGTGAGCTGCCTGTGGAGTTGCGAAGAGCTGGGCCCAAATATGTTGATGAGATCCGAGGACGAATTTCCATCGATGCTAGGGCCTCTTGGTTCTGGCATGTCCTACCCACATCGTGCCAAGTCTGGGCCCGAAAACATGATGTAATACCTGGGCATTTCTAGTAAAGAAATTAGTTCTCTGACCTTACAGTCCAAGTTAAATTTATTAGATTTTTCATTTGTGTTACCTAGGCTGCACTGACTTCATTGGGGGAAACCTTTCCTCTGTGTTTGTTAGATACTGAAACACATTGATGCAAATTGCATTGAAATAAGCCTTTAAAATATCATTATCTTACGGGTGCACGTCACTATAATATGCACCAGTTCTATTTCCCCAGTAGTCAGGACAATGTCTCACTCAACATGACTAAATCATCACAGTGCATAGTCATCTAATGCTTGGGAGCTTTCAGCGGTAATGCCACAAAAGAAACTGCACCCCGGAGTATCTCTATCTGTTATCGCAAACCAAGTCACAGCCAACTGTTCACTCAGTGCCACCTACAGAACAAACAGGACACAGCAACAACAGAAAGGATGCAGGGCTTACACCACACTACAAAAGAGGATCATCAAACAGACATTTTAAAACATTGAAACCAAAACAAAATAAGTTTTCTTTATAAACTGTAAATCTGGCTTGTCACAAATGTGATCACCTCATCAGAAGCCTATATTCAGATCTATCTCAGACAGGTAGGTCTGTCTCAGATTGGGACTTGGTTGAAGAGGGAGATTATAACCCGGAGAGGAGACTTATCACTTGTCAGTGTGGCCTGCATTCAAACCCAGGTTTCAGAGGTGAAAGAACGGAGTTTTAAATCAACTAACCATCAAATTAATGTATAACCATGAAATAAATGTATAACAAAAGCAAAATACTGCGGATGCTGGAATCGGGAATAAAAACAGAAAATGCTGGAAATCTCAACAGGTCAGGCAGCATCTGTGGAGAGGGAGCAGAGTTAACGTTTCAGGTCAATGACCTTTCGACAGACTGGAGCGTGTTCGGAAAGAACAGATTCTTAACAAGCACTGAAAGGGGGAGGGGAAGAAAGAACAAAAAAGTGAAGGTCTGTGATAAGGTGGAAGACAGGAGAGATTAGAGAGACAAATTGAAATGGTAATGCCAGGAGTTAGAAAAACATTAGTCAAGATACAGTGTGAATGCTGGGATAATGACCAGCTGCTATTAGAGACAAGGAGAAATAAAGAAATAGGCCCGGCAGTTGCATTGGAGTAGACCTCCGCGCTCCCCACCACCCCCCGCGCTCCCCCACCACCCCCCCACACGCTCCCCCACCACACGCCGCCCCCCCGCGCCCCCCACGCCGCCCAAGATAGGGATGTGGGTTCTTTACATAGCCAGGGCTGGCTGCCAGCAGCTGCGAGGGGTATCAGCAACATCCACTCCAATGCGAGCCAACTGTTCTTGTAAGCGGAGCAGAGTCCTTCAGAGGCCCGCGAACTCCTTGGTTCAGTGGGAAGCTTTTGAACAGTCTCAGAAGAGGACTAGTTCATAAAAACAAAGAAGGAATGGGTGGTTATGTTGGGTGAGAGCTTTTTCTCTCCTTCCGAAGAGTAGTCTCTTGGTTGATGCTCCCACATTGGCCAATTAAGATTCAAGACTACACTCTGAAAAGGGACAGAATTCCTGCTAGTCAACATTAACACTTTGCTCCTAAAACAGCAAAGTTTAGAAAGCAAAACGAAGGCCAGTCAGGCCATCTAGCTGCACCTTCAATGAAACATGTTCAATTTGTATCGTTGTGGAATCCCTCTAATTTATTTAATTTGCCTGAGGAAAATGAGTAACTTGGGTTTAAGTATTAGATTTAATTTAATTCCTCTTTGAAATCAGAAAAATGAACCGCCTACAAAATCACCAGTGTCATTTTCTGTCACACAAACAATTTGTCTTAAATCTCAGAGACAAAATAATTAATGAGCGGTTGGCATAGCTTTATCAATCTACTTAACAGAGGAAACCTTCAGCGCATTTTGTAATAATATAATTAGGCACTTGAAATGGCTCCTGCCAACCTCCATTACTGGAATGTCATCACTTAAAGAATCATTCCAGAAAGCATATGCAAAACAAACTAGATCTCAAGACGAGCTCACAGTGGTGGAGTTTAACTAAAAACTATTTTGTTTGCAGGGCAAATTCATCTAGTATCCAAAAAAGGAAAGAATTAAAAACAGCTGTACACAATACAATGCCAATACACTATACAAAAGACTGATAGGACGCAGCGATCGTATTCTCATCCACACCATCTCCAAGTTGACAGTCTTAGAAAAGCTAAGCAAAGAACAAGCATTTCATTGTAGAAAAGGGTAAACATGATGCAAATTCATTTGAATTACTCGTCACTTCAAGCTTCTCTCACACACACACACACACACACACACACACCTCTTTGCTGAAGTTCAGAGGTGCAATGGACACCAGCCCATTTTCTGAGCCAGGTAATGCCATATCAATCAGACAAAATGGATCACAAAGGACACCCCAGTAAACAAAATGTTGTTTGGAATATTGTACTTCATGTACTCGAAGCCGCTTTGGTTGCCCATTTGCCGTGTGGAAATCATCACAGGCTCCAATTAAACAATGTAGGTGATTTTAGTTTCTCTGTTGACTACTGTGAATTTAATCAACAACGAGGAAAAATTCTTAGCAACAATAGTGTTCTGGTCAATTAAAAGATTTGTTTGCATACACTTTAAAAATCTTGTGATATTGATCAATTCTGGAATTCTCAACAACTGGGGAATTTGCATCATGTTACCCTTTTCTACAATGAAATGCTTTTTCTTTGCTTAGCTTTTCTAAGACTGTCAACTTGGAGATGGTATGGACGAGAATACGATCGCTGCATCCTATCAGTCTTTTGTATAGTATATTGGCATTGTATTGTGTACAGCTACAAAAAATGACTACAATCTGCTTCAGCAACCAATGTTCCTGATCTCTGAACACCATGAATTCAAAGCCATTTTCAGTCAACTAATTCTAAACTTCCAGTCTATTTGTTAAGAACACTCGACCTATATTTCTGATACCAGTGCTTTGTATTCTCATAATCAACTCAACCGTGACTGTAAGAATCATTACTGCTGCAGGAGCCAACTGCTTCATTCTGCTATACTGCCATGTCCATAATCACTCTTCCCAGCCTCGGCCTTTATCCAATCCAGACAGTTTACTTTGGGGTTGCTGCTGGCTGAGTGAACTGGCAACACTAACACAACAGAATAAAATCAGCTCACAAACGTGTCTCGCCTGCATCTAGTCTACACTGCAACAGCTCCTCACAATAAGTTGCGTGGGTGGAGCATTATACACACAATTTCATAGATAAAAAGGTGCTGTAATGCTCAACTGGAAACCGAGGGGAGATGGATGTCCTTCAGATAAACAGGTCAGGTGGAGGTGCGCACAATGGTGGTTTTTCACAATTCTCTCTCATCACTCTTTGTCGTTGTTCAATTTAGAAGAAAGAATTGAGTATGGAACAAGCACAGGCAATTCAGGTAACAGGCCTACTTGTCTAAGAACAAGTTCACAAATAAACATTCAGAATGATTTAAAACTCCTGAAAGAGTCAAAACTTTCCCCATTACCCACAGCACAGTCAAGTGAAATTCTAAACTATTAATCTCATATTACAATCCATCATCATCATCATCGTAGGCAGTCCCTCGGAATCGAGGAACATAAGAACATAAGAATTAGGAACAGGAGTAGGCAATCTAGCCCCTCGAGCCTGCTCCGCCATTCAATAAGATCATGGCTGATCTGGTCGTGGACTCAGCTCCACTTACCCGCCCTCTCCCCGTAACCCTTAATTCCCTTATTGCTTAAAAATCTATCTATCTTTGACTTGAAAACATTCAATGAGCTAGCCTCAACTGCTTCCTTGGGCAGAGAATGCCACAGATTCACAACCCTCTGGGAGAAGAAATTCTTTCTCAACTCGGTTTTAAATTGGCTCCCCCGTATTTTGAGGCTGTGCCCCCTAGTTCTAGTCTCCCCTACCAATGGAAACAACCTCTCTGCCTCTATCTTGTCTATCCCTTTCATGATTTTAAATGTTTCTTTAAGATCACCCCTCATCCTTCTGAACTCTAAGGAGTAAAGACCCAGTCTACTCAATCTATCATCATAAGGTAACCCCCTCATCTCCGGAATCAGCCTAGTGAATCATCTCTGTACCCCTTCCAAAGCTAGTATATCCTTCCTTAAGCAAGGTGACCAAAACTGCACGCAGTACTCCAGGTGCGGCCTTACCAATACCTTATACAGTTGCAGCAACACCTCCCTGCTTTTGTACTCCATCCCTCTCGCAATGAAGGCCAACATTCCATTTGCCTTCCTGATTACCTGCTGCACCTGCAAACTAACCTTTTAGGATTCATGCACAAGGAACGGAATTCCTCATCGGCGCCAAACCCCGGAACCTCCCTCGGGGGCCGGCGCCTCACAACTTGAGCCGCCTCGGGGAAATCCCCTCCGTGCCTTTCAGTTCCGCGCGGAGGGGTTTCCTGTACGGGCTGCTCCTGCACACCCTCAACTTTGCCATCCTCGCCGGCCGTCCGGACACGCCATGGCGTACCATCTTGCCGTCCGGAGGAGGCGGGGGTCCCCGATGGAGGGCACTCTACGCAGGGGTCCTCCCACTATTCATCGGGGACTTGGCCTGGAGGGTGGTGCACGGAGCAGTGCCGTGCAATAAATTTTTAAGCCGGTTCACGGACTCCCAGGCCGCCTGCAATTTCTGCGGTCTGGAGGAGTCCGTGTTCCATGTTTTTATGGAGTGCACAAGGTTTCAGCCCCTGTTCCACTATTTGAAGGGGCTGCTCCTGAAATTCTGGCTGCACTTCAGTCCCACTCTCCTGATCTTTGGGCACCCTGTGCGGAGGGGAGCGGGTAGGTCCGAAGGCCTCCTCGTAGGACTGCTCCTGGGCACGGCCAAGGGTGCCATCAGCCGGTCCAGGCAGCGGGCGGTCGAGGGGGTCGTTCAACCTGACTGCCTGCCTCTCTTCCGCTCTTACATCCGGTCCAGGGTGTCCTTGGAGATGGAGCACGCGGTGTCCACCGGTACGCTCGCGGCCTTCCGCGAGAGGTGGGCACCGGAGGGACTGGAGTGCATCATCACGCCCGGCAACCAAATTTTAATTTGATTTTACGTTTTAAAGTTTAATTTGTTTTAATTGCCGGTGCTTTTAGTGTCCCCTTCCCTTTTATAGGGGGCACCGGAGAAATTGTGATTTTAGTGCCCAAAAAAAAAACAAAAAAAAAACAAAAAACACAAAAAAAAACCAAAAAAAGGAAAAAAGGGCCTTGTAAATGTCTGGTGTGTCACCCAGGTCGGGTGGCACAGTTTAATGTTTATGTTTTGCAGGTAGACTCTAAAAGAGTTTCATGCACAAGGAACGGAATTCCTCATCGGCGCCAAACCCCGGAACCTCCCTCGGGGGCCGGCGCCTCACAACTTGAGCCGCCTCGGGGAAATCCCCTCCGTGCCTTTCAGTTCCGCGCGGAGGGGTTTCCTGTACGGGCTGCTCCTGCACACCCTCAACTTTGCCATCCTCGCTGGCCGTCCGGACACGCCATGGCGTACCATCTTGCCGTCCGGAGGAGGCGGGGGTCCCCGATGGAGGGCACTCTACGCAGGGGTCCTCCCACTATTCATCGGGGACTTGGCCTGGAGGGTGGTGCACGGAGCAGTGCCGTGCAACAAATTTTTAAGCCGGTTCACGGACTCCCAGGCCGCCTGCAATTTCTGCGGTCTGGAAGAGTCTGTGTTCCATGTTTTTATGGAATGCACAAGGTTGCAGCCCCTGTTTTATTATTTGAAGGGGCTGCTCCTGAAATTCTGGCTGCACTTCAGTCCCACTCTCCTGATCTTTGGGCACCCTGTGCGGAGGGGAGCGGGTAGGTCCGAAGGCCTCCTCGTAGGACTGCTCCTGGGCACGGCCAAGGGTGCCATCAGCCGGTCCAGGCAGCGGGCGGTCGAGGGGGTCGTTCAACCTGACTGCCTGCCTCTCTTCCGCTCTTACATCCGGTCCAGGGTGTCCTTGGAGATGGAGCACGCGGTGTCCACCGGTACGCTCGCGGCCTTCCGCGAGAGGTGGGCACCGGAGGGACTGGAGTGCATCATCACGCCCGGCAACCAAATTTTAATTTGATTTTACGTTTTAAAGTTTAATTTGTTTTAATTGCCGGTGCTTTTAGTGTCCCCCTTCCCTTTTATAGGGGGCACTGGGGAAAATTGTGATTTTAGTGCCCAAAAAAAAACCAAAAAAAGAAAAACACAAAAAAAAAACCAAAAAAAAGGGGGAAAAAAAAAAGGGCCTTGTAAATGTCTGGAGTGTCACCCAGGTCGGGTGGCACCGTTTAATGTTTTTTTGTTTTGCAGATGAACTCCAAAAAGAGTTTCATGCACAAGGACCCCCAGGTCCCTCTGCACCACAGCATGTTGTAATTTCTCCCCATTCAAATAATATTCCCTTTTACTGTTTTTTTTCCCCCAAGGTGGATGACCTCACACTTTCCGACATTGTATTCCATCTGCCAAACCTTAGCCCATTCGCTTAACCTATCCAAATCTCCTTGCAGCCTCTCGGAGTCCTCTACACAACCCGCTTTCCCACTAATCTTAGTGTCATCTGCAAATTTTGTTGCACTACACTCTGTCCCCTCTTCTAGGTCATCTATGTATATTGTAAACAGTTGTGGTCCCAGCACTGATCCCTGTGGCACACCACTAACCACTGATTTCCAACCGGAAAAGGACCCATTTATCCCGACTCTCTGCTTTCTGTTAGCCAGCCAATTCTCTATCCATGCTAATACATTCCTGTTGCCTGCAAATTTTGGCATGGTTTTTGTGTCTTCCACTGTGAAGACCGAAGCAAAATAATTGTTTAAAGGTCTCAGCCATTTCCACATTTCCATTAAATCCCCTTTTTCATCTTCAAAGGGACCAACATTTACTTTAGTCACTCTTTTCCGTTTTATATATCTGTAAAAGATTTTACTATCTGTTTTTATGTTTTGCACAAGTTTACCTTCGTAATCTATCTTCCCTTTCTTTATTGCTTTTTTAGTCATTCTTTGCTGTTGCTTAAAATTTTCCCAATCCTCTAGTTTCCCACTAACCTTGGCCGCCTTATACGCATTGGTCTTTGATTTGATACTTTCCTTTATTTCCTTGGTTATCCACGGCTGGTTATCCCTTCTCTTGCCGCCCTTCTTTTTCACTGGAATATATTTTTGTTGCGCACTATGAAAGAGCTCCTTAAAAGTCCTCCACTGTTCCTCAATTATGTCACCGTTTAGTCCTTGTGTCCAGTCTACTTTAGCCAACTCTGCCCTCATCCCACTGTAGTCCCCTTTGTTTAAGCATAGTACGCTCGTTTCTGACACAAATTCCTCATCCTCAATCTGTATTACAAATTCAACCATATTGTGATCACTCATTCCGAGAGGATCTTTTACGAGGAGATCGTTTATTTTTCCTGTCTCATTACACAGGACCAGATCTAAGATGGCTTGCTCCCTTGTAGGTTCTGTTACATACTGTTCTAAGAAACAATCCCGTATGCATTCTGTGAATTCCTCCTCCAGGCTACCCCGTGCGATTTGATTTGACCAATCGATATGTAGGTTAAAATCCCCCATGACTACTGCCGTTCCTTTTTCACATGCCTCCATTATTCCCTTGATTATTGCCCGCCCCACCATGAAGTTATTATTTGGGGGCCTATAAACTACGCCAACCTGTGAGTTTTCCCCCTTACTATCTCTAATCTCCACCCACAATGATTCAACATTTTGTTCATTGGAGCCAATATCATCCCTCACAACTGCCCTGATATCATTTTTTATTAACAGAGCTACCCCACCTCCTTTCCCTTCTTGCCTATCTTTCTGAATCGTCAGATACCCCTGTATGTTTAATTCCCAGTCTTGGCCACCTTGCAACCATGTTTCTGTAATGGCCACCAAATCATACCCATTTGTAATGATTTGTGCCGTCAACTCATTTACTTTATTTCGAATGCTGCGTGCATTTAGGTAGAGTGTTTTCATCCTAGTTTTTAAACCATGATTTTTAGTTTTGACCCCTCCTGCAGCCTTTTTATATTCAGTGGACTTTTTTGTTTCTTGCCTTTGGTTTCTCTGCCCTCCACTTTTACTCATCCCTTTTCTGTCTTTAGTTTTTGTCTCCTTTTTGTTTCCCTGTCTCCCTGTATTGGTTCCCATCCCCCTGCCATATTAGTTTAACTCCTCACCAACAGCACTAGCAAACACTCCCCCCCTAGGAAATTGGTTCCGGTCCTGCCCAAGTGCAGACCGTCCAGTTTGTACTGGTCCCACCTCCCCCAGAACCTGTTCCAATGCCCCACGAATTTGAATCCCTCCTTGCTGCACCACTGCTCAAGCCACGTATTCATCTGTGTTATCCTGCGATTCCTACTCTGACTAGCACGTGGCACTGGTAGCAATCCCGAGATTACTACTTTTGAGGTCCTACTTTTTAATTTAGCTCCTAGCTCCTTGAATTCGTCTCGTAGGACCTCATCCCTTTTTTTACCCATGTCGTTGGTACCAATGTGCACCACGACAACTGGCTGTTCTCCCTCCCTTTTTAGAATGTCCTGCACTCGCTCGGAGACATCCTTGACCCTTGCACCAGGGAGGCAACATACCATCCTGGAGTCTCGATTGCGGCCGCGGAAACGCTTATCTATTCCCCTTATGATTGAATCCCCTATCACTATCGCTCTCACACTCTTTTTTATGCCCTCCTGTACAATAGAGCCAGCCACGGTGCCATGAACTTGGCTGCTGCTGCTCTCCCCTGATGAGTCATCTCCCTCAACAGCACTCAAGTCAGTGTATCTGTTTTGCAGGGGGATGACCAGATGGGACCCCTGCACTACCTTCTTTGTACTACTCTTCCTGCTGGTCTTCCATTCCCTAGCTGACTGTGGATCCTTCTCATGCGGTAAGACCAACTCACTACACGTGCCACTTATGTCATTCTCAGCATCGTGGATGCTCCAGAGTGAATCCACCCTCAGCTCCAATTCTGCAACACGGTCTGTCAGGAGATGGAAGCGGATACACTTCTCACACACATAGTCGTCAGGGACACCAGAACTGTCCGAGTTCCCACATGGTACAGGAGGAGCATATCACGTGACCGAGCTCTCCTGCCATGCCTTAACCCTTAGATACCCTTAAATTGGTAACAACAATGTTACAGATTACTTACTGATATAAAAAGAAAAAGAAAAGCTACTCACCAATCACCAGCCAATCACTTATCTCCTTGGCTGTGACATCACCTTTTGATTTCTTTCTACTTCTTTTTTGCTTTCTCTCCCGCTGTAGCTGCACAAGTACGCCTTTATAGGCCGCTCCAACGCTGCTCCCGCCTCTCACCAACTGCCGCTGGCTCTCGAGCTCCCGCTGGGCCTTTATAGGCCGCTCCAACGCTGCTCCCGCCTCTCACCAACTGCCGCTGGCTCTCGAGCTCCCGCTGGGCCTTTATAGGCCGCTCCGACGCTGCTCCCACCTCTCACCAACCGCCGCTGGCTCTCGAGCTCCCGCTGGGCCTTTATAAGCCGCTCCGACGCTGCTCCTGCCTCTCATCAACTGCCGCTGGCTCTCGAGCTCCCGCTGGGCCTTTATAGGCTGCTCCGACGCAGCTCCCGCCTCTCACCAACTGCCGCTGGCTCTCGAGCTCCCGCTGGGCCTTTATAGGCCGCTCTGACGCTGCTCCCACCTCTCGCCAACTGCCGCTGGCTCTCGAGCTCCGGCTGGGCCTTTATAGGCCGCTCCGACGCTGCTCCCGCCTCTCACCAACTGCCGCTGGCTCTCGAGCTCCCGCTGGGCCTTTATAGGCCGCTCCGACGCTGCTCCCACCTCTCGCCAACTGCCGCTGGCTCTCGAGCTCCGGCTGGGCCTTTATAGGCCGCTCCGACGCTGCTCCCGCCTCTCACCAACTGCCGCTGGCTCTCGAGCTCCCGCTGGGCCTTTATAGGCCGCTCCGACGCTGCTCCCACCTCTCGCCAACTGCCGCTGGCTCTCGAGCTCCCGCTGGGCCTTTATAGGAAGACTTGCTTCTGCTCAGCATGAGTTCTTAGGTGGCTGTACAGTCCAAGACGAGAACCACAGTCTCTGTCATATGATTCGGCTGACTGCACTCCACAGACGATTTTGCCAATGAGGGTGACTTTTGGGCTGGGTGCCAGGAGTTGCGCCCGCCCAACATGGCAGTGGCGAGGTCCAACCCACTTTCAGCTTTGGCCTTCAGTAACATTTTCTTGGCAAGCTGCAGGTGCCAAACTGATGCCCCACTGTAGCTCGCCGGTCTGTTGAGGACAATCGTCTGGGTACTGCTTGCAGATGGTCAGCGGGTAAGGCCTGTTGGAGATGTGCAGATGCCAGAGGACGAGAAAGGGTTGGAAGTGGACTGGAAATTTTTGTGGGGGGGGAACCTCCTGTTCCTCCTGGCCCCACAAAAATCTTTTTTTTTTAAACCATATCTTTCGGGAGAGGCCTCTAGTGATCATTTTAATGATCGCAGGTTAGGCCTTTCAAAGTTTGGAGAAGGAGGGATTTACATGCCCCATGCATGCTGCACCCATTTCTCCTTGAATGTTGTGATTAGGGTCCTACTACAGGTGTGGGACCCTAATTTGCATATTTAAACAGTCTGTTTTGGGCCTGCCTGAAAGTTGATTGATACCCAAAATGGTGTGCCATATTCCAAACTGCCCTCATCAATGTGTTCTATGGAGTTAAATTAATCCTTTTTTAAATTTATAATCAAATGCCCTTGAAGTATATTCCATTATTTAATAAAATCTATGGCATAGAAATTAATTGGCACTTAAGCTGCCAAAATGTAGGGTGGTACCCGTTCCACGGCAGAAGTGTGCCGCCCACCATATTGGATCGGGTTTCTCTGTAGGCATGCAGAGCATGGCAGAAGTATTCAAAACAGTAAGTTAAATATTTAAGTAAGTGTATTTAATGGTTGGCCAGCAGCAGCTTCACGACACTCTTGCTCCTCCTGGTCCCACAATAAACTTTAGCAAACAAAATGACCTTACCTACTGGGAGAGGCCTACCTTATAAGGACTGCTGGTTAGGCCTCTTAACACTTGGACAAAGTGGCATGCTTCCTGTATTTCTCCCTGTAATTTCCAATTGGGATCCTACAACAGGCATGGGACCCCGATTCACGTATGCAAACAGGCTTCTGCCTTTTTTAGGGGTCAGAGGGTCTAGTAAGGAGGGGGAACTGAGGGAAATCTTTATTAGTCGGGAAATTGTGTTGGGGAAATTGATGGGATTGAAGGCCGATAAATCCCCAGGGCCTGATGGACTGCATCCTAGAGTACTTAAGGAGGTGGCCTTGGAAATAGCGGATGCATTGACAGTCATTTTCCAACATTCCATTGACTCTGGATCAGTTCCTATGGAGTGGAGGGTAGCCAATGTAACCCCACTTTTTAAAAAAGGAGGGAGAGAGAAAACAGGGAATTATAGACCGGTCAGCCTGACCTCAGTAGTGGGTAAAATGATGGAATCAATTATTAAGGATGTCATAGCAGTGCATCTGGAAAATGGTGACATGATAGGTCCAAGTCAGCATGGATTTGTGAAAGGGAAATCATGCTTGACAAATCTTCTGGAATTTTTTGAGGATGTTTCCAGTAAAGTGGACAAAGGAGAACCAGTTGATGTGGTATATTTGGACTTTCAGAAGGCTTTCGACAAGGTCCCACATAAGAGATTAATGTGCAAAGTTAAAGCACATGGGATTGGGGGTAGTGTGCTGACGTGGATTGAGAACTGGTTGTCAGACAGGAAGCAAAGAGTAGGAGTAAACGGGTACTTTTCAGAATGGCAGGCAGTGACTAGTGGAGTGCCGCAAGGTTCTGTGCTGGGGCCCCAGCTGTTTACATTGTACATTAATGATTTAGACGAGGGGATTAAATGCAGTATCTCCAAATTTGCGGATGATACTAAGTTGGGTGGCAGTGTGAGCTGCGAGGAGGATGCTATTAGGCTGCAGAGTGACTTGGATAGGTTAGGTGAGTGGGCAAATGCATGGCAGATGAAGTATAATGTGGATAAATGTGAGGTTATCCACTTTGGTGGTAAAAACAGAGAGACAGACTATTATCTGATTGGTGACAGATTAGGAAAAGGGCAGGTGCAAAGAGACCTGGGTGTCATGGTACATCAGTCATTGAAGGTTAGCATGCAGGTACAGCAGGCGGTTAAGAAAGCAAATGGCATGTTGGCCTTCATAGCGAGGGGATTTGAATACAGGGGCAGGGAGGTGTTGCTACAGTTGTACAGGGCCTTGGTGAGGCCACACCTGGAGTATTGTGTACAGTTTTGGTCTCCTAACTTGAGGAAGGACATTCTTGCTATTGAGGGAGTGCAGCGAAGGTTCACCAGACTGATTCCCGGGATGGCGGGACTGACCTATCAAGAAAGACTGGATCAACTGGGCTTGTATTCACTGGAGTTCAGAAGAATGAGAGGGGACCTCATAGAAACGTTTAAAATTCTGACGGGTTTAGACAGGTTAGATGCAGAAAGAATGTTCCCAATGTTGGGGAATTCCAGAACCAGGGGTCACAGTCTGAGGATAAGGGGTAAGCCATTTAGGACCGAGATGAGGAGAAACTTCTTCACCCAGAGAGTGGTGAACCTGTGGAATTCTCTACCACAGAAAGTAGTTCAGGCCAATTCACTAAATATATTCAAAAGGGAGTTAGATGAAGTCCTTACTACTCGGGGGATCAAGGGTTATGGCGAGAAAGCAGGAATGGGGTACTGAAGTTTCATGTTCAGCCATGAACTCATTGAATGGCGGTGCAGGCTAGAAGGGCTGAATGGCCTGCTCCTGCACCTATTTTCTATGTTTCTATGTTTCTATGTGCCCATTTAAAGGCCTGCTGAAAGTTTGTTTAGGTGAGCCAATGTGTGCACAAGGTCCCCACCAGATTTTCAATTGTTGGTCGACCATTTTTCAGCTGAGAAACGGGTGGCCAGTAGTTGAAAGTCTCCCCCTTTGTATCAAGACAGGCTTTGAAAGACTTTACCTGTGTGCAATGAATTTTAAAAAAGGGGCCACCACCAAACCAAAACATAGGCAAAAATACGGAATTTTTTTTACCAGAGTCACATTCCAAACAGCAGCACGGAGCAACTTCATGCAGCTGGCCCGGCCGATACCCTCCCTGGTGACTCAGTGGGCACCAAGGAGGCTTCGCTAGGCCTCGCAGCATCCCTCCCCTTTAACATTATACTTAGCATTTCACTGCTTATAACCATCTTTAGGGGCCAAAATTGCCCATAACCAGCTGGAAGAGGTGGTAATAGGGTGGGAAGGCCTTTCTGACTGGGGTTAGGCAGAAGGTGCAACGCATTGGGAATTGCTCCCGGGCTGGGGGCAGCAGAAACCGGTTTCCACCTCGCCCGGCGCTCTGACCCCTTACTGATCGGTGACAACCCTTTTCTACCCTTTGGGGGAGGGGGGGGGGGTGGGCGGGGTTATTGCCCCGCGGGAACGCAGCCGCCGTTGGTCGGTGCTCCCGACAGTTTCATGCAGCTGGCCCAGCCGATACCCTCGTGGTGACTCAGTGGGCGCCAAGGAGGCCTCGCAGCATCCCTCCCCTTTAAGTGAAGGCGAGGGATGTTACTATGTGTCAGTGCGGCACTGATGACACCGCACGCCTTTTACCCCGCTCCCGCCCCAAGCATTGCCCCATTCAGTTTTGTACACAAAAGGGCCAAAGTTCCCTCCAATCTCCGCCCCATCTGTCCTGCCGGTAATTCATCATTTAATTTGTATTATCCGCCCCAAACAGGGCAGGGGGCAATTTCAGTCCCTTAACCTCTTCAATCACATTGATATTTTTCTATCAGAAATCTTACCAACTCGAGTGGGGAAGTTCTCCTCATTATTGATCAAGCCCTCAATCCAGTCCATGAGCAAATTCATATACTGTGGGGCAGTCACTTTGGTTGGCCTCTTGTACTTGTGCTCGTCCTGCCACCTGTATTCATATTTCAGCCCGCCTGACATGATGGGACAGCTCCTTTCGGTGCAATACTCACAAATGGTACCATAGATAAGGTTGATGCGGTTGAAGAAATCTACTGTGTTGACTGCAATCCAATCATTGAAGTTTTCCCCAACAGGAAGCTGGACTACAGTCTTGAGATCAACGCCAGACTTGAGCGAGGCCTGTGCTTTCTTGTACAGCTCGAAGCGTTGAGTTCCAGGCTCAAACCTCTTCCGGGGTCGAAAAGTCCTGTCTTTATTAAAGACTTGCTTCAGGCAAAGGGCCATCGATCAAAAAGGAACTGAGAGGAGCCGGTCTCTCCTTTGAACAAGATTCAATATAAAAAAAGATTGATTTTTTCTTGATTAAGTTGAGAGTATTAAGGAACTTCAGATATCTCAATCAGTTCGCTCTCCGCAACGTGCTGCACCACTCGGAGTTTTCTGTAAGAGAGAGGAAGCTTTTTTTATTCATCAATAAGACGGGTTCCACTATATTTATCAAGATACCCAATTGAGTGGCACTCTGCCTCACATTAAAGCTCCCATTATATCGGAATTTACGCTCACATCATAATCCTCAAGTAAAAGTATAAATATTAAATTCTATTGAAAAAGAACATTCATTTCTTACTGTCTATTATAATGTGAAAAAGGCGGCCGGCTACTTTGACTGTATAAACGAGACAATCCCGTGGTGTTTCAGGGAGATGCCGCAGTGTTGTCAGCAGGTGAACCGGGGTTAGAGGCTGGGCAGTAATTGAACTAGGGTATGCAGATGTGATTCAGTCCCCATTTAAAATTCATGCAGGCTGTCCTTTTTATATAATACTTCAAATTTGTATTATTATTTATAGTTAAACTCAAGGCAACTTGGGAAGCAGAGCCGAGTTGGTTGGAGCAGAGGAGTTTCTCTGCAGAACAGGCTGAGAAGCTGAGATACACAAAAGGGAGGTGTGACAATGCCCCAGCTGGACGGGAAGTGTAAGTACAATGCGACAAGTTTACATAAGCAGTTTCCAATATAAATGTAGATATAGAAATTTGTCATGGAAAAGGTGACAGGAAATATGTGCGGACATAATGGCCCGGATAAGTGCCCCGCAAGTTATGGGTTTCCACATGAATTCCACAAGTTTCCACAGATGGTATGAAAGTGCAGGAAACGGACATTCGCTGGCGCAGTGTTGGGCTATTTGCCCAGCGAATGCCCTCAAAACCCTTACGCCTGGTAAAAGCAGGCATAAGGCCTTCTTTTACCAACGTAAGGGTTCAAATAAATATTAAAATACCTTTTTTTAATGATTTACCCATACAAAAAACTGTAAAATTAGTTTAGGTTATTTTTGGCTCCTCGAAAAATGTTTGTTTATTTTTCAAATAATTAAATTTTTGTTTTGCGTGTGTAACTAAATTGTATTTTAATTCAATGGTACGGTGGAGGAGGATTTCCTGGAGTGTATTAGGGATGGTTTTCTAGACCAATATGTCGAGGAACCAACTAGACGGTTGGCCATCCTAGACTGAGTGATGTGTAATGAGAAAGGTCTAATTAGCAATCTTGATGGAGAGTGACACAATTAATTCAGAGACTAGGGTCCTGAACTTAAGGAAAGGTAACTTCAATGGTATGAGACGTCAATTAGCTAGAATAGACTAGCGAATGATACTTAATGGATTGACGGTGGATAGGCAATGGCAGACATTTAAAGATCACATGGATGAACTTCAACAATTGTACATCTCTGACTGGAGTAAAAGTACCGTGGCTAACAAGGGAAATTAGGGATAGTATTAAATCCAAGGAAGAGGCATGTAAATTTGCCAAAAAAAGCAGCAAACCTGAGGACTGGGAGAAATTTAGAATTCAGCAGAGAAGGACAAAGAGTTTAATTAGGAGGGGGAAAACAGAGTATGAGAGGAAGCTTGCTGGGAACATAAAAACTGACTACAAAAGCTTCTATAGATATGTGAAGAGAAAAAGATTAGTGAAGACAAATGTTGGTCCCTTGCAGTCAGAATCAGGTGAATTTATAATGGGGAACAAAGAAATGGCAGACCAATTCAACAAATATTTTTGTTCTGTCTTCACTAAGGAAGATACAAATAACCTTCCGGAAATACTAGGGGACTGAGGGTCTATCGAGAAGGAGGAAATCCTTATTAGTCAGGAAATTGTGTTAGGGAAATTGATGGGATTGAAGGCCAATAAATCCCCAGGGCCTGATAGTCTGCATCTCAGAGTACTTAAGGAAGTGGCCCTAGAAATAGTGGATGCATTGGTGATCATTTTCCAACAGTCTATCGACTCTGGATCAGTTCCTATGGACTGAAGGGTAGCTAATGTAACACCACTTTTTAAAAAAGGAGGGAGAGAAAACGGGGAATTATAGTTAGTACGGAAAATGTTGGAATCAAATATTAAAGATGAAATAGCAGCGCATTTGGAAAGCAGTGACAGGATCGGTCCAAGTCAGCATGGATTTATGAAAGGGAAATCATGCTTGTCAAATCTACTAGAATTTTTTGAGGATGTAACTAGTAGAGAGGACAAGGGAGAACCAGTGGATGTGGTGTATTTGGAATGTCGAAAGGCTTTTGAACAAGGTCCCACACAAGAGATTGGTGTGCAAAATTAAAGCACATGGTATTGGGGGTAATGTATTGATGTGGATAGAGAACTGGTTGGCAGACAGGAAGCAGGGATAAACGGGTACTTTTCAGGATGGCAGGTGTGGTGTATGTAGCACACAAATCACTGACTCCACACGGTCTGGTGTTGATCTAACTGCTGTGACCTTCGTCCTTTACTGAACAGCTCCAGAGTGCCTCTCAGGTGTGGTGGTCAGCCTTTTATACTGTCTCTTGCAGGTACTTTCAGGTCTCCCACCACAACGCCCTCTGTGGTGCACCATTGTACTTATTATACATTTAAGGTACCAGGGCGATACACACATCAATACATAACAGCAGGCAGTGACTACTGGGGTGCCGCAGGGCTCAGTGCTGGGACCCCAGTTATTTACAATATACATCAATGATTTAGATGAAGGAATTGTGTAATATCGCCAAGTTTGCAGATGATACTAAGCTGGGTGGCGGTGTGAGCTGTGAGGAGGATGCTAAGATGCTGCAGGTTGAATTGGACAGGTTAGGTGAGTGGGCAAATGCATGGCAGATGCAGTATAATGTGGATAAATGTGAGGTTATCCACTTTAGTGGCAAAAACAGGAAGGCAGAATATTATCTGAATGGTGACAGATTAGGAAAAGGGGAGGTGCAACGAGACCTGGGTGTCATGGTACATCAGTCATTGAAAGTTGGCATGCAGGTATAGCAGGCGGTGAAGAAGGCAAATGACATGTTGGTCTTCATAACTAAGGGATTTGAGTATAAGAGCAGGGAGGTCTTACTGCAGTTGTACAGGGCCTTGGTGAGGCCTCACCTGGAATATTGTGTTCAGTTTTGGTCTCCTAATCTGAGGAAGGACGTTCTTGCTGTTGAGGGAGTACAGCGAAGGTTCACCAGACTGATTCCCGGGATGGCAGGACTGACATATGAGGAGAGACTGGATCTGTATTCACTGGAGTTTAGAAGAATGAGAGGGGATCTCATAGAGACATATAAAATTCTGACGGGACTGGACAGTTTAGATGCAGGAAGAAGGTTCCTGATGTTGGGGAAGCCCAGATCCAGGGGTCATAGTCTAAGGATAAGAGGTAAGCCATTTAAGACCGAGATGAGGAGAAACTTCTTCACTCAGAGAATTGTTAACCTGTGGAATTCTCTACCGCAGAGAGTTGTTGATGCCAGTTCATTGGATATATTCAAGAGGGAGTTAGATATGGCCCTTACGGCTAAAGAGATCAAGGGCTATGGAGAGAAAACAGGAAAGGGGTACAGAGGTGAATGATCAGCCATGATCTTTATTGAATGGCGGCGCAGGCTCGAAGGGTCAAATGGCCTACTCCTGCACCTATTTTCTATGGCTATGTTTCATTTTGAACATGTGATGATTTATTTTTATTTTAGTGCTGTGATAGTGTGTTTTTAAAAGATTCCTATTCTGCTTATGGGATTCCATATGCAAATGAAATTCCATAGGCATAATGCGAATCCCCTTCTGGGATTGTTTGTGCCAGCCCACGTGATCACAGGGACACTTGCGAACCACATGCACCCCGAGGATATGTGGGCCTTTATGCAGATGCATGCCTGCAGGCCCAGGACTGCAAGAGGCTTTGAATGTACAGAGGCACCAGGTAGGTGTAGGGTTTACTTGCGGTACGGAGGCATTCGCCTGTGGGAAGTCTCCGACCGCAATTGCCAGCCCGTGGATAATTGGGATGTGGGGGAAGTATAAGAGAAAAGGAAGTCAATTTTAAGAGACTATTTGACATAAATCCATGATTTAATTCCCAGTGATAAACCATGCCAATTGTTCACAATAGACTGGTTACCAGCATAGAACATGTGAGTGATTCTGTATTCAGTCAGAGAAATAAGAATATCAAAAGCATGACTGGCCCCAGAAGATGATAATGAATACAAGATACATGCCAATTCAGAAAGCTTACAAAATTGCGAGAAAAGAAATGAAAACTCAAAGTAACCCTGAATATAAGTCAGTGACATATGAAAAACAAGAAATTGCATTGAAAGTGCAGTGGCACATGGCTGTCTAAATTAAACTGTAGGTATACACAGAAACAAAGAAATTTACAGCGCAGAAGGAAGCCATTTCGGCCCATCGTGTCCGCGCCGGCCAATAAAGAGCCGCACGGCCCTTGGTCAGCAGCCCTAAAGGTTAAGTATAAACCTATGAACAATGACGGAAAGGCAAAGAGCACCCAGCCCTACCAGTCCGCCTCACCACAACTGCGACACCCCTTATACTGAAACATTCTACACTCCACCCCAACCGGAGCCATGTGATCTCCTGGGAGAGGCAAAATCCAAGTTAAAAACCCATGCCAATTTAGGGAGAAAAAATCTGGGAAAATTCCTCTCCGACCCATCCAGGTGATCAAAACTAGTCCAGGAGATCACCCTGGCCATATTCTATTCCCTGCAGTACTTGCCATTATATCTGCTCCGTCCACATAATATTTCTTCACTGGAATTGGTGGAAAACAAGAAGTATATGAAAGCCTGATGGGAATACGAGTGCTGAAGGCACAAGATTTATCCACTGGGAGAGGGCTATCCCCAAGAGAATTTTGATTTTGATTTTTGAAACCATATTTGGTGCACATTCCAATACTCTGAATCCACATAAACATTGACGTTGCATTTTTCCCATTGAAAAAAGAAGAGACATTTGCTCAATTTTACTGAAATCTACCCTGTCATTTGGGAATTAATTATTTTTCTTTATTTTAAAATAACTTTCTCCCAGTAACAAAAAATGCAAAACATTATCTTGCCAGGGAACATGTTCCATTGATTGATCTCTTGCTCACTGAAATATTGCTACATTAGAATTGAATTTATCTCCTATCAAACGCAGGCCATGTACAATGTTCCCTGTAAGTTTTTTTGGTGCGCGGGCCCTTTAACTGGCTGTGCAGCCCATCCAAATTTTGCACGAGTGATTTTTACAATGCAAAAGCCGGCGAACAGCCGATGCGGGACGTCATAGCAGTGCATTTGGAAAGAGGTGACATGATAGGTCCAAGTCAGCATGGATTTGTGAAAGGGAAATCATGCTTGACAAATCTTCTGGAATTTTTTGAGGATGTTTCCAGTAGAGTGGATAAGGGAGAACCAGTTGATGTGGTATATTTGGACTTTCAGAAGGCTTTCGACAAGGTCCCACACAAGAGATTGATGTGCAAAGTTAGAGCACATGGGATTGGGGGTAGTGTGCTGACATGGATTGAGAACTGGTTGTCAGACAGGAAGCAAAGAGTAGGAGTAAATGGGTACTTTTCAGAATGGCAGGCAGTGACTAGTGGGGTACCGCAAGGTTCTGTGCTGGGGCCCCAGCTGTTTACACTGTACATTAATGATTTAGATGAGGGGATTAAATGTAGTATCTCCAAATTTGCGGATGACACTAAGTTGGGTGGCAGTGTGAGCTGCGAGGAGGATGCTGCGAGGCTGCAGAGCGACTTGCATAGGTTAGGTGAGTGGGCAAATGCATGGCAGATGAAGTATAATGTGGATAAATGTGAGGTTATCCACTTTGGTGGTAAAAACAGAGAGACAGACTATTATCTGAATGGTGACAGATTAGGAAAAGGGGAGGTGCAAAGAGACCTGGGTGTCGTGGTACATCAGTCATTGAAGGTTGGCATGCAGGTGCAGCAGGCGGTTAAGAAAGCAAATGGCATGTTGGCCTTCATAGCAAGGGGATTTGAGTACAGGGGCAGGGAGGTGTTGCTACAGTTGTACAGGGCATTGGTGAGGCCACACCTGGAGTATTGTGTACAGTTTTGGTCTCCTAACTTGAGGAAGGACATTCTTGCTATTGAGGGAGTACAGCGAAGGTTCACCAGACTGATTCCTGGGATGGCGGGACTGACATATCAAGAAAGACTGGATTAACTGGGCTTGTATTCACTGGAGTTCAGAAGAATGAGAGGGGACCTCATAGAAACATTTAAAATTCTGACGGGGTTAGACAGGTTAGATGCAGGAAGAATGTTCCCAATGTTGGGGAAGTCCAGAACCAGGGGTCACAGTCTAAGGATAAGGGGTAAGCCATTTAGGACCGAGATGCGGAGGAACTTCTTCACCCAGAGAGTGGTGAACCTGTGGAATTCTCTACCACAGAAAGTTGTTGAGGCCAATTCACTAAATATATTCAAAAAGGAGTTAGATGAGGTCCTTACTACTAGGGGGATCAAGGGGTATGGCGAGAAAGCAGGAATGGGGTACTGAAGTTTAATGTTCAGCCATGAACTCATTGAATGGCGGTGCAGGCTAGAAGGGCCGAATGGCCTACTCCTGCACCTATTTTCTATGTTTCTATGTTTCTATGTCACAGACACTGCACATCCGTGCGGCCACACAGCTTCAGGAAACATTGGCCGTGTCTGGTTCACCTGTTCTAGACAAGGTGAAACAGCTCATCATGGTCTACATTATTTAGTTCCTTTTCAATCAGAAAATCAGCATAGAAACATAGAAAATAGGTGCAGGAGTAGGACATTTGGCCCTTCGAGCCTGCACCACCATTCAATAAGATCATGGCTGATCATTCACCTCAGTACCCCTTTCCTGCTTTCTCTCCATACCCCTTGATCCCTTTAGCCGTAAGGGCCATATCTAACTCCCTCTTGAATATTTCTAACGAACTGGCATCAATAATTCTCTGCGGTGGGGAATTCCACAGGTTAACAACTCTGACTGAACAAGTTTCTCCTCATCTCAGTCCTAACTGGCTTACCCCTTATCCTTGGACTGGGTCCCCGGGTTCTGGACTTCCCCAACATCGGGAACATTCTTCCTGCATCTAACCTGTCCAGTCCCATCAGAATTTTATATGTTTCTATGAGATCCCCTCTCATCCTTCTAAACTCCAATGAATACAGGCCCAGTTGATCCAGTCTCTCCTCATATGTCAAGTCCTGCCATCCTGGGATTCAGTTTGGTGAACCTTCGTTGCACTCCCTCAATAGCAAGAACGTCCTTCCTCAGATTAGGAGACCAAAACTGAACACAATATTCCAGGTGAAGCCTCACCAAGGCCCTGTACAACTGCAATAAGACCTTCCTGCTCCTATACTCAAATCCCCTCGCTATGAAGGCCAACATACCATTTGCCTTCTTCACTGCCTGCTATACCTGCATGCCAACTTTCAATGACTGATGTACAATGACACCCAGGTCTCGTGGCACCTCCCCTTTTCCTAATCTGCCACCATTCAGATAATATTCCGCCTTCGTGTTTTTGCCCCCAAAGTGGATAACCTCACATTTATCCACATTATATTGCATCTGCCATGCATTTGCCCATTCACCTAACCTGTCCAAGTCACCCTGCATCCTCTTAGCGTCCTCCTCACAGCTCACACCGCCACCCAGCTTAGTATCATCCGCAAACTTGGAGATATTACACTCAATTCCTGCATCTAAATCATTAATGTATATTGTAAATAGCTGGGATCTCAGCACTGAACCCTGCAGCACCCCGCTAGTCACTGTCTGCCATTCTGAAAAGTACCCGTTTATCCCGACTCTCTGCTTCCTGTCTGCCAACCCGTTCTCTATCCACATCAGTACATTATCCCCAATGCCATGTGCTTTAATTATGCACACCAATCTCTTGTGTGGGACCTTGTCAAAAGCCTTTTGAAAGTCCAAATACACCACATCCACTGGTTCTCCCTTGTCCACTCTATTAGTTACATCCTCAAAAAATTTCAGAAGATTTGTCAAGCATGATTTCCCTTTCACAAATCCATGCTGACTTGGACCGATCCTGTCACTGCTTTCCAAATGCGCTGCTATTTCATCTTTAATAATTGATTCCAACATTTTCCCCACTACTGCTGTCAGGCTAACCGGTCTATAATTCTCCGTTTTCTCTCTCCCTCCTTTTTTAAAAAGTGGTGCTACATTAGCCACCCTCCAGTCCATAGGAACTGATCCAGAGTTGATAGACTGTTGGAAAATGATCACCAATGCATCCACTATTTCTAGGGCCACTTCCTTAAGTACTCTGCAATCACATCACCTCTGAGCCTGGTCTTTTCCAGAGAACATGCCTAATTGCTCCTCATAATCCAAACCCTTCATCCCCATAATCATTCTGGATGTTCTCTTTTGTACCCTTTCAATTGCTCCAATTTTGTACTAAGGCGACCAGAACTGTATGCAGTGTTCTAAGTCCAGTTGTACAAACGGGTTAAGTGGCAGGACTACTTCACTATTTTCACTCAATGTGAACCTTTTAATACATTCCCGATTCCCAACATCTCATTTGCTTCACTCATTGACAATAATATGAAGCTATCGCAACAATGCTGAGTGGCAATCAGGACTCCCAGATCTCTTTCATCTTCCATTCACATGGTTTTCTTTCCAATTAAGTAATTGTCCCTTCCTGGATTTTTTTAGCCAACAGTAAATGGTCAGCAGTAAGTTTAGAATTATGTATATTCCTTCCAAATGCTTGTATCCCTCCCACAGCCTTCATGGCAACCAATAGTGCATTTCTTGAGGGGAGAGGTCAGAGATAATGCTCCCCAAAAAATTAAGAAATTTTACATTAAAAATGGTACATTCTGTTTTACACACTTTCCTACTTCATAATTGATAGATCCTGAATGAAAATAAAGTGACATTTAAGCTTTCAATAAATTCGGCAGACAGACCCAGCTACCTCGATGGTCAATTTCCCCTTCATAGGGACACTCTCTCCCTCCAACCCTCCTTTCTATAATTCACAAACACTCTACAATCCCCTACAATCATCCATCCAAACAATTCATTGAGGCATTACACCAATCTGACTGAGTTCAGTGACAATGTACACCCTCCAATCCCCCATCGCTCAATGGAAATGAAAATCGGCAGAAATTTATCAGTAGCGACTGATCTGATAGCACCCATTTTAGACTATCACCCAAAGTCAATATTATCCCGACACAGTGTGAGCACAAAGTTTTATAGGGACTATCATGGCACCACTTAATAGCTCACAACCAGATTACATCATAGGAGCTTAAAATACTTTTTTTTATTGGTGGTTGGCTTCATTTTAGATTCCACTGAATATTTGCTAAAACAGTCATTACTGGGAACTGACACGGTGTAAACAATCAAATGCACCCAAGAGGAGAACTTAGATGTAGCTCCTAACAATGTGCCTTAACATCAGTCTCAGAGGAACAGCCACTTCTGTACCAGTGTGAATTGTTGGAGTTTCCACTCATCTAAAAACTGGGTTGAAACTACCTAAATTCATTTCACACAGAGCCTAACAGCTAGCATACGGAGGAAAACTGCGTGCTAATTACTTTGGGCTGAATCGGAAACCAGCTCCCAGGGGTGAAGTGCTAATCGACTGAACTTTTTAATAAGGATCTGGTGGTACCAAACCTGTCTACCTTCCAGGTGTAGCATGATTTTCTGGATGTCTCATAGACAGTCGTAAGGAGCACATATAAAATATGCTGAACAACAAAAATTGAATTTGAAAATAAACAAACATTTTTCTAATGACTGGAGTTAAACTGCTTTGAGAGCATTGAGTGTTTGTCTTGTTTACACTGTAAACTCAACAGAACACCAGGACTGATAAGATTGTGAAAGTAAAACTATTGAAAAAAAGAGAAAAAAATTGCTTTTCTTATTGTGGCAGAGGCTCGGTTATCATGGTAAGAGGTTGGCTGTTGGGACAACAGTGCTGAGTTTGCACCACTGGGCAATTTTGGCAGATGCAAGCATTAAAGCAGAATGTAGGTCAGAGCTGATGACTATGTTTAGAATATAAGTACAAAGAGCAGGAGTATGCCATTTGGCCCCTTGAGCCTTCTCCGCCATTCAATAAGATCATGGCTGATCTGATCTTGGCCTCAACTCCACTTTCCTGCCCGCTCCCCATAACCCTAAGGTTTCCAACGCGAGCTGTTCCAAGTGTGCGATGGCTTCGAGGTGGGCGATTGGGTGAAGTCATCAGGATGCAGGTCGCCGTTTGGAACGTGGGCAGGAGCATCGGCGGAGCCCTGGCATAGCAGAGGAGCGGGAAGGACACGGCGGAGGTGCGGCAAATGATCGAGCTGGAGGAGTGATGAGGGATCGTGGCTGAGATTTGGTGGGTGATTGTGACGGAGGTCCGGCAAATGTTTAGTGCGAGGTGTGGTGGGAGATCGTGGCGTCGAGTGTTTAGTGGCGGAAGAACGCTGAGAGATCGTGACGGAGGTACGGCAAGCGTTTTGTGGCGGAGGAGCAGCGAGAGATCGTGGAGGAGGTGCGGCAAATGACGGTATGGGGCCCAGAAGAGCCGAAGGCCCAGGGGCAGCACGGGCCAGCCCACACTGCGATGTGTGCGCGCACTAGGTCCATGCAGCACACTCAAATTCGATGGCACGGCTTGTTTTTTGCGCACTAAATGGGCACCCATTAATGTAACCTTTAAGCTGCGCAGCTTTGCATATGAAAATAAGGGTCCAACACTTATTTGAAGCACCCTCTGCATTATTGGTTTTGTTATGTATTTAACCCTTTGCAACCTAATCACACCACCACCAGAGGGCCTACCTGTTGGAGTCCCAAGGGATCCCAGCATCCCTTGGGAGCAATGTATATAAGCAGGCCACCCACGAGGTACCTGCACTCTGGAGTCTTATTAAAGAAGCTAAGGTCATACTTGCCCATTGCTAACAGTACTCAGTTTCATCCTTTATTATGAGTGTATTAATTGGTGACGAGGTAACGAACAATCACGTGAAAATGTAAAGGATAGTTGGTATCCTGGAGAAGTTCTCAGAAGGGGATGATTGGAAGGCCTTCGTGGAGAGACTCGACCAATACTTTGTGGCCAACGAGCTGGAAGGGGATGAGAACGCTACCAAACAAAGAGCGATCCTCCTTACTGTCTGTGGGGCAACAATCTATGGCCTCATGAAGAATCTTCTAGCTCCGGTAAAACCAACATCTAAATCCTATGAAGAATTGTGTACGCTGGTCCGGGAGCACCTAAATCATAAGGAAAGCGTTTTGATGGCGAGTTATCGGTTCTACTCGTGTCAACGGTCGGAGGGCCAGGAAGTGGCGAGCTATGTCGCCGAAATGCCTTGCAGAACATTGCGAATTTGAGGGATTCCTAGAACAAATGCTGAGAGACTTTGTTGTACTGGACATTAGCCATGAGGTAATCCTTCGCAAACTGTTGACTGTTGAAACTCTGAATCTAAGCAAAGCCATAATGATAGACTAGGCATTTATGTCCACCAGCGACAACACCAAACAGATTTCGCAGAGTAGAGAGGTTTCGGCCAGTATTGTGCACAAAAAAACCTTAATTTTCGAGCAAACATATACATGGCAGAACGTGCACGCAGGCTGCTGCTGCACGACCTCAGATGACCCAAAGTCCGCCATCAATCGTTAATGCGAGGCAGTTAACATCTTGTTAGCGATGTGAAGGTGATCATCGGGCCCATCAATGCCGCTTCAAGCACTATGCGTGCAACGGCTGCAGAACAATGGGATACCTCTAGCGAATGTGCAAACCAACACGTTGCAGAGGAAGATCGATCCACTGTGGATCAGGCTGAATTGGAGACTCGTACCGAGGAGGCAGAAGTGTGCGGGATACACACATTCACCACGAAATGTCCACCAATAATGTTGAAAGTTGAACTGAACAGAATTCCAGTATCTATGGAACTGGACACGGGTGCGAGTCAGTCCATAATGAGCAAAAAGGCCTTCGACAGGCTGTGGTGCAACAAGGCACACAGGCCCAAGCTCAGCCCCATTCACACCAAACTAAGGACTTACACCAAGGAACTAATCCCTGTAATTGGCAGTGCAGAAGCCAAAGTCTCCTATGATGGAGCAGTACATGAACTCCCGCTGTGGATCGTGCCAGGGGATGGCCCCACACTGTTTGGCAGAAGCTGGCTGGGAAAAATCCGCTGATAATGGGACAACATCCGAGCGCTTTCGTCCGTCGACAACAACTCATGTGCCCAGGTTCTGAGCAGATTTCCATCGTTGTTCGAGCCAGGCATTGGAAGCTTCTCGGGGGCGAAAGTGCAGATCCATTTCGTTCCCGGTACATGACCCATCACCACAAGGCACGGGCGATATCATATATGATGCGTGAGAAAGTGGAAATTGAGCTGGACAGGCTGCAGCGAGAAGGCATCATCACGCCAGTGGATTTCAACGAGTGGGCCAGTCCGATTGTCCCAGTACTTAAAGAGGATGGCACGGTCAGAATTTGTGGGGACTATAGTTACGATTAACCATTTTTTAACTACAGGACCAGTACCCACTACCCAAGGCAGACGACCTATTTTCGATCCTGGCTGGAGGGAAGACGTTCACCAAGTTGGACCTGACCTCGGCCTACATGACGCAGGAGCTGGAGGAGTCTTCAAAAGGCCTCCCCTGCATCAACACGCACAAAGGTCTGTTCATCTATAACAGATGCCCGTTCAGGATTCGGTCGGCCGCGGCAATCTTCCAATGGAACATGGAGAGCCTGCTAAAGTCAGTTCGCGCATCGTGGTTTTCCAGGACAACATACTGGTTACAGGTCGGGATACCATTGAACACTTGAAGAATCTGGAAGAGGTTCTTAGTCGGTTGGATCGCGTGGGGCTCAGGTTGAAACGCTCGAAGTGTGTTTTCCTGGCGCCGGAGGTTGAGTTCTTGAGAAGAAGAATCGCAGCAGACGGCATCAGACCCACCGACGTCAAGACGGAGGCCATCAAGAATGCGCCGAGACCACAGAACGTGACGGAGCTGCGGTCGTTCCTGGGACTCCTTAACTATTTCGGTAATTTCCTACCAGGTTAAGCAACCTGCTAGAACCCCGACATGTGCTAATGCACAAGGGAGGCGACTGGGTATGGGGGAATTCACAAGAGGCTGCTTTTGAGAAAGCCAGAAATCTGTTGTGTTCAAACAAACTACTTGTCCTGTATAACCCGTGTAAATGATTAGTGCTAGCTTGCGATGCATCGTCATACGGGGTCGGGTGCGTGTTACAACAGGCTAATGAATCGGGGATCTTGCAACCAGTCGCTTATGCGTCCAGGAGTTTGTCCAAGGCCAAAAGGGCCTACAGCATGATTGAAAAAGACGCTCTGGCGTGCGTTTACAGGGTAAAGAAAATGCACCAGTACTTGATTGGCCTCAAGTTCAAGCTTGAAACTGACCACAAGCCGCTTATATCGCTGTTCTCTGAGAGCAAAGGGATTAACACCGATGCCTCTGCCCGCATCCAAAGATGGGCACTCACGCTGTCGGCATACAACTACGTAATCTGCCACAGATCGGGCAGAGAGAACTGCGCTGATGCTCTCAGCGGAGAAGCAGGAGGCGATTAAACGTTCCACAGGCGCAAAGACTAAATGTCCTTGCAGGCAGACTGTCTATTGTGGGGTAATCGCGTGTTCTTGCCTAAGAAAGGCAGAGATACATTCATTTGTGAGCTGCACAGCACCCATCCAGGCATTGTAATGATGAAAGCCATAGCCCGATCCCATGTGTGGTGGCCCAGCATTGACTCAGATTTAGATGTGTGAGTCAGTGCAACACTTGCTCTCAGCTGAGCAATGCACCCAGTGAGGCACCGCTAAGTTTGTGGTCGTGGCCCTCCAAACTGTGATCGAGGATCCACGTGGACTATGAGGGCCCATTTCTAGGTAAAATGTTCTTGGTTGCCGTGGATGTTTATTCAAAATGGATTGAATGTGCAATAATGTCTGTAAGCACGTCCACTGACACCATCGAAAGCCTACGAGCCATGTTTGCCATGCACGGCCTGCCTGATGTCCTAGTCAGTGACAATGGGCCGTGTTTCACCAGTGCTGACTTCAAGGAATTCATGACCCGCAATGGGATCAAGCACGTCACATCTGCTCCATTCAAGCCTGCATCCAACGGCCAGGCAGAACGGGCAGTTCAGACCATCAAGCAAAACTTGAAACGCGTGTCAGAAGGCTCCCTGCAGACCTGACTGTCCCGAGTACTGCTCAGCTACCACACCAGACCCCACTCACTCACCGGGGTTCCCCCAGCCGAGCTGCTCATGAAAAGGGCGCTCAAAACAAGGCTCACTCTTGTCCACCCTGATCTCCATGATCATGTGGAGGTCAAACGGCATCAACAAAGTATGCACCATGACTGTGCAAATTTGTCACGCGATATTGAGGTCAAGGACCCTGTGTTTGTACTCAATTATGGACATGGTCCCAAATGGCTCGCTGGCACAGTCACAGCCAACGAGGGGAGTAGGGTACTTCAGATTAAATTGGCCAATGGATTAACGTGCAGAAAACATTTGGACCAAATCAAATTGCGGTTCACCAACAGCTACAAACAACCCGAAGAAGACACCACCAACTTTGACCCTCCAACACACACACACAAGTGCCAACCGACATCATGGTTGACCACGAAGCCGAACTCACCAGCCCCAGCAGCCCGGCAAGGCCGGCTGCCCAGCAGCCCAGTGAAGAACTAACCAACTCACCCACACCCGCATTTATACCGAGACGATCGACAAGGGAGCGAAAAGCCCCAGATCGTCTAACCCTGTAAATAAGTGTACTATTAACTTTATGAGGGAGTGATGTTATGTATTTAACCCTTTGCAATCTGTATCACAGCACCACCAAAGGGTCTACCTGTTGGAGTCCCAAGGGATCCCAGCATCCCTTGGGAGCACAGTATATAAGCAGGCCATCCACGAGGTACCTGCACGCTGGAGTCTTATTAAAGGAGCTAAGGTCACACTTGCTCATTGTTCACAGTACTCAGCTTCATCCTTTATTATGAGTATATCAGGTTTAGTCTGAGGCAGCCAGCGCTGACTGCATTTAGGAAAACCAGGTCTACCTGTGGCCTAAACAGCTATCCTTAAAGGGACCATTGCAGGCCACCAACCAAAAGGTTACATTTGTTAAAAATACTTACCTGAGTGTAGAGCCGGGAGGAGCAGGATTGTTCCCCCTGACTCCACATTAAAATCGCAGGTTGCTGCCAGCCACCCGCTTCTACATAAATTTAACATTACCTCCCCGCTCCATTGTCCACATCCTATCCTGTGGAGCACCCCACTCATTTGTTACTCTGTCCCCTCCATTAGCTCCGTGACCACCAAAACCTAGACTTTAAAATCCTCATTTGACCCTTTATGGTCTGACCCCTCCCAGTCTCTATTGCCTTACCTAGTCTGGTGCCCCAGTTCACATCCACCACTTGTCCAACTCTGACCTAGACTGCATGCCCCTCCCTCCACTCCGTCATTGGCACCGAAGACCTTAGCCGTCATGGCCCTGCAACCGGAATTCTCTTCCTGTGGCCCTCCACATTCCTACGTCTCTCCCCACCTTGATAGGTCTCTTCAAAACAGATCTCTTTCATAAAACCTTTGGCTGTCTTACCTAATTCCTACTTAGTGTCTAACTCACCTGCCTTGGTATGTTTTGCCACCATGTATTTACCCACACTGCATGGGCATGCACAGCATGTGGCTATTTGTGGAGGGTATATTAAATATGAGTTTAGATTTAGTATGTTAGCAATAGAACTAACAGAAAGATATCCTAAACCCACGACTTATACCACCTAGAAGAACAAAGGCAGCAGGTACATGAGAACACCATCACCTCCAAGTTCCTCTCCAAATGACACACCATCCTGACTTGGAAATATAGCGCCGTTCCTTCAAAGTCACTGGTTCAAAATCCTGGAACTCCCTCCCCAAAAGCGCTGTAGGAGTACTTTCACTACACGGACTGCAGCGGTTCAAGAAGGCAGCTCACTACCACCTTCTCAAGGGCAATTAAGGATGGGCAATTAATGTTGGCCTTGCCAGCAATGCCCACATCCCGTGAATGAATAAAAAAAATGATCTGTGAGGAGACAGGTCAACTCACACATGTCATATTTAAGGCATTAATGCATTCTGGCAATTTTCCTTTTCACAGCACAATGACATCGCCTCACCAACCAGAAACTTTAAAAATATTTTATATGCTTTTGTAAAATAATAACAGCATTGAACTAGTATGGAAGGTCAGGGACTGCATAGAGTCTTGATCTGCATCCTATCTATTCAGTCTGTTCTAGTGTGTTGTGTCTATGAGTCACCCTTGGGCAGAAATCCAATTTTAACAGAATGTAATATCCTGGAGAAATGTTTCACAATTTAAAACAAATCATAGGAAAATAGCATTCTCTGCTCTTCACTATTTTAAGCGAGTTGTCATTTCCCCTCACCCCCAAATGTTCCTCTATAATATGAGAGAAAGAAAGTTGTTTAAATTCCATTGCAGTGGTGAAACAGCTGCCTTTATGTTTAGCCTGCATACCACGGATGACTGGACAGTTGATTCCCGACAGCCTACATTCACAGAGCTGAAATCTGCAGATCAATTGTTAAAAAAAAACTTGCATTCTTTTTCCAAGTAAAAAAAGAAGTTTGGTACAAAGACATTCTGAAAAGTATTGAAACTTTTATCACTTACTCCAAGCACCTTAAGAAGTGTTTCTTTCTCTTCTGCACGCAGGATCTTCACAGTTGCTACAGGAAACTGCAGCTGTGGTGAATTTACATTGTTACAGACTCAATTTAACACAGCCACAGTTTGGTGCTTTCCTCTCAGCATTTACACAGTGCTAAGACAGGAGAGGATTACATAAGAACTGGCTGGACTATTCTCCTGTTTTCCTGTTTATGATGTCACATCCTGAGACAACCCCCGATTGCATCTGTTAATCTTTTTGGGGCTTTAAAAAAAAATATCCTTAAAGAGATAGTTCCCTAGTTTTATTTGGCTCCGTGGAAAGGAACTTAGAGTCAAGGAAGTAGAAGGAATGACGTGGTTTCATCAACTACTTCAGCATAAAACAAAAAAAATTTCATTTATAAGGCTTCTTCATTTTCATCCACTTTAACTGTTAAACATCAGAACAGGCAGGTCAGGGTGACAGAGGACAAGGCACCACACCCGTGCCAAGTCCGCTTCTTCCCATGTGTTTTAGAAAATACACAGCAGTTTGCAAGCTCATACAAGTTATATGATCAATCTGTAAATAGACTGATCCATTTGATACCAGTGTTAAGAGGAAGTGCACCCACCAAGACAATGCTTTAGCCATCTGCAACAGTGCCATTCACTGAACACTAGCAGCTGAAATGCACATCAGCATTAACCCATGTAAAAAGGCATTTGTAATTGTGATATCTTCTCTACGACATCACAAACACACACAGACTACAAGGTGGCTCCATTACTTCATGTGACTTTTATTGTATTTACAGCAGCAGTTGCATTACCACAGTAGTCCACTAGGTGGAGCTCTATATTACAGTAATATTTGTGTGGCAGAGGAAAATCCACATCCAATCTAATAAAAAATCTTAGGTCTGCTTGCACTTCGTGTCTGTACAACCTGCCTTCCTGTTATCACATTTTTGTTACAATTTTTGTGTCAACCTATTACAAAGTCCACATAGGTAAACACCTCAATGACGTACAGTCTGGCCACCATGTTCCCACTAATTGTTTGAAACATTTTCTGAAATCTTTCTCACTACCATTTTTTTCTCAGTAACTCTTCAAAATAAGGGTTTAAACAAAATGTTAAAATTCAAAAAAATATGTACAGGTTGAACCTCCCTTATCTGGCACCCTTGGGACCCAGCCTGGCCCGAACGAGGGATTTTGCCAGATGAGGGGAGGTCACATGCTTGGGTGGACTGCGCCTTTAAGTGCTGTTGCAGGGGTAAGTGTGTGTGTGTGCAGATTGACTGGACCAACTGTCAGTCAGTCAGCTAATCAGTGTGCAGGGGGCCCCGAAGAGTCAGCGGGCCCCGGCAGGCCTCAGAAGAGTCGGTGAGAAAGAGTCGGCGGGCCCCGGCGGGCCCAGAAGATTCGGCCCGACCCCCTCAGAGGGAGCACTGTGCAGAGGAGCGGCTGGCCCAATGACTGTGGCTGCAGGAGTTCTAGCAGAGCGAGGAGGAGGAGGCAGCCAATTGAGGAGTAAGTTTGGTGAGTAAGATTTTGCTGGTCGCTTTTTGCGACTGGAGGCCGGGAAAGGTCCCGGACGAGGGGTGGTGCCGGATAAGGGAGTCCGGATAAGAGAGGTTCAATCTGTATATATATTTCACAATAATCATTAAATTTTTCCAATGGATTGTATTTTGTGCCTTTTATTGCCTTTATTTTTTTTACTTGAAGTGCTTAACCTTTACCTCATGATTGGGTTTGGACTTGATAGCCCTGAATTTTCTCACAATTCTCCCAATCTTGCTGTAAATTTGGTGGGAGATGTGAACGCCATGGAGAAATTGCATAAACCTTTAGTTATTTATACCATTTATCCAGCAATTCCACCAATATCCCATGGCAGATTCCCGATGGAAATTCCAGGTTGATATTTTTACCCAGAGCTGTGACCCTGTGCTTGAACCAGATAGCGTTAGCACCACTGAGGGAATATGTTTCTTTAGATTCTAACACTTTCTGCTGAAGTAAAGTATATATTGAGTATATTTTTAAATACAGAGTCTGTGTGTGAAAATGGGAAAGAGATTTAAAAATAGCAATGTACTAACTACACATCTTTTGTACCTTTTGTTTTGTGTTCCTTAAACTTCAGAATGTGTATTAAACCAAGGACGATAGAGACTGGGATTAAAAGAATGTGGGTGAGAGACAGGGGATATGAAGGTGGGAAAGGGGGAGAGGGGGAGAGAGTCTTCTTTTCTTCATTTAATGTTAGTTCAATTTCCATAAAGAGTAAACAAGAAAGAAGCAGAAGAGAAAGAGACAGCCATGACAGTCAATAGAGATGGTGTCAGCCATGGCTTAGAAACTAGCAATACTGTACAAAGACAGCAGAGACACGCGATAGAGTGACTATATTCACCATGTTGCCAAGTGAAATACCCTGGGAGATCCACTAGTGTTCTTATAAATGTTTTGGATAGACTGTGAAGTTTGCATTTGCGAAGGTTTTGTTAATCTAACCTGTGCTAATATTTGGCCTGGGTGAGCTTGGTGGAGCACTATAGGGGGAGCTAACCCATTACTTGCTTGATGCTGGTACTGAACACAAACTGAGAAAATATTTTATTTTCTAATTGACAGCCTTTCCCTGGAGCACAAAGTTCCTCGTGTATTTTCTTCTGAGGAGCATTGTCTTTATGTAAAAGTGTTGGGCTTATATTATTTCCTTGAAGGGGTGGGAGGGGGGCTGGGTTGGTCGTGCAAAGAATTTACCATCACCTTTGTTTAATGCTATCACTGGAAAATAACAACATATGCATTTTGGTTTGACCTAAGTCATCACCTTGTTCATTTATAAACAGGCGATAACAGATTTTGCTGAAGACGGTATAATTTAGCTCCCACAATGGCTCAGTGAGATTATTTGTTGAGTAGCTGAACCAATCACTGCGGAAAGGCCCCAGATTCGGAAGGTCCTTGGTCTACACTGAGCAAGCTAATCTCAGCTGGGGTAGCAATAGGAATACAACAAATGGACTCAGCACCCCAGGCTAGGAAGGAAAATCAGCGATCGTTCTCCCTTCTGACCACTATCCAGAGACTCCTGCTGGAGCTGTATAGGATCAAGCTTGGCTTTGATACTCCCACAATGATTTTTATACTCCCAAATAGGCTGGCAACAATTACAGTCAAGGTTGACACATGAACAATAATCACGTAAGCAAAATATCAAGGACACTCAGGACCTAAGAAAGACAGATCAAAGTATTTTCTAAACGGTGAGAAGCTACGAATTGTGGATGAACAGAGAGATTTAGGGGTTCAAGTATCACTAGAAGCTAGTGGACAAGTACAAAAATTAATTTAAAAGGCGAATGGAATGTTGGCCTGTATCTCGAGGGGGCTGGAATACAAAGTGGTGGAAGTTATGTTGCAGTAGTACAGAGCTTTGGTTAGGCCCCATCTGAAGTACTGCATTCAGATCGGGACACCTCACCTCAGGAAGGATATATTGACCTCGGGAGGGATGCAGCGCAGATTCAACAGAATGGGCTAAAAGGGTTAAGTTATGAGGACAGGTTGCAGAGACTAGGCTTGTATTCCCTTGAATATAGAAGATTAAGGGGTGATCTAAGTTAGGTGTTTAAGATGATCAAATGATTTGATAGGGTAGATAGAGAGAAATTGTTTTCTCTCATGAGGCAGTCCAAAACAAGAGGGTATAACTTTAAAATAAGAGCTAGGCCATTCAGGGTTGATGTCAGAAAGCATTTTGTCACACAAAAGTTAGTGGAAATTTGGAACTCTCTTCTCATAAAAGCTGTTGAGGCTTTATCAATTGAAAATGTCAAAACTGGAATTGATGGATTTTTGTTAGACAAGGGTATTAAGGGTTACAGAACCAAGGTGGGTATATGGAGTTAAGATACAGATCAGCCATGGGGCCGGATTGTGGGGTGGTTTGCGACCGGGTTTTCGCCGCGATTTGACCCTCCGCGGCGAAAACCCGTTCGCAAAGCCCAGGCAGGATCCTCGGGTACCTGTTTGCGGCGGCACTTTCAAGTACGGCCGGGGAGAGGTGCGCCGACATGCAACGACTCAGATTGCGTTTGCATCCGAGTTTCGGCTCCCTCCCGAACGTACGCCGCGCCCAGAATAACGACAGGTCAAACCTGTCGGTGCAGCCCTGCCAGCAGCGGTAAGTATGAAAACCTGCAAAAAAGGTAAGTTAAAGTTTTTAGTTTTTAATTTTTTTGCAGTGATTACATAGTTAAGGGTCTTGTAAATGTTTTTGTAATGTCGTTTGGAATTTTTTTTTCTTATTTCCCTCCTCCCAAGGCCTCTCTCGCAGCGCTCCCGGCCCCGGACTAAAGTTGCCGAAAGTCGCCGTTTGTGCCGCGAATGCTTGTGCAACACCTCCCTTAAACATAAAGGCCGAAAGTTTGGGCTAAAAACGATCGTGCAGCAAAAACGATAAGTTTCATGTATCGCTACCGTTTTCGCCGAAAAACCCAGAGAGCTGAAAATCCGGCCCATGATCTAATTGAATGGCGGAACAGGCTCGAGGGGCTGAATGTGCTACTCCTGTTCCTATTTTCCACGGTGCCTGGATCCCAGAAGAGGGCAGGAGAGGTCAAGGGAGGAAATTGATGCCACAATGAAAATGGGCATCACCCTTTGGGAGAAAAAAAAATTCTTAACAGGAATATTTTGTTCGTGGTTTCTTTTTTTGCGTTCATTTCTTTAAGGGATTTTGATGTAGTCAAAAAATAAGTTATCTTAAAATCTTGAATTGCACATCCATTTATCTCTAGATTACAGACTGCTCCAACGAGACAAATGATCCCTAGATTTTAATTACAAAATTGTTAGTGTTGGTGCTTTCCTAGAGCACTGACTGACAACTGTCCATCCACTGAATCTGGCAGCTCATTAGTCTGTCACTTTGTGTGGCTCTTTTTCAAGAAAAGTAACTTCATCAGGCACTCAAAGTTTGGTGTTGTCCTGAAAAGGGGATGGATGGCTGGAGACAGAATCTGGGAAACTAGTTTTCTGTCTTTCAACCCTACTGTAGTTAATAACTTTGCTTCATTGTAAAAGATCTCCCTTGTCTCTGAGTTAAGCGCTTATTGACAGCCGTTACCCAGGCAGCAGAATGTATTTGGCAGCTTTTGCCAGTTTAGCAGTTTTTCCTGTTCTGTCAATGTAAAAATGAATCTGTGAAGGCTCCATGGGATAGATGAATTATGATATAGTGCAGTAATATTTTATTCTTTTGTGAAGCAAGGCACAGTAACTAAATGTAATCAATGAAATGTGCTGTATTGACCTTTTGCTACTTAATTTTTAATTTTAATAAACCTGACTCATTGATTATAGCCTAAGCTTTAGAGTTTCACATGAAAATTATTCTTTCATTATTCGAAGACTGGACGAACACGAGAAGACCTGTGATATTTCCATTGAGCACATTGCAGTAATTACGACTAGCCTGACCCTGGGCAGTGCTACAGTGCTAGCTATTGTTTATATAATATTTCATTTTGGTTCATATTGAGTGAGAGCTTGAGTGGTCCTCGGCACTGAGCACACAATAAACATCCCGTGAGAGTCCAAAAATCAGAACAATGGCAAAATGGACTGTTTGCTCACTTAGCTGTTGAAAGTATCAGACTACAAAAAGCCATTTCAGAACATTTACCAATTAAACTTAAAGCAGACTAGAATCTGCAGCAAATAAAACATTTTAGAAATTTTTCAGAATGAACATGTAAATAAAAGTTTTTAAAAATATGGCTGGCTATTCACAGAACAGGAACTGAGCCATAGACAGGAAGTGACTGTATGTGCAAGATCATAGAATGATACAGCACAGAGGTCATTCAACCATCATGTGCCATTCGGCCCCTCATGCTCTTTGAAAGAGCTATTCTTTAGTCTCACTGCCTGGCTCTGTTCCCAAGGCCCTGTAAATTTTTCCCTTCAAGTATTTATCCTGTTATATATGTACACTATAGATATACTCTCTGTGTAGTCACTGTATAGTTGCATAAGATGGAGTCCTGTTAACAGGAGATACCATCAACAAGGTTCACACTGTATACACTATGCTGGCATCACCAGAGAGCGCAACTGGTGGAGGCCCAGGGGTCACCTATACACCACAGGTACCCAGGTATAAAATGGATTCCACCATGTGGTATCCTCACTCTGGAGTTATATTAATTGGACTAAGGTCACGACAGATCAAGTGCAATACTTTGCCTCGTGGAGTCATTATCAGAGCATCTAAAGACATAACAATTGGTGATGAGATTACGGACTTTCATGCAAAAATGGCTAACTTTGGTACGTTGCAGCAGTTCGCCGATGGGGATGATTGGGACGCCTTTGTGGGGAGGCTCGATCATTTCTTCACAGCAAATGACCTGGCAGGCGATGATCTGGCCAAGCTGGCTGATAAGTGCAGAGCTATCCTGCTCACTAGTTGTGGGCCCACCGTCGATGGCCTCGTCAGGGACTTGATGGCACCAGCGAAGGCAACGACCAAGACATACAAGGAGCTTGTAACGCTGATCCAAGAACAACTCAAGCCCAAAGAGAGCATCCTCAGAGCCAGACACCAGTTTTACACCCACCAACTGCCCGAAGGCCAGGAAATCGTGAAATATGCTGCAGACCTCAGGAGGCTGGCGGCACTGTGTGATTTCGGCCAACACCTCACCGAAGCGCTGCGGGATATCTTTGTCATCGGAATCGTTCACGAGGGCCTTCTTCACAGGCTACTATCTGCGGATACCACAGTCACACTGCAGAAGGCCATCACCATGAGCCAGGCATTCATGGCCTCGACCTGCGGCTCTAGGCAGATGACTCATCCTCAGGACTCAAACCCGGCAAGTACTGTACACAGACTGGTGCCTTTTAGAGGCTGGACTGTAGAATGTGAATCTCCTCAGGGGAGAGAGAACAGGCCCCGGACTCCCTTAACTCTGAGTCCGCTGAGGGGGGCTAATCGAGTAGCACCATGCTGGCGTTGCAGAGGAAATCACCGGGCTCACCAGTGCCGTTTTAAGGACTGTGTGCAAAGGCTGCAGCAGAAAGGTGCACCTCCACCGAATGTGTAAAAGAAATAGGACTCACCGTGTTGATGAAGAGTCTGCAGAGGGCCATGAAGAGGCGGTCAGAGAGGCAGCTCAGCCCCACGATGAGGTGTATGGAATGTTTACCTGCACCACGGAATGTTCCCCGTTGAGAATGGAAGTCGAGATAAATGGCACTCCAGTCTTCATGGAAGTGGACACGGGGGCGAGCCAGTCAGTAATGAATCAAGAAGCCTTTGAGAGGCTATGGGACAATCGAACTGAACGACCCAAGTTGGTCCCGGTTCAAGCAAAGCTGCGCACCTACACCAATGAACTTATCCCAGTCATTGGTAGTGCGAATTTGTGAGTTTGGTAAGTGGGTGAGTTTTAAGGGTTATTCTCTTTAAACCATTTGGAGGCTGGAGTAAATTGTTAGTGGCAATTGCCAGTAGCTTCTAAGTAAGTAGCAGTTTCATTTAAAGGGGAAAAGTTAAATAGTTGGGATTGTTTCAGGCTTAGGCAGAGAAAAACAAGGTAACTCTCCAGTAGGAGGCAATTAGCAGCTAGTTAAAACCAGCTCTGTAAACGACTGACCAGTAGTGAGTCATCTGACATAGATACAGTTTAAAAAGAGGCAGCTCATGCAGAGCACGGAGTGCAGCAGCATAGAGTGGCATTTGTGAGTTTGGTAAGTGGGTGAGTTCGGGCAAGCGGGGGTGGCAGGTGTTGTTTTGTCCTGTTTTTCCTACCAGTGCTGACACTAAAGCAGCTGATAAGGAGTGCGAGAGTAGGAGACGGAGGCCCAAAGACCAGCCCAACCAGTTGCAGACGAAGATAGAGGGGTGCGAAATCGAGAGGTGACATCACAGCCAAGCTGGTAAGTGGTTGGCTGTTCGACTGGTAAGTATAACTCTCTTTTAGACTGACTTTTAGATTGGTTTAATTGTCAGTGAACTACTAAGTAGCTGTTTGGTGTTTAAGTAAATTTTAGTAAGTAAATTAATTTAACGGTTAAGTCATGGCAGGAGAGCTCGGACCTGTGTCATGCTCCTCCTGTGCTATGTGGGAAGTCAGGGACGCTTCCAGTGTCCCTGGCTACAATGTGTGCGGGAAGTGTGTCCAGCTGCAGCTCCTGACAGACCACGTCACGGCACTGGAGCAGCGGATGGACTCACTCTGGAGCATGCGCGATGCTGAGAATGTTGTGGATAGCACATTTAGTGAGTTGGTCACAATGCAGGTAAGGGTTAGGACAGAAAGTGAATGGGTGACCAAGAGACAAGGCAAGAGCAGGAAGGTAGTGCAGGAGTCCTCTGCGGTCATCTCCCTCCAAAACAGGTATACCGTTTTGGATACTGTTGGGGCAGATGACTTACCAGCGGAAGGCACCAGCAGCCAGGTTCATGGCACCATGGGTGTCTCTGCTGCACAGAAGGGTGGGAAAAAGAGTGGGAGAGCTATAGTGATAGGGGACTCTATTGTAAGGGGAATAGATAGGAGTTTCTGCGGCCGCAACCGAAACTCCAGGATGGTATGTTGCCTCCCTGGTGCAAGGGTCAAGGATGTCTCGGAGAAGCTGCAGAGCATTCTGGAGAGGGAGGGTGAACAGCCAGTTGTTGTGGTATATGTAGGTACCAACGATATAGGTAAGAAGCGGGAAGAGGTCCTACAAGCTGAATTTAGGGAGCTAGGAGTTAAATTAAAAAGTAGGACCTCAAAGGTAGTAATCTCTGGATTGCTACCAGTGCTATATGCTAATCAGAGTAGAGGAAGCAGGATAGTTAGAATAAATACGTGGCTTGAGCAGTGGTGCAAGAGGGAGGGATTCAAATTCCTGGGAAATTGGAACCAGTTCTGGGGGAAGTGGGACCTGTACAAAAGGGACGGTCTGCACTTGGGCAGGACTGGAACTGATGTCCTGGGGGTTACATTTGCTAATGCATTTCGGGAGTGTTTAAACTAATAGGGCAGGGGGGTGGGAACCAATGCAGCGAGACAGGGTGAAGTAATATGGAGTCAGAAACAGATGGTAGAAAGGTAAAAAGCAATAGTGAAAGGCCGAGTAAACAAATGTAAGAAACAAAAAGGGCCACACTACATCATAATTCTAAAGGGACAAAGGGTGTTAAAAAAACAAGCCTGAAGGCTTTGTGTCTTAATGCAAGGAGTATCCGTAATAAGGTGGATGAATTATCTGTGCAAATAGATGTTAATAGATATGATGTGATTGGGATTACAGAGACGTGGCTCCAGGATGATCAGGGCTGGGAACTCAACATCCATGGGTATTCAACATTCAGGAAGGATAGAATAAAAGGAAAAGAAGGTGGGGTAGCATTGCTGGTTAAAGAGGAGATTAATGCAATAGTTAGGAAGGACATTAGCTTGGATGATGTGGAATCTATATGGGTAGAGCTGCAGAACACCAAAGGGCAAAAAATGTTAGTGGGAGTTGTGTACAGACCTCCAAACAGTAGTAGTGATGTCGGGGAGGGCATCAAACAGGAAATTAGGGGTGCATGCAATAAAGGTGCAGCAGTTATCATGGGTGACTTTAATATGCATATAGATTGGGCTAACCAAACTGGAAGCAATACGGTGGAGGAGGATTTCCTGGAGTGCATACGGGATGGTTTTCTAGACCAATATGTCGAGGAACCAACTAGGGGGGAGACCATCTTAGACTGGCTGTTGTGTAATAAGAGAGGATTAATTAGCAATCTCGTTGTGCGAGGCCCCTTGGGGAAGAGTGACCATAATATGGTGGAATTCTACATTAGGATGGAGAATGAAACCATTAATTCAGAGACCATGGTCCAGAACTTAAAGAAGGGTAACTTTGAAGGTATGAGGCGTGAATTGGCTAGGATAGATTGGCGAATGATACTTAAGGATTGACTGTGGATAGGCAATGGCAGACATTTAGAGACCGCATGGATGAACTACAACAATTGAACATCCCTGTCTGGCGTAAAAATAAAAAAGGGAAGGTGGCTCAACCGTGGCTATCAAAGGAAATCAGGGATAGTATTAAAGCCAAGGAAGTGGCACACAAATTGGTCAGAAATAGCAGTGAACCCGGGGACTGGGAGAAATTTAGAACTCAGCAAAGGAGGACAAAGGGTTTGATTAGGGCAGGGAAAATAGAGTATGAGAGGAAGCTTGCAGGGAACATTAAGACGGACTACAAAAGTTTCTATCGATATGTAAAGAGAAAAAGGTTAGTAAAGATAAACGTAGGTCCCCTACAGTCAGAATCAGGGGAAGTCATAACGGGGAACAAAGAAATGGCAGACCAATTGAACAAGTACTTTGGTTCGGTATTCACTAAGGAGGACACAAACAACCTTCTGGATATAAAAGGGGTCAGAGGGTTTTGTAAGAAGGAGGAACTGAGGGAAATCCTTATTAGTCGGGAAATTGTGTTGGGGAAATTGATGGGATTGAAGGCCGATAAATCCCCAGGGCCTGATGGACTGTATCCCAGAGTACTTAAGGAGGTGGCCTTGGAAATAGCGGATGCATTGACAGTCATTTTCCAACATTCCATAGACTCTGGATCAGTTCCTATGGAGTGGAGGGTAGCCAATGTAACCCCACTTTTTAAAAAAGGAGGGAGAGAGAAAACAGGGAATTATAGACCGGTCGGCCTGACATCAGTAGTGGGTAAAATGATGGAATCAATTATTAAGGATGTCATATCAGCGCATTTGGAAAGATGTGATATGATAGGTCCAAGTCAGCATGGATTTGTGAAAGGGAAATCATGTTTGACAAATCTTCTGGAATTTTTTGAGGATGTTTCCAGTAGAGTGGACAAGGGAGAACCAGTTGATGTGGTGTATTTGGACTTTCAGAAGGCTTTCTACAAGGTCCCACACAAGAGATTAATGTGCAAAGTTAAAGCACATGGGATTGGGGGTAGTGTGCTGATGTGGATTGAGAACCGGTTGGCAGACAGGAAGCAAAGAGTAGGAGTGAATGGGTACTTTTCAGAATAACAGGCAGAGACTAGTGGGGTACCGCAAGGTTCTGTGCTGGGGCCCCAGCTGTTTACATTGTACATTAATGATTTAGACGAGGGGATTAAATGTAGTATCTCCAAATTTGCGGATGACACTAAGTTGGGTGGCAGTGTGAGCTGCGATGAGGATGCTATGAGGCTGCAGAGTGACTTGGATAGGTTAGGTGAGTGGGCAAATGCATGGCAGATGAAGTATAATGTGGATAAATGTGAGGTTATCCACTTTGGTGGTAAAAACAGAGAGACAGACTATTATCTGAATGGTGACAGATTAGGAAAAGGGGAGGTGCAACGAGACCTGGGTGTCATGGTACATCAGTTATTGAAGGTTGGCATGCAGATACAGCAGGCGATTAAGAAAGCAAATGGCATGTTGGCCTTCATAGTGAGGGTATTTGAGTACAAGGGCAGAGAGGTGTTACTACAGTTGTACAGGGCCTTGGTGAGGCCACACCTGGAGTATTGTGTACAGTTTTGGTCTCCTAACTTGAGGAAGGACATTCTTGCTATTGAGGGAGTGCAGCGAAGGTTCACCAGACTGATTCCCGGGATGGCGGGACTGACATATCAAGAAAGATTGGATCTTGTATTCACTGGAGATCAGAAGAATGAGAGGGGATCTCATAGAAACGTTTAAAATTCGGATGGGTTTAGATAGGTTAGATGCAGGAAGAATGTTCCCAATTTTGGGGAAGTCCAGAACCAGGGGTCACAGTCTCACGATAAGGAGCAAGCCATTTAGGACCGAGATGAGGAGAAACTTCTTCACCCAGAGAGTGGTGAACCTGTGGAATTCTCTACCACAGAAAGTTGTTGAGGCCAATTCACTAAATATATTCAAAAAGGAGTTAGATGTAGTCCTTACTACTCGGGGGATCAAGGGGTATGGCGAGAAAGCAGGAATGGGGTACTGAAGTTGCATGTGCAGCTATGAACTCATTGAATGACGGTGCAGGCTCGAAGGGCCGAATGGCCTACTCCTGCACCTATTTTCTATGTTTCTATGAATGTTAAGGTACTCCATGATGGTGCGGTGCACACGTTACCACTGTGGATTGTTGCAGGTGATGCACCAATGCTACTCGGAAGAAGGTGGATGGAGAAGATCCATTGGAGCTGGGAAGATTGCATCCCTCCAGCGATCGACATACTCTATGCTCAGAGGCAAAGCAAGCCCCCATCTGAGGTTGGATCCGGCACCAGAGAACAGACCAGTTCAGCACCCGAGGCACAGACCGCTCAGTACGACTGCACGGAGATGATCCAGCTGAGACGACCCGAACGCACCTTCCAGGCTCCAGTGGCAGGACTCCGTAGGAAGAAAATCGGATCCAAAGGCGACTTCCCAGCTTCAGTGGCAGAACCCGGGGAGAAGAGGATCACAACAGCCGACATCGTGAATGGAAGAAAGATGGCGCCCAAACCAAGGGCTGAAGAAAAAGATGGCGGCAGCCAGACCACAAGGTGCAGCGCTGATGGAGCAACACATGATACCAAACGAAGAAGAGGATTGGGGTAAAGATAGCAAGGCTCTCTTAAAGGAGGCCAGCAACCCACCACAATTAAAGGGACAGTCCCACATTCTCACACAATGTAATAACAACTGTGAGCTAAATGTAAAGCTTGTAACTGATGATCAGAGTTTTATGCATGTAATAAGCAAAGAAAAGTCGGGCGATTGCGATCGGAACTACTGTTTATCTACAATAACCAATGAAACGTTGTGTGGTGCAGGATTTCAACTGTATTCTGATTATGTAGCGGGCAAACACCCATCGGAAGCACACAGGTCCAGCGGGCTACTCATTGCTGTAGCCTGCGCCGCTGGGACCAGGGTGATGCACCACGAAGTGTCGCCACAAGCAGCTAAAATAGACAAGCTGCAGAGCAAGCGATCTCAGGAGGGCAACGGCACCGGTATCGATACCCTCCCCCTGATCAGCTCCAACTCTCAGGCACCCGATGGCACCAACCACCACGAACCTGAAAGAGCAAACTGCGCTAAGGCACAGCCCCCAGACCTCATCATCGCCAAGGCTATGCCCGGGAGCGAGGGGTCACCTGTGGCGGTTCTCCCAATTGGGACCGGGACCAGCCAGGATCCAAAACCAAATAACACCCAGGCAAGCGAGTTAGCAGTTCCCTGTGCACTGCTAGACGACTGCTCCTCTGGGAGCAGCAGCGACCCAGGGCACAAGGAGAGGACAGGGATGTCACAGGCATCTGTGAACCTGACCGATGCTAGGAGCAATGGCAAAGGCCCCGAGAGAGGGCAACTCGAGCCAACCGGGTTCCCACTGCCAGCACTGGGCACCGCGCCACCACCAGGCTGCCTGGATACCATCCAGCAGCTCTGGAACTAGCTTGTCCTCACGCACCGGTGCTGACCCCAGCAGTGATCCCAAAGATGTACCATCAATGTATCTCACCAGTCAAATGTACTTGCCTCACAACTGTACCACAAATGCAATGATGTAAATGCAAATTTCCTTTTCTGGACTTGAATGTATATGAATGTATATGACTGCGATGAGCCACTGGCATGATCTACATGTGGGGGGGGAAAATGGATGCATGTAGCCATGGACACACATGGATCACACCCAGAACCCACTGAAGTCCCACCGCATCATCGAACCATCCCAACTGGTAACCACTACCCAATGTTGTGGCAATAAGGATTTGGAGTTTAATAGGGAGAGAGCAAGCCAAAGCACAGCCAAGCTGCAAGGGCTATTGGCACTTAAGTCTGGGGAGAACCAAGCCAGAGCATATAGTGCAAAGGTATTGGCACAAAAGACTTGGGGGAGAGTGATGTTATATATGTACACTATAGATATACTCTCTGTGTAGTCACTGTGTAGTTGCATAAGATGGAGACTTGTTTATCGGAGGTACCATCAACAAGGTTCACACTGTATACACTATGCTGGCACCACCAGAGGGCGCAACTGGTGGAAGTCCAGGGGTCACCTGTACACAGGTACCCAGGTATAAAAGGGAGTCTACCATGTGGTATCCTCACTCTGGAGTTATATTAAACGGACTAAGGTCACTACAGTTCAAGTGCAAAACTTTGCCTCATGGAGTCATTATCAGAGCACTTAAAGACATAACATATCCAAATCCCTTTTGAAAGTTACTATTCAATCTGCTTCCACCGCCCTTTCAGGCAGTGCATTCCAGATCACAACAAACACGTTTGCCTCATGTCGCCACTAATTCTTTTTCCGAACACCTTGAATCTGTGCCCTCTGGCTGCTGCCCCTTCTGCCACTGGAAACAGTTTCTCCTTACTTACTCTATCAAAATCATTTATGATTTTGAACACCTCTATCAAATCTCCTCTTAACCTTCTCTGCTCTAAGGTGAGCAACCACAACTTCTCCAGTCTCTCCACAGACCTTGGTATCATTCTAGTAAATCTCTTCTGCATCCTTTCTAAGGCTTTTACATCCTTCCTAAAGTGTGGTGCGCAGAATTGAACACAATACTCCAGCTGAGACCTAACCAGTGTTTTATAAAGATTTAGTATAACATCCTTGTTTTTGTACTTTATGCCTCTATTTATAAAGCCAAGCATCCCATATGCAATCTTAACAGCCTTCTCAACTTGTTCTGCCACCTTCAAAAATGTGTGTACATACACCCCCAGGTCTCTCTGTTCCTGCACCCACTTTAAAATTGCACCATTTAGGTCCATTCGCAGACCAGGATCTCAATCCCGACACCATGCTCAAGGTCTACAGAGCACTAGTGATATCCACCCTCCTATATGCTTCAGAGACAAGGACTATGTACAGTAGGCACCTCAAAGCACTGGAGAAGTACCATCAACGCTGCCTCCGCAAAACCTGCAAATTCATTGGCAGGATAGGTGTACCAACATCAGTGTTCTCTCTCAGGCCAACATCCCCTTCATCGAGACATTGACCACGCTTGATCAGCTCTGATGGACGGGTCACATTATCCGCATGCCCGAGCTACGTCACAGTAGGTGAGTCCCAGGAGGGCAGAGAAAATGCTTCAAGGATGCCGTCAAAGCCTCCTTGAAAAAATGTAACATCCCCACCAACTCTTGGGAATCCCTGGCCCAAGAGTGTTCAAAGTGGAGGAGAAGCATCCGAGAAGGCGGCGAACACTTCGAGTCTCTTCGCCGGTAGCGTGCGGAAGCCAAGTACAAACAGCGGAAGGAGCATATGACAAATCAAGCACCCGACCCACCAACCACCATCTGCCCCACCTGTGACAGAGACTGTAGATCCCGCATTGGTCTCATCAGCCACCTTAGAACTCAGTTTAGTGTGGGAGCAAGTCATCCTCGACTCCGGGGGACTGCCTAAGAATAAGAAACTTCCCTCCAGTCTGAAAAATATCTGTTCACCACCACTCTCTGCTTTCTGTCCCTTGGATAATGTCAAATCCACGCTGCTACTGTCCCTTTAATCCCAAGGGCTTTTATTATGTTTACAAACCTATTATGTGGTACTTTATCAAACACTTTTTAAAGTCCATATGCATCTCCAACCCTTTCCATTACTTCATCAAAGAAATCAATCAAGTTAGTCAAACATGATTTGCCTTAAGATAAATGAGACTCTCTTCAACAAGAATGAAAGATAGAGGCCTCCCAGCTTGCCTTACTCACTCGCTTCCAATCTCACATCTTCTACTGGTCCTGACACCTGTGAATGCCCTGAAACACCAAACTGAACACTGAAGAGGAAGCTTCTAGAAACAGCTGCGGGATGTTTACATTCCTGTTTCAAGTTTTTTTTCTTGATTCCTTTTCTGTATTTGTAATAAATCACATCTATTACTAGCTTGTTATTATTTTCATCTACAATCTTCTAAACTCTTCATATTCTGCTTCTGCTCAGTGGTGCACCTGCTCCCGCCCACAATGGCACACGCATTAAGGTCAGAAAGTTTCCAAGATGGATTGAACATAAATTCGGGGCAATTTGGGACCAATTATACTTCTCATTATACTTTGACCGGAAGCTCAGAGGGATTGTTACATTGATTCCAAGATTACTTCTCTTCCATGCTATGATCGGGGCCCAGGAGAGACGTGAGTTCGGGGCCAGGGGCCCAGGGGCAGCACGGGCCAGCCCACACTGCGATATGTCCGCGCACTAGGTCTGTGCATCAGAGCTGGTCTCCAGTCGTCTTGGGTAATCCTTGCCACTGGACCAAGACCTAGCTCTGTCAAGCCCGTGTTGTGATTGGTGTGCAACGGCCACCACACATTAAAAAAATCTACGCACAGGCATCTTCCACCCTTCTACATATAGTTCGGGTCCTTCAGTCAAAACACCTGTTAACTCATCCTTTTTTGGCGTGGAAGCAAGTCATCCTCATGTCGAGGGACCATCAATGATAATGATTATTTTCACTCAAGCTCTTTAAAATATATATATTTATCCATTTTGATGGTCTGGTCTTCAATCAACATCATTCCTTGGCTATGAGGTGAGGCAGGGGAAACAGCTCCTGGGTCGCTGCTAATACTATTCTTGAGATAAATATGGGTAAGATGTTAAGAAAACCTCCTCCTCTTCTCATCCCAAAAATGTCACCTCCTTCCATTTTACCACGCTGTAGGGAAATGACTGCCTTCAGTTCTGCCCTTTCTTGACACAACAGGCTAGATTGGAAGTTTGGGAGAAATATGAACCCACCTCCCACCACTCTGTACTTTGGTATATTCAGCGTATACATTTTGGGCCCATGCCGTTTCCCCTCAAAAGTGAGGTACCAAGGAAGTCAAACAATGATTTCAAATGTAGTAAATCAGAACTGATGTAGGTTTACAAAACTGCAGAGGTGTAATAATCATAAGATGTTTAGCCTAACAATATGGACTGCCATTTTTAAATTCTCAGTTTTTCATTAAATCTTCATATTCTGCTTCTGCTCAGTGGTGCACCTGCTCCTGCCCACAATGGCACACACATTAAGAGTCAGGAAGTAATACATACTTCTGTTTCCAAGATGGCTTGAACATAGATTCGGGGCAATTTGGGACCAATTATAGTTCTCATTATACTTTGACCGGAAGCTTGTTGCATTGATTCTAAAATTACTTCTCTTGCATGCTTTCCGCTGTAATGTGTTTCCTTCCTGTGTTAGCTCTGGGCTGTAGATCATTGTGTTTGAGAATTGTAGCAATTATTATTTTACAGCTCGGAATGAATTCTCAATCAAGTGTAAGATATTTCTTGAAGTTCAATAATGACTATCCAGTGACTTAGGCAGCAATTCCAAACTAGCTGTGGAGGCTGGCTCATTGAATATATTTAAGGCGGAGATAGAGATTTTTGAGCGATAAGGGAGTCAAGGGTTATGGGAAGTGGGCAGGGAAATGGAGCCAAGTCCATGATCAGATCAGCCATGATCTTATTAAATGGTGGAGCAGGCCCAAGGGGCCAAATGGCCTACTCATATTCCTATTTCTTATGTTCTTAATTGCAGACTTGTTAAATTCAATGGAACTTTGAACATTCAAATGTAATTTTGCAACTGGGCTTTGCAGATTCATTGTGTGCTAATGTGTTTATGTGTTACACTAGATATATCAATATGAATTGAAATGGGAGAATTTTGCTGTATCCCTATAGCAGTATAACAACAACTTGCCTTTATATACTGCCTTTAATGTAATAAAATCTCTTAAGCGCTTCACATGAGCATAATCAGACAACATTTGACACAGAGTCACATAGAGATAATAATACAGGATGAGGTAGGTTTTAAGGTGAGTCCTTAATGGAGGGGAGAGGGATTTCCAATGATTAGGGCCTAGACAGCTGAATGGCCACCAACTGTGGGACAATAGAAATCGGGGATACACAAGAGGCCAGAAATGGATGAATGCAGAAATCTCGGAAGATTGACGGGCTGGAGGAGGTTAGAGATAGGGAGGGGCATAGGGATGGACTTAAAAAAAAGGATGAAGATTTTAAAATTGAGGTGTTACCGGACCAGAAGTCAATACCGGTCACCGAGCACAGGGGTGAGAGGTGAATGGGATACAGGCGGGAGAGTTTTGGATGAGCTGAGGTTTACAGAGTTTGGAAGATGGAAGGCAAGCCAGGAGAGGAATAGTCAGTTGCAAAATATTATGTGTTAAACTTCATCTTCCTTCTTTTTCATCCAAACAGTGGCTTGTTCGATACAAAGGAATATCGAATTGTATGGAACTGGAAGATACAACTACAGTCCATCTGGTCAGTTCTAAAGTTCAAAAATTAACATTAATCAGGATGGCCAACCTGCAGCCCTAGAGTCACATGCAGCTCTGAACTCTGACAGTTCAATCCAGTCTTAAACAGAATACATATGGATTGAAATAAAAGATAAGGGATTGATCACGTTAATAAGAACATAAGAAATAGGAGCAGGAGAAGGCCATTTGGCCCATCGAGCCTGCTCCACAATTCAATAAGATCATGGCTGACCTATCATGTCACCTCATTCCAAATGTGCTGCTATGGCATCCTTAATAATTGATTCCATCATTTTACCCACTACTGAGGTCAGGCTGACCGGTCTATAATTCCCTGTTTTCTTTCTCCCTCCTTTTTTAAAAAGTGGGGTTACATTGGCTACCCTCCACTCGATAGGAACTGATCCAGAGTCAATGGAATGTTGGAAAATGACTGTCAATGCATCTGCTATTTCCAAGGCCACCTCCTTAAGTACTCTGGGATGCAGTCCATCAGGCCCTGGGGATTTATCGACCTTCAATCCCATCAATTTCCCCAACACAATTTCCCAACTAATAAGGATTTCCCTCAGTTCCTCCTTCTTACTAGACCCTCTTACCCCTTTTATATCCGGAAGGTTGTTTGTGTCCTCCTTAGTGAATACCGAACCAAAGTACTTGTTCAATTGGTCTGCCATTTCTTTGTTCCCCGTTATGACTTCCCCTGATTCTGACTGCAGGGGACCTACGTTTGTCTTTACTAACCTTTTTCTCTTTACATATCTATAGAAGCTTTTGCAGTCCGTCTTAATGTTCCCTGCAAGCTTCCTCTCGTACTCTATTTTCCCTGCCCTAATCAAACCCTTTGTCCTCCTCTGCTGAGTTCTAAATTTCTCCCAGTCCCTGGGTTCGCTGCTATTTCTGGCCAATTTGTATGCCACTTCCTTGGCTTTAATACTATCCCTGATTTCCCTTGATAGCCACGGTTGAGTCACCTTCCCTTTTTTATTTTTACGCCAGACAGGGATGTACAATTGTTGTAGTTCATCCATGCGGTCTCTAAATGTCTGCCATTGCCCATCCACTGTCAACCCCTTAAGTATCATTCGCCAATCTATCCTAGCCAATTCACACCTCATACCTTCAAAGTTACCCCTCTTTAAGTTCTGGACCATGGTCTCTGAATTAACTGTTTCAATTTCCATCCTAATGTAGAATTCCACCATATTATGGTCACTCTTACCCAAGGGGCCTCACACAATGAGATTGTTAATTAATACTCTCTCATTACACAACACCCAGTCTAAGATGGCCTCCCCCCTAGTTGGTTCCTTGACATATTGGTCTAGAAAACCATCCCTTATGCACTCCAGGAAATCCTCCTCCACCGTATTGCTTCTAGTTTGGTTAGCCCAATCTATTTGCATATTAAAGTCACCCATGATAACTGCTGCACCTTTATTGCTTGCACCCCTAATTTCCTGTTTGATGCCCTCTCCAACATCACTACTACTGTTTGGAGGTCTGTACACAACTCCCACTAACGTTTTTTGCCCTTTGGTGTTCTGCAGCTCTACCCATATAGATTCCACATCATCCAAGCTAATGTCCTTCCTAACTATTGCATTAATCTTCTCTTTAACCAGCAATGCAACCACACCTCCTTTTCCTTTTATTCTATCCTTCCTGAATGTTGAATATCCTTGGATGTTGAGTTCCCAGCCCTGATCATCCTGGAGCCACATCTCCGTAATCCCAATCACATCATATTTGTTAACATCTATTTGCACAGAAGATTCATCGAGCATGATTTCCCTTTCATAAATCCATGCTGACTTGGACCGATCCTGTCACTGCTTTCCAAATACGCTGCTATTTCATCCTTAATAATTGATTCCAACATTTTCCCCACTACCAATGTCAGGCTAACCGGTCTATAATTACCTGTTTTCTCTCTCCCTCCTTTTTTAAAAAGTGGTGTTACATTAGCTACCCTCCAGTCCATGGGAACTGATCCAGAGTTGATAGACTGTTGGCAAATGATCACCAATGCATCCACTATTTCTCGGGCCACTTCCTTAAGTACTCTGGGATGCAGACTATCAGGCCCCAGGGATTTATCGCCCTTCAATCCCATCAATTTCCCTAACACAATTTCCCGCCTAATAAGGTTATCCTTCAGTTCCTCCTTCTTACTAGACCCTCGATCACCTAGTACATCCGGAAGGTTATTTGTGTCTTTCTTCGTGAAGACAGAACCAAAGTATTTGTTCAATTGGTCTGCCATTTCCTTGTTCCACATTGTAAATTCACCTGAATCCAACTGCAAGGGACCTACGTTTGTCTTCACTAATCTTTTTCTCTTCGCATATCTATAGAAGCTTTTGCAATCAATTTTTATGTTCCTGGCAAGCTTCCTCTCGTACTCTATTTTCCCCCTCTTAATTAAACCCTTAGTCCTCCTCTGCTGAATTCTAAATTTCTCCCAGTCCTCAGGTTTGCTGCTTTTTCTGGCCAATTCTGAACGACTCCCAAAGTATAACTGGGGCCCTGTTTTACGAGTAAAGAGGAGACCACCGCAGCAGCCTTAATGAGCCTTCCAGAGAGCTTGCTACACAGCCTTCTACGCAGCTCCTCTGAACATCAATATCTTCAGCCTCGACAACACTCCTGGGCTATACTGCTGTGCTGCTGAAGAAGAAGGAAGAACATAATCAAGGTAGAGAAAAGCAGTTCCCAGTAACTTCGGACATCGCCATCGCGGCAGCAAGTGACCACAACCAACGTGGCAACATCGAAACCACCACGATCGATAAATTCTCAGAACAAAACTCCTCAAGAAGAAACCGAAGATTCGAAAAATTCCACTCTACAATCTGTTCCTTGCTACCAACAGGTGAAACATTACCTAAAAGGACTTTAAAACCTACTGCTGACGGAAGAAAGTGGGTACTCACCCCATAAGTCCAATACACGCCCTACCGCATCAGCGGACACCACCCAACTAGAGACTATGCAGTAAGAAGTCTTACACGACGTTCGGGGTACGGCAAGCAGAACCTACAGAGTCCAGCGAACCCCGAAATCGCGAACCACCGCCAACTGACAATAGAAGGATTGGTGAGCATAATCCCTGTTCGCCCTGGAGTTCAACCTCGTCAGAGTTAGGCATTGAAAGATGGGAGGTGTATTATTTTCTGTAACCCCTTTTGAACGTGTGATAAAGTGTTCTTTATTCTAGTGATTGCAAGCTTTGACATCGTACTTTCTTGTCCTTAATAAAATCGAAGTTTTTTGCACGAAAACCAGTTGTCTCTTGCACTTTGTCGCATCCCCAAATAAATCCAAAGTCGAGAACCCAGGGAGTGGGAGCGATTCGAACCGTTCATAAAGTCAGAAGTGAACCTGACCCCCGAGACCACCCCCTACAGGAGGCCACAGTGCAGCCAATGTTGGAGCAGTGAATGACTGACCAAAACTTCAGGATTTCCCCATTAGAATGCTCGTTCGCTGTTATTACCCACCGCAAATTCCAGGATTATATTTGGATTTCCAAAATGCCTTCAATAAGGTACCGCACAGCAGACTGATGACCAAGGTCAGAACATGTGGAGTCAGGGGACAAGAAGCAGAATAGATAGCAAGCTGACTACAGAACAGAAAACAGAGAGTAGGAGTTAAAGCTAGGTACTCGGATTGGCCAATGGTGGGAAGTGGCGTTCTACAAGGATCGGTGCTGGGACCAGTGTTGCTCACCATTTACATAAAGGATTTGGACTCGGCAATCGGAAATACAATTTCAAAATTTGCAGATGACACCAAATTAGGGGACATAATTAATACAGAGGAGGACTGCGACAAAATACGGGAAGACATTAATAAACTTACAGAATTGCCATTGTAATTGGCAATGAACTTCAAAATAGATAAGTGCAAGATAATACATGTTGGTAGGAAGAATCAGGAGGCCACATACTCTTTTGAAAATAAGGGGGTGAAATCCGATTAAGCTCAAAAATGGACACGGGGAGCACGAAGCGCGATCTTCCCGTTTCCACTTAAAAAAAATGGTGTAGGCAGCACGCAAAATCTGTGCTGCCTGTTCATTTAGATGATTGGAATGTTGAGCTCAGCGCTAAACGCTCTGCTGTTTGGCTTAGCACTCAAGAAGAAGCCCAATATCAGGTGCAGTCTACTGGCTAATAAAATTTTGCCTAGGCTCTCTGCACTACTTAAAGAGGGGAGGTGCTTTGTTGCAGAAGCACCTCATTGACACTCTGAAGCCATGGCTCAATAGGGAAGAGAGAGGGCAAGGACATTCTCAGATGCAACACTGGAGGCGTTGGTCCTGGGAGTGCATAGAAGACAACAGGTCCTCTACCCACAGGGGGGCAGGAGGCCTTCCAGGCAGCGTGCCAGAAGGCAGTAGGAGGAGTTAGCAGAAGCCATCATGGGTGTTGCCCCACAGGACCTGGATCCAGTGCCGCAATAAGTTTAATAACCTCACACAAGTGGTCAAGGTGAGTGAATACATCTTCAAATGCCACATCCCATCAACTGCCCACTAGCCTCATACAATGTTCAATATACTAAACCCCAAACACTTAGCAATCACTCGAGCAATCACGACTCAAACCTCACATCCACAGCTTCACTTCACCCTCACACACTAACCACTGCTGCAAGCCTCACACACACATTCATACCTTGTATACACTGCCAGCTATTCCACCATGACAGGCACATCACCCAAACATATTGCACCACACTCACTGACACACTTCCCTTTCTCTTGCAGGCAAAGGTGGCGCACAACAGACGTGAGCAGCAGAAGACAGGTGGAGGGGAAGCACATCTTCAGAACCTCATTGAACTGGAGGAGACAGTGCTGGAGATCATTGGAGGGGCCGTCACTGAGGCCGTGCTATATTAATGACTTGGATGAAGGGACCGAGTGTAATGTAGCCAAGTTTGCTGATGATACAATAGTGGGTGGGAAAGCAAATTGTGAGGAGGACACAAAAATTCTGCAAAGGGATTATAGACAAGCCAAGTGAGTGGGCATACATTTGGCAGATGGAGTATAATGTGGAAAAATGTGAGGTTATCCACTTTGGCAGTAAAAATAGAAAAGCAAATTATAATTTAAATGGAGAAAAATTGCAAAGTGCTGCAGTAAAGAGGGACCTGGGGGTCCTTGTGTATGAAACAAAAAAAGTTAATATGCAGGTATAACAAGTAATCAGGAAGGCAAATGGAATGTTGGCCTTTATTGCAAGGGGGATCGAGTATAAAAGCAGACAAGTCCTGCTACAACTGTACAGGGTATTGGTGAGGTCACACCAAGAGTACTGTGTACAGTTTTGGTCTCCTTATTTAAGAAAGGATATACTTGCATTGGAGGCTGTTCAGAGAAGGTTCACTAGGTTGATTCCGGAGATGAGGGGTTGACTTATGAAGATAGGTTGAGTAGGTTGGGCCTATACTCTGGAGTTCAGAAGAATGAGAGGTGATCTTATCGAAACATATAAGATAATAAGGGGGCTCGACAAGGTGGATGCAGGGAGGATATTTCCACTCAAAGAGGAAACTAAAACTAGGGGACATTGTTAAGTATGAATAAAGAGGCTGACTGAATACTGTGAACTCAAAGTAAAGTTTGACCTTAGTCTTTTATTTCAGGTCTCCAGGGTGCCTCTCCAGCCTGTGAGGCCTCCTTAAGTACCTGTGTTCCCAAGGGATTATGGGATCCCTTGGGATGCCAGGGGATGAGCCCTCTGGTGGCTGTACATGGTATATACAAGTTCACATATATAACACTCCCCCCCGTCGCCCGCCCCAAAGTCAACAGTGTAACTATTTACAAGGTGAGACGATCTGGGGCCTTTCTTTCCCTGGTTGATCGTCTCGGTACAAATGCTGGTGAACCATCTGTTGGGCCCTCGCTGGGCTGCTGTGCAGCTGGCCTTGCTGGGCTGCCTGGTGTGGTGAGTCCTACTGGGCTACTGCGGGTGATGGGTTCTGCTTCGTGGCCAACCGCGGTGTCGTTTGCCACTGGTGTGTATGTTGGGGGATCAAAAAAGGTAGGGTCTAATGTGGGTTGCTCAGGATAGTCTGTAAATCTGAGTTTGATTTGGTCCAAGTGTTTCCGGTGAATGAGTCCATTTGAAAGTTTGACCCGAAACACCCTGCTCCCCTCTTTGGCCACAACAGTGCCGGGAAGCCACTTGGGACCTTGTCCATAACTCAATACAAATACAGGATCATTGATTTCAATTTCACGTGACACATTTGCGCTATCATGATATGTACTTTGTTGAAGCCGCCTGCTCTCTACCTGTTCATGTAGATCAGGGTGAACTAACGAGAGCCTTATCTTAAGTGCCGTTTTCATGAGCAGTTCAGCAGGTGGAATCCCAGTGAGCGAGTAGGGTCTCATGCGGTAACCAAGCAGGACGCAGGTTGGGCGAGCCTGCAGTGAGCCTACAGTTACCCCCTTCAAGCCCTGCTTGATATTTTGCACTGCTCTCTCTGCCTGACCATTGGATGCTGGTTTGAACAGTGCAGATGTGACATGTTTGATCCCGTTGCGGGTCATGAATTCTTTGAACTCGGCACTGGTAAAACATGGTCTGTTGTCGCTCACAGGGACATCGGGTAGACCGTGCTTGGCAAACATGGCCCGCAGGCTTTCAGTGGTGGCAGCGGACGTGCTTGCCAACATTATCGGCAGAGGCCTATGAAGGCCGCGAGAGGCAGCGGGAGTTCGTGGTCGCTGAGGCGTGAGTCCAGGGATCGGCACAGGCCTATAAAGGCCGCGAGAGGCAGCGGGAGTTCGTGGTCGCTGAGGCATGAGTCTGGGGATCGGCAGAGGCCTATAAAGGCCGCGAGAGGCAGTGGGAGTTCGTGGTCGCTGAGGCATGAGTCCGGGGATTGGCAGAGACCTATAAAGACATGCTGGTGCAGCTACAGGGAGAAGGCAAAAAAGTAGAAAGAAATAGAAAGATGACGTCACAGCCAAGGGGGTAAGTGATTGGCTGGTGATTGGTAAGTAGCTTTTCTTTTTTCTTCTATATCAGTGAGAAACATTTAGCATTGTTCTTGCCAATTTAAGTGTATCTAAGTGTTAAGTCATGGCAGGAGAGCTCGGACACGTGTTATGCTCCTCCTGTACTATTTGGGAAATCAGGGGCGCCTCCAGTGTCCCTGACGACTACGTGTGCAGGAAGTGTATCCACCTCCAGCTCCCGACGAACCGTTTTGCGGAACTGGAGCTGCGGGTGGATTCACTCTGGAGCATGCACGATGCTGAAAATGACGTGAATAGCACGTTTAGTGAGTTGGTCTTACCGCAGGTAAAGGGTCCACAGCCAGATAGGAAATGGAAGACCAACAGGAAGAGCAGTGCAAGGAGGGTAATGCAGGGATACCCTGCGGTCATCCCCCTGCAAAACAGATACAATGCTTTGAGTACTGTTGGGGATGACTCATCAGGGGGGAGCAGCAGCAGCCAAGTTCATGGCACCATGGCTGGCTCTGCTGCACAGGAGGGCAGGAAAAAGAGTGGGAGAGCGATAGTGATAGGGGATTCAATTGTAAGGGGAATAGATAGGCGTTTCTACAGCCGCAACCGAGACTCCAGGATGGTATGTTGCCTCCCTGGTGCAAGGGTCAAGGATGTCTCGGAGCGGGTGCAGGACATTCTGAAAAGGGAGGGTGAACAGCCAGTTGTCGTGGTGCATATAGGTACCAATGACATAGGTAAAAAACGGGATGAGGTCCTACGAGGTGAATTTAGGGAGCTAGGAGCTAAATTAAAAAATAGGACCTCAAAAGTAGTAATCTCAGGATTGCTACCAGTGCCACATGCTAGTCAGAATAGGTATCGCAGGATAGCTCAGATGAATACGTGGCTTGAGGAGTGATGCAGAAGGGAGGGATTCAAATTCCTGGGACATTGGAACCGGTTCTGGGGGAGGTGGGACCAGTACAAACCGGACAGTCTGCACCTGGGCAGGACCGGAACCAATATCCTAGGGGGAGTGTTTGCTAGTGCTGTTGGGGAGGAGTTAAACTAATATGGCAGGGGGATGGGAACCTATGCAGGGAGACAGAGGGAAATAAAAAGGAGGCACAAGCAAAATATAGAAAAGGAGAATAGTAAAAGTGGAGGGCAGAGAAACCCAAGGCAAAAAACAAAAAGGGCCACATTACAGCAAAATTCTAAAGGGGCAAAGTATGTTAAAAAAACAAGCCTGAAGGCTCTGTGCCTCAATGCGAGGAGTATTCGGAATAAGGTGGATGAATTAACTGTGCAGATAGTAGTTAACGGATACGATGTGATTGGCATCACGGAGACATGGCTCCAGGGGGACCAAGGCTGGGAACTCAACATCCAAGGGTATTCAGCATTTAGGAAGGATAGACAGAAAGGAAAAGGAGGTGGGGTGGCGTTGCTGGTTAAAGATGAAATCAATGCAATTGTAAGGAAGGACATTAGCCTGGATGATGTGGAATCGGATTGGGTGGAGCTGCGGCATTCCAAAGGGCAGAAAATGCTAGTGGGAGTTGAGTATAGACTACCAAATAGTAGTAGTGAGGTTGGGGACAGCATCAATGAAGAAATAAGGGATGTATGCAATAAAGGTACAGCAGTAATCATGGGCGACTTTAATCTACATATAGATTGGGCTAACCTAACTGGTAGCAATGCGGTGGAGGAGCATTTCCTGGAGTGTATTAGGGATGGTTTTCTAGACCAATATGTCGAGGAACCAGCCAGGGAGTTGGCCATCCTAGACTGGGTATTGTGTAATGAGAAGGGACTAATTAGCAATCTTGTTGTGCGAGGCCCTTTGGGGAAAAGTGACCATAATATGGTGGAATTTCTTATTAAGATGGAGAGTGACAAAGTTAATTCGGAAACTAGGGTCCTGAACTTAAGGAAAGGTAACTTCAACGGTATGAGGCGTGAATTGGCTAGAATTGACTGACAAACAATACTAAAAGGGTTGACGGTGGATAAGCAATGGCAAACATTTAAAGATATCATCGATGAACTTCAGCAATTGTTCATCCCTGTCTGGAGTAAAAATAAAACTGGGAAAGTGGTTCAACCATGGCTAACAAAGGAATGTAAGGATAGTGTTAAAGCCAAGGAAGAAGCATATCAATTGGCTCGAAAAAGTAACAAACCTGAGGACTGGGAGAAATTTAGAATTCAACAGAGGAGGACTAAGGGTTTAATTAAGAGGGGGAAAATAGAGCACAAGAGGAAGCTTGCAGGGAATATAAAAACTGACTGAAAAAGCTTCTATAAATATGTGAAGAGAAAAAGATTAGTAAAGACAAACGTAGGTCCCTTGCAGTCGGATTCAGGTGAAATTATAATGGAGAACAAAGAAATGGCAGACCAATTGAACCAATACTTCGGTTCTGTCTTCACGAAGGAAGATACAAATAACCTTCCGAAGGTACTAGAGGACAGTGGGTCTAGTGAGAAGGAGGAACTGAAGGATATCCTTATTAGGCGGGAAATTGTGTTAGGGAAATTGATGGGATTGAAGGCCGATAAATCCCCGGGGCCTGATAGTCTGCATCCCAGAGTGCTCAAGGAAGTGGCCCTAGAAATAGTGGATGCATTAGTGATCATTTTTCAACAATCTGGATCAGTTCCCATGGACTGGAGGGTAGCTAATGTAACATCACTTTTTAAAAAAGGAGGGAGAGACAAAACGGGTAATTATAGACTGGTTAGCTTGACATCAGTAGTGGGGAAAATGTTGGAATCGATCATGAAGGACGAAATAGCAGCGCATTTGGAAAGCAGTGACAGGATCGGACCAAGTCAGCATGGATCTATGAAAGGGAAATCATGCTTGATGAATCTTCTGTAATTTTTTGAGGATGTAACTAGCAGAGTGGACAAGGGAGAACCAGTGGATGTGGTGTATTTGGATTTTCAGAAGGCTTTTGACAAGGTCCCGCAGAAGAGATTGTTGTGCAAAATCAAAGCACATGGTATTGGGGGTTATATACTGATGTGGATAGGGAACTGGTTGGCAGACAGGAAGCAGAGAGTCGGGATAAACGGGTCCTTTTCAGAATGGCAGGCATTGACTAGTGGAGTGCCGCAGGGCTCAGTGCTGGGACTCCATCTCTTTACAATATACATTAATGATTTGGATGAAGGAATAGAATGTAATATCTTCAAGTTTGCAGATGACACTAAACTGGATGGCGGAGTGAGCTGTGAGGAGGACGCTAAGAGGCTGCAGGGTGACTTGGACAGGTTAGGTGAGTGGGCAAATGCATGGCAGATGCAGTATAATGTAGATAAATGTGAGGTTATCCATTTTAGGGGCAAAAACACGAAGGCAGCATATTATCTGAATGGCGGCAGACTAGGAAAAGGGGAAGTGCAACGAGACCTGGGTGTCATGGTTCATCAGGCCACTGAAAGTGGGCACGCAGGTACAGCAGGCGGTAAAGAAGGCAAATGGTATGTTGGCCTTCAGAGCTAGGAGATTTGAATATAGAAGCAGGGAGGTCTTACTGCAGTTGTACAGGGCCTTGGTGAGGCCTCACCTGGAATATTGTGTTCAGTTTTGGTCTCTTAGTCTGAGGAAGGACGTTCTTGCTACTGAGGGAGTGCAGCGAAGGTTCATCAGACTGATTCCAGGGATGGCTGGGCTGTCATATGAGGAGAGACTGGATCAACTGGGCCTTTATTCACTAGAGTTGAGAAGGATGAGAGGGGATCTCATAGAAACATAAAAGATTCTGACGGGACTGGACAGGTAAGATGCGGGAAGAATGTTCCCAATGTTGGGGAAGTCCAGAACCAGGGAACATAGTCTTAGGATAAGGGGTAGGCCATTTAGGACTGAGCTGAGGAGAAACTTCTTCACTCAGAGAGTTGTTAACCTGTGGAATTCCCTGCCGCAGAGAGTTGTTGATGACAGTTCATTGGATATATTCAAGAGGGAGTTAGATATGGCTCTTACGGTTAAGGGGATAAAGGGGTATGGAGAGAAAGCAGGAAAGGGGTACTGAAAGAATGATCAGCCATGATCTTATTGAATGGCGGTGCAGGCTCGAAGGGCCGAATGGCCTACTCCTGCACCTATTTTACTATGTTTCTATGTTTCTATCTCAGATTCAATCCATTTGGAGTATGCATCTACAACCACAAGGAACATTTTACCCAAGAACGGGCCTGCATAGTCGACATGGATCCTAGACTAAGGTTTGGAGGGCCAAGACCATAAACTGAGTGGCCCCTCCCTGGGTGCATTACTTAACTGTGAGCATGTGTTACATCTGTGCACGCAGGACTCTAAGTCTGCATCGATACCGGGCCACCACACGTGGGATCTGGCTATCGTTTTCATCATTATGATGCCTGGATGGGTATTGTGGAGGTCACTGATGAAGGTGTCTCTGCCCTTCTTGAGAACCACGACCCGATTTCCCCATAGAAGGCAGTCTGCCTGTATAGACATTTCATCTTTGCGCCGCTGGAATGGCTTTATCTCTTCCTGCATTTCCACTGGGATATTGGACCAGCTCCCGTGAAGCACACAGTTTTTAACTAGGGACAGTAAGGGGTCCTGGCTTGTCCAGGTTCTAATCTGTCCGGCTGTGACGGGTGATTGCTCACTCTCAAATGCTACCATAACCATGACTAAATCTGCGGGCTGAGCCATTTCCACCCCCATGGTGGGCAAATGGTAGCCTACTGAGAGCATCGGAACAGTATTCTGTGCCTGGCCTGTGGTGGATGGCATAGTTGTATGCGGACAATGTGAGCGACCATCTCTGGATGCAGTACGATGCATTAGTGTTTATCTCCTTACTCACGGAAAACAGGGATATCAGTGGCTTATGGTCAGTTTCCAATTCAAATTTGAACCCAAACAGATGCATTTTCTTTACCCCATAGACACACGCTAATGCTTCTTTTTCAATCATGCTGTGGGCTCTTTCAGCCTTATACAGACTCCTGGATGCATAAGCAACAGGTTGCAATTTCCCAAAATCATTAGCTTGTTGCAATACACTCCCGACGCCATACGACGACGCATCGCATGCCAATACCAAACGCTTACATGGATCATACAAAGCAAGCAATTTGTTTGAGCATAACAATTTTCTAGCTTTTATAAAGGCATTTTCTTGGCTTTTGCCCCATATTCATTCGTCTCGTTTACGCAGTAAGGCGTGCAGTGGTTCTAACAGTGTGCTGAGACCCAGTAAGATGTTACCAAAATAGTTCAGGTGTTCTAGAAATGACCGCAGCTCCGTCACGTTCTGTGGCCTTGATGCATTCTCGATTGCCTCGATCTTCGAATCAGTGGGCCTGATGCAGTCCGCCGCGATTCTTCTCCCTAGGAACTCTACTTCAGGCGCCAGGAAAACGCACTTCGAGCATTTTAACCTGAATCCCACACGGTTGAGTCAACTAAGAATCTCCTCCAGGTTCTGCAGATGCTCACTTGTGTCCCAACTTGTAACCACGATGTCGTCCTGGAAGACCACCGTGTGCGGGACCGTGTTCAGTAAGCTTTCCATGTTTCTTTGGAATATTGCCATCGCTGATCGAATTCCAAATGGGCATCTGTTATAAATGAAGAGACTTTTGTGCGTGTCACTGATTCCTCCAGTTCCTGTGTCATTTAGGCTGAGGTCAAGTCCAGCTTCGTGAACATCTTTCCTCCCGCCAGCGTAGCAAAAAGGTCGTCGCCCTTTGGTAGTGGGTATTGGTCCTGTAGGGAGAAACGATTGATAGCTACTTTGTAATCACCACAGATGCTGACGGTGCTGTCTCCCTTGAGGACAGGAACGATCGGACTGGCCCACTCGTTGAATTTGATCAGCGAAATGCTGCCTTCTCTTTGCAGCCTGTCTAGCTCGATCTCTACGCTTTCTCTCATCATGTACGGTGCTGCTCTCGCCTTGTGATGGATGGGTCGCGCCCCCGGAATTAGGTGGATCTTCACTTTTGCTTCTTGGAACGTCCCGATGCCTGGTTCGAACAGCAAAGGGAACTTGTTTAAGACCAGGGCACACGAAGTGTCGTCAGCGGACGAGAGCGCACGTCCCAGTTCCAGCGTATCTTTCCCAGCCAGCTCCTATCGAGCAGCGTGGGACCATCGCTCGGTACCACCCAGAGTGGTAGCTTGTGCACTGCTCCATCGTAGGAGACTTTTACAGTAGCATTACGGGAATCATTTCCTTTGTGTAAGTTCTCAGTTTTGTGCGAATTGGAGTCAAGACTGGCCTTGAGGCCTTGCTGCACCACAATTTTTATAAAGTCCTTTTGCTCATAATTGACTGGCTCGCACCCATGTCCAGCTCCGTTGACACCGGGACTCCATTTAGTTCAACCTTCAGCATTATCGGGGGACACTTTGTGGTGAATGTGTGCACCCCATATACCCCTGCCTCCTCGGTCTGAGGCTCTGGTTCACCGTGATCTGCTGTGGATCTGTCCTATTCTGCAATCTGATGGTTTGCAGGATCAACAGGATTTGCAGCTTTTTGCAGCTCGCCTGCACATACATTGGAGGTGTCCCATTGTTCCACAGCTCTTGCAAACATACCCTTTGAAGTGGCATAAATGGAAACGATGATCACCCCGCAGCGCCAACAGGGTGTTAATGGTCTTGCATTCATCACCCTTGATGGTGGACTCTGAGACATCTGCAGATGTGCAGCTGCAGGCATGTGGGGCCTGCCCTGTATGCTACAATTTGAAAACAACACCACTTTGTTCACAGTACTTGTAGCAGCACTCGTGTGCTGAGAGATTTGCTTTGTATTGTCACTAGTGGCAATGAACGCCTGGGCTATTGCTATGGCCTTACTCAAGGTTGGGGTCTGTACAGTCAAAAGTTTGCGAAGTATCATTTCATGGCCAATGCCAAGTATGAAAAAGTCTCTGAGCATGTGCTCCAAATGTCCTTCAAATTCGCAATGTCCTGCAAGGCGTCTTAGCTCGGCGACATAACTCGGCACTTCCTGGCCTTCAGACCTTTTGTAAGTGTAGAATCGGTACCTCGCCATCAGAACACTTTCCTTCAGGTTCAGAAGTGTGAAGGGCATGCACACAGAAATGATTGGTGCAAAAGCAGGCCTGCCAGAGAACCTGTTGTCAGTGTTAAGGAGCATGGAAGAGTCCATCTCCAACCTTGCATGGGGCTTTGCACAGAGCTTGGAGCCCATGATTTCCAGGATGGAAATGATGGGCAATTCCATTGGAGCACTTGTAGACCCAATGATGCTGGGTGTGATGGGCGACGTCACAGCTTCCATTTCAGCACAAGTAGAAACGACCCAATGTCTGAGTGCTGCAGTGGAAGCTCAGGCTGCTCTCATGTAGTCTCAGCTTGCTTCCACGCAATGTCAGGTTGCTGCCATCGTGGCTGGGTTTAAGAGTGTGAAAAGATGCTTGCAGGGTCTCACCACAGTCCAGCCATCTGTGCTCCAACAGATGGCTAGGAAAGCTGAGGCGCCACCACGGGGGAGTGGCAGTGGCTCCGTGGAGCAAGAACCTGCTGTACTTGCTCAAGATGACGGCATTCCTATTCCCACCACTGCCACTCCGCCACTGCCCTTGCTACTGACCGTCAGCCAGCCAGCGCAGACTGCTGCCGCCCATGCCGAGGTGGTGCAGTCTACAGCCGGGCTTTCTCAGCCGAGAGCTGCTCAAAGTCATCCCGCAAGGCCATCTGCAGTCTCCCCCATGGAAAGTCAGCAGCCTCCCACCAGTCATGCTGCATAGGAGTACGAGAGTAGGCAAAGGAACACGAAAGACGGACACTGAGGGAATACACAAGGGTGATTAGTTGACATTGTTACGTAGTTTTGCATTGATTCATGTATAAATTATGTTTGGAATGTTTGTTTTGTGCTGACTCTCATTTCAGCTTTGTGCCCAAGAGGATGTTGTGATGTTCCGTGACAGAAGGATGGTAAGGTAGGGAAGTGGTGAATAACGGGGATCTGGGGTTTCATTCAGAAGAACTGAATTCTGATGAGGCGTTCACGGACAGCCCATCCGGAAAAGAGATCTGTTGCCTGTCTCCTCCCTTCCTCCTTCTCCTCGCCCTCGTCTTCTTCCTCTTGCTTTTCCTCTCCCTCCTCCTGAGGTGGTCATGGAACCCGTGATGGCAAGGGCAGCACCCTCATGATGGCCAAGTTGTGGAGGATGCAACAGGCCAGCACAAAATGGGACACTCGTCCTGGCTTGTACTGCAAGGCTCCTCCCAAGCAGTGAAAGCAGCGGAACTGTTGCTTGAGCACCCCGATGATCTGCTCAATGAGGTTCCTCATGGCAGCATGGCTCTCATTATATGAGTGCTGGCCACATGTGTTGGGATTACGGAGGGAAGTCATCAGCCAGGTGTAGAGCGGAAATCTTCCAGCCACCCTCAGGTTTGATATAATGGCTGGAAGAGTTCTGGCACACCAGACTGGTGTAGGATGAAGACTTCATGACTGTTACCAGAATACCGGGCATTCACCACCATGATGCACTGGGTGGTGAATGGTAGCCTTTGCAGTTGCGGTACATCTCAGGGTTGGTATGCAGTGCCCATAAAGTCACCTGCACCACGGAGAAGCCCGATATCCTGGCGAAGCCACATACACACTCCTCCTGCTGCTCTCTGTTCAGAGAGAAGACAATGAAATCACTTCTTCTGGAGTACAGAGCCTCTGTGACCTCTCGGATACAGCGATGGACAGTGAACTGGGAGATGTTAGTGATGTCTCCTGCTCCAGGCTGGAAGGATCAGGTGTCGAAAAAGTTGAGTGCCACGATGACCTTGAAAGCCACTGGCAACACCGTCGTTGCCCTGCTCTGAAGCTACATGTCTGGTTGCAGGAGGTGGCTGTGTTTTGTGACCACCTCCTTGGTGAAGTGGAACCTCCCAATACACTGCTCCTGCCTTAAGTGCAGGAAGACCCTAGGTGGGTAAAGCTTCCTGCTGAGAGCCCTCCTGCCCCTCCTCCTCCTCCCTCTGTGAGCAGCTTGTCCTTTTCTTTGCTCCCTCTGCTCCATCTCCCTGTCACACTCGAGCGCGAGGGGGACGGCAAGTAGAGTCCCCATGACTGGGAGTAAGTGGTCTGAACTGAACCCTTGAAATCAGAAACAAGGTATTCTCCACATGCAGCACCACTCCCTGTCACCTCATCAACTTTAAATAACTGTAGAAACAGTTGCACAAACTTACACAGAACCAGTAGAAATCAAAAATCGAGTCACCTGAAAATTGTTGATGATCACTTTAAATAGCGCTGGTGATGGGGTGGGGTCCATCGTGCGTTCAGCTGTTCGCGTTTTGGAGAGACGTTGAATGGAGCAGCGGTATCCAAAATGGCAGGTCGTACATCGAATCAGCATTGCACACTGATTGCCTCATTACCATTTTTCTAGCGAGTGCAGGCAACTGGCGTGCTGACCAAAATGGGGGCTGCTGCGGGACTCACCGGAAGTGGGTGGAAGCGAGACAACTGACATTTTTTTCCCGAAAGCAGCCGAATTTCATGGCCTAAGTGTCTAAATGGTGGAGAGGAACAGGGAGATCAGGGGTACAGGTACACAAATTAGTAAAAGGAGTGATGCAGATTAATAAGGCCATAAAAATGCAAACACAGCATTGGGGTTCATTTCCAGATGGATAGAATTGAAAAGCAGAGAAGTTATGTTGAACTTGTATCGAACCTTGGTTAGACCACATTTGGAGTAATGCGAACAGAGTGGAAGATCAGGGTGGTCACAGTCATGGCACTCACCACGTGCTGGAGGAGAAGAGGCTCGGTCACTAGTGGGGAAGGAGAGGCCCAGTTGTCGCTGGAGGGGAGGAGGCCCGATCGCTGTTGGAGTGGTGGAGGCCCAGCTGCCGTTGAAGGAGGAGGAGAGGCCATCTGCCATCTTTGAAGAGGAGGAGGCCCGGTCGCCGCTGGAGGGGGCCCGATCACCGCCGAGGAGGAGAGGCGCAGCCGCCGCCACTAGAGGAGGCTCGATCATCATTGGAGGGGTGGAGGCCCGATTTCCTGGTCGGAGGCCCACCTGGCTCGTCGGGCGTCATCGAGGATTGGGGATCGGGTGGGGTAGCTGAGTTGACGTTGAAGGAGGTCGCCGGAGGAGATCGCCGAAGGAGAGAAGAGGTCCAGGTCCAGGTCGGTGCTGCAGGTCACTGCAGGTCGCCTCCCGGAGTCACAGTGCGGATTTCGTCCCCTACGGGGCACAATGGATATGATTTTTGCAGCGCGACTGCTGCAAGAAAAATGCAGGGAACAGCGCCAGCCCTTATACATGGCCTTCTTTGACCTTACAAAGGCCTTTGACACTGTCAATCACGAGGGTCTATGGAACGCCCTCCTCTGTTTCGGATGCTCCCAAAGGTTTGTCACCATCCTCGCCTGCTCCATGGCGACATGCAGGCCGTGATCCTTACCAACGGATCCATCATAGACCCAATCCACGTCGGACCGGGGTCAAGCAAGGCTGCGTCATCGCCCCAACCCTCTTCTCAATCTTCCTCATTACCATGCTCCACCTCACAGTGAACAAGTTCCCCGCTGGAGTAGAACTAAACTACAAAATCAGTGGGAACCTGTTCAACCTTCGTCGTCTCCAGGCCAGGTCCAAGACCACCCCAACATCTGTCGTCGAGCTACAGTACGCAGATGACGCCTGCGCCTGCGCACATACAGAGGCTGAACTCCAAGTCATAGTCAAAGTATTCACTGAAGCGTATGAAAGCATGGGCCTTACGCTAAACATCCGTAAGACAAAGGTCCTCCACCAACCTGTCCCCGCTGCACAGCACTGTCCCCCAGTCATCAAGATCCATGGCGTGGCCCTGGAAAACATGGACCATTTCCCATACCTCGGGTGCCTCTTATCAACAAGAGCAGACATTGACGACGAGATTCAACACCGCCTCCAGTGCGCCAGTGCAGCCTTCGGCCGCTTGAAGAAAAGTGTGTTCAAAGACCAAGCCCTCAAATCTGCCACAAAACTCATGGTCTACATGGCTGTAGTAATACCCGCCCTCCTGTATGGCTCAGAGACATGGACCATGTACAGTAGACACCTCAAGTCGCTGGAGAAATACCACGAATGATGTCTCCGCAAGATCCTGCAAATCCCCTGGGAGGACAGATGCACCAACATTAGCGTCCTCGGCCAGGCCAAAATCCCCAGCATTGAAGTACTGACCACAATTGATCAGCTCCGCTTGGCAGGCCACATAGTTCGCATGCCAGACACGAGACTCCCAAAGCAAGCGCTCTACTCAGAACTCCTTCACAGCAACGAGCCAAAGGTGGGCAGAGGAAACGTTACAAGGACACCCTCAAAGCCTCCCTGATAAAGTGCAACATCCCCACTGACACCTGGGAGTCCCTGGCCAAAGTCCGCTCTAAGTAGAGGAAGTGCATCCGGGAGGGCGCTGAGCACCTCAAGTCTCATCGCCGAGAGCATGCAGAAATCAAGCGCAGGCAGCGGAAAGAGCGTGCGGCAAACCTGTCCCACCCATCCTTTCCTTCAACGACTATCTGTCCCACCTGTGACAGGAACTGTGGTTCTCATATTGGACTGTTCAGCCACAAAAGGAATAATTTTTAAAGTGGAAGCAAGTTTTCCTCGATTCCAATGGATTGCCTATGATGATGATGAATGTGAACAGTTCTGGTCTCAATATTATTAAAAAGGATATAGAGACACTGGAGAAGGTGCAAAAAACGATTTACGAGAATGATACCAGTACTGAGAGTTTATACCCATCAGGAAAGATTGAACAGGCTGGGGCTCTTTTCTCTTGAAAAGAGAAGACTGAGGGGCAACCTGATAGAGGTTTTCAAGATCATGAAAGGGTTTGATAGGTAGACGTAGAGACGCTATTCCCGAATGTAAGCGAGACCAGAACTAGGGACCATAAATATAAGATAGTCACTAATAAATTCAATAGGGAATTCAAGGGACACTCCTTTACCCAGAGAGTGGTTAGAGTGTGGAACTTACTACCAGTGGGAGTAGTTGAGGCGAATAACATTGGTACATTAAAGGGGAAGCTAGATAAACACATGAGAAAGGAATAGAAGGATATGTTAATGGGGTGAGATGAATAGGGATGGGAGGAGGCTTGTGTGGAGCATAAACTGCGGCATGGACTGATTGGGCCGAATGGCCTGTTTCTGCGCTGTAAATACTTTGTAATATTTATTTGCGCTTATGTTTCTTATTTTTCCTGTTTGAATTTAGAAGTCTTTAAAAAGTTTGTTTTCAGCACTGTTGCCAAATAAGTAAATCCTGCAACAGAATAACAAGATCTGTTGGTATGGGCAACTCAAGAGATGTACAACTCAAGGTAAACGTGGGTTTAAGTTTTATATGCAACTTCGGAGGAGTATAGTATGCAGCGGTGTGGCCCAAGATGATTAAAACATGGACCCCTGCTGTTGACTATTTTAATTCTCGTACCCTTCGATCACTTTATTTGCCGAATAGCTGTCCAATTCTCTGTAGATTTTGCTGACACTATCTATTGCCACTGCTTGCCCAGACAATCTGTTTCAATATTTACCACCCGTTGTGTAAAGATGTTCATTCTAAACGATCGGTTCACCTTCTCTCTGCTGAGCTTAAGTCTGTGCCCCCTTGTTAAGGTACCAGACAGATTTGATTTTTTTTAATTATTGTTCCCTATGGATCCTATATCCTGACTGTCCTACTTTATATTTCTGTTTTTGTATCAGATCTTCAATATGCTGGCTACAGCAGATTTTTTTAATAACTGGTAAGCAAGAGGTCTTCAGGAAAATAAAATCAAAAGCAAAAAATATTCCCTAACCATCTAAATAATTATGTATAATTGGCTGCTCCACATATTTTGCAAGTTTAGTAATAATAGTGCATCTTTCAATTGCTTACTTTCAGAAATTGCTAATTTTATGGTTTAATTTGTTTCACTAGTATATGTTGCAGTTTAAATCTGTGAATACAAATAGAGCAGGATGCATAGAATTATATCGAATATACGGCACAGAAACAGGCCATTGGGCCCAACCAGTCCATTGCTGGCGTTTATGCTCCATTCGAGCCCCCTCCCATGCTTCCTCACTTAACTCTTATCAGCATAACCCTCTATTCGCTTCTCCCTCATATGCTTGTCTACCTTGCCCTTAAATGCATCTATACTATTCGCTTCAACCACTCCTGGTGGTAGCGAGTTCCACTTTCTCACCACTCTCTAGGTAAAGAAGTTTCTTCTGAATTCTTTATTTGATTTGTTGGTGACTATCTTATATTGATGACCTCTGGTTATGCTTTTCCCCACAAGTGGAAACATTGGGGCCAAAATTCAGGCCCGCCAGAAACCTGGCCCACCTGCCTTCTTTTTGGCGCCAGGGTTTGCAGCTAGGCCCTGAGGAGGGAAGGAGTTGTGTTCAAGGATGGCTGGTGCTGCTGGGCCAAGGAGTGCAACTCGATTTTCAGACGCTGAGCTGGAGACCCTGATGCAGGCTGTCGAGGGAAGGAGGCGAGTCCTGTACCCAGATGTGGGGAGACCCACTCACGAGGTGTTTACCAATGCCTGAAGGGAGATTGCTGTCGAGGTCTCAGGGACCTCCATTCATAACCGCACCGCCACGCAGTGCAGAAAACGGCTGAATGTCATCATCTATCTGATGAAAGTGAGTACCTGTTCCACCAACTGCTGACCTTGCATCTGTGAGCCTCTCCTTCATCCTTTTCTTATTTCCCACCTTCACTGTATAGTCACTGAAGCATCATCTCATTGTTGAAGCCTCAATATATATACACGTGTGTGGGTTTGCACAATGGAAGCTCCCTCTCATCTCACAGTTACAGCTGCATGTCAGGGACATACTTGTGCACTCATTTCTGAGTGTTAATAAAACAAGCCTGAAGGCTCTGTGTCTCAATGCAAGGAGCATTCATAATAAGGTAGATGAATTAACTGTGCAGATAGCTGTTAACGGATATGATGTAATTGGGATTACGGAGACATGGCTCCAGGATGACCATGGCTGGGAACTCAACATTCAGTGGTATTCAATATTCAGGAAGGATAGACAGAAAAGAAAAGGAGGTGGGGTAGCGTTGCTGGTTAAAGAGGAGATTAACACAATAGTAAGGAAGGACATTAGCTTGGATGATGTGGAATCTGTATGGGTAGAGCTATGGAACACCAAAGGGCAGAAAACGCTAGTGGGAGTTGTGTACAGAGCACCAAACAGTAGTAGTGAGGTTGGGGATGGCATCAGACAGGAAATTAGGGATGCGTGCAATAAAGGTGCAGCAGTTTAATCTACATATGGATTGGGCTAACCAAACTAGTAGCAATATGGTGGAGGAGGATTTCCTGGAGTGTATAAGGGATAGTTTTCTAGACCAATATGTCGAGGAACCAACTAGAGAGCTGGCCATCCTAGACTGGGTGTTGTGTAATGAGAGAGGATTAATTACCAATTTTATCGTATGAGGCCCCTTGGGGAAGAATGACCATAATATGGTAGAATTCTTCATTAAGATGGACAGTGACACAGTTAATTCAGAGACTAGGGTCCTGAACTTAAAGAAAGGTAACTTTGATGGTATGAGACGTGAATTGACTAGGATAGACTGGCGAATGATACTTAAAGGGTTGACGGTGGATAGGCAATGGCAGACATTTAAGGATGACATGGATGAACATCAACAATTGTGCATTCCTGTCTGGCGTAAAAATAAAACGGGGAAGGTGGCTCAACCGTGGCTAACAAGGGAAATTAGGGGTAGTGTTAAATCCAAGGAAGAGGCATATAAATTGGCCAGAAAAAGCAGCAAACCTGAGGACTGGGAGAAATTTAGAATTCAGCAGAGGAGGACAAAGGGTTTAATTAGGAGGGGGAAAATAGAATATGAGAGTAAGCGTGCAGGGAACATAAAAACTGACTGCAAAAGCTTCTATAGATATGTGAAGAGAAAAAGATTAGTGAAGAAAAATGTAGGTCCCTTGCAGTCAGATTCAGGTGAATTTATAATGGGGAACAAAGAAATGGCAGACCAATTGAACAAATACTTTGGTTCTGTCTTCACTAAGGAAGACAAAAATAACCTTCCGGAAATACTAGGCGACCGAGGGTCTAGAGAGAAGGAGGAACTGAAGTAAATCGTTATTAGTCAGGAAATTGTGTTAGGGAAATTGATGGGATTGAAGGCCGATAAATCCCCAGGGCCTGATAGCCTGCATCCCAGAGTACTTAAGGAAGTGCCCCTAAAAATAGTGGATGCATTGGTGTTCATTTTCCAACTTTCTATAGATTCTGGATCAGTTCCTATGGATTGGATGGCAGCTAATGTAACACCACTTTTTAAAAAAGGAAGGAGAGAGAAAACAGGAAATTATAGACCGGTTAGCCTGACATCAGTAGTGGGAAAATGTTGGAATCAATTATTAAAGATGTAATATTAGTGCATTTGGAAAGCAGTGACAGGATCGATCCAAGTCAGCATGGATTTATGAAAGGGAAATCATGCTTGACAAATCTTCCAGAATTTTTTGAGGATGTAACTAATAGAGTGGACAAGAGAGAACCAGTGGATGTGGTATATTTGGACTTTCAAAAGGCTTTTGACAAGGTCCCACACAAGAGTTAGTGTGTAAAATTAAAGCACATGGTATTGGGGTAATGTATTGACATGGATAGAGAACTGGTTGGCAGACAGAAAGCAAAGAGAAGGAATAAACGGGTCCTTTTCAGAATGGCAGGCCGTTACTAGTGGGGTACCGCAAGGTTCAGTGCTGGGACTCCAGCTATTTACAATATACATTAATGATTTGGACGAAGGAATGGAATGTAATATCTCCAAGTTTGCCGATGATACTTAGCTGGGTGGCAGTGTGAGCTGTGAGGAGGATGCGAAGAGGCTGCAGGGTGACTTGGACAGGTTAGGTGGGTGGGCAACTGCATGGCAGATGCAGTATAATGTAGATAAATGTGAGGTTATCAACTTTGGTATCAAAAACAGGAAGGCAGAATATTATCTGAATGGTGACAGATTAGGAAAAGGGGAGGTGCAATGAGACCTGGGTGTCATGGTACATCAGTCATTGAAAGTTGGCATGCAAGTACAGCAGGCAGTGAAGAAGGCAAATGGCATGTTAGCCTTCATAGCGAGAGGATTTGAGTACAGGAGCAGGGAGGTCTTACTGCAGTTGTACAGGGCCTTGGTGGGGCCCCAACTTGAAAATTGTGTTCAGGTTTGGTTTCCTAATCTGAGGAAGGACATTCTTGCTATTGAGGGAGTGCAGCGAAGGTTCACCAGACTGATTCCCGGGATGGCAGGACTGACATATGAAGAAAGACTGGATCGACTAGGCTTATATTCACTGGAATTTAGAAGAATGAGAGGGGATCTCATAGAAACATATAAAATTCTGACGGGATTGGACAGGTTAGATGCAGGAAGAATGTTCCCGATGTTGGGGAAGTCCAGAACCAGGGGTCACAGTTTAAGGATAAGGGGTAAACCATTTAGGATCGAGATGAGGAGAAACTTCTTCATTCATAGAATTGTGAACCTGTGGAATTCTCTATCACAGAAAGTTGTTGAGGCCAGTTCGTTCGATAAATTCAAAAGGAAGTTAGATGTGGCCCTTACAGCTAAAGGGATCAAGGGGTATGGAGAGAAATGGGGTACTAAAGTTGCATGATCAGCCATGATCATATTGAATGATGGTGCAGGCTCGATGGGCCGAATGGCCTACTCCTGCACCTATTTTCTACGTTTCTATGTCATCACAGTGGTACTCACCAGCCATTCTATGTTTTGCAGGCCAAACTGTCTCACAATAGAATGGAGCAAAGGAGGACTGGTGGTGGCGAGCCCCAGCTGCAAATCCTCACACTTTTGGAGGAGAGGGTCGAGGCGCTCGTAGGCAGACATGCTGCCTTCTCGGTGGCCACTGGTACTGTTGCTGCTGATGTAGTTAAGCAAAGGCCCTCCTTTAATGCCCTCTCTCCCTGAATGCTCCAGCGCCTACTGTGCCTTTACCTCTGAAAGTCTGCTGGTTGCAGCCTCAATGCGTCAATCCCCCACCTCCCCCTCATGACAACCCTTCTCCCATTTATGCTTGCAAATGAGACGCCCTTTGTGGACCTTCGGTACTGGCGACGCTGATGTGGGCAGCATGGGTAATTATTATTTAAATGGAGAAAGATTGCAAAGTGCCGCAGTACAGCGGGACCTGGGGGTTCTTGTGCATGAAACACAAAAGGTAGTATGCAGGTACAGCAAGTGATCAGGAAGGCCAATGGTATCTTGGCCTTTATTGCAAAAGGGATGGAGTAGAAAAGCAGGGAAGTCTTGCTACAGCTATACAGGGTATTGGTGAGGCCACACCTGAAATACTGCGTACAGTTTTGGTTTCCATATTTACGAAAGCATATACTTGCTTTGGAGGTAGTTCAGAAAAGGTTCACTAGGTTGATTCCGGGGATGAGGGGGTTGACTTATGAGGAAAGGTTGAGTAGGTTGGGCCTCTACTCAATGGAATTCAGAAGAATGAGAGGTGATCTTATCTAAACGTATAAGTTTATGAGGGGGCTTGACAAGGTGGATGCAGAGAGGATGTTTCCACTGATGGGGGAGACTAGAACTAGAGGGCATGATTGTAGAATAAGGGGCCGCCCATTTAAAATAGAGATGAAGAGAAATTTCTTCTCTGAGGGTTGTAAATCTGTGGAATTCACTGCCTCAGAGAGCTGTGAAAGCTGGGACATTGAATGAATTTAAGACAGAAATAGACAGTTTCTTAAACGATAAGGGGATAAGGGGTTATGGGGAGTGGGAGGGTAAGTGGAGCTGAGTCCATGATCAGATCAGCCATGATCTTATTGAATGGCGGAACAGGCTCAAGGGGCCATATGGCCTACTCCTGTTCCTATTTCTTATATTCTGATGTTCTTATGTTCTTATTAATGCTCTCTCTACCTGAATGCTCCAGCGCCTACTATGCCTTTCTGTAGTGTCTCTGCACCTTGTTACAAACTCACACGAGGCATGGATATATCAGACACGGTCACTCTGTGACCTTCACTTTATTTCCAAGACTGAAGAGTCCTGATCCTGGGTGGGACCTCCCCTTTTACACCTGGAAGCCCAGGTGAGGAGCTCACTCCCTGTGGTTAGGGTGTGCATTACAAGGGTACAGGTACAGTATGCATGAGTTACAGTTACATACTTAAATTCATTGCAAGATGGTGAAATACATGACATCACCTCCCCTAGGTCTTTTAGTTTCCGAGGTTAAGTCTATCGGGTGACCGGCGCTCTCTTGTGGAGCGCCGCAGTTTTGGCTCTGGTGGCTGAGCCTCAGCAGGCGTCTCTGTCACTTGAGGTGATTCCGGCCTGTCCAGGCTGGCCACAGGGACTGTGCATGCTGAGGTCTGCCTTTGTTGCTCGTGCGCTGGCAGAGGTGTGGTTGCTATCTCATCATGCTCTTCTTCCGGTTCCTCCGTGTCTGCACTAAACCTTGTCTTTATTTGGTCCAAGTGTTTGCGGCATATCTGCCCATTGTTTAGTCTGACCACCATGATCCTGTTTCCTTCTTTGCCAATTACGGTGCCCTCAAGCCATTTGGGTCCCAAAGCATGGTTAAGAACAAAGACCGGGTCATCTATTTCTATACACCTCTCCCTTGAGCCTCGATCATGGAGCTCGGTTTGGGACTGGCGCTTGCCCTCAACAATGTCTGCCAGGGCTGGGTGAATAAGTGATAGCCACGCCTTGAGCGTGCGTTTCATGAGGAGTTCCGCTGGCGGGACTCCCGTGAGCGAGTGCAGCCGGGACCTGTAGGCCAGCAGGAGGCGCGATAGGTGGTACTGAAGGGAGGGTCCTTGGATGCGTAGCATGCCCTGCTTTATGATTTGGACCGCCCATTCCACCTGGCCGTTGGAAGCCGGCTTGAAGGGCGCTGTCCGGACGTGCTTGATCCCATTGCCCGACATAAACTCCTGGAATTCATGGCTGGTGAAACACGGGCCATTATCGCTGACCAGGATGTCGGGCAAACCGTGGGTCGTGAAAACCGTACGCAGACTTGCCACAGTGATGCACGAGTTCAATATGCTGCACTCGATCCACTTCGAGTATGCATCGACAACGATCAGGAAAATTTTTCCCATGAACGGGCCCGCATAGTCCACGTGAATACGTGACCATGGCCTGGTGGGCCAGGGCCACGGGCTGAGTGGGGCCTCCCTGGGAGCATTGCCCAGCTGGGCACACGTCGTGCACCTGCAAACCCAGTGTTCCAGGTCTGAGTCAATCCCTGGCCACCACACGTGTGACCGGGCAATGGCCTTCATTAACACGATGCCAGGATACTCGCTGTGGAGTTCCCTGATGAACGTTTCCCTTCCTTTCTGGGGCATGATCATCTGGCTGCCCCATAACAGGCAGTCGGCTTGGACGGAGAGTTCATCCATCCATCTCTGAAACGGCCTGACTTCCTCGGGGCATGCCCTGTGTGCGGGCGCCCAGTCCCCAGTCAGGACACATTTCTTTATCATGGATAGGAGGGGGTCCCTGTTGGTCCAGAGTTTGATCTGGCGGGCTGTGATGGGGGAGCCCGCAGTGTCAAAAGCCTCAACGGCCATGACCATCTCGGCGCTCTGCTCCAACGCCCCCTCGTTGATGGCCAGTGGGAGCCTGCTGAGCGCGTCAGCGCATTTTCAGTGCCTGGCCGGTGCCGTATGGTGTAGTCATACGCAGCCAGCGTGAGGGCCCATCGCTGTATATGAGCTGATGCATTAGCGTTGACAGCCTTGCTGTCGGACAACAGGGATGTTAACGGCTTGTGGTCTGTCTCTAGCTCGGACCGTCTACCAAAAAGATACTGGTGCATCTTTTTCACGCGGTACAAACACGCGAGTACCTCCTTCTCGACCATGCCGTATCCACGCTCTGCCTGGGAGAGCGACCTGGAGGTGTAAGCCACCGGTTGGAGTCGGCCGTCATCGTTACCCTGCTGCAAAACACACCCAACCCCGTAGGATGACGCATCGCATGTTAAAACCAGTTTTTTACAGGGGTCATACAAAGTCAACAGTTTGTTGGAACACAGCAGGTTCCTCGCCTTATTGAAAGCCCGTTCTTGACAGTCCCCCCAAGACCATTCACAACCTTTACGGAGGAGCATGTGTAACGGCTCCAACAATGTGCTTAAGTTCAGCAGGAAGTTCCCAAAATAGTTCAAGACTCGCAGGAATGATCGCAACTCCGACGTGTTGCAGGGCCTGGGCGCCCGGCGAATCACCTCAGTTTTTGATTCAGTGGGCCGGATCCCGTCTGCGGCAACCCTCCTGCCCAGGAACTCGACCTCTGGGGCCAAAAACACGCACTTGGCCTTTTTCAGCCACAGGCCTACCCGTTCCAATCGGCGTAGCACCTCCTCCAGGTTGCGGAGGTGTTCCTCAGTGTCTCGACCCGTTATAAGGATGTCGTCTTGGAACACGATCGTTCCAGGGATGGACTTGAGCAAGCTTTCCATGTTTCGCTGAAAGATAGCCGCTGTCGAACGAATGCCAAACGGGCACCTATTGTAAACAAATAATCCTTTGTGTGTCGTGATGGTGGTCAGAAACTTGGATTCTTCAGCCAGTTCCTGAGTCATGTAGGCCGAAGCGAGGTCCAGCTTCATGAACAGCTTACCACCTGCCAGCGTGGCAAAAAGGTCCTCTGCTCTCGGGAGCGGGTATTGGTCTTGCAGCGACACTCGGTTGATGGTGGCTTTGTAGTCGCCACAAATCCTAACCGAGCCATCTGCTTTGAGGACGGGAATAATGGGACTTGCCCAGTCGCTGAATTCAACGGGCGTAATTATACCTTCTCTGAGCAGCCTATCCAGTTCACTTTCAATTTTTTCACACATCACGTACGGCACCACTCTGGCTTTGTGGTGCACTGGTCTGGCGTCCGGAGTGATGCGTATCACTACTTTGGTGCCCTTGAACGTTCCAACACCGGGTTGAAAGAATGACTTGGATTTTTGCAATACCTGCGAGCATGAACTTCGCACCACGGATGAAATGGCGTGCACATCCCCCCATTTCCAATTCATCTCAGCTAGCCAACTCCTCCTCAAGAATGCGGGGCCATTTTCCGGAACAATCCAGGGTGGCAGCCAGTTCTGTGATCCATTATGCGTTACCACCAAGTTTGCACTGCCCAGCACTGGGATGATGTCTTTGGTGTACATACGTAGCTGCATCTCAATGTGTTCCAATTTGGGCCTGCTAGCTCCGTGTGGCCATAGTCTCTCAAATTGTTGGCCGCTCATGAGGGACTGGCTAGCTCTGGTATCCAGCTCCAAGTGTACCGGGATGCCATTCAGTAAGACTTTCATCATCATGGGTGGCGTTTTGGTGTATGAGCTGTGGATGTCGGCCACATGAACTCTCTGAACTTCAGCATTCATGGTTGTTCCCCAGGCCTCATCCTGCATTTCAGACCCCTCGCCTGGTTCGTCTGTCTCGCAGACTAGCCTCTCTACTGCCTTTTTGCACATCCTGGCCAGGTGTTCCTTGACATTACAAATCCTACAGGTGTAAAGTTGGAACCTGCAGATTTTTGCAGTGTGTCTGCTCCCACATCTCCAACATGAGCTGAGATTGCTGTTAACAAAAGGGCTATTCCCAGGCATTCCTCTCTGATGGCTCGTTTGGCTCTTTCTAAGCACTCCGATGGAGGGTGTTAATTGTCCCATCACAGGATGCATTGTTCCTCGTGATGGCGTGAATTGCCGATCCCCTTTCCATTGCCCCTGTTGCAGGCCCACCCTGGAGCTAGTTGCTGCCTGGACAGTGTCGAATTGCCCTTGCCTGCCTGCCTGGATGGTGTTGAATTGCCCTTGCCTGCCTGCCTGGATGGTATCGAATTGCCCTTGCCTGCCTGTGGGGTTCTGTGTCCTTTTTACATTAACTCCCTGGTTCATTGCAACATTGAAACCAGGGCTGTGTGACTAAATTAGCGTGGTCTCCTCTTCCCCTGCCATGAAGGTCTGAGCGATCAATGCTGCCCCTTCTAAAGTCAAATCCTTAGTCTTTATGAGCTTCCTGAAAATGCTGGCATGATTAATGCCCTCGATGAAAAAGTCCCTTAACATCTCCCCCCTGCAGGCATCGGGGAACTTACAGAGACTGGCCAAACGCTGCAGTTCCGCCCCGAAGCCCGAGATGTTTTGACCCTCACGACGCCGGTGAGAGTGGAACCGGTGCCAGGCCATGTGTACGCTACTTGCCGGCTTGAGATGCTCACTGATCAGCTGGCTGAGCTCTTCGAAGGACTTGTCCGCTGGCTTTTGGGGTGCGAGCAGGTCTTTCATCAGCGCATACGTCTGTGGACCGCAGCTGGTCAGTAGATGCGCCCTCCACTTGTCAGCCGCTGCCTCTTCCAGCCAGTCCTTTGTGACAAAGCTCTGCTGGAATCTTTCCACAAAGTCGTCCCAACGTCCCAAAGTCACCAACACATGCAGGGAGACAGAGGGAAACAAAAAGGAGACAAAAGCAAAAGCCAGAATGGAGATGAGGAAAATTGGAGGGCAGAGAAACCCAAGAAAAAGAACAAAAAGGGCCACTGTACAGCAAAATTCTAAAAGGACAAAGGGTGTTAAAAAAACAAGCCTGAAGGCTTTGTGTCTTAATGCAAGGAGTATCCGTAATAAGGTGGATGAATTAACTGTGCAAATAGATGTTAACAAATATGATGTGATTGGGATTACAGAGACGTGGCTCCAGGATGATCAGGGCTGGGAACTCAACATCCAGGGGTATTCAACATTCAGGAAGGATAGAATAAAAGGAAAAGGAGGTGGGGTAGCATTGCTGGTTAAAGAGGAGATTAATGCAATAGTTAGGAAAGACATTAGCTTGGATGATGTGGAATCTATATGGGTAGAGCTGCAGAACACAAAGGGCAAAAAACATTAGTGGGAGTTGTGTACAGACCTCCAAACAGTAGTAGTGATGTTGGGGAGGGCATCAAACAAGAAATTAGGGTTGCATGCAATAAAGGTGCAGCAGTTATCATGGGTGACTTTAATATGCATATAGATTGGGCTAGCCAAACTGGAAGCAATACGGTGGAGGAGGATTTCCTGGAGTGCATACGGGATGGTTTTCTAGACCAATATGTCGAGGAACCAACTAGGGGGGAGGCCATCTTAGACTGGGTGCTGTGTAATGAGAGAGGATTAATTAGCAATCTCGTTGTGCGAGGCCCCTTGGGAAGAGTGACCATAATATGGTGGAATTCTGCATTCAGATGGAGAATGAAACAGTTAATTCAGAGACCATGATCCAGAACTTAAAGAAGGCTAACTTTGAAGGTATGAGGCGTGAATTGGCTAGGATAGATTGGCGAATGATACTTAAGGGGTTGACTGTGGATGGGCAATGGCAGACATTTAGAGACCGCATGGATGAACTACAACAATTGTACATTCCTGTCTGGCGTAAAAATAAAAAAGGGAAGGTGGCTCAACCGTGGCTATCAAGGGAAATCAGGGATAGTATTAAAGCCAAGGAAGTGGCATACAAATTGGCCAGAAATAGCAGCGAACCCAGGGACTGGGAGAAATTTAGAACTCAGCAGAGGAGGACAAAGGGTTTGATTAGGGCAGGGAAAATTGAGTACGAGAAGAAGCTTGCAGGGAACATTAAGATGGATTGCAAAAGCTTCTATAGATATGTAAAGAGAAAAAGGTTAGTAAAGACAAATGTAGGTCCCCTGCAGTCAGAATCAGGGGAAGTCAGAACGGGGAACAAAGAAATGGCAGACCAATTGAACAAGTACTTTGGTTCGGTATTCACTAAGGAGGACACAAACAACCTTCTGGATATAAAAGGGGTCAGAGGGTTTTGTAAGGAGGAGGAACTGAGGGAAATTTTTATTAGTCGGGAAATTGTGTTGGGGAAATTGATGGGATTGAAGGCCGATAAATCCCCAGGGCCTGATGGACTGCATCCCAGAGTACTTAAGGAGGTGGCCTTGGAAATTGCGGATGCATTGACAGTCATTTTCCAACATTCCATTGACTCTGGATCAGTTCCTATCGAGTGGAGGGTAGCCAATGTAACCCCACTTTTTAAAAAAGGAGGGAGAGAGAAAACAGGGAATTATAGACCGGTCAGCCTGACCTCAGTAGTGGGTAAAATGATGGAATCAATTATTAAGGATGTCATAGCAGCGCATTTGGAAAGAGGTGACATGATAGGTCCAAGTCAGCATGGATTTGTGAAAGGGAAATCATGCTTGACAAATCTTCTGGAATTTTTTGAGGATGTTTCCAATAGAGTGGACAAGGGAGAACCAGTTGATGTGGTATATTTGGACTTTCAGAAGGCTTTCGACAAGGTCCCACACAAGAGATTAATGTGCAAAGTTAAAGCACATGGGATTGGGGGTATTGTGCTGACGTGGATTGAGAACTGGTTGTCAGACAGGAAGCAAAGAGTAGGAGTAAATGGGTACTTTTCAGAATGACAGGCAGTGACTAGTGGGGTACCGCAAGGTTCTGTGCTGGGGCCCCAGCTGTTTACACTGTACATTATGATTTAGACGAGGGGATTAAATGTAGTATCTCCAAATTTGCAGATGACACTAAGTTGGGTGGCAGTGTGAGCTGCGAGGAGGATGCTATGAGGCTACAGAGTGACTTGGATAGGTTAGGTGAGTGGACAAATGCATGGCAGATGAAGTATAATGTGGATAAATGTGAGGTTATCCACTTTGGTGGTAAAAACAGAGAGACAGACTATTATCTGAATGGTGACAGATTAGGAAAAGGGGAGGCGCAACGAGACCTGGGTGTCATGGTACATCAGTCATTGAAGGTTGGCATGCAGGTACAGCAGGCGGTTAAGAAAGCAAATGGCATGTTGGCCTTCATAGTGAGGGGATTTGAGTACAGGGGCAGGGAGGTGTTGCTACAGTTGTACAGGGCCTTGGTTAGGCCACACCTGGAGTATTGTGTACAGTTTTGGTCTCCTAACTTGAGGAAGGATATTCTTGCTATTGAGGGAGTGCAGCGAAGGTTCACCAGACTGATTCCCGGGATGGTGGGACTGACCTATCAAGAAAGACTGGATCAACTGGGCTTGTATTCACTGGAGTTCAGAAGAATGAGAGGGGACCTCATAGAAATGTTTAAAATTCTGACGGGTTTAGACAGGTTAGATGCAGGAAGAATGTTCCCAATGTTGGGGAAGTCCAGAACTGGGGTCATAAGGGGTAAGCCATTTAGAACCGAGATGAGGAGAAACTTCTTCACCCAGAGAGTGGTGAACCTGTGGAATTCTCTACCACAGAAAGTTGTTGAGGCCAATTCACTAAATATATTCAAGAGGGAGTTAGATGAAGTCCTTACTACTAGGGGGATCAAGGGGTGTGGCGAGAAAGCAGGAAGTGGGTACTGAAGTTGCATGTTCAACCATGAACTCATTGAATGGCGGTGCAGGCTAGAAGGGCCGAATGGTCTAATCCTGCACCTATTTTCTATGTTTCTAAGTAGCATTCATCTGTGCCACCGGTGGCCATCCTCGTGGTTCGGTGATTCCCGATTCTCGTCGCCAGATGTAGTGTCTCTGCACCTTGTTACAAACTCACACGAGGCATGGATATATCAGATACGGTCACTCTGTGGCATTCACTTTATTTCCAGGACTGAAGATTCCTGATCCTGGGTGGGACCTCCCCTTTTCTACCTGGAAGCCCAGGTGAGGAGCTCACTCCCTGTGGTCAGGGTGTGCATTACAAGGGTACAGGTACAGTATGCATGAGTGACAGTTACATACTTATAGTCATTGCTAGATGGTGAAATTCATGACACTTTCCTTCTGGAATTCTGCTATTTGCAGCCTCCATGCTTCAATGCCCTACCTCCCCCTCACGGCAGCCCTTCTCCCATTTATGCTTGCAGATGAGAGTCCAAGTGGCAGCTGAGGAGACAGGGAGGCACCACCTGTCAGACCAGTGCCAGGCCTCGCTGACACCCTTGAGGATATCAGTACCGAAACGGCTAATGACAGCATCGAGGACATTGAGGGCTCTAGCCTTGCTGATAAGGTGGAGCACACTCCATCTTTTGGGGATCTCAGTGATGAGAAAGAGGAAGAGGAGGACACTGCTGGCAGCACCGTGTCACTGCTTCCACCCACACGCACCAGCTTAGATACTGGGAGTACTCAGTACTATCTAGTTCAGATAGTACAGGGCTTTGTACTGGGTGTTGCACCGGGGCATAGAGGGCTTTGGCATGGTGACGGGGCTAGGCAACCTCAGGTTCTATCTCTCCGGGGGGGTGGGGGGGCGAGTCGGCACCGGAGTTCTGCGGAGGAGGACTCAGACGAGCCCATCGATGTTGCGGCTTATGAGAGAAAGGTGGAGGCCATGCATTCCCAGATGTTGGGGGCACTGATAAGGGTGCCGGAGAGCCTGTCGGAAGTGGTGGGGAGCGTGGAGGAGTCCGCCTCCCGCATAATCGACAGCTCTGCGCACACCATGGAGTCCAACATTGCCAGTGTGCAGGCGATGGTGGACACCCAGAGTGTCCGTGCGGATCCAGTTGTGAATCTGCAACTTAAAGGTGATGTGTAAGCTGCCATTGCAGCACAGGTGTGAAGGAACAAGTGCATTGGTGCGGGTTTGGAGAGGATGGCCGCGGCCCTGGAAGCTATGAATGCTCTTATGCACTCTGGGCAACAGGCCATGGAGCGTCAAACTGCTACCGTGTCTGCTAGTTTTGAGACTCTGGCTGCTCTCATGCAGTCTCAGCTCGATGCCACCTGAGACCTCAGTGTTGCCTTCGTGACTGGGTCCATCATGGGTCACGGAGGACTTTCCGGTGTGGCGCCACAGCCCCGATCTGAGCTCCCTCCAGTTGATGTAGGTGGTAAAGCGCCGCCCCCGATGAGTGACTTAGGCTCCTCGGACCAGGGTATGGATGATGCGCTCCCTCCGGCTCGCAGCATCCCTGGCCCCAGGCCTGTCACTCCGCCAGTGCCTCCATGCATGGCCTCGCCCGAGCCAAGCCAGACCGAACCCTCCCAGGAGGGTGTTGACCAATCTCCAACCGTCCCTTCCAGACCCAAAGTTGCTCGAGGGCGCCCTGGAAAGAAATCTGCAGCTTCCACATAGGGAACACAGCAGCCTTCCCAGATCCATAAACACAGACACTGAGGCATAGTAGTATATTAGGCACACGTAAGAAGGGTTATAAGGAAATGCACAAGGGTGAGAAATTATGTTTTTGTGTAAGTGTTCTGTTAGTTTTTTTGCACTGATTTGGATGATATCATAAATGTTTATTTTTTTTTACACCTATATCTGGGCAGGTGTATCATTTGAGAGTGGGCAATTTTTTATGAAGGCACTCATTGGTTTGGCCATGGAAAGTAGGTGAAGGATGATGTGGGGATCAAATTATCTCCCCCTCCTCCTCCTCCTCCTCCTCCTCCTCTTGGCTCGACCTCCAGCGGCTGGCCCCTCATGAGAGCCAGTATGCAGCAGACCACTACGAATATGGAAACCCATTCAGGAGAGTACTGCAAAGCGCCAGAGCGGTCCAGGCAACGGATCCTCTGTTTGAGGATCCCAATGCAGTGCGTGATGATGTTGCTTGTGGCAGAATGAGCATCATTGTGAGCCGCTGTCCTGGGGTTCAGAAGTGGAGTCAGCAGCCAAGTGGACAGGGGCTATCCCCATGTACAATCATGGTTTGGCATCGTGAAGACAGCGGGCACACTGCTCTGGCGCAGGATGAACAAATCGTGGCTGCCGCCTGGATATCTGGCATCAGCTGCCAGGATCCTACGCTGATGGTCACACACCAGCTGCACACTGAGGGAGTGGAATCCCTTTCTGTTCATAAAGAGTTCGGGATGGTTCAGTGGTGCCCTCAGACCAACGTGTGTGCAGTCGATAGCCCCCTGCACCCTGGGGAACCCTGCAATCCGGACAAATCCGGTCTGCCGCTCCACCTGCTTCACCCTGGTCATCGGGAAGGAGATATATTGGACTCTTCTCTTACACAGACTGTCATGTATCTCACATTACTGTATATAACTGTATCTTACCATGCTATACATGACTGTACCTGGATATGACCTGTAACAATAAGCATACCTTACCACCAGGGGTGCACTTCCAGGAGACACTCCATACCTGTCCCACTGAGGTATATAAAGGGAGGTTTCAGGCAAGTGCAGGACTGGCGAGCTGGAATTAAAGGTGCAGGTCCTGAGTGACCTTGACTTCAGCATTTGTCTCGTATAAGTCAGTACATTAGAGTCAGGACTTAACAGTGGCGATGAGTTACGGGATCACAGAATCCACAGAATGGCTACCAACAGCTCAGATGAGAAATACAATGCTGGAGACAATTGGGATGACTTTATAGAAAGACTCCAGCAAAGCTTTGTGATCAAAGACTGGCTGGGCGACGATAAGGCAGACAAGAGAAGAGCCCATCTCTTGACCAGCTGTGGCTCGAAAACATATGCTTTAATGAAAGACCTGCTGGCACCCGAGAAACCAGCAAGCAAGTCGTTTGAGGAGTTGAGCACACTAGTGAGAGACCACCTGAAGCCAGTGAGCAGCCTACACATGGCCAGATACAGGTTCTACAACTACAGATGCTGTGTGGGCCAAAGCATACCCGACTTCGTGGCGGAACTTTGGAGGCTGGTTAGTTCATGTGAGTTCCCCGATGAACTAAGGAGAGAAGTACTGAGAGACTTTTTTATTGAAGGAATAGGCCACGCAGGCATATTCCAAAAGCTTATAGAGACTAAGAACTTGACTCTAGAGGCAGCAGCACTGGTCGCACAGACGCGCTTAGCAGGCTACCCCTGGTGACCACAGAAGGGTCCGACGAACAGGACTGTGAGATGGTCATGGCAATCAATGCCTTTGAATCCACAGGTTCGCCCATGACAGCTCGCCAAATCAGAGCCTGGACGACCAGCGACCCCACGTTATCTCTAGTTAAAAGATGCGTTTTAACCGGTGACTGGGCAGAGGCTCGCGATGCCTGACCCGAGGAGGTCAAACCCTTCCATAGGCGCATGCATGAACTCTCACTACAGGCAGACTGCCTGATGTGGGGCAGCTGAGTAGTTATGCCCTTACGAGGCAGGGAGGCGTTTGTCCGGGAGCTCCATCGCGAGCACCCGGGAATCGTCCTTATGAAGGCCATAGCCAGATCTCATGTCTGGTGGCCTGGCATTGACGCGGACTTGGAGCTCTGCGTCCATCGGTGCACCATTTGTGCCCAACTCAGTAATGCCCCCAGGGAGGCCCCCCTAAGCCCCTGGCCCTGGCCCACAAAACCGTGGTCGCAGGTGCATGTAGACTATGCGGGCCCATTCATGGGCAAAATGTTCCTCGTAGTCGTTCATGCATTTTCAAAATGGATCGAGTGCACCATTTTAAACTCGAGCACCACCTCCACCACTGTGGAGAGCCTTAGAACCATGTTTTCAATGCACGGCATTCCTGACATATTGGTCAGTGATAATGGTCCGTGCTTCACCAGCGCAGAATTTCATGATTTTATAGTTGACCACGGTATAAATCATGTTAAGACGGCTCCTTTGAAGCCGGCCTCCAATGGCCAGGTGGAGCGAGCAGTGCAGATCATTAAACAAGGCATGCTCAGAATCCAAGGTCCTATGCTGCAGAGCCGCCTGTCATAGAAACATAGAAACATAGAAAATAGGTGCAGGAGTAGGCCATTCGGCCCTTCTAGCCTGCACCGCCATTCAATGAGTTCATGGCTGAACATTCAACTTCAGTACCCCATTCCTGCTTTCTCGCCATACCCCTTGATCCCCCTAGCAGTAAGGACCTCATCTAACTCCTTTTTGAATATATTTAGTGAATTGGCCTCAACAACTTTCTGTGGTAGAGAATTCCACAGGTTCACCACTCTCTGGGTGAAGAAGTTCCTCCGCATCTCGGTCCTAAATGGCTTACCCCTTATCCTTAGACTGTGACCCCTGGTTCTGGACTTCCCCAACATTGGGAACATTCTTCCTGCATCTAACCTGTCTAACCCCGTCAGAATTTTATATGTTTCTATGAGGTCCCCTCTCATTCTTCTGAACTCCAGTGAATACAAGCCCAGTTGATCCAGTCTTTCTTGATAGGTCAGTCCCGCCATCCCGGGAATCAGTCTGGTGAACCTTCGCTGCACTCCCTCAATAGCAAGAATGTCCTTCCTCAGGTTAGGAGACCAAAACTGTACACAATACTCCAGGTGTGGCCTCACCAATGCCCTGTACAACTGTAGCAACACCTCCCTGCCCCTGTACTCAAATCCCCTTGCTATGAAGGCCAACATGCCATTTGCTTTCTTAACCGCCTGCTGCACCTGCATGCCAACCTTCAATGACTGATGTACCATGACACCCAGGTCTCTTTGCACCTCCCCTTTTCCTAATCTGTCACCATTCAGATAATAGTCTGTCTCTCTGTTTTTACCACCAAAGTGGATAACCTCACATTTATCCACATTATACTTCATCTGCCATGCATTTGCCCACTCACCTAACCTATCCAAGTCGCTCTGCAGCCTCACAGCATCCTCCTCGCAGCTCACACTGCCACCCAACTTAGTGTCATCCGCAAATTTGGAGATACTACATTTAATCCCCTCATCTAAATCATTAATGTACAGTGTAAACAGCTGGGGCCCCAGCACAGAACCTTGCGGTACCCCACTAGTCACTGCCTGCCATTCTGAAAAGTACCCATTTACTCCTACTCTTTGCTTCCTGTCTGACAACCAGTTCTCAATCCATGTCAGTACACTACCCCCAATCCCATGTGCTCTAACTTTGCACATCAATCTCTTGTGTGGGACCTTGTCGAACGCCTTCTGAAAGTCCAAATATACCACATCAACTGGTTCTCCCTTATCCACTCTACTGGAAACATCCTCAAAAAATTCCAGAATATTTGTCAAGCATGATTTCCCTTTCACAAATCCATGCTGACTTGGACCTATCATGTCACCTCTTTCCAAATGCACTGCTATGACATCCTTAATAATTGATTCCATCATTTTACCCACTACCGATGTCAGGCTGACCGGTCTATAATTCCCTGTTTTCTCTCTCCCTCCTTTTTTAAAAAGTGGGGTTACATTGGCTACCCTCCACTCCATAGGAACTGATCCAGAGTCAATGGAATGTTGGAAAATGACTGTCAACGCATCCACTATTTCCAAGGCCACCTCCTTAAGTACTCTGGGATGCAGTCCATCAGGCCCTGGGGATTTATCGGCCTTCAATCCCATCAATTTCCCCAACACAATTTCCCGGCTAATAAGGATTTCCCTCAGTTCCTCCTCCTTACTAGACCCCCCGACCCCTTTTATAACCGGAAGGTTGTTCGTGTCCTCCTTCGTGAATACCGAACCAAAGTACTTGTTCAATTGGTCCGCCATTTCTTTGTTCCCCGTTATGACTTCCCCTGATTCTGACTGCAGGGGACCTACATTTGTCTTTACTAACCTTTTTCTCTTTACATATCTATAGAAACTTTTGCAATCCGTCTTAATGTTCCCTGCAAGCTTCTTCTCATACTCTATTTTCCCTGCCCTAATCAAACCCTTTGTCCTCCTCTGCTGAGTTCTAAATTTCTCCCAGTCCCCAGGTTCGCTGCTATTTCTGGCCAATTTGTATGCCACTTCCTTGGCTTTAATACTATCCCTGATTTCCTTTGATAGCCACGGTTGAGCCACCTTCCCTTTTTTATTTCTATGCCAGACAGGAATGTACAATTGTTGTAGTTCATCCATGCGGTCTCTAAATGTCTGCCATTGCCCATCCACAGTCAACCCCTTAAGTATCATTCGCCAATCCATCTCAGCCAATTCACGCCTCATACCTTCAAAGTTAGCCTTCTTTAAGTTCTGGACCATGGTCTCTGAATTAACTGTTTCATTCTCCATCCTAATGCAGAATTCCACCATATTATGGTCACTCTTCCCCAAGGGGCCTCGCACAACGAGATTGCTAATTAATCCTTTCTCATTACATAACACCCAGTCTAAGATGGCCTCCCCCCTAGTTGGTTCCTCGACATATTGGTCTAAAAAACCATCCCTTATGCACTCCAGAAAATCCTCCTCCACCGTATTGCTTCCAGTTTGGTTAGCCCAATCTATGTGCATATTAAAGTCACCCATTATAACTGCTGCACCTTTATTGCACGCACCGCTAATTTCCTGTTTGATGCCCTCCCCAACATCACTACTACTGTTTGGAGGTCTGTACACAACTCCCACTAACGTTTTTTGCCCTTTGGTGTTCTGCAGCTCTACCCATATAGATTCCACATCATCCAAGCTAATGTCCTTCCTAACTATTGCCTTAATCTCCTCCTTAACCAGCAATGCTACCCCACCTCCTTTTCCTTTTATTCTATCCTTCCTGAATGTTGAATACCCCTGGATGTTGAGTTCCCAGCCCTGCTCATCCTGGAGCCACGTCTCCGTAATCCCAATCACATCATATTTGTTAACATCTATTTGCACAGTCGCGACTGCTGCTGGCATACAGATCTCATCCGCATTCGTTGACGGGGGTTCCCCCCACGCAACTATTGATGAAACGAACCTTAAAGACCAGGCTCTCGTTAATCCTCCCAGACATGCATGAAATTGTTGAGGCTAAGTGTCAAAAGCTAACTGAGTATCATGACCGAAATTCGAGGGGGAGGTGGAATGAGATAGGGGACAAAGTGTTTGTGCTAAACTATGGCCGGGGTCCCAAATGGCTTGCAGGGACAGTAACAGACAAAGAGGGAAACAGGCTACTGGTTGTACAAATGGACAATGGCCAAACCTGCCGGAGGCATGTAGACCAAGTAAAAAGTAGATTCACTGATAACACTGAAGAACCAGAGGCAGACTACAATGTGGAATTCACACCACACCTGGTGGACAGACAGGTGGAACAACCTGAGGAAAGGGCAGTCTCAACAGACAGCCCAGGTGAGATACCAGCAATCACACTGAATGAAATAGACAGCCCAGGTGAGATACCAGCAATCACACTGAACGAAAAACAGGCACCAAGGCAAACAACTGAACCACAGCTAAGACGCTCCACGCAAGAGCGCAGACCACCTGAGAGACTGAATCTATAAAGGCAATAAGACTGTGGGGAGGGTGATGTCATGTATCTCACATTACTGTATATAACTGTATCTTACCATGCTATACATGACTGTAACTGGATATGACCTGTAACAATAAGCATACCTTACCACCAGGGGTGCACTTGCAGGAGACACTCCATACCTGTCCCACTGAGGTATATAAAGGGAGGTCTCAGGCAAGTGCAGGACTGGAGAGCTGGAATTAAAGGTGCAGGTCCTGAGTGACCTTGACTTCAGCATTTGTCTCATATAAGTCAGTACATTAGAGTCAGGACTTAACACAGACCATTGGTCACCTGCCGGATGGAGCAATGGGCGGAGAATTGGGATATGTTGGATATGTCTGTAGTTGCAGACTGGAAAGAGCCTGTCGCGTAAAAGGTTGAGAGCTATGGTGACCTTGGTCTCAATGCTGAGAGCGGTCCTCAGCCTTGTGTGAGGCTGCAGATCTGGCCACAGGACATCGCACTGCTCCCTCAGTATGTCCTTTCTAAATCGCAGCCTTTGCAAACATTGCTCATCACTGAGCTCCAGGAAGGAGAACATGTCGTTAGACCCTTGCACGGTAGGTCCTCCTTCCCCCTGGTCTGTGCTGAGCTCCTCCAATGACAACTGGCTGGTCGCCTTCTCCCTGTTCCTCCTCATGTTCAGGAACCTCTGCAGGCTGATGCTGGCATGGCTCCTGGCCCAGTATCTGGTGCGGGATCAGTGTACCTGACCCTTCTCCTTACGCCATCGCCCTCCTGGCCACCCTCTCTACGTGGAGGTCTGCGGCCTTCTGCAGGCCCTTCTCCATGTTGGGCAGCCATGGCTGCTGGCTCCCTTGCCCGCTGCTGACGTCTCCTGCGTGCCGCCGTGCCTCTCGCAATGTACACTGCCAATACTGAGCCCATTCTGTCTGCAGGCTCGACCCTCACAGTGAGACTCTGTGGAGCAGAGAATGAGGCCCACAGGCCACGACTAATCAGTGATAATGAAAAAGTGTTCGAACTCTCAAAAAGTTCTCAAAACTCTGCTGCAGGTTCAGCAAATCCCTACAGAGAAATCCCCAAAAAAGTTTGCACAAAAAAATACCCAATCACACCAAACCTCCGTTCTCCTCCTCTGGCGGTCTCGAGCAGCCCGGCAAAGTGCACTGACCCAAAAAGCTGGCGGGGACACCGTCACAAAAGAAGCTGTTTTTTTTAAATACTGAAAATAGGTGGCGTGGCGGAGCTGCAGCGGCGCGCACTTTAATGATGTCATTGCGGCCGCAGGACCCACACCGCAGTGTAAGTCGGGGGATCGGGGCAGAAGTGGACACCGCCCCAAAATCTCCCATAATATGGGTCGTGGCGGCAAATCGACTGCAAGGAGGCGGCCACTCAATTCCGCCGCATGGCCGCGGTAACGAGCTATATCTGGTCCCTGAATTTGGGCCCCATTCTCTCTGTGTCTACTCTATCCAAACCTTTCATAATTTTAAAGACCTCTATTAGGTCACCTCTCAGCCTTATCTTTTTGAGAGTAAAGCAACCCAGCCTGTCCATTCTTTCCAGATAGATATAACCTTGCAGTTCTGTTATCATCCTTGTCAATCTTTTTTGCAGCCCCTCTGCTGCCTGGGAAAGTCTTTAGACACACCTATCTGTATAGGTGTTTTTTTTTAAAACATAGATTTTATCTAAATTACCTTAAACGATTTGTCCAAGATTGCTAAAGGTATATATTTGCATATGTTATGGTCCTGCCAATGCTTCTAGTCTCAGTGTATAATTTCTGTATTCAAATTGAGTTAACTTTATCTTTGGCTTACCTCCAGACCCAGAAGTTAACATGTATCAGTCTTGTGCTTGCTGCATGTAGGAATATACAGAGAAACTGTATCTATGGGCCTTTTAATGAATAGCTTTCATAATAGCTTTTTAAATTAGGATTAAAGCAGATCACTTTTCTATGGGCCAATGGCCATCTTGTAGGCTGCTAAAAAGGTACCAATTAGTTTAAAATATGACATAGAACGCCTGCATTTCCATCTATTTCCCCTACCAGCATGATAAATGCTTCTGCACAGGGAAAGAAAATCGACGGTTGAGTCATCCCAAGTCCATTACTGCACACCTTTTAGCAGCCAGCTCAAGATCAACACAGTAGTTAAAGGAAGGAAAGATGACCTGCCTGATCCTTTCAAGATGATATATTGCCATATATGGAGATGAAATGAGACCATCGAAGAAAAATTTGATTAAAAATTCACTATTAGCTCAGTGGGTTGAAGCCTAGATATTCTATTTACATAAATATAACTAATTGAAAGTCATAGAAAGGAAATCTAAACCCAAAGAGCTGATAACTTAACACAGACCAGTACTTAATAGTATCAAGCATACAGTAATTAGTAGTTCTACTCCCTTTTGGAGCAAGAGGACCAGAGAGAATATAAACTCTAATTTGAAGAGTGATTTAATTAAACTTGGATTAAAAATGAGACAGATATATCAATAATACAACAGACAGAGCTAAGCAATAGAGAGATGAATCTTTCTTCAATTGGTGCTAACAGCAACATAACGGGGTAGAGTTTCCGCTTTGAGCATAATCGGCGATTTCGGTGCATATTGCACCCGTTTTGGGAAGTGTTCCTCTCCCCCCCACCAGCCGACCTGGAGTTCTGCTAAAACTCATTTGCATATCACCGAATGGAAAATCTGTCATGAAACACTGCAACCGGGCCATTATTTGTAAAAAAATTGCTTTAAAAAATATTCCTTGATAATATTTAAGAGTGGTAACTTTGTAAAGTTTGATCAATACAGCTGAAAATGGGTTTAATCATAAAAAATAAGTATTTTAAATCAATGTCACTCCACCACCTGTGAGTAACCAGATTTTAAATGACTGAAAATATACAAAACTATTTCCTAGTTAGATTGAGGTAGTTTTTCATTCAACATTTTTCAAAATGTACCTGCTGCCCAAAAGATCCAGCGTACTTTTTGGAGCCTCAACAAAGGCCTGAAAATGAGCGCAATTAGCGGAAACTCCCAATGATGATTCATTCATCCTGGGGGCATGGCCAATTTTGTGGCGAGGCCTGCTTCCAGTGCAATGCTTTTAAAAATAGCACAAAAGATCACAGAAACTCAATTGGCGCTTAAAAATTCTGTAATCTTTTGCGTTTGTTATGCCAATATCAAGCGATTGTGCTTGACAAAACCAGCACAATCAAACAGAAACGCCAGGCCAATGTGTAGTTTAGTATACCCTTACAGGCAAAATTAAACATATATATACATTAAATGCATGTTTTTTGTTTGACTGCTTGCCAAGTTAATATTCAGTAGTTTTAGATCTGTATCTGCCTCAATTACAAACCAGTTCAACAGTTATGTTAGCACACTACAAAGCAGGAAACGTAGGTTTTCTACATGAACAAAATGTGAATACAGAAGAACATCGAGGACATTTATTATATCCTGGGGAGTGTCTAGGGTTGTAACTTTAAAGGTCCTTTTATGTATTTTCCAAAAAGATTTGATGTAATTGCTGATGTGAGTTCTAGTTTTAGAATAGAAAATTAGAATTTTTTTATGGAGAGAAAGATGATGTTTTTACAGCGTTGTACGCTGTAGCATTGTAGCGTCTTAGGGCGCTAGAGCGGCTGAGCATGTGAAAATCCCGAGCTAAACAGCCGGCCGGAGTGCCCTGAGAGAGGCCTGGGGAGAAAAAAACCTCACCAAAAACATTCCCAATACATAGCCCATGCCATCGCAACATAAATCGCAAAAAAAAAAGAAAAAACAGTCACACTTACCTGAGGTGGACATTACTTATCTCACTGCAGCCAGTATAGGTCAGATCACCCATTTTCACAGGCGGACACAGCAGGGGGCGCTGCATGGCACACAGGTTGGGCGGGACCTCTTCCGGGCTGTAATGCACCGTGCTCCCAACGTAACCGGCCCCGAAAACCCCGGCGGGGCGCTGGAAGCTGGAAGCCTACCCAGCAATGCCCACTGCAGCCACTGCCACCCCTCCGGAGTGGAAACAGAAGTGCAAATCACTGGAAAATCCACCCCATCTCTGTTCCTCAGTTTTTAAAAAAAGTCTTACTCACTTATCGGGGGATTGCCAAAAGATGTGGGTGTGATTACGTGTACATGTATCATGCAGCAAGATTCAGAGGGAGAGATTTTTTTCTGTTGTTTAGGATGCTTTCTGGCAGAAAAGTTATGCATTGTAAGATAGTGTGAGGGGGAGGAAATGCTTTGTGGCATGTGAAAGTGGTTTTGCCTCTGGTGGTTTCGAAACAGCCCTCTTACAATAGTTCTAGACTCCGGAATTATAGTCATGAACAGTAATATACAGTCATAGACAGATCTTTTCGGTTTCAACCGTCACAATGCTTTTATTCAAGTGAAAACACACCTGCTCCCAGTAAAAACACACCCTGGTAGTGTTATACAAACAAACACAGTACAACATACAGTCTGGCCTGTCTAAACAGGCCCTTAACGCGAAGTACCCACGTCTAAAACACCCCTGCTCGGATTCAAAATTGCACCACTAAAATGTGCGTACGCTTATGATCCCTGCAAAAAAAACCTCCCCACTAAAACCCCTTAGGCTTGGTTGGGACCCACGACACCCTTTCACACTATGCAGTGGTCTTAAAGATCCGTGGGCTGGAATAAATGCTCACCAATTACCCCTCTGGCTTACTCACTGCTTCTCCCGATAAGGAGTATCTTCTGGGTTCGTACCAAACTGTGGTATTCAAGTCCAGTCTCCAGATCAGCTTCCCAGTCGAAGTAGCAAGGCTCTCTTGGTTCGTAAATGGTGATTTCTTCTCTCCGTCCCAGATAGAGTGCTTGGTCATTGTGCATTGCAAGCAGGTGTAGAAGAGAGGGGGAGAGAGAGAGAGAAATGGCTGCCAACTGCCTTCTCTTATACCTGCAAGACTGCTAAAAGTCCAACTGTCCTTCCCGCCTGAGGTTGTCCAACTGAAAAGCAAAAACAAGTCTTTGCCTGCCCCTTTGTCAAACTGGGCTGTCCCTTGATGGGTGGCTCCGATGAATCTGTAATGAAAATAGCTTTCCTTTGTCTTTCAATGGCCTGAAACACCAGCCACTTTACTTAACATCTCACTGATTGCAAGACAAAAGGCCTCCATTAACCACGATGTTCCTGCTTTCAGCCATTCTCATTCCCGCCCAGTTGATGTGCATTCAAGTTAAAACATGTTTGCACTTGCCCAGGTTAGCTCTTCTGCTGTACAGTGAATAGTAACAATGTCCAAAAAGCCCAAAAAGCTTGTTTTCACCAAATCTTACACATGCAAACTTTGCTCAACCACTTAGTATAAGATAATGAGAGGTACACTTACCTTAAGTGACCAGGCAAAATCTCTGATATATATGGTGAAAAACAATTAAATGTTGGTAGTCAGAGAGATTTGACAGAAATACAGATAATTAGCATGCAGGTACAGCAAACAATTTGGAAGGTAAATGACTTGTTGGCCTTTATTGCTAGAGGGTTTGAGTACAAGAGTAAGGAAGTCTTGCGACAACTGTACAGGGCTCTGGTGAGACCACACCTGGAGTACTGTGCTCAGTTTTGGTTTCCTTGTTTAAGGAAGGATATACTTGCCTTCGAGGCGGTGAAACGAAGGTTCACTATATTGATCCTTGGGATGAGAGGGTTGTCCTATGAGGAGAGATTGAGTAGGTTAGGCTTATACTCTCTGGAGCCGAAACTCATCCCCACTGGAAATGGGTCACACCTACCATTTTTCTTGTGTTTTCACCGTCGCGCTGGATGCGGTGGCCTCTTGTGTGAAATTCAGCTTTGTCTTTTTTTTTCCAAGTGGGGCGGAAGTCGGTTATAATGGGTGCGGAAATGGGGGCGGGAGCAGAATGTCCGCTACTGTCAGTCATCAACGTAGAGCTGATGATGTCATCACGTTGGCGTGTCACCACGTCTCTCCCCTTCACTTAAAGGGGAGAGCCATTGTGAACTCTGCGATTCTTTTCGTTAGGTCCACTGGCCCACCAGGAAGGGTTTGGGCCATGCCAAGTGGGGTTGGCAGGCTGCCTGTTGGCGGCCCGGCCGAACCTGAGGTCATAAGATGCCGACCGCGGCAGTGCGCCCTCCCCTTTAATGGCGGCCACAACGCCAAGAGGCATATAAATTGCCCAGAAAAGCAGTAAACCTGAGGACTGGGAGAAATTTAGAATTTAGCAGAGGAGGACAAAGGGTTTAATTAGGGGAGGAGGGGGGAAATAGAGTATGAGAGGAAGCTCGCTGGGAACATAAAAACTGACTGCAAAAGCTTCTACAGATATGTGAAGAGAAAAAGATTAGTGAAGACAAACGTAGTCAGATTCAGGTGAATTTATAATGGGGAACAAAGAAATGGCAGACCAGTTGAACAAATACTTTGGTTCTGTCTTCACGAAGGAAGACACAAATAACATTCCGGAAATACTAGGGGACCGAGGGTCTAGCGAGAAGGAGGAACTGAAGGAAATCCTTATTAGTCGGGAAATTGTGTTAGGGAAATTGATGGGATTGAAGGCTGATAAATCCCCGGGGCCTGATAGTCTGCATCCCAGAGTACTTAAGGAAGTGGCCCTAGAAATAGTGGATGCATTGGTGATCATTTTCCAACAGTCTATTGACTCTGGATCAGTTCCGATGGACTGGAGGGTGGCTAATGTAACACCACTTTTTAAAAATGGAGGGAGAGAGAAAACGGTTAGCCTGACATCAGTAGTGGGGAAAATGTTGGAATCAATTATTAAAGATGAAATAGCAGCGCATTTGGAAAGCAGTGACAGGATCGGTCCAAGTCAGCATGGATTTATGAAAGGGAAATCATGCTTGACAAATCTTCTGGAATTTTCTGAGGATGTAATTAGTAGAGTGGACAATGGAGAACCAGTGGATTTGGTGTTTGGACTTTCAAAAGGCTTTTGACAAGGTCCCACACAAGAGATTGGTGTCCAAAATTAAAGCACATGGTATTGGGGGTAATATACTGATGTGGATAGAGAACTGGTTGTCAGACAGGAAGCAGAGAGTCAGGATAAACGGGTCCTTTTCAGAATGGCAGGCAGTGACTAGTGGGGTGCCGCAGGGCTCAGTGCTGGGACCCCAACTATTTACAATATACATTAATGATTTAGATGCAGGAATTGATTGTAATATCTCCAAGTTTGCACATGACACTAAACTGGATGGCGGTGTGTGCTGTGAGGAAGACGCTAAGAGGCTGAAATGTGACTTGGACAGGTTAGGTGAGTGGGCAAATGCATGGCAAATGAAGTGTAATGTGGATAAAGGTGAGGTTATCCACTTTGGGGGCAAAAACACGAAGGCAGAATATTGTCTGAATGGCGGCAGATTAGGAAAAGGGGAGGTGCAATGAGACCTGTGTCTCATGGTACATCAGTCATTGAAAGTTGGCATGCAGGAACAGTAGGTGGTGAAGAAGGCAAATGGTATGTTGGCCTTCATAGCTAGGGGATTTGAGTATAGGAACAGGGAGGTCTGACTGCAGTTGTACAGGGCCTTGGTGAGGCCTCACCTTGAATATTTTGTACAGTTTTGGTCTCCTAATTTGAGAAATGACATTCTTGCTATTGAGGGAGTGTAGCGAAGGTTCACCAGACTGATTCCCGGGATGGCTGGACTGATATATGAAGAGAGACTGGATCGACTGGGCCTTTATTCACTGGAGTTTAGAAGGATCAGAGGGGATCTCATAGAAACATATAAAATTCTGACGGGACTGTACAGGTTAGATGCAGGAAGAATGTTCCCGATATTGGGGAACCAGGGGACATAGAAACATAGAAACATAGAAAATAGGTGCAGGAGTAGGCCATTCGGCCCTTCGAGCCTGCACCGCCATTTAATGACTTCATGGCTGAACATGCAACTTCAGTACCCCATTCGTGCTTTCTCGCCATACCCCTTGATCCCCCTAGTAGTAAGGGCTACATCTAACTCCTTTTTGAATATATTTAGCGAATTGGCCTCAACAACTTCCTGTGGTAGAGAATTCCACAGGTTCACCACTCTCTGGGTGAAGAAGTTTCTCCTCATCTCGATCCTAAATGGCTTACCCCTTATCCTTAGACTGTGACCCCTGGTTCTGGACTTCCCCAACATTGGGAACATTCTTCCTGCATCTAACCTGTCTAAACCCGTCAGAATTTTAAACGTTTCTATGAGATCCCCTCTCATTCTTCTGAACTCCAGTGAATACAAGCCCAGTTGATCCAGTCTTTCTTGATATGTCAGTCCCGCCATCCTGGGAATCAGTCTGGTGAACCTTCACTGCACTCCCTCAATAGCAAGAATGTCCTTCCTCAAGTTTGGAGACCAAAACTGTACACAATACTCCAGGTGTGGCCTTACCAAGGTCCTGTACAACTGTAGTAACACCTCCCTGCCCCTGTACTCAAATCCCCTTGCTATGAAGGCCAACATGCCATTTGCTTTCTTAACCGTCTGCTGTACCTGCATGCCAACCTTCAATGACTGATGTACCATGACACCCAGGTCTCGTTGCACCTCCCCTTTTCCTAATCTGTCACCATTCAGATAATAGTCTGTCTCTCTGTTTTTACCACCAAAGTGGATAACCTCACATTTATCCACATTATACTTCATCTGAAATGCATTTGCCCACTCACCTAACCTATCCAAGTCACTCTGCTGCCTCATAGCATCCTCCTCGCAGCTCACACTGCCACCCAACTTAGTGTCATCCGCAAATTTGGAGATACTACATTTAATCCCCTCGTCTAAATCATTAATGTACAATGTAAACAGCTGGGGCCCCAGCACAGAACCTTGCGGTGTCCCACTAGTCTCTGCCTGCCATTCTGAAATGTACCCATTTACTCCTACTCTTTGCTTCCTGTCTGCCAACCAGTTCTCAATCCACGTCAGCACACTACCCCCTTTAACTTTGCACATTAATCTCTTGTGTGGGACCTTGTCGAAAGCTTTCTGAAAGTCCAAATACACCACATCAACTGGTTCTCCCTTGCCCACTCTACTGGAAACATCCTCAAAAAATTCCAGAAGATTTGTCAAGCATGATTTCCCTTTCACTAATCCATGCTGATGTGGACCTATCATGTCACCTCTTTCCAAATGCGCTGCTATGACATCCTTAATAATTGATTCCATCAATTTACCCATTACTGATTTCAGGCTGACCAGTCGATAATTCCCTGTTTTCTTTCTCCCTCCTTTTTTCAAAAGTGGGGTTACATTGACGACCCTCCACTCCATAGGAACTGATCCAGAGTCTATGGAATGCTGGAAAATGACCATCAATGCATCCGCTAGTTCCAAGGCCACCTCCTTAAGTACTCTGGGATGCACACCATCAGGCCCTGGGGATTTATCGGCCTTCAATCCCATCAATTTCTCTAACACAATTTCCCGACTAATAAGGATTTCCCTCAGTTCCTCCTTCTTACTAGACCCTCTGACCCCTTTTATATCCGGAAGGTTGTTTGTGTCCTCCTTAGAGAATACCAAACCAAAGTACTTGTTCAATTGGTCTGCCATTTCTTTGTTCCCTGTTATGACTTTCCCTGATTCAGACTGCAGGGGGCCTACGTTTATCTTTACTAACCTTTTTCTCTTTACATATCTATAGAAGCTTTTGCAGTCCGTCTTAATGTTCCCTGCAAGCTTCCTCTCGTACTCTATTTTCCCTGCCCTAATCAAACCCTTTGTCCTCCTCTGCTGAGTTCTAAATTTCTCCCAGTCCCCAGGTTCACTGCTATTTCTGGCCAATTTGTATGCCACTTCCTTGGCTTTAATGCTATCCCTGATTTTCCTTGATAGCCACGGTTGAGCCACCTTCCCTTTTTTATTTTTACGCCAGACAGGGATGTACAATTGTTGTAGTTCATCCATGCGGTCTCTAAATGTCTGCCATTGCCCATCCACTGTCAACCCCTTAAGTATCATTTGCCAATCTATCCTAGCCAATTCACGCCTCATACCTTCAAAGTTACCCTTCTTTAAGTTCTGGACCATGGTCTCTGAATTAACTGTTTCATTCTCTATCCTAATGTACAATTCCACCATATTATGGTCACTCTTCCCCAAGGGGCCTCGCACAACGAGATTGCTAATTAATCCTCTCTCATTACACAACACCCAGTCTAAGATGGCCTCCCCTCTAGTTGGTTCCTTGACATATTGGTCTAGAAAACCATCCCTTACGCACTCCAGGAAATCCTCCTCCACCGTATTGCTTCCAGTTTGGTTAGCCCAATCTATATGCATATTAAAGTCACCCATGATAACTGCTGCACCTTTATTGCATGCACCAATAATTTCCTGTTTGATGCCCTCCCCAACATCACTACTACTGTTTGGAGGTCTGTACACAACTCCCACTAACGTTTTTTGCCCTTTGGTGTTCTGCAACTCTACCCATATAGATTCCACATTATCCAAGCTAATGTCCTTCCTAACTATTGCATTAATCTCTTCTTTAACCAGCAATGCTACCCCACCTCCTTTTCCTTTTATTCTATCCTTCCTGAATGTTGAATACCCTTGGATGTTGAGTTCCCAGCCCTGATCATCCTGGAGCCACGTCTCTGTAATCCCAATCACATCATATCCGTTAACATCTATTTGCACAGTTAATTCATCCACCTTATTATGGATACTCCTTGCATTAAGACACAAAGCCTTCAGGCTTGTTTTTTTAACACCCTTTGTCCTTTTAAAATTATGATGTAGTGTGGCCCTTTTTGTTTCTTGTCTTTGTTTACTTGGCCTTCCATTATTGCTTTTTACCTTTCTACCATCTGTTTCTGACTCCATATTACTTCGCCCTGTCTTGCTGCATCGGTTCCCATTCCCCTTCCATATTAGTTTAAACACTCCCGAACTGCATTAGCAAATGTTACCCCCAGGACATCAGTTCCAGTCCTGCCCAAGTGCAGACTGTCCCTTTTGTACAGGTCCCACTTCCCCCAGAACTGGTTCCAATGTCCCAGGAATTTGAATCCCTCCCTCTTGTACCACTGCTCAAGCCGCGTATTTATTCTAACTATCCTGCTCCTTCTACTCTGATTAGCACGTGGCACTGGTAGCAATCCAGAGATTTCTACCTTTGAGGTCCTACTTTTTAAATGTAACTCCTAGTTCCCTAAATTCAGCTTGTAGGACCTCTTCCCGCTTCTTACCTATATCGTTGGTACCTACATGTAGCACGACAACTGGCTGTTCACCCTCCCTCTCCAGAATGCTCTGCAGCCGCTCCGAGACATCCTTGACCCTTGCACCAGGGAGGCAACATACCATCCTGGAGTCTCGGTTGCGGCCGCAGAAACTCCTATCTATTCCCCTTACAATAGAGTCCCCTATCACTATAGCTCTCCCACTCTTTTTCCCGCCCTTCTGTGCAGCAGAGCCACCCATGGTGCCATGAACCTGGCTGCTGGTGCCTTCCCCTGGTAAGTCATCTCCCCTAACAGTATAGTTTAAGGATAAGGGGTCAGCCATTTAGGATTGAGATGAGGAGAAACTTCTTCACTCAGAGAGTTGTTAACCTGTGGAATTCCCTACCGCAGAGAGTTGTTGATTCCAGTTCGTTGGATATATTCAAGATGGAGTTAGATTTGGCCCTTATGGCTAAAGGGATCAAGGGGTATGGAGAGAAAGCAGGAAAGAGGTACTGAGGTGAATGATCAGCCATGATCTTATTGAATGGTGCTGCAGGCTCGAAGGGCTGAATGGCCTACTCCTGCACCTATTTTCTATGATTCTATTCCAGTTCACTTAACCTGGCAACCAGCTGCATTTCAAACACTCGAATGTCTTTAATTTTACCAACTAATTTGGAAGATGGTTATCCTTTCAGTAAAGAACATATTTCGAGTATCTATGTTTTAAATTTTCTTTTCACTCATTTAAATGTATGCTCTCTGACCCACAAATTCATCTTAAACATAGTGTAGTAGCCATTACAGAGACCTGGCTACAAGCTGGGCATGATTGAGAGCTAAATATTCCAGACTTTCAGATCTTTAGCAAAGACAAGAAAATTAGGATAGTAAGTGGGAGTAGCACTATTGATAAAAGACACAATTACAGCAGTGAAAGAAGGGATTTCAGTGAGGATGACCAGGCAGTGGAAATACCATGGGTAGAGTGAAAGAAACAGCAAAGGATGCAAGACTCTGGCAGGAGTTGTCTACAGGCTTCTTGATAGTAATTATGTAGTGGAATGATGTATAAATATAGAGATCAGGGAAGCAAAAAGCAAAAACAATGTGGTTATAATGAGATTTTAATGTTCATATAGACTGGGAGAAGAACAGTTCAAGTCGTAAAGGCAATGAATTTCTAGTATTCAGGATAGTTTTCTAGAACAATACATTTTAGAACCGAAACTGGAACAGGCCATATCATTGGTGATGAGTGACAGAACACAATTCGTCAACAATCTGACGGTAAGGGAACATGTTGCAAATAGTGACCATAATATGATTGAATTGGTATCAGATTTGAGAGGGAGAGTGGAGAATCACAAACCTGGGTTTTATATTTAAGACAGACAAACTTTGAAGGGATGAGAAATGAATTGACAGCAGTAAACTGGGCTGAACTGTTACCGGGTAAACCTACAGGCAAACAGTGGGAAGCATTCAAAAAAGAATACAAAACAAGTACATACCCCCAAAAGACAAAGACTCCACTTGTGTAGTTAGGCAACCATGGTCAACAAATGAGGTAATAGACAGCATCGAGCTAAAATAAAATGTTTACGCAAATACAAGGAAAAGTGGAAATCCAGTGGGCTTAGAGAGCTATAAAAAATAACAAAGGGATACAAATAATGGGTGCAGAAGGGGAATATGAAAAAAATCAAGTATATCAAAGCTGACAGCAAAAGAATTTTATAAATATATTGAGAGAGTGGTGAATGGAAATGTAGGTCCATTAAACTCAGATGCAGGCGAGACTATAATTAACAATAAGGAAAAGCAATAAAAACAGGAAATGCTGGAAATAATCAGCAGGTCAGGCTGCATCTGTGGAGAGAGGACCAGAGTAAATGTTTCAGGTTGAGGACCTTTCGTCACAACATTCTGACGAAAGGTTAACTGAAACATTAACTGAAGGTTAACTGAAGGACATGGCTGACAGACTGGACCTGCAGCAGGTGGTGAGAAAACCAACACGAGGGAAAAACCTACTTAACCTCGTCCTCACCAAGTTATCTGTCGCAGATGCATCTGCCCATAGCAGCATTGGTAGCAATGATCATCGCACAGTCATTGTGGAGATGAAGTCCCGTCACACTGAGGACACCATCCATTGTGTTGTGTGGTACTACCACTGTGCTAAATGGGATAGATTCAGAATAGATCTAGCAGCTCAATACTGGGCATCCATGAGGTGCTGTGGGCCATCAGCAGCAGCAGAATTGTATTCCACCACAATCTGTAACCTCATGACCCGGCACATCCTTCACTCTACCATTACCATCAGGCCAGGGGACCAACCCTGGTTCAATGAGGAGTGCAGAAGAGCATGTCAAGAGCAGCACCAGGCATACTTAAAAATGAGGTGCTAACCTGGGGAAGTTTCAACACAGGACTACATGCATGCTAAAAAGCAGAAGTAGCAAGCTATAGACAAGGCTAAGCGATCCCACAACCAACAGATCAGATTAAAGCTCTGTAGTCCTGCTACATCCATTCGTGAATGGTGGTGGACGATTAAATAACTAACGGGAGGAGGCTCCATGAATTCCCATCCTCAAATAATGGCGGAGCCCAGCACGTGAGTGCAAAAGACAAGGCTAAAGTGTTTACAACCATCTTCAGCCAGAAGTGATGCATATTGGCCTCCTCCTCAGGTCCCCACCATCACAGAAGCCAGTCTTCAGCCAATTCGATCCACGTGATATCAAGAAACGACTGAGCGCACTGAATACAGCAAAGGCTATGGGCCCCGACAACATTCCAACTGTTGTGCTGAAGACTTGTGCTCCAGCACTAGCGACGCCTCTAGCCAAGCTGTTCCAGTACAGCTACAACACTGACATCTATCCAACAATGTGGAAAATTGCCCAGGTATGTCCTGTCTACAAAAAGCAGGACAAATCCAATCTGGCCAATTACTGCAGTATTAGTCTACTCTCAATCATCAGCAACGTGATGGAAGGTGCCGTCAACGGTGGTATCAAGCAGCACTTACTCACCAATAATCTGCTCACCAGTGCCCAGTTTGGGTTCTGCCAGGACCACTCGGCTCCATATCTTATTACAGCCTTGGTCCAAACATGGACAAAAGAGCTGAATTCCAGAGGTGAGATGAGAGTGACTGCCCTTGACATCAAGACAGCATTTGACAGAATGTAGCGTCAAGGAGCCCTATAAAACTGAAGTCAATGGGAATCAGGGGGAAAACTCTCCACTGGCTGAAGTCATACCTAGCAAAAGAAAGATGGTTGTGGTGGTTGGAGGTCAATCATCACAGCCCCAGGACATCACTGCAGGAGTTGCTCAGGGCAGTGTCCTAGGCCCAACCATCTTCAACTGCTTCATCAATGACCTTCCCTCCATCATAAGGTCAGAAGTGGGGATGTTCGCTGATGACTGCAGTGTTCAGTGCCATTCGCAATTCCTCAGATAATCGAGCAGCCCATGCCCACATGCAGCAACACCTGGAAGACATTCAGGCTTGGGCTGATATGTGGCAAGTAACATTCACGTCACACATGTGCCAGGCAATGAAGCGAGAGTCTAATCACCGTCCCTTGACATTCAATGGCATCACCATCGCCGAATCCGCCACCATCAACATCCTGGGGGTCACCATTAACCAGAAACTTAACTGGACCGGCCACATAAATACTGTGGCAACAAGAGCAGGTCAGAGGCTGGGTATTCTGCAGCGAGTGTCTCACCTCCTGACTCCCTAAAGCCTTTCCACCATCTATAAGGCACAAGACAGGAGTGTGATAGAATAGTCTCTACTTGCCTGGATGAGTTCAGCTCCAACAACACAGAAGAAGCTCCACACCATCCAGGCCAAAATCAGCCCGCTTGATTGGTACCCCATCCACCACCTTAAACATTCACTCCCTCCATCATCAACGTACCGTGGCTGCAGTGTGTACCATCTACAAGATGCACTGCAACAACTCACCACGTCTTCTTCGGCAGCACCTCCCAAACCCGCGACCTCTACCACCTAGATGGACGAGGGCAGCAGGCGCATGGGAACACCACCACCTCTACATTCCCCTCCAAGTCACACACCATCCTGACTTGTAAGTATATCACCGTTCCTTCATCATCGCTGGGTCAAAATCCTGGAACTCCCTCCCTAACTGCACTGTGGGAGTACCTTCATCACAGACTGCAGCGGTTCAAGAAGGTGGCTCACCACCATCTTTGCAAGGGCAATTAGGGATGGGCAATAAATGCTAGTCTTGCCAACGATGCCCATATCCCATGAACGAATAAAATCCCATGGACCTCTGAAACCCATTTAATTACAGTGAAAGCAGCACTATAAATTAACACATCTTTAGAATCTTTTACATCACTAGGATTGCAAGAAATGTTTCAGTAAAACTTTAAGTGCAAAGAGCTTTTTTTAATGACTGAATCATCCACTTAATTGCATGAAACGTTTCTTATTATGCAAACCCAATCCATTTTTGAAATATTTGTGTAACTTGCTTATTCATGAGTTTCCACTTGAAATTTACGTTACGTGTTCCAGTCGAGTCTTCAGATCGAACTTCCACCAATCAACTTCTTTGCTGTATTGCAGTCACACAAGAATAATTTATAGCATCTCACTTTATGTTAACTATCATAGCCCACATATACAAATTGTAATGAATTGCACATTTAACAACAGGTTTGGAATATATTAAAACTATATTGCACTCATTTGTAAATATTTATGGCAAAGTGACTTTATTATATATTACTAGGTTAGATAATGGACATTTCAGCACATCTCCAATTAGAAAATATCCTGTTTTGTCTTAAGAGATTTGGACTAAAGCCTTTATCCAACCTGCATAAGTGAGGGATCTCTTTCTTTGATGGAAAAGAAATGGCACAGCGAGTTACAACACTCTCCTATCACTTCTCCGGCCTAGGTTAGAATATAGCTCAGACACACAGGATGGTCAAAGGAGATATTTGGCCATTCTCAATACATTGCACATCAGTGATTTACTGTGTATAAAAAAACACAGACTACCTTTGTACAGTCAATTGGTGCTACAATAATCAAGTTGTAATTCCAAATATTGCATGAGTGTATTATTGGTTTAAAATATTGTCAAATGCACATTACAATCCAGTATATTCAGTTCCAATGTTAACTTTTAAAAATGTTCTTAAAATGTGGGGATCTACAAGTCAACAGGTGATTCATCAACAGCGAATGCCATGGAGTTTTTTTTTAAATATTCGTTCCTGGGATGTGGGCGCCTCTGGCAAGACCAGCATTTATTATGGTGAAGGTACTCCCACAGTGCTGTTAGGGAGGGAGTTCCAGGATTTTGACCCAGGGACGATGAAGGAACAGCAATACATTTCCAAGTCAGGATGCTGTGCGATTTGGAGGACTTAGAGATGATGGTGTTCCCATGCGCCTGCTCCCTTGTTGGTAGAGGTCGAGGGTTTGGGAGGTGCTGCTGAAGAAAGGCTGTGGAAGGATACTGGTTCATGCTTGCAATTCCTCACAGTGGAGATGCTGGACTGAGGAGCTTTACCACGGGAAGGAGGGGAAAAAAAGTCACTCCCACGGCCACTTTTATAGACTTCCTTGCATTGAATTACAGAGCTGTACTATTGGATGTGGGAGACCAGACCAGATCAGCTGCTCAGTGGACCAACAATGGTACATACTAGGGTGTGAGTGGGAAATAAACGGTTTAGCCGAGGTTTAGAGTGGCTGCTTGTCACATTTCCTCTATGCACTAGGTGTAGCAACATGTTTAATCTATTCTTTATAAACACGCTTAAGATTTTACTACACCGAACATGTAGAGGAAATCTTCCACAAAACTGAAACCCTTTATTTTAGCAAGTCTCTTGTTTATACGCTATAGTGCTTCAGCTTCATCTGAAACTCAGATGTGCACTACTTAGTCACATTCAAAGTTTTGAGCTTCAGACACTCCCCTGTGAGGGGTAGCCAGTAATAGGAATCATCCCCAGATGTTGCAAAAACCTAGTTCCAAGACAGTGTTGTTCATAGAAACTGGCCAACAAAAGTGCAAAGTACATTGTATAGATTTCAGTGTCATTCTTTCTAGGTCCATGACAAAGGTCACATAGAGTTATTGATACTAAATCTCTCAGCCTTTTCCACAAAAAGGTACACGGTTCCTAAGTCTCTGCCCTCCCATTTCTCATCAACGTGCCTCCAATTCCACGCTGCTCAATCTCAGCAATGACTGACATGTGTTGGAAATCGCTGGGTTTATGGTTGAATGTCTCCACCAGATTGAAGGTCTTTAGGCAGTCTGTGGCGTAAAAGAGTTGTGCTTGATTGGCCAGACACTGTGCCTCTTGTACACCCTGTAAGTCAGAAACACAACGTTCAGTAAATGGCACCATTTAAACAAGTATGACCTAGGTTTTCCAATTGTAATGCTGTCAGTAGCTCATTCATTTTAAGTTACCGTTGCTTTATGATTGGAAAACTTAAGACCGATTGGTGGTTCCATCCTCTTCTTCCCCAAAGGATGATTCAAACTGAGATATATTTGCACAGGGGCAAGCTGCCTTCCCATACCATTTACAACTATCCCTTTTACAAATGCCCATTGTTCAAATTGGCAAAGGTTGAAGTGTTCTTGTTAACACGTCAATGTCTGCCCGCTTCTAAACTGGGGTGACAAAGGCAATAGCTTCATATTTTTGTTCATTTGCAATCTGCAACATGTTTTGCTGATTTAAAAGCACTGCCTTTTGCGACTGTTAAACAGCTTAAATTAGTAGTCTTTGTTACTTCTGAAGGTGCCATTTACAAGTCAATAAAGCATCAGACCTTAATGCGTTGTCCTTTTCATCTTGATTTTTATTATTGTTTTCCTTTCAACAGTTTTGATTTCTCTTTAAAGCAGGGATCTGCTGTGGTGCAGTGTGGATTTTCATTATTGTCTGCTCCATTTGTTGTGATGCATACCCAGTCTCAGCTGAGACACTGGAGTTTGGAGTGGCCAAGGGATGGGGAATTAGTCCCTTTCCCATAGAAGGGCGGAAAAGAAATCGGGGACAAGTCCTCACTGAGACAACTTTCCTGTGTTTCTCCAATTCTAGTGTGAGTGTCCATACCAACTGATTTTCTATGTGACAAGGATAAACGTAAAAAAGGATTGATACTGTGCAGCTCTGCAAGATAGCTGACAGCGCCATCTGTGGGAGGTCACTAGTAAAGCAGACAGCAAGAGTATAACAAGAACACTTATTCCTGCTTCAGGATGTCGTTAGTAGTCAGCAAGCAGATGCACCCATTATACAGGAGGTAAAAAACATTTTAAAAAACCCTGCTTATGAACATTATGTATTGGACCTTCCAACACAGCCTGTGTAATTTAATCATTTGTTGTATACAGGCAGAGCGTCCGAAATCTGAAAACCTCGGGACCGAGGCCGTTCCGGATTTTGGGTATTTCCGGATTTCGGAACGTCTTTCCGATGTCCCAAATCCAGAAATGCCTGGACCGAGGTAGGATGGGGGGGTGGGTGGGGGCTGCAGCCGAGGTGAGTCCGGTGGCACATTTTCTGGATTGCGGACGACCCTGCCACAGATCGGCCTGGTGTCCGGATTTCAGACGCTCAACCTGTACCACATTCGACAGTCAAAGAGCAATGATGGCCATTTATCTTTAACCCTGAAAGAGATCAAATGAAAAACGCCAAAAATCACTTTAATACAATTCTATCACTAGTGGTTGTGTTCTATCTAAATGTCTATCTTTACTTAGCCCCAGAACTTACAATTCCGCTCACAACCAAATATCCAGAAGAGTTAATGGCCACTGCACTCACTACTTTTGATAAGAGATTTATTCCACACATTTACTATTACTATACAGCAAAAGGAAATGTCGTACCAGAAACGTTGTGTCTATTTCTGCAGTAAGAAGCGCAATGCCCTTCTCCTTCTGGAGATCAAGGTAATGATATATTATTAGCTGGCTTGGTGAATTCTCCCCCAAAGACTGCAAGGCAAAGAAAAGAAAACAAATAACTGGAAAGAGCAGAAAGAAACTCAAGAAGCTACAAGTAGTTCCTGAACAGTGGTGCATGGTCTGTACAGAAAGGGTATAGCAAAGGATTAAAAACATAATACTTTAGTGCAATCATAATGATTTGTTTTTGCAAGAATTTCCTCTGCACATCCCAAATACTGCAGAGACACCCACACACAACAGCGCCATAGAGCAGACCATATGTCTGCCTCCTCAGCTAATAACGAAAAATACACCATAAAATACACAGACGCATAGCAAATGTTAACATTCGCCTGCCATGGCTAGTATGGCAAAGGAAGTTGCAAATATTTTTTTTGGTGGGACAAAGCATGAAAAAGTTTGAGAGTTCATGAATTAGACGCACTGCCATTGGAACCAACATTAACCTTACTGAACAGACGTAAACGGTGCTGACCAAACATTAACATGCAATGCAACAATAAAATCAGTGTTTATCTATCGAGTGCCAAAAATTTTATTTTTGCTAGTCTGTTGAATTTTAGAAAAAATATCGGAAGGACAGTTTGGGTTTCTCAGCAATGCTGCAATTGTTGAATTGTGATTAGACACTGTAAATTGATGCTTGACATTGTGTGTATTTTTCTGGATCACGTGCTACTTTTGTGCATCAAAATTTGCAACATTTTAGAAAACATATTTGGAATCATGGCACTCCACAAAATTTTAGGTTGCTTAGTCCATTACCCTTTTTACGCAAGATTGCGCACGTCACAACAAAGTCTAGGGCTAGAAATTGCGTAGCACTCCGTTTGGGACGATAACTTTTCAGGGAGTGCAAAAGAATCGTCGGGCGAAAAAGATGCGCTGCTACCGGGAACTTCCACTTTAACGCTCCAAGAGGGAAATGGAGTGCTAAATAAAGTTCTACCAATTCTCTTAGAGCGCTGGAGTGAGTGGGAGGGGCAGTATCGGCAGCTCTGCCAACTTTACAGTCTTCTTCCTCGATTAAAGGGAAGAACCAATGATGGGTTGAATGAATCTTCAGGCTGTCTGTGTTGAGTCACGGCAGCTGCGCTACGTGCATAGCAGCCCCAAACACTCAGAGTGCAGGGCTGAGCAATTGTGGGGGCAAAATAAATCAGGAGGCACCAGAATGGGGAGATAAATAAATGTTGCCCTACCTGACCACCACTGCCTTTAAATATCACTCCCCAAGTGGCCAGCCGAGGTGACGAAGCCTCCTGCAGCTGCCGTTGTTGACGCCCGATGAGGCTGCAGGGGGCAGGAGCGAATATCACATCCGGGGCGGTAAGGGGGACACCGGATGATGTCACGATCTCCGGGCCGCAAGAGAGCGAGGCGGTAAGTGTTAGCGCCAGCGCAAAACTACCAGGGAAGCTCGTGGTGATTTTGCCCGGTCGGTAATCCCGCAGGCGCTAATGGGAGGAGCAAACCAGGCCAATTTTTCACCCCTCGTGTCTTCCAACTTTAAGCTAGATGTGTAAAAGCAGTTAACTGCAGGTTGTGTGTATGTGTTGTTCCCATTTTTTTTATGTAAAAAGGTGCTGTAAATAAAGTTTCTTTCCTGAAACAGATCACAAAATACATGTAAATATAACTCGTATGTAAAAGTTTTGCATCTAGCAAGTGACACTTTGTTAAAGACACAAAATGATTTTTTTTTAAATAGACCAGGAGCCTGAAATTTACAAAAATACTGATCAATTTACCTCAAGAATTACAGCTACAATTACCTGGATTCCCAACGGGAGTGCCGGAGCAGCACCCTTAAACGGGACAGAACCCATTAGCAGCTAAATGTCAGACAATGTGAACAACGCCGCTGGAGAGACTTTGAACATGTTCAATCACACACTGGCCTTAAAGGCAAAATTAACAGTTAAACATCACAACTTTGGTCCAGACTAGAGATTATCTGCAAGCAACACCACAGGCACCTAATTATAACAACTTGTAGTTATATAGTGCCTTTAATGTAGTAAAACGTCCCAAGATGCTTCACAGGAGTATTATGAACAAATTGACTGAGATATGCTGTTTTCATCATAATTATTTTCAAAAATAGCATTAATGTACAGCCTGCAAGTTTATGATTACTCATAATATGTGCAGTAAGCCAGACACTAGATACCTAGGAGTGTGTTATAAAGCAATTACACATTTTAGAGATTCGGAGTGAGACTCAAGTCCAGAGATTCACATATCTTTGAAGTGCTTTCCAATGCAGCTTTTTTTCTTAAGCATTACAGAAATCACTGAATTTACTCAAGGACCTCCCAAGGCTACTTTGACCAGTCTCCACGTTCAGTATGAAGCCTCACCCATCAGCAGTACAGATGCAGAAAACTATAACTCTTCTCTATTCTTGCCTTATACTCACCAACTACCACTAGAGGTTGCAAATGCACAATGTAAAATATAGATTAGACCCACCCCACCATGTGCTCTTGGGAGCCACTGTGTTAAAGAGAGTAAGTGATATATTTGAGCAACTGCGATAGGGTAAGTGCTTCAGAGGCAGGCTTCAGTACTAAGAGTAATTGTTAACACATCAACAGTGCACCACTGAGCTGCCAAAGAAGTGCTTATTCCAACATTAGTTTATTACTCTGGAGCTCCTCTTCCACATTCAGTCACATACCTGAAGATTTATTAAGGAGGAAAAGTGAAGCTCAGTCGCAGACCACTGACCCACAAAGAACTCATAGCCTGCTTGTCTTGGCAAAGCGTACAAGAACTAGAAAAGAACAAGACAGTTATAAACACATGAGGTGCAGGAATTATATGAGGTACTCTTGCTTCTTACAGATATCTTTATTTGGGCATGGATCATATTAAAATGTACAGCTTAGAATCCTGAGTTTATAACAATACATGACAAGCCACACAGTTCGGAGAGGGGAAGTCTTGCTACCAGAACCCCTTCTAGAATTTGGTTACTAAGGCTGGAGAATTGTTTTTTGTCATGTGACACTTTGAAGTTAGACTTGAATACTTTTCCCATATTGGTGAGTCCCTTCTAAAACCACGCCTTCATATCTGGACAAGAAATAAAACAAAGCTAATCTGATAGACAATCCCAATCTGCCCTTGAAATTGCCTCGCTCTCTTCTCCACTCCTCCCTCCAGCCAATCGCATCTGTCCTTGACTCGCTTTTATCAATTCTAATATGGTTGAGTTTTCACGTCTTGTTCCTTCTCAGCTGCATATGTACTGTCCTTCCTCCTCCCTCCATCCCCAGGACAATCTCCGACTGTGCGCTATTCTTTCCTGGGACCCCAAGGCTTGGGATTTCTTCATCTCCCTCAGTTGTTCTCTCCTTCCTCCTAAAATTAATTCCTTTTACTCCTCACAAGTATGGCAAAGTATTTCCCCAGGAATGACCCGTGGAACCTGTATTATTTAAACTAGATTCTGCTGAATTTGGAACATTAGGAACAGGAATAAGCCATTGAGCCTGCTCCGCCATTCAATTAGATCATAGTGTGAATGTTTAAAAATGTATTGAGACATTGAAGTTGAGAACGTGGGAATTGTATAGGGACAGTATAAGCTAACAAAGAATTCATGGAGGAATAGCCATGACATCTCAGACTCGAGACTGCGAAATGTTACAACACTAACACATATTGAAACAAAACCCACAGCTTGCAGAAAAACCTCAAGGTCTTATTAAATCATGTTATTAACCTGAAACATTAACAGAAGGTCTTTGTTTAAAATCAGACCATACTTAGGTCGGCTTATGAGTGGACAAAGGGAAAGAGGGATCAAAAGAGATAGGCTGAACTAGGATGTCATTCTAGCCCTATCTTGTTATCTTTTGCCGAAAATGTATAACCATCGTCCCTTTACAAAGTAACGTCACTTTGTCCATAGGAAGTGGGTGCGTTCGAACAGACTTGCATTCCTTCTGTCTGATAAGGTCCCCGATCGGGATTTGCTTTTTAAAATAAAAGCTTGCTTTGTTTAAAGCACAAACGGTATTCGTTTCAATAATTTTGCTGAACCAGATTGAGAGAAAAGAATCTACATTTACATTTGGTGTCAGAAGTGGGATCTCAACGGACGACTGCCGAAAACCTGCGAATTAAGAGCCAGACTAGCCTTGGACGAGACGAGGGGAAAGTGGCCACTGGAGTGAGTATGATTTCAATACTGCTCCAGTTTCCCCCGGTTTCAAAAGTCTGAGGAAAGTTTAGCCACTCGCTGGTTCTCAGGTAGTGTCTGAACGAGATCCAGGACAATCTGGTGAATACCTTTCAAACTTAGAATAGGGATAGAGATAGGGAAATTGCGCGGTGACGCAAACCAAGCGGCGACTTGGAAAGATAGGTTAGAATAGGTAAGTATTGCGCGGTGATGCAAACCAAGCGGCGACTTGGAAAGATAGGTTAGAATTGCGTGGTGACGCAAACCAAGCGGCGACTTGGAAAGAGTAGATCCGTGCGGCGACACGGAAAGTAGGGATAGTTAGAGCTAGATAGGGATAGATGATCAATCATAGATCCAAAAATTAATAGGAAAGAAAAGAGACTCTTGTGAACGTCTGTTTAAATGAGAAATGCTTCTGTGATTTTTACTGTAAAAAAAAAGCCGGGGAGTTGTGGTTTGTTTTGTCTCCACCTACTTTTTCCAAACAGAATGAAAGTTTTTTTTAACCCTTCGTAGTGTTGTCCTGTATGTGGGAAGTTTAAGAGTGTGAACCTTATTGAATTACGTATATTCGGATGATAAGTTACGGAGCCAGGAAATGCACAAAGGATAGGTTTGTTGAGTAAAAAAACAAGAAAAAATTACATGGTCCCGGTGGTTAAAAAAAAGGATTTAACATGCTCACTTACTTGTCGAAAGAAAACATTCAGAGAAGGCACAGCAAAACAACTGAGATGGATTCAAAAGGATTCAAAAAAAAAATTATATTAAATAACACGACCTTGAGGCTGGAACAATTGAGATAACGAAAAGCAGTCCACAGCCTACGTGCCAGACTTCTCTCTAGTTATGGAAAAGACAAAAAAAAAGTAATGTACTAAATAGGTGCTGAAAGAAAAAAGAAAATGTTCTGAGATTTTAAATTATGAGAAAAATTTCACTGCAGTCTAAAAAAAAAATCACTCCTGTCCAGTTGGCAGAAAAACTCCATTAAATTAGGGCTTTCATTGACAGAAGGAGGACATATTAAAAACCGTAGACGTCTTAAAGAAAGAGTGCACGCACGAGAAACGTACTCAGAGTTCCACTGGGACCTCTGAGAAAGGTATCGATAGACTACGTAGTTAAAATGGTTGGCTTTGCGTTGACCGAGGCTGATGACGAAATTGAATTTCAGTAAACAAATGTGTGGTCTCGTTTTAAATCAATTAAAAAAATATCTTTGGCAAGTACTTGAATAAGAAGCTAAAAAATGCTGCCTTTCCTGATGAAAAGATTTTTTTTCAGATGGTTACGTGAAGTCACGTAATGACATCAGGTCTTCTTACAAACCTGTAAAGGAGTTAACCCTTTTCATTGAAAGCCATTTCATACTGAACATTATCAATTTGGATTTCTTAATAGAAAAAAGACTCACCTAACAGAGGAATGGTGCGATAGTCAGAATAAAAATAAAAACAGAACTAGCTTATGTAATAATACTTGCCTGATACAATAAAGAAATAGATACTCAAACAAAACAAATTGAAGAGTTAAAAGGCTAAGATAAATAAGCTGAAAGGGATCCACAAACCCAACTTAACCCTGACCTCCGATTTCACGGAGTGACCTCGACATGCATGGATATAATGCAGAATCAAGGGACCTGTGGGCCATGATAAAGCAAACCCTGAGCCCAACTGAGCATGCCTGATTTCTAACTCACCTAGGGCGTGCTACTCATGATGCATTGTTGGTTGCTCACCCTAACGATGTCCAGGACCGCCTAAACGCTATCTTTAATGCTCTCACCACGACCCTTCAGAAGCCCATCAGTATGGCCGCAGTATTAGAAACTAAACTCAAACGAGAAGAAACTGCCGATTAATTCATGGAAAGATTTATTGAAATATACGGAAGTCAATCAGGAGATAATGCCTTCAGGGCAGGAGAGGATTCTCCTCAATTCTGCGCTATCCTACTTCAGTGCCTGCCCTATTCGGTTGCTCACGCTATCCGGACAAATAATTGGGCAGATAATAGTAAAGCCCAGATGGAAAGGGCGGTTAAAAATTATTGGCAGGAAAAGAAAGGAGAGGGGGGAGGTGCGCCCCCAACCCGGGTCAAGACTGAATACGTGACTAGAAAGGAAGAGCCGCCTCGGGTGGAAGGACCAAAACCCGACCCAAGGGGATACCAGATGGAACCGCAGTATTGCGTGCAGGGTTGGGTGGATAAACAGGGATACGGTTATATCAAACACCCAAATGGCCCGGGCCCTGCTAATTACGGACCGCCCTACTGTCCCCGGCCTGCTTTGGGAAGAGGTCGGGGCTGGGAAAGACGAAATGGATGCTTTATTTGTGGGCAAGAAGGACATTGGAATAGAAATTGTCCCTCCCGTCAGCACGAAAAAGGAAGAGGAGGAAGAGGAGGGGGGCAAGGGGGGAGAGGACGGGGATCTTACACTAACTTCTCCCAGAACAATCCCTTTGGCCAACCGTCCCCCGATTCGTATTGACTACGCAGGGACCCTCCCCGGATGACGAACCGATGATATTGTTAAAAATTCGGAATGAGTGGCAACCCTTCTTGATAGATATGGGAGCCTTCATGTCTTCTGTACAATCAAAGCTTAAACTCCCCACCTTCACTGAAACACAGGGACTGTCAGGATTCCTGGGACAAGTCTCTACATTCCCGGTGTCAGAACCGATTAAAATGGGTTACCAGGAAGAATCGGTGGAACATCGATTTGTTATCACAACCAATCTGGACTGTAACTTGATGGCTAGAGACCTCCTCTGCAAATTCCAGTTGCATTTGGAGTGTGGAGATGATGGGATTATTGTAAAACAGGGAACCCTTAAGCAGCAGTATACCACTAGAACCCCTCAGTGGTGGTCTCTGGACCTGCTGCAGGCACCCTATCACGTGACCCTAGCATACAATCCCAGTGGAAATGGGAATGTTGACGGAAGTTCTTCTATTAATCCAGAAGGTACACGAATCTCAGGATACGCCATAGTAAAACAGGAGAATCAGATCTTGGAATCTGCCGCTTTTGAAACCGCCTATTCTGCCCAACAAGCTGAACTATTCGCCCTCACCCGAGCCTGTATCTTGGCCAAAGATCTCAAAGTCAATATCTATACCAACTCTAGGTATGCCTTTGGGGTGGCCCATGATTTCGGACAATTATGGAAAAATGGTAGTGCCCAAAATGATGAGTCAGACTAAAAATCCTGCGAAGGATAAGTTAGCCTCGGAAAAACCAATGCCAACCATCCAAGATGTTATAAAAGCACAGGAGGACGCTCCTGAAAAAGATAAACTGTTGTGGAAATATTATGCATGTACTTATGACAATGTTTCTAAACTCTGGACCACTCCCGCGGAACAGACTTGCATGTCTGACGAGTTGTATGCATTTTGCTACTCATTGTGGAGCAAGAACCACGAGTGATACACTTTTGGCTACTTGGTGGCACCCTAGACTCCAGGCGCTCGCCCAGAACATCAGTAGTCGTTGCCTGGTTTGCCAGCAACATAATCCAGGGAAGGGAGTCCCCTGTGATTGGGGTAAAACGCCCCTACCTGAAGGTCCCTTTGAGACATTTCAGTTGGACTACATTGAGTTGCAAAAAGTTCAGTGTTACAAATATGTGTTAGTAATAGTAGATGTGTTTAGCAGATGAATTGAAGCCTACCCTAACTGGGACAATAAGGCTCAAACTGTTGTTAAGGTGTTAATGAGGGAAATTGTTCCTAGATCTCAGCTCGACTGATGACCACCTATGTTCTTTCTCTGACTCAGGCTCTGCGACTAGCTCACAACCAGGTTCAAGATGCTCACCTCGACCTCCCAGTTTTACCCGAATTGTCCCTCGTGGCACCAGGGAAGTATGGATTCGGAAGGGATTAGAGCCACAATGGGAGGGGCCTTTTCAGGTGTTACTCACTACCCCCACTGCAGCCAAGGTTGAGGGGAGGGGTGCCTGGGTTCACCTGCACCACTGCAAGCTCACCACCCTCTAACGAACCTATTTTACTGGTTATTCGAATTCCTGTTTCTGTTCCAGACTTCCTCTTCTCCATAGCTGAACAAGGCCATTGGCATCCTAATTGGAACGTGGACCAGTTTGAACTTTTACCCGTAGTGATAGACAGCCAGCTACACCGACGGTGACCTAAGAAGAGAGACGGGAGAACCGAACTCTTTTAATCAGCAAAATAATTGGACTATTTATCTGAATCCTGAGCCATAAGATGAAACTGTCTGTATGCCACAGTCTGTATAATAGTGTTGATATATGACAGTTTCGGCGCATGGGAGGGGAGACAGAGACGAGAGCTACATGTAAACACCTTTTTGTACATGTCTTATGTTTATGCGCAAAATGGGAACTTTTCTAGATGTTGGGTGTGTTCACATTCCCTATACATTCCAAAGGGGAAATTCCTTTGCGCCCCGTTCCACTAACCCTAACTGAGACTGTCAGATGGATTCAGAGCCAAACTATCACGAGAGGAGGGGGGCCAATACAATACTGCTGAAGCTCTGGAGGGCATCACAGCTGAAATGGTAGCAATAAGGACCGTAGCATTACAAAACCGAATGGCCCTCAATTACCTGTTAGCTGAGAAAGGGGGAACGTGTGCCCTGATAGGATCTGAATGTTGCACTTACATTCCTGATAGTTCAGAAAACATAACCAATCTCGCTGATCACATAAGAAGGGAGGTGAAGAAGTTATCCACACCAGCAGAAGGATCTAGCTGGTTTGATTGGCTATCAGATGGATCTTGGAGATCCTATCTAATTGTTGGTTGCCTTAACCTTTGTTGTAAAGGTGGCAAGGTTAGCAAACCCTCTTGTGGTCAAGGGCTCCCGAGTTATGATCCAACGAACTAAAGAACTACTCGACACTAACAACAATATGATTCAGGAAATAGAGTGTGAACGGATTAATGCGATACTCCTAGAATGATCCTAAGTGTTATCATGGAATGATAAAAGGGGGGAATGTGAATGTTTAAAAATGTATAGAGACAGTGAAGTTGCGAACGTGGGAATTGTATAGGGACAGTATAAGCTAACAAAGAATTCATGGAGGAATAGCCATGACATCTCAGACTCGAGACTGCGAAATGTTACAACACTAACACATATTGAAACAAAACCCACAGCTTGCAGAAAAACCTCAAGGTCTTATTAAATCATGTTATTAACCTGAAACATTAACAGAAGGTCTTTGTTTAAAATCAGACCATACTTAGGTCGGCTTATGAGTGGACAAAGGGAAAGAGGGATCAAAAGAGATAGGCTGAACTAGGATGTCACTCTAACCTTATCTTGTTATCTTTTGTCGAAAATGTATAACCATCGTCCCTTTACAATGTAACGTCACTTTGTCCGTAGGAAGTGGGTGCGTTCGAACAGACTTGCATTCCTTCTGTCTGATAAGGTCCCCGATTGGGATTTGCTTTTTAAAATAAAAGCTTGCTTTGTTTAAAGCACAAACGGTATTCGTTTCAGTAATTTTGCTGAACCAGATTGAGAGAAAAGAATCTACATTTACAATAGCTGATCTGTACCTCAACTCCATGGTCCTTGATGTTCTTACCTCACAAAAATATTTCTATCTCTGTCTTGAAAGCTCCAATTATCTCAGCAGCTTTATCTTAAAATACTAAGTTTCTCTGATCATGGCCGGGCGAACCTTTAAGGAATCCCCATCACTCACCTCCCATGCAAACAGACCCTTAGCCAACCCACCTCCGCTCCCCAGTACCAAGGAGCAGGAAATGGCAGCCAAGAGGGTCAGACAGCATCAGGCCACAGGCCCAACTTTAACAACTCCAAAGAAGGTGGCACTATGGAAACAGAGCTAGGAGGTCTGAGTCCCAGGCTTGACTCCCTCTTAGATAAGTCTACAGCTTCCCTCTGTGTGTCTCTTGGCATCCTTCAAATCCTATCAATGCACTGGTTGCTGCCACCTTACGATCAGCAGCCCCAACTGTCCTAACCTGGAGGAAATTGTAAAAAAAAAGTGCGACAGACAGATGAGAAGAAATAGCATGCCAGAAAAAGCGAGACAGAAATATAATGACAGGAAAGTGTTACGGGAAACAAGTGTCGGTTATGGGAAGTGTCTGCAATAGGCAAGACTGTGATCATTTTGACAAATTGAATGCCTGCAGCTCACAAATATATGAAGAACAAGATTTCCACTAAAGCAACATGCAGAACACGTTAAATTATTTTTCCACAATTCAACTGCTCACGGTCAAATAATATTTTAGAACACCCCGATCACAATACGTTGACATTGAACAGTAATGTTTACTCACGGTGGGACATTTCCGTGACCTGCTGTGCATCAGGTCAAATGTTGTACCCTTGTAAAAAAGAAAACGATAAAAAAATAATTGCAATTTTAAAAGCTAAAAACAATCATTTATTGCATAATCCTTAAATCAAAGCCATACTCACAGGAATTACTGCAGAGATAGTATTCTTCGAAGCAAAATACTGATTCCAAATCTGAAAATATGTAGATATGATGGAGCACATCAAGGACATTTCCAAGGTTTAAACAGTTTTTGTTTTTTTTCAACAGTCATATAAACACAACTTCCCATCCCTTCCTTCACACAACACACACACGTATACCCAGTATCCGAAACTGGCCCAATGGGCATATTCACACTAGTCAATTAAATAAACCAAATGAAACAAAAAATACAGTAAGGTAATTGGATATTTAAATCTGAAAAGGGTAAAATGTTGGAGGGTATAAGTGTTTTCCCATGCAAAGGCATTGTATAACAAAGTTATCAGACCAGAAAGATTTAGACCCAGCCTGTGATGGATTAAGCTCAACTCAGTGGAGGTGACAGTAGGAGCACTGGTCTTCAATTGTCTTTAGTAACCCTGAGTTAGGGAAAAGCAATGCTCCTGCCCACCCTCCCCCCGCCTGACTGCTATCGATTGATCCATGCTGGAAATCATGCATTTGGATGTGGGCCAAAGAGAGGATCAGGCTTGGCAGTGAAACAACCCATCAACACTCACTGTCTAGGCTCATGTATGAAGAATGGCCATTTGGCCAATATAACAGGAAGTGATCAGGGCCTGTTGAACTTATGTCAGCATGAATTGCTTCCTTTCGCTGAAAAGGAGTGAGAATTGGGGGGGAAAAAATTGTTTCAGGGTCCAGGACACATGTGAGTTTGTGTGTATATTTTGGTCACCAAACTTAAAAAGAAAAGACTGGAAGAAAAAGACTTATATGATGACATGACATGGTAAGTGTAGCATACTTGGGAGGAACAGGTGACTGCGGACCCATGACTCCCAAAGCTCTCCACCACTGGTGTTTTGCTCACATCATGTCAGGGTCTATGGGCTCAATTTTCCCCAGTGATTTGCGCTGGTTTTTTTGGTGCAGGCTGCTTTTTTTGACCCAAGTTAAAAAACCTAAGATTCTACGATCAATTTGCACCAGCACTCAGTTAGTTCTGATTTTTTTAGGAACGTTTTTCTTTCAACCAAAGGGGGCGTAACCTGCCACCCAAACCAATTCTGGCCAGTTAGGCAAGTTTGGCCAGTTGAGACTTACTCCAGTTCTTCTTAGGCCAGCGTATGTGGCCTCTGTAGAAAAACCTTCTGGTGAGTTAAGGAAATCGGCACAGATAAGGAAATCAGCGCAGGTAAGTGCAGCAGAAGCCTGGACAGCAGCAGCAGGAGAGGTAAGAGAGGGGGGGGGGACGGGGGGGGCGAGGAGTCTTTCAGGTATAGTTAGGTGCAGGGACCAGGAGGGAGAAGGCCATTCAACCTGGGATAGGTGCGGGGGAGTAGACCGTAATTCGGCCTAGGTTAGGTGTGGGGGAGCAGACCAGGAAGTCATTCGGCCTAGGATAGGTGCGGGGGCCCCGACCAGGAGGCCACGGTCTGGGATAGGTGCGGGGGAGCGGACCGGAAGGCCACTCGGCCAGGGCTAGATGCGGGGAGCGGACCGAGAGGCCACGGTCTGGGATAGGTGCGGGGGAGCGGACCGGGAGGCCACTCGGACAGGGCTAGGTGCGGGGAGCAGACCCAGAGGCCATTCAGCCTGGGATAGGTGCGGGGGAGCGGACCAGGAGGCCACTCAGCCAGGGCTAGGTGCGGGGAGCGGACCGAGAGGCCACGGTCTGGGATAGGTGCGGGGGAGCGGACCAGGAGGCCACTCAGCCAGGACTAGGTGCGGGGGTGGGGGGGGGGCGGACCGGGAGGCCACTCGGCCAGGGCTAGGTGCGGGGGTGGGGGGGGAGCGGACCGGGAGGCCACTCGGCCAGGGCTAGGTGCGGGGGTGGGGGGAAGCGGACCGGGAGGCCACTCGGCCAGGGCTAGGTGCGGGGGGGCGGACCGGGAGGCCACTCGGCCAGGGCTAGGTGCGGGGGTGGGGGGGGGGGGCGGATCGGGAGGCCACTCGGCCAGGGCTAGGTGCGGGGGTGGGGGGGGGTGTGGACCGGGAGGCCACTCGGCCAGGGCTAGGTGCGGGGGTGGGGATCGGGAGGCCACTCAGCCAGGGCTAGGTGCGGGGGTGGGGGGGGGGGGGGGGCGGACCGGGAGGCCACTCAGCCAGGGCTAGGTGCGGGGGTGGGGGGGTGTGGACCGGGAGGCCATTCGGCCAGGGCTAGGTGCGGGGGTGGGGGGCGGACCGGGAGGCCACTCGGCCAGGGCTAGGTGCGGGGGTGGGCGGATCGGGAGGCCACTCGGCCAGGGCTAGGTGCGGGGGTGGGGGGGGGCAGACCGGGAGGCCACTCAGCCAGGGCTAGGTGCGGGGGTGGGGGGTGGGGGGGTGCGGACCGGGAGGCCACTCGGCCAGGGCTAGGTGCAGGGGTGGGGGGGTGCGAACCGGGAGGCCACTCGGCCAGGGCTAGGTGCGGGGGTGGGGGGTGGGGGGGGGGCGGACCGGGAGGCCACTCGGCCAGGGCTAGGTGCGGGGGTGGGGGGGAGGCGGACCGGGAGGCCACTCGGCCAGGGCTAGGTGCGGGGGTGGGGGGGTGCGGACCGGGAGGCCACTCGGCCAGGGCTAGGTGCGGGGGTGGGGGGGGGGGCGGACCGGGAGGCCACTCGGCCAGGGCTAGTTGCGGGGGTGAGGGGGGGGGCGGACCGGGAGGCCACTCGGCCAGGGCTAGGTGCGGGGGTGGGGGGGGGCGGATCGGGAGGCCACTCGGCCAGGGCTAGGTGCGGGGGTGGGGGGGTGGGGCGGACCGGGAGGCCACTTGGCCAGGGCTAGGTGCGGGGGTGGGGGGGGGCGGACCGGGAGGCCACTCGGCCAGAGTTGGGTGCGGGGAGCGGGATTGGGGGGCCTTCGGCCTGGGATAGGAGCGGAGATCGGGAGCGGGGGACTTTACTAATTTAATGGAGGTAAGTTGCTGCTATGTATTTTAATGTGCTTGTGCAAGTTGCGAGCTGGCTGTGTGTTTCATGTTCCAGCCTCAGCCCGCATTGTGTCCCTGGTTGCTGTGGCAAGCCGATCTTTTTAGTGCAGATCAAGACTCCACCCCCAAAACTAAAGGACAAACTAAGCTACGCCAAAGATCAAGGGGTTTGACGAGAAAGCAGGAATGGGGTACTGAAGTTGCATGTTCAGCCATGAAATCATTGAATGGCGGTGCAGGCTCGAAGGGCCAAATGGCCTACTCCTGCACCTATTTTCTATGTTTCTATGTTTAAAATGAAGAAATCAAACGGGGAAACTTGGAACATTTTTTTTTGGCATACTTGGGCCCCAAAAAATGGGCGTAACTCTTCAAGTACGCCAAAAAAAAAGCTTTGGGGAAAATTGAGCCCTATGATTGGTCAACAATTCCATATTCGTTGTACCATGCGACTGCCAGGATGGTAGAGGACGAACTAGATGGATCTTGGTCTTTCTTTGTCTAGAAATTCCCATGTTCCTAAAAGAGGAAGGTAACTATAGTAACTTTTCAGTTTCAATTCACTTCTAGTGCCATTAGATGGCCTTCACTATGTCATTGTTTGTGTATAACAGTGGCTCCAACCACCACAAAATATTTTGTAACAATGCTTCAATTCTTTCATCTGTAAACCCTAACTCTTTGACCAGGCTTTTGATCATCTGTCCTAATATCTCCTTGTGTGGCTCAGTGTCAAAAGTTGATGATATTGTTCCTATGAATCACCCTGTGATATTAACTACCTTAAAGGCGCTATATAAATGTAAGTTATTGTCGTTACTGTTGGATCAAAGTTGACTAGCCAGAATTTGCATATAACTACAGGACTGTAATTGCCTATCACGCAAGGTCAAAATCACATAAACACAAGAGAAAGAAACACCTGGACTCTTTTCATGTTGAAATGGATGTAGATAAGTTTTTGAGTTCATTGCAATATGATGACTGATTATGTAGAATTCGATATGGCCTTAATTTCAAATGAGTAACGGAACTGCTCTTGCATCCTAATCCGTTTATCTACACTCACTGATTCCTGGTATTGTATTATTGATGTACAAAATTCTACCACTATTGTTAATTTAATAGACACTCAGGAATCCCTCCAAGAAAATACTGCTGAAGGTTAGCTATAATCTTTGTCCACCTCAAATGCAAGGTTGCACTGCAATCGGAGTGTTCATCTTACTACACACCAACTCCAGGAATTTGTAGTGTTAATACAGTCATTGAAGTGGAAAGAGACTGCCTCCTTCAGGGAATCATATGAACAGGAGTAGACCATTCAGCCCCTCAAGCCTGTTCCACCATCTAATTAGACCATGGCTGATCTGCATCTCAACCTCACTTACCCAGCTTCACTCCACACCCTTATGTTACAAAAATCTATTGATCTCGGTCTTGAAAATTTTAATTGACCCAACATCCAGCCTTTGGGGAGAGCTCCACATTTCCACTACCCTTTCATTCTACGTCACCTCAGATTCAGAGCAATATTTACACTCCAACTTCAGTGCTGCAGCAAAGTGAAACTGCTTCGCACCTATACTAGAGTTGTAGTGTAAAGGTAGCCTGAAAATGCACAAATATTTGGAATGAAAAATAATTCTTTGCTTCAAGCAATTTGCTGTTGCAAGCTGAAAGCAATATCAAATAAGTTGCTATTTGTAAGTAAGCAGCTTGATTTATTAGCAGTGGAGCAAAATTATACAGGGTTATCCCTTGCTCCCACCAAACCACACACAATAACACATACATGTTAGACTATTCATTTCAGTCTAGTAAACATGCCTGGAAGTTATAAATGCTGGGCACATTCTTCTTAATGCTTTTAAAGTCTATTTCCTTCTATAGAAAATAGGTGCAGGAGTAGGCCAATCGGCCCTTCGAGCCTGCACCACCATTCAATATGATCATGGCTGATCATGCAACTTCAGTATCCCATTCCTGCCTTCTCTCCATACCCTTGATCCCTTTAGCTGTAAGGGCCACATCTAACTCCCTTTTGAATATATCTAACGAACTGGGGGTTGGGTTAATAATGGTCAATCTGTGCCATCAAAATAAGAAAAATGGAGCTCGTTAGTGAATGGCTTTGATAAAGTGATTGGAGCTTTCTTTTTAAAATCGGATTTCTTACTTTAAATGCTCACCTGTCCTATTTCATCTGGAGTTTTTTCTTTCATCATATCCAGATTGAGAATTGAATGAAGCGTCTAAAACAAGATTAGATCAAAAAGATTGAACAAAACTCAGAGACAAATCAACTCAGCAAAGGAAATATATGAGGGCTATTAAAGTTGGACATGTTGATTTATATCTGCACATAGTAATCAGGAGCAAGTACTTTGCACTGAGGGTCAACAGTTTATGGAACAGATCATCTGGCAAACTGAAGGAGAACTTGGCTGAAGCATCAAGAAAGAAATGGAGAATCCCAATGCAACAGAAAGCAGATTCGCTAACAGTAGTTCAAGCTGTTTTTTAATCTTCTGTATCTTTCCTCTCTGAGCTGTACACCATTCTCTGATTGATTCCCTGGTGTTTTTGTGACTGGAAGGCTGTTACCAGTGGGGTTCCACAGGCCTCAGTACTCGGCTCCTTGCTTTTTGTGGTATATATCAATGATTTAGACTTAAATGTAGGGGACATGATACAGAAGTTTGCAGATGATACAAAAATTGGCCGTGTGGTTGACAGTGAGGAGGAAAGCTGTATATTGCAGGAAGATATCCATGGACTGGTCAGGTGGGCACAAAAGTGGAAAATGGAATTCAATCTGGAGAAGTGTGAGGTAATGCATTTGGGGAGGTGCAACAAGGCAAGGGAATACACAATAAATGGGAGGATACTGAGAGGTGTGGAGGAACAGAGGGACCTTGGAGTGTATGACCACAAATCCTTAAATGTAGCAGGACAGGTCGATAAGGTAGTTAAAAAGGCATAAACAATGCTTTCCTTTATTAGCTGGGGCACATAATATAAGAGCAGGGAATTTATGCTGGAACTGTATACAACACTAGTTAGGACACAGCTTGAGTACTGCATACAGTTCTGGTCACCACATTACAGGAAGGATGTGATTGCACTAGAAAGGGCACAGAGGAAATTTACAAGGATGCTGCTAAGATGGGAAAATTTTAGCTATGAGGAAAGATTGGATAGGCTGGGGTTGTTTTCTTTGGAACAGAGGAGGTGGAGGGGAGATTTAATTGAGGTGTATAAAATTATGGGGCCTAGTTAGAGTAGATAGGAAGGACCTATTTCCCTTAGCAGAGAGGTCAATAACCAGGGGGCATAGATGTTAAGTAGTTGGTAGAAAGATTAGAGAGGAGTTGAGGGGAAAAAAATTCACCTAAGACAGGTGGGAGTCTGGAACTCACTGCCTGAAAGGGTGGTAGAGGCAGAAACCCTCATCACAGTTAAAGAGTACTTGGATGTGCACTTAAAGAGCCGTGACCTATAGGGCTATGGACCTAGTGCTGGAAGGTGGGATTAGGCTGGATAACTCTTTTTCGACTGGCATGGATACGATGGGCCGAATGGCTTCCTACTGTGTCTTAATTTTTCTATGATTCTATGATAGGGCAAGGTGAACTAAGAGAAAATATCTGCCGGTCTATAAACAGCTGTTAGGAAGTGCACTAGAGCTGTGAGAATTTTTTCGGTCTTCTGGAAGGCAGTTCATTTCTATTCATCATGGAGTGAGGAAAATTTGAAACCCCATATTGTTGGCAAGCATACCAGGTGCTTAACACTCTGAGATAGACAATCACAGCATTGATATTGATTCAACAGTAATCCAATTCAGATTTACAACTGCAAAATGATCTCCTTAATCTAACCGCCCAAGAACCACTTGCATTATTCTGCAATAATGAGATCAAAACAGTTTCTGGTTTCTCACAGTGCTAATTTTAACTGTCATAGTTTTCACTGTATTGAGGCAAATTATCAAAAAAATGACAAAGGCTGCAATTTAATCTCATAGTTCAAGCAAGCTCATCAAGCATGACAGCAATATGTGAACTTCTGTATTAAACTGCAGCCTCATTATTAACTGCCAGTTATCTGTAATTCTATATGGAACAGAGTTTCGGGGAAATCACCTCTTACCTTATCCTTATTGAAACCAATTTTCTTTCCAGATGCTCTTTCGCCGAGTTTTTCTGACTATGAAAAAACATAAATTAGCATATAACAAAATAATTCAGATGCAATCATGTTCTGGCCAGTCAAGTCTTTGAGCATTTTACAATGATCCCAAATGCACTCAATGACATTTTGCTGTTCAAATCCAGGCATCTGGTATTTAATTAAATTAACCTTCTGTGAGACTGATTATTGGTTTAATTTCACAATTTCTATTTAATCACACCTTCCACTTAAGTTAGGCTGACATCAGTAACAGGGAAAATGCTGGAGTCTATTATAAAGGATGTGATAACACCACACTTAGATAATTTCAACGGGATTAAACAAAGTCAACATGGATTTATGAAAGGAAAATCATGTTTGACAAACCTACTGGAGTTTTTTTGAGGATGTAACTGATAGAATAGATAAGGGAGAACCAGTGGGTGTAGTATATTTGGATTTTCAGAAGGCCTTTGATAAAGTCCCACATAAGTGGTTAGTGTGAAAAATTAAAGCACATGGGATTGGAGGTAATGTATTGGCATAGATTGAACATTGGTTAACTGACAGGAAACAGTGTAGGAATAAACGGGTCTTTTTCGGGGTGGCGGGCAGTGACTAGTGGGGTACCACAGGGATCAGTGCTTGGGCCCCAGAGGGAACCAAATGTAATAGTTCCAAGTTTGCAGATGACACAAAATTAGGTGGGATTGTGAGTTGTGAGGAGGATGCAAAGACGCTACAAGGCGATTTAGATAGGTTGAGTGAGTGGGCAAACATATGGCAGATGCAGTATAATGTGGATAAATGTGAAGTTATCCACTTTGGTAGGAAAAACATAAGGACAAAGTATTATTTAAATGGTGATGGCTTGGGAAGTGTCGATGTACAGAGGGATCTGGATGTCCTTGTACACTAGTCATTGAAAGAAACATGCAGGTGCAGCAAGCAGTTAGGAAGGCAAATAGTATGTTGGCCTTCATTGCAAGAGGATTTGAGTACAGGAGCAAGGATGTCTTACTACAGTTATACAGGGCCTTGGTGAAACTGCACCTGGAGTATTGTGTGCAGTTTTGGTCTCCTTACCTAAGAAAGGATATACTTGCCAGAGAGGGAGTGCAGCGAAGATTCACTAGACTGATTCCTGGGATGGCAGGACTGTTGTATGAGGAGAGATTGGGTCGACTAGGCCTGTATTCACTAGAGTTTAGAAGAATGAGAGGGGATCTCATTGAAACGTATAAAATTCTGACTCGGTTGGATAGACTGGATGCGGGGAGGATGTTTCCCCTGGCTGGGAAGTCTAGAACAAGGGGTCACAGTCTCAGAATACAGGATAGGAAATTTAGGACCGAGATGAGGAAAAATGTTTTCACTCAGAGGGTGGTGAACCTGTGGAATACCATAGAAGGCTGTGGAGGCCAAGTCACTGAATATATTTAAGAGAGAGATAGATAGATTTCTAGAAACAAAAGGCATCAAGGGGTATGGGGAAAAAGCGGGAATATGGTGTTGCGATAGAGGATCAGCCATGATCATATTGAATGGTGGTGCAGATTCAAAGGGCCGAATGGCCTACTACTGTTCCTATTTTCTATGTTTCTATGTTTCTATGTTAAAAGGAATATAACTTCAATGAACACAACACAAATTATTTCAAAATAATTTTTTCATAAAATGTTCATACATTTAAACACAAATTATTCAAAAATTAATGTTCATGTATGAAGTCTGCATTGCATTTGAGAAACTTATGAATGAATAGGTGCTGCTGTGAGATAACGGGTAAAGCAAAATGGTTGTGAACTGGAGATGGACTCTCCACGTTCAGTGCACCAAAAAGGTTTTGTCTCTCTCTGCCCTGGTCTGGCAAGTTAACCTGGTCGAGGGTTTATGAAAAGCTGAGCATTACATTTACAAATAGTCATAATAACTAAAAACACAGTCTAAAATTTATATTTTGAATCCAAATAGAAGTACTATTGTTACAAGGTAGTTTGTAAAGCTGGAGTGATTGCCACTAGAGGGCCTCAATTAGAAGATTTCCTAAGAGAGCAAAAATAATAGGCCCGGATTTTGCATTGAGAATAACAGTAGGCTAACAGTGCTCACTGTTATTATGGAATAACTCAGACAGCAATTTCCGGAGTCCGCACATGCGCAATTAAATGCAGAAATCCAGAAGTTGCAGTCCGATTTGCCCAACTCCTCCATAAGCTGTGCTACACTGGAACCTCGTCGATAGACTTGGCATTGAAATCCAGGTAAGGGCGTGAAGTTGTGGTACTTACCCACTAAACATGCCAGATAATGTTAGTGCCTGTGCATTCAAGGTGTAAGTAAATTTTTAACACTGATAATTACTGCCAAACCTCTGTGACACTGAAAATGTTATTTTACAAGTGTGGAGTCTCATTCCTTCAGAATTTAACTAGTGTTGGAGTTTACTTTTTCTGTCTGTCTTTTTATCTCTCTTAAACCCATCTTTCTTTCCCTCTCTTTAATTTACTCAGTTGGTAGTATCCTCGACTTAAGCACAAAAATCTAGGCTGACACTGCATTGCTGCATTGTCAGATGCCTTCTTCGGATGAGACGTTAAACCAAGGTCCCATCTGCTCTCTCAGTTGGACATAAAAAATCCTATGGCACTATATCAAAGAAGAGCGGGGGAGTTATCCCCGGTGTCCTAGCCAATATTTATCTCTCAATCAACACTATCACATTGCTGTTTGTGGGAGCTTGCTGTGCGCAAATTGACTACCACGTTTCCTACATTACAACAGTAACTACACTTCAAGAAAAAATTACTTCATTGGCTGTAAAGCGCTTTGGGATATCTGATGGTTGTGAAAGGTGCTTTATAAATGTAGCCTTTCTTTTCTTTTTACTTCCTGGTTTAGACTCTTTGTGTTTCAGTTGAGGATTCTGTAATCTGATTGGTTGAAGAGACATGCTGTTGCTTGACCTACTCACAGATGCCTCAAATCTCCTCTAGAGGGTGCTGCACTGAACCAGATATCCAATGACAGCAAGTCTCTGCGTAAAAGCCCGCAAAAACTCTGGACAGCTGTCAGCAAGCGTTGTCCTTCGCCGCTGACTACAAATTCCGGGCCATAGTGAAACAGTGCAGCATAGAGCATGTTTCCAATTGATTTCACATTAATAATCACGACTGGTCCTGTCTCAATACTGGCAGTTCCCAGAAATCGCACAGAAACAATTTTCATTCTTCAATGGACTGATGCCTGTAATAATTTACACAGTAATTATTTGTACTAAGTCTCCCTTCTGCACATGCTTGTCCTGACTCATGCGCAGAAGCGAGTTAGGCTGAATATCACCGGGTCCGCACACCACCCCCCCCACTCCCCCGTCAGTGCAATTCTCACTAACCCTTTTCTGCGCATGCGTCCAACACCACATTGCCTCTGATCCATTCAGCAGCAGCCCTGAGGCCGAGCCTCCCATAGCGCTGAGCGGGCCATGGGCTCCTAGCCGCTCCGAGCCCCGAGTGGGCTCCGAGCCCCGAGCCTCCCTGAGCGGGCCATGGGCCTCCCCAAGCCCCGAGCGGGCCACGGGCTCCGAGCCTCCCTGAGCAGGCTCTGAGACTCCTGAGCCCCGAGCTGGGTATGAGTCTACCGCAACGCCGGGGAGAGCTAGAATTGAGGAGAGAGCGCTTGGGGGGGGGGGGGGGGGGAAGAGAGCTTGGAGGGGGGTGAGAAAGAGCTTGAGGGGGGTGAGAAAGAGCTTGGGGGGAGAGAGAGCCTGGTGGGGGAGAGAGGGAGGGAGCGGAAGAGAGAGACACAGGTGAGGGGGGGGGGGGGGGGAGGATCGGAGGGGAGAGAGAGAACTCGGAGAAGACTGATCACGTTCTTCCAACCCCCTGGTGCATGCAAGCTCGGTGTGTGTGTTACAAGGGATATCGTTGGGGTGGATGAAATCCAAAAGTCACGACACTGTCACTATTCACTTCATACCCAATAAACATATTAACAATCCGCACACAATGCCCCATCTATGGCGGGGGGGGGGGTTATAAGATCTTGCGCTTGGGTAAGGTCTTCAGCTGGCGGCAGGATTGCTGGGGTAAGGGTCTTCAAATGGCGGAGGGATGCACTTGCGCTGGGGTAAGGGACTTCGGCTAGAACTTGGTGGCTTTTGGGGAGATCCATTCTTTGTGGCTTCTGAAGTCAAAATGCATCGAATTACAAATTGGAAATTCACCCAGAACTTGGGCCGGGCAGTTCCAGTTACACATTCCAGAGAAACTTCAGGGTGTGGCTTATCTTCCAAGGGGACCAATCAGCAATAGGTCTGGAGAGCCAATCAGAGAAATGGCTGCATTTCAGTTAATACAAATAGCTGCATCCAATAATTTATTAAGGAAGTGGTAACAGGGCATTTAGAAAATCATAGCCTGATTAGGCAGAGTCAACCTGGTTTTATGAAAGGGAAATTGTGTTTAACAAATTTATTAGAGTTCTTTGAGAATGTAACTAGTAGGGTAGATATAGGGGAAACAATGGATGTAGTATATTTGGATTTCCAAAAGGCATTCGATAAGGTGCCACATAAAAGGTTGCTATACAAGATAAAGAACATAAGAACATAAGAAATAGGAACAGGAGTAGGCCATACGGCCCCTCGAGCCTGCTCCGCCATTCAATAAGATTATGGCTGATCTGATCATGGACTCAGCTCCACTTCCCCGCCCACTCCCCATAAACCCTTATCCCCTTATCGTTTAAGAAACTCTATTTCTGTCTTAAATGTATTCAATGTCCCAGCTTCCACAGCTCTCTGAGGCAGCGAATTCCACAGATTTCCAACCCTCAGAGAAGAAATCATCTCTGTTTTAAATGGGCGGCTCCTTATTCTAAAATTTTGCCCTCTAGTTCTAGTCTCCCCCATCAGTGGAAACATCCTCTCTGCATCCACCTTGTCAAGCCCCCTCATAATCTTATACATTTCGATACGATCTCCTCTCATTCTTCTGAATTCCAATGAGTAGAGGCCCAACCTACTCAACTTTTCCTCATAAGTCAACCCCCTCATCTCCGGAATCAACCTAATGAACCTTCTCTGAACTGCAAGTATATCCTTTCATAAATATGGAAACCAAAACTGCACACAGTATTCCAGGTGTGGCCTCACCAATACCTGTAGCAAGACTTCCCTGCTTTTATACTCCATCCCCTTTGCAATAAAGGCCAAGATTCCATTGGCCTTCCTGATCACTTGCTGTACCTGCATACAATCCTTTTGTGTTTCATGCACAAGTACCCCCAGGTCCTGCTGTACTATGGCACTTTGCAATCTTTCTCCATTTAAATAATAACTTGCTCTTTGATTTTTTTCTGCCAAAGTGCATGACCTCACACTTTCCAGCATGATACTCCATCTGCCAAATATTTGCCCACTCACTTAGCCTGTCTATATCCTTTTGCAGATTTTGTGTGTCCTCCTCACACATTGCTTTTCCTCCCATCTTTGTATCGTCAGCAAACTTGGCTACGTTACACTCAGTCCCCTCTTCCAAGTCGTTAATATAGATTGTAAATAGTTGGGGTCCCAGCACTGATCCCTGCGGCACCCCACTAGTTACTGGTTGCCAACCAGTGAATGAACCATTTATCCTGACTCTGTTTTCTGTTAGTTAGCCAATCCTCTATCCATGTTAATCTATTACCCCCGTGAACTTTTATCTTGTGCAGTAACCTTTTATGTGGCACTTTGTCAAATGCCTTCTGGAAGTCCAAATACACCACATCCACTGGTTCCCTTTTATCCACCCTTACATCCTCAAAGAACTCCAGCAAATTTGTCAAACATGACTTCCCCTTCATAAATCCATGCTGACTCTGCCTGACCGAATTTTGCTTTTCCAAATGTCCTGCTACTGCTTCTTTAATAATGGACTCCAACATTTTCCCAACCATAAAGACTCGTAGGGGCCAATTTTCCACATTGCCAATTTTTGGTGCAGTTATAGAGGTGCGTCCGATTTTTTAGTGGTCTACTGCGCTAAAAAAAGTTGCAAGTTTTGCCGTAATAAATTCTGAATTTGGCGTGGTGCACATAGTCCTTAAGCTCTGTGGGTGGAGCTTAAGGTCTGCACCAAAAAGCTAAAAGCTGAGGTCGCCAGGGTAACGAGGGCTGAGGCTGGAAAGTGAAACATACACAAGACATAAGCAATTGTAGAGCACCAGTGCCGTCCTATCCTGGGCCGCTGGCCCCCCTGCCCCCGGTGCCATTCCGTTACAGCAAGAATAAACAGACATAACTGCTGTTAGTTGTTTCAATTGAGCCATATGTTTCATTTGAAGGAACTGCTTTCCATCGTCCTTGACTGCCTCTGGGCAGCTCATTGTATAAATAATAACAGTAACTTGTACAAGCACCTTTCTGTAGCAAACTGCCCCAAGTGTCTTCACATTAGGAGGTGCCACTCCTATTCCGGGCCGAATGGCCCCCCTCCCGTGCTGCTCCTATCCCGGGCCGAAGGCACCGCCCCCCCGCCCTGCCCCGCCCCCAGTGCTGCTCCTATCCTGGGCCGAATGGACCCCGCCCCCGGTGCTGCCCCTATCCTTGGCCGAATGGCCTCCCGCCCCCGGTGCTGCTCCTATCCCAGGCCGCAAGACCCCCCACTGCCGCTGCTATCCGGGCCGTGGAACTCGATCTTCTGCGCTAATTTTCTTAAGTTAGGTAAGGTTTTTCAGAACAGTGCACTGCGCCGTTTTTGAAAAAAATCGTAGTTGGCCAAACTCGCTTAAATGGCCAGAAATGGCGCGGCTGGTACTCGTCTCCCCTAGTGACGTCAAAAAATCAGGAAGTAAAAAAAATCAGTGTAACTAGTTTATGATAGCGCAGAACGTTTGGCAAAACTTGGAGATTTTAGTTTGCTCGAAAAAAAACAGCAGGCGCCAAACAAACGGCGCAGAATGGTGGCGAAAATTGAGCCCATGGGATTGGGGTATATTAACATGTATAGAGGATTAGTTAACGGACACATAACAGAGCAGGGATAAACGGCTCATTTTCAGGTTGGCAGGCTTAACCAGTGGGGTGCCGCAAGGATCAGGGGCCTCAGCTATTTACAATCTATATTAATGACTTAGATGAAGAGACAGAGTGAAATGCATCCAAGTTTGCTGATGATACAAAGCAAGGTGGAAAAGTAAGATGTGAGGAGGACATAAATAGCTTGCAAAGGGATATAAACAGGTTAAGTGAATGGGCAATAAGGTGGCAGATGGAGGATAATATGGGCAAATGTGAGATTATTCACTTTGGTAGGAAGAATAGAAAAACAGAATATTTTTGAATGGTGAGAGAGATGTAGATGTCCTCGTACAGAAAACACAAAAAGCTAGTATGCAGGTACAGCAAGCAATTAGGAAGGCAAATGGCATGTTGGCCTTTATTGCAAGGGTGATGGAGTATAAGAGTAAGGAAGTCTTACTACAACTGTAAAGGGCTTTGGTATGACCACACCTGGAGTACTGTGCACAGCTTTGGTCTCCTTAGCTGAGAAAAGACATACATTCCTTAAAGGCGGCGGCATGAAAAATCACTCGATTGATCCCTGGGATATGAGGGTTGTCCTATGAGGAGAGATTGAGTAGATTGAGCCTATACTCTTTGGAGTTTAGAAGAATGAGAGGTAATCTCTTTGAAACATTCTGAGGGGGATTGACAGGGTAGATGCTAGGAGGTTGTTTCCCTCGGCAGGAGAGTCTAGAACTAGGGGGCATAGCCTCAGGATAAGGGGTCAGCTATTTAAGACTGAGATAAGGAGGAATTTCTTCACTCAGAGGATTGTGAATCTTTGGAATTCACTACCCGAAAGGGCTGTGGACACCGAGTCTCTGAGCATATTCAAGGCTGAGAGAGACAGATTTTTGGATTCTAGGGGGATCAAGAGATATGGGGATTAGGCGGGAATGTGGAGTTGAGGTCGAAGATCTTATTGAATGGTGGAGCAGACTCAAAGGGCCGTATGGCTTGCTCCTGCTCCTAGTTCTTGTAAGCCAATAAAACTACAACAGTAGCTTAACAATATGACAAAAAGTTGCCATTAAAAATGCTTCACTTACTTAACTGCAGTCACAAAAGTTATTATATTTGAAAGACCTCAACGTTAAATATGTAACAAATCTTCAATAGAAAATGATATATAGAAATCTAAGGCTTATTGATTTAATTACTTTTGCTTTTAAAAGTAATTCGGCTTCTAACTCTAAAACAATTGACATTTTAGAACATAATCACTGAATTTTCTCGGGGCTTCCCCTGCTCTGCCATTGCTTTTACACATATAAAGAGGGTTTCTGCTGAAGTTACAGCGCTGGAATGGGAAAAGCCCCCCCCCCAATCCCACCACCATGTCCAGTTTCAGATAGCCCTTAAAAAGACAAGGCACTTGTATAGCATGATAGTTAATACTTTGGTGATTACCATCCAAGTGATGTACAGCTTATGGAGCTCCCTTGCGCTGTCACACTCAGTAATTCAAATCAGGCAGTTCCCCCAGTAGCATCCACATTACAATAAATGTTCAAAAGAAACAAAAACAGAACTAGATGGAACTCACACCCTAACAAAAAAAGGATGCAAGAACGCATTGTAATAAATGATTGAATTTATATGGGGTATTGACAAGGAGAGTTTATTTTTAATACAATTCAGGCACAACGTATTTTAATAAAGAAAATTATACAGATTCTTGCCTTCTCTTCCATGAGTTTGATAAACTCGCCCTGTTTTGAATGTCCGAATGAGTGCCTCTTAACCTCTTCTTTGTTTGCCATACGAACCTCATACAGATCCGGTTTTGTCCTAGAATACAAAAATATTTGCAGTTAGGGGAGGCTTAATGCATACATGAAAGAGAACAGAGGGATATGGGGTGGGTAGAGGCCATTAGAATGGGAGGAGAGACATGTGGAAACACCAGTATCGACCAGTTTGGCCAAATTACCTGTTTTTCTGTTGTAGATTCAATGTAGCTCTATGTAATAACCCATCCAAACTTGAAAAATGAGACACCGATTACAACATAATGGCCCAGAATTTGCGGTTATAATGGCGGCATAACTGCCAGCGCTCCCCATCACAGTATCAATCTGACAGCAACTTCTGGTGTCCGCACATTTGCAGTTAAATGTAGAAATCTGGAAGTTGCTGTGATGCCCTACAGGGTGCTTTGTTACAGTCGTCACAGATGCAATCAACACAGAAATAGTGATTTGACGTGAACGGCAACTTATTTCATACTATTGTTGCTTTAAAAACCATTCAAAAAGTTAAGGCTTGTTAAATGAAGTGGAACTGAGTTTTTAACGTGTATTGAATCATAAGTACTGCTCTCTGGCCCTGTAAAATTAATTTTGTAAGTGTGGTCTGTCATTTCCTCCATTCCATAAAAAGTCTATAGATTTTTAAAATAATAACAATTTCTTTTTAATGTTTGTTTATAATATTTCATCTTCTACCTTAATCCCATCGTAAGTCCCAATCTTTATTTTGCTTTCTGTAAAATGATTAAAAGAATAATGATAATCAGTGCTTTTTACTTCCTGGTTTGCTGTGAGAATTCTTCAGTCTGATTGGCTGCTTAGCCTCTTGATGATTTAACTGTTCCTGGATGCCATAGATCCCCTACAGATGGCTCCAGGTGGAAAGTGCTGCTGTAATAGAGGAAATCAACGCCATAGAGCCCACTAAATCTTTGTGGGCAGCTTTCTTCAAGATCAGCTGCGAGCTCCGTCACTTCACCACTGACCACAAAATCCAGGCATATAATGAGGGACTGGGCACTATATGAATGCAAGTTGTGTTGGGATAGTGTCAGTACTTTTACATTGGTGCAGATTCTAGGCGCAAATGCAAAGACATTTACAATGAAGATTGACACTTTTAGTTTTGAAACCGCAGTTCTTGATATATATTAATTACTGTGGGTGTGGGTATACAGGGCACAATTTCAACATTTGCAGATGACATAAAACTTGGAAGTATAGTGAACAGTGAGGAGAATAGTGATGGACTTCAAGAGGACATAGACAGGCTGGTGGAATGAGCGGACACATGGCAGATGAAATTTTACACAGAAAAGTGTGAAGTGATTGGTGGAGAGAAGTATGAACTAAAGGTATAATCCTAAAGGGGGTTGAACAGAGAGACCTAGGGGTATATGGGCACAAATCATTGAAGGTGGCAGGGCAAGTTGAGAAAGCAGTTAAAAAAGCTTACAGGATCCTGGGCTTCATGAATAGAGGTATAGAGTACAAAACCGTGGAAATTATGATTCCTGTGTAAAACACTGGTTCTGCCTCAACTGGAGTATTGTGTCCAATTCTCGGCACTACACTTTAGGAAGGATGCAGAAAGGGTGCAGAAAAGATTTACGAGAATGATTACAGAGATGAGGGACTTCAGTTACGTGGATAGACTGGAGAAGCTGGGGTTGTTCTCCTTAGAAAAGACAAGATTGAGAGGAGATTTGATAGAGGTGTTCAAAATCCTGAGGGGTCTGGAAAAAGTAGATAAGAGAGAAACTGTTTCCATTGGCAGAAGGGTCGAGAACCAGAGGACACAGATTTAAGGTGATTGGCAAAAGAACCAAAGGCGACACAAGATAAAGCAGTGAGTGGTTAGGATCTGGCATGCAGTACCTGACAGGGTGGTGGAGGCAGATTCAATCTTATCTTTCAAAAGAGAGTTGAATAAGTACCTGAAAGAAAACAATTTGCAGGGCTACGGGGAAAGGGCGGGGGAGTTTGACTAGCTGAAGTGCTCTTGCAGAGAGCTGGCACGGACTCGACAGGCCGAATGGCCTCCTTCTGTGCTGTTACCATTATATGATTCTAGCAACTGGCTTGCATCACATCTGCATGCTTTCTTATGCACAGAAAAGTCTCTGGCTGGGCAGATAGCTGTGACTCAACCACCAGTGGTTCCAGGGCTGATAACAACTCTTAGCGACACAGTCTAGGATTAGTTGTCAGGAGTGACTCCTGATAACTACCGGAAGCTGCGCAAATTTAAAAAATAACCGGCAAATTTAAAAAATAATGTTCACAACGGCGCGTGTAGCTCTGTGGCGATGAAGCCACATCAACTCTCGGTTAAAATGCTTTTTACCAAAATCGAGAGCCCCCAACAGTCCTAGCTTCAGAGTTAAACGGGGACATGACATTTTTAGAATTGTAAAAATCTAAATGTTCATTTAAAGAAGCGAATAATTTGTTTTTGAAAACAGAGGATGTGAGGGGATACACCTGTATAGACTGTTGCCATCACGCTAGACTAAGGTCAATTGAAGGAATCCGTTGATTTATATGAATCACGATGGTTAATTTTGAACCAGTGCCTCCTCCACGTGTCAAATGTAACTTAAACATATTCAACACGATGCGAGTAGGAACTGAGATCAATATCACTGGTCAGGGCTATCAACACGGAGGGTCATCGATCTGAAACATTAACTCTGTTTCTCTCCACAGATGCTGCCTGACCTGCTGAGATTTCCAGCAATTTCTCTTTTTATTTCTGTCAACACAGGAGCTGTTAGGAGAAATGTCTGATCAGAGGCAGATCACAATCCCCTTTCAAACAAATGGCCACACCTTAATGACCATAATTTCTACAATTCAAACAATTAATAAATTAAACTACAACTGAACATAATTTTTAAAATCTTAATTCATAATTTTGTGAAGTCTGGCGACAATAAAGCAAAAGAAATGATCCCATCACCAATCACATCTTCCCCTCCCCTCCCCTCTCAGCATTCCGAAGGGACCGCTCCCTCCTCGACACCGTGGACCATTCCGCAGTCATCCCCAACACCCCCTCCCCTCCCCTCCCCACGGCACCTTCCCGTGCAAGCACAGAAGATGCAATACCTGTCCTTTTACCTCCTCCCTTCCCACTGTCCAGGGCCCCAAATACTCCTTCCAGGTGAAACAAAGATTTACTTATAATTCTTTCAATTTAGTATACTGTATTCGCTGCTCACAATGCGGTCTCCTCTAGATTGGGTAGACCAAACACAGATTGGGTGACCGCTTTGCGGAACACCTCCATTCAGTCCATAAGCATGACCCCGAGCTTCCGGTCCCATGTCACTTTAATTCTCCGCTCTACTCCCACTCCATCTCCGTCCTTTTACACTGCTTCAATGAAGCTCAACGCAAGCTCGAGGAACAGCACCTCATCTTTTGTTTAGGCACTTTACAGTCTTCTGGACTCAACATCGAACTCAACAATTTCAGACCCTAACCTCAGACCATATTTTGCTCCCTTTCCTCTTTTTATGAACTCCGCCTGCCTCGATCTTATGTAATTTTTTTCGCTGTTTCTCATGGCAGCTGGTAATTATTCCACCATTCGCACCCTATCTAGTCTGATCTTTTTCTAACTTCAGCCATTATCATCTCAAGTCGGTCCATCGTCCCATTTGTCTCTCAAATCTCTCCTACCTTCCACCCTATCACAGTTCTTCCCTTTTGTTCTTCCCCTCCCCTCGCCCTTTCAGTGCTTCTTAAGAATCTGTTCATTTCGAATATTCGCCAGTTCTGACGAAGGGTCATTGACCTGAAATGTTAACTCTCTCTCCACAGATGCTGCCTGGCCCGTTGAGATTTCCAGCATTTTCTGTTTTTAATTTTACAAAAGAAATGGAACTGCGCGTGCGCAACGACTTCCGGTTCGTTGGCAGCAGCCGCGGGCGGAAATGCCGTTTTAACCCATAGCCGGACAACAGCCGCTCCTCTCTCACCTCCGCAGCTCCTGTATCTTGGTCTGGTACTTGGTGTAAAACTGATTTTCCTGCGGCTCCTTCTCCTTCTCGACTCGATTTAAAATGCCGGACATGGAGAACATGCGGAGCTGGTTGGAGACCACGCCGAGCCCCAGTGGGAGGGGGCAGCGGCTCCTGACGGCCAGGGCCCGGTTAGAGAAAGACCAGAGCTCCCTCACCGCCGCCATCTTGCCCGCCTCCATGCACATCACACGGCTCGGAGGAAACCGCATCCCAGCACAAACGTTCCGCCCTCGAAATTTCAAAGTGCAGTTTAGAAAATGAACCACGAGTAACTGTTTCTTTAGTTTCCTTTTGTTGTGTTAAAAGCGGTCTTGCAATTTAACCGCTAATTGCGACTACTGCTGGATTTAACTACTAACGTACATTGGTCGGTTATAAATTCACATTGTGTCAAACCCATCGAGTTGGCGGACTTCATTAGGGTGGCGGACGGAGGAGCCGGCCTGTGCGCTCAGCGTGACGTTGACCTTCTCAACATGGCGGCGTAGCAACGGCGCCAGCGGACTCAGGGCGCGGGTGATGGAGCCGAGCGGGCCCGGGGAGGAGAGCCGCGATGTGCCCACTTTATTTACCGTCTGTGCACAGAATGTCAGCGAGAATATGGTCAGGCTGGAGCAGCGGGCGTGGGGTAAGTATTGAAGTTATAATCCCGGGACCAGGTGGGCCGGGTTTCCCGGTGACTGCGGCCCAGCCTCTTAAACTGTAACCTCTCCGGCACCTGCTCTGGGGGCCGGGGCACTCTTTGATAAAAGCCACGATGAAAACCTTGGATTGAAACTTTTTTATCGGCACTTGCTCCGCTGAGGAGAGCTCCCCCACCCCCTATGTTCAGTGCCTTTTTTAATAGTTTCATGCCACCAGCAACAACTTGTATTTATATAGCACCTTTTAAAGTAGTAAAACATCCCAAGGCGCTTCACAGGAGCGTTATCAATCAAAATTTGTCAGCGATCCACATGAGGAGATATTAGGGCAGATTACCAAAAACTTGGCCAAAGAGAAAGGTTTTAAGGAGCATATTAAAGGAGGAACATAAGAACATAACAAATAAAAACAGGAGTAGGCCATTTGGCCCCTCGAGCCTGCTCCGCCATTCAATAAGATCATGTCAGATCTTCTACCTCAACTCCTCTTTCCTGCATTAACTCCATATTCCTTGAATATCAAAAAATCTATCAATCTCTGTCTTGAATATACTGAACCACAGCATTCACAGCCCTTTGGGGTAGACAATTCCAAAGATGCACCACCCTGTGAGTGAAGAAATTTCTCCCCATCTCAGTCCTAAACGGCTGGCTCCATATTCTGAGCTTGTGACCCCTGGTTCTGGTCCACAGCCAGGGGGAAAATCCTGCATCTACCCTGCCGAGCCCTGTAAGAATTCTGTATGTTTCATTGAGATCAACCCTTATTCTTCTAAACTCTCAAGAATATAGGCCTAGTCTACTCAACCTTTCCTCGTAGGACAGTTCCCCCCCCCCCATCCCAAGAATCAGTCTGGTGAATCTTCGTTGCGCTCCCTTCATGGCAAGTATATCCTTCCTTAGGTAAGGAGACCCAAACTGTACGCAATACCCTAGGTGCGATCTCACCGGGGCCCTATATAATTGCAGTAAGTCGTCTTTACTCTTGTATTCAAATCCTCTTGTAATAAAGGCCAACATACCATTCAGTATTAACGATTTCTCTACCCCGCACCCACCCCCCCCCGGCCCGGCCCGGCCCGGCCCCAATTTGGTGTCATCTGCAAATTTAGAAATGGTGTTTTTAGTTCCAAAGTCTAAATTGTGAACGTAAATCGTGAACAACAGTGGTCCAGCACTGATCCTTGTGGAACACCACTACCCACCAAATTTGCATGTGCTGCTTTTTTTTAATAAAAGAGGCACAACTAATAAAATAATTTAAGCCTAAAGTTTACTTTCAATAAGCTGAAAAGGAAATTTATAAAACTAAAACATAATGGCCTAGAAATCTCAGTCGGCTGTTTTCCACGGGCGATCAACTGAAATAGGGAAAAAAGACACGCACTTACCTTATCCTGCTGCGCCCACGAGAGATCCCAGTCCTGAGGCCTCTACTCATTGTGCGTCAGAACGCGTGCACGTCTGGAAGTCCGTAGAGCTGGAGCTGCAGTCACATGGCTCTGGGCAGCTAATCCAGATACAGTATTTTCTCATTCATAATAATGGGAGCTCCGTAAGTTGGAGAACCCATTATTATGATTGAGAAACCCCCCCCCCCCAAACACCCAAAACACTAATTAAAAAAAATAGAAAAAATACACCACATATTTAACATTAATTTAAATTAAAGTTATTTATGTCTTCTATAAAAAAAAATATATATTTCCCGATTTTTTTTTTTTTAAAAAGCTTTTTTAATTATGGTTTAAAATAAACTTACCGTAGTAGGGAGGGTTTTTAACAATAAAATGTGTTTTTTTAATTTCATTTTATTATGTTTTTGTGTGTTTTAAAACTCTTATGCCTGTAAAGGTAGGCTATGAGCCTGCTTTTATCAGGCGCAAGAGTTTGCAGGACATTTGCTGGGCAAGATCTGGGTAAATGCTGCAATCTTGCCCTTGCAAATGTCCTGGCTCCCGAGATACGGAGAATCTGTCAAACTGGAGCTTGGCAGATCGGAAAAGCCGGTTTTCAGCGCATGCGCATTATGTGGTGAAAAATGCCTTTTGTGATACCTTCCTGGATCCGTACACACTCTGTACGAACCTGGGGAGGCCGGGATTTCCGAGCCAATGCGTGTGTGTCTACCAGACACTATTGTCTGCGGTGCCCACCGGTCACGGAAGTGTATGTTTAGCGCAGGGACTGTTTAATGTTAGCTGAAAGTTTGCACTTCCTTGTAACTGCCACTTTCTAAATCTCCCATCGCCCTGTTCTGTGTTGTGTTCCATATGCAGGTTTGCCAACACCAATTCTTCGACAATTGCTGCAGTTCCTTAACATTTATGATTTGGAGAGGATTGAAGAGGTTGCAGTAAAAAAAGGTAAAATTACTTCAGCAATTTCACCCTAAAAATTCAAACTCTTGTAACCCATCCGTTTGTGAAATTTCTAGAATTAGGATTATTGTAATGTTCTCAGGATTGGGATATCCTTAAGTTGAAAATTACAAATAATTAGTAATTTTAACTTCCTCTCTCTCTTTTTTGTATATTTTTTAACTTGTAAATGCTCATGACTTCATCAAAGGAACAGTTCTGGAGGAATTCCTTCTGAAGGCGGATACCCTGAATTGACTGGTTATGGTATCCTGTAATCATAACCAAAAATCCAGACAGCTGATTGGATACAGTGGATCTCCTTTAACATTATAACAAATGAAAATGCAAGTAGCATATCTAACTTTTGAATATCAGAATTTTCAACTTTTTTGTACACACCTGGCTATATGTTGGATAATGCCATCATTAGCAAAGTGATTAAAAAAAAATTGCTCATATCAGAATCCATTCACAAATACTTTCTCCAAAATGGCATCAGATCAGTAGCTTGGAAGTTAAATGTAGGTACAAGGGAGGGTTGAGAGATAAAAACTGATGTACAGAAATCCCACTGTATTAGATTTAGGCTTGTGTGTCAATACCGGGAAGCCTTTATTTGTATGCTCATGTTAATAAACATTTAGCTGCTTATCGTTTAGGTGGGATGTTGAACTGAGGTCCCATCTACCTGTTCTGCTGGTTTAGATAGATATTAAACTTTTCGTAGCACGGTTTGAAGAGTAGCAGGGGAACCATCCAGTGTTCTGGCAAACATTTTTCCCTCAACCAATTTTCTAAAAATAAACAATTACTTGGCCTTTCATCTTGTATGTGGGATGTTGCTAACACAGAATGGCAGCTGTATTTCAATACACAAGTCAGTGCACATTATGAAACTCTGATGTTTCAATATGAAAAGCCACCATATAAGTGGAAGCATATTTACAAAAATGCCACATTTATTCCTACCTGTAAAGGCTCGTGCTTTTGAAGCATATTTCCCCTCCCCTCACACAATACAGTACTTTAGTGGCAGCCACCCATCTCGAAAGACAATGCTGTAAGAGCTAAAGTAGTTTAATTACTTTGCCATGACTGAAGCGTCCAATTCTCAAGCAACAGTCCTTGCCAAGGGGGTGCAGCCATAAACCACAAGGTCAGATTATGAGGTTCGCGCAGTATTGACTCTTGATGTGCTTCCTGTTTGCTCTCTTCTCTTTCCTCTCTCGGCCTCCTTGGTTCTTTGATGCAGACCAGCCTCCAGTGTGGCCTGTTAGCCATAATCTTCCCAGCTTGCGATGTCAGTGTTAACGGGTGTCAAGTATCTTTTAGTATACTTTTACTTTTGTGTTTACTTTTATAGGAATTTCAACTCGGGCTCTTTGGCTCCAGCTTTGGAAGGATGTGATTGGGACAAATCCTAAAGTTAAAACGGTAAGTTTATCCCACCCATCCTGTCACCAAAGGATGACTAAAAAAATAATAGAGGGAAGATAGATTATGAGAGTAAACTAGCAAGAAATATAAAAACAGATAGTTGAGCTTCTACAGGTATATAAAAAGGAAGAGAATAGCTAAAGTAAACTTTGGTCCCTTGGAGGATGAGACTGGGGAATTAATAATGGGGAACAGAGAAATGGCAGAGACTTTGAACAAATATTTTGTATTGGTGTTCACAGTCGAAGACACTAAAAACATCCCAATAATTGAGAATCAAGGGGCTATAGGGAGGGAGGAACTACTATCACTCAAGAAAAAGTACTTGGTAAAATAATGGAACTAAAGGTGGACAAGTCCCCTGTACCTAATGGCCTGCATCCTAGGGTCTTAAAAGAAGTGGCTGCAGAGATAGTGGATGCATTGGTTGTAATCTACCAAAATTCCCTGGATTCTGGAGAGGTCCCAGCAGATTGGAAAACCGCAAATGTAATGCCCCTATTTTAAAAAGGAGGCAGACAGACATCCGGAAACTATAGACCAGTTAGCCTAACATCTGTCATTGGGAAAATGCTGGAGTCCATTTTTAAGGAAGCAGTATCAGGACATTTGGAAAAGCATAATACAGTCAAGGAGAGTCATCATGGTTTTATGAAAAGGAAATCACGTTTGACAAATTTGCTAGAGTTCTTTGAGGATGTAACGAGCAGGGTGGATAAGGGGGAACCAGTGGGTGTGATGTATTTGGATTTCCAGAAGGCATTCGATAAGGTGCCACATAAAAGGTTACTGCATAAGATAAGAACTCACAGGGTTGGGGGTAATATATTAACGTGGATAGCGGATTGGCTAACTAACAGAAAACAGAGAGTCGGGATAAATAAGTCATATTCCGGTTGGCAAATGGTAACTAGTGGGGTGCCACAGGGATCAGTGCTGGGGCCACAACTATTTATAATCTATATTAATGACTTGGATGAAGGGACCGAGTGTAATGTAGCCAAGTTTGCTGATGATACAAAGATGGGTGGGAAAGCCAAGTTGTGAGGACACATAAAATCTGCAAAGGGATATAGACAAGCTAAGTGAGTGGGCAAACATTTGGCAGATGGAGTATAATGTGGGAAAGTGAGATTATCCACTTTGGCAGGAAAAATAAAAAAAGCAAATTATTATTAAAGTGGAGAAAAATTACAAAATGCTGCAGTACAGAGGGACCTGGGGGTCCTTGTGCATGAAACAAAAAGTTAGTACAGAGGTGCGGCAAGTAATCAGGAAGGCAAATGGAAAGTTGGCTTTTATTGCAAAGGGGATGGAGTATAACAGCAGAGAAGTCCTGCTACAACTGTACAGGGTATTGGTAAGACCACACTTGGAGTACTGCAAAGAGTTTTGGTCTCATTTCAGGAGGGATATACTTGCATTGGAGGCAGTTCAGAGAAGGTTCACTAGGTTGATTCCTGAGATGAGGGGGTTGACGTATGAAGAAAGGTTGAGCCGGTTGGGCCTATACTCATTGGAGTTTAGAATAATGAGAGGTGATCTTATTGAAACATATAAGATACTGAGAGGGCTCGACAAGGTAGATGCAGAGAGGATGTTTCTCCCCCGTGAGGGAATCTAGAACTAGGGGGCATAGTTTCAGAATAAGGGGTTGCCCATTTAGAACTGAGATGAGGAGGAATTTCTTCTCGGAGGGTTGTAAATCTGTGGAATTCTCTGCCCCAGAGAGCTGTGCAGATTGAGTCATTGAATATATTTAAGGTGGAGATAGACAGATTTTTGAATGATAAGGGAGTGAAGGGTTATGGGGAGCAGGCAGGGAAGTGGAGCTGAGTCCATGATCAGATCAGCCATGATCTTATTAAATGGCGGAGCAGGCTCGAGAGGCCAAATGGCCTACTCCTGCTCCTATTTCTTATGTTCTTGTGTTTATCTTTTCATAATTTTTATGCTGTCAATTCTTTACATAACTATTAATATATTTAGAAGTTAAAAGTAGGGAATTCAACACTGCTAATAACTAGTCTCTTTGTTACTGTCTTTGCTAACTTTGTAAAAACAAAAACTACAACAAAAATTGTTATCATATTTTTGGAAAGCGTCAACATACTTAATTTGTGTTAGTCTTGCTCTGAGGAAATATACCCTCCATAATCTGAAGTTTAAAATGGGTAAAGAAAAATTAGTTTAATTTCTTATTCGGGCCTCATTAGGTTGACTAATGATGAGTTCATGCATCAATCTGTAGCAGTTAAATTGAACAGTGAATATTTTTTCTGGCCCAGATCTGGAGTTAGTTAACCTAACACAGGTGAAGTTGTACCGCTGGACCCCCAATTCGTTTCACATTAATAGAAGTTCCAGTGGCAAATAGGACTCATTGTCAACATATTGTTAATATTGCACAATACTGTATGGTTTACTTGTGACATCATACTCAGCTGCTCCTGTTCTAATTCCTCACAGTAACACTGCATCAGCATTAACTTCCTTGCAGATCCTACCAGATCCACTGGGTGGATGCTAAAGCGATTTCCCCCACAAAGAGGAGAGGGCATTCTCTTGTGCATTTCCTAGTAGTATTGGCATAGGCAGTTGCACAAGTTGTTTGGGAAAAGGGTTCTAAAGAGAAGAGGAAACAAAATTAAAGATTATTCTTCGGAATTCTTAAGGTAATTTTAGAGTTGTCACCATGGAATGTAGTTGCTTCTGTATACTGACCAATTTTTTCTTTAATACTACAGGAACCTTTTAACTGGAGGCAAAAATTCCTGCAAACATTCTTTCATGGTGTCTTGTGGGGAACATTGGATATCTTGAAAGACAAGCGTTTAAATAATTCTCGTTCTTCTGCCTTGGTACTCGGATCCCGACATGTAAGCAAGCTGGTTATACGCAACAAGCTCCAAGGAGTGAAGGAACTTGCTGATAATCCAAGCATTTGTAACCGTTTGACCTGCACAGTGCATAAAATGGTGTTTCAACATCTGCGTTCTGTGGATCTAATATTACAACACTCATTGTTAATGTTGCTTCATAGCCTTGTTCACCATGGAGTTGTGAAGGAGGTGGCATTGTCACATTGGAATGAGCCCCATCCTGAATTATTGGCTCTCATACTGAGGACAAGTGCAGGACTTTGGCGTGAAGGGAAGATGGAATATCAAGGGATAGATTGTTGTGGTGAGGACAAATTAAAGATGGACATTAAAGCAATGAAGCCAACAGTTCAGAGAAATATATTGGATTGCTGCCACCAGCAGGCTGAAAAGACTGCATACTGTACTTTATCTGATTGGATATTCACCACTACTGAAAGCAACAGAGCTAAGAAAATCATGACTCCAAGTGTTAACGTGCCTTCTGATAGCCTGATATCGCCACATGCACATTGTGTAACTTCTGAAGAATCATCATGTGGGGAACTTTGGGTCGTAGATGGGTCTAGTTGTCGTAAAACACATGGAACTTATCCCAAAAAGCGCAAATCCTGTGGCACAATGTGTGGAGCGCTAAGGTGTCCTGATGTACAAAATATTGTTTCAGAAATGCAGCCTTTTTCTGGAAGTCGTGGTATGGCTTTGACTGAACCGGATTCATGTGCACACAGCAATCTGTTAGAGCAGAGGCCCTCTTGTATATCTGGCAAGACTTGTGATGAAAGCAATTGTAATGGGCAGAAGATCCTAAAAGGGCAGTTATATTCTTGTGCATGCAGCAGGGTTGTGAAAGAGCCTGGGTGTCCTGATCAACATCACAATGGTTCTGAAGAAAAACGTTATTCCCATGATGCTAATAGCAGAATGTTTATAGAATCAACATCGTCCGCTGTGGATATTGGGACTTCAAAACAGCTAGTGTCTCATTATGAATGTACCAATGCTATTGAAAATCAAGACTCTGCAATTACAGAAGAACTAACATGCCCAAATGCAAGTGGTAGTTTTTCAGAAGGTCCAGGATCTCCTGAAATGACTTTTGGGGAATCTGAATCAACAAATGCACACGGTAAAACTTTGGAAGAGCCGTGTCTTCTCAATTCAAGCACTTGGATCCCAGAAGATCTGGTGTCATGTTTTACAAATAATAGAACATGCAAAAAGCCAAGACTCGCTGATGTATGTAACATTAAGTCAGCTGAAAAATCAAAGACTGGGTTATCTGAAGTGATTGAGAAGCCAGGGGACATCTATGATTATATTTTCATGATAGGTGGAAGTAAAACAGACACTGAGCAGAACACCTCCGGCACTGATGAAAACAGTGACGACCTACTAGAAGGTTTGAATGACTGTGATTTCTTTGGCCGAGAGCAAGCTGACAAAACACTTATTTCCTGTCCTCCTGAGCTCTATCTTAGAAGTGTGTCGGTGCTGGAAATTACATCAGTCCCATTTTCATACACGTCTTCCATGATGTTATGCAAGTTGCTCAGTTCATGGGTGTCCCTGCAGAAACTAGTCTTGGAATATAATGGTTAGTTGGTGAGGATTGCAGAGATTAAATAAAAGCATTGCACAATTTGGAACTATAATCACTCCAAAGTTTCAGCTTGGGGATATAGTAACCTTTAGCATCATTGGGTGTCTTTATTTAGCTGCATTATGTCCACCTCATAGAATGAATGTTTCACCTATTCCTAGTTTGTATAACAAAATATGAACCCTGAATTCATAGCAAAATAAATGATTTGTTCTCCCTTGTCCACCCAAATAAAATCAAGAATTAGATCAAGTTTTGAAAACCTCACTGGTAGTTTCACCTCGGGTTTTTAAAAAAAATAACTTTTACCATTTACAATTCTTTTGAAAGCATTATAGGTTCATGTCAATTTGCCAGGAATGTTATCAAGTTAATGTTTTGAATTTTTCTGTGCGTGTTACCTGTATTTGCTTTTTTTTAGTTTATGTCTGGGGTTGGGGATGGAGCTGCAATTGCTTTGCTCCAGTTCATGCTGGCAGGTTATGTTGGTGTTTTAGTATCCTAGTAAATAGTTTAATGAATGTCTGTTGCAACATTATTTATTTTTGCTTTATTTAAAAGTTAATTTCTGTATCCACACCATTCCCCAGCTGAGAGAGGATCAGCTCGTCACCAGTTAGTAGTCCTCAACCTGCCTTGTAACCACGAACTGGGTTTGAGTTGGCTCAGCCACAACTCCACAAATATTAAAATTTACAAAAAGTTAGCATGCAGGTACAGCAAGTAATTAGAAAGGCAAATGGAATGTAGGCATTTATTGCAAGGAAGATGGAGTATAAAAGTAGGGAAGTCCTGCTACAACTGTACACGGTGTTGGTGAGACCACACCTGGAGTACTGTGTATAACAGTTGAGCAGGTTGGGTCTATACTCATTGGAGTTTAGAAGAATGAGAGGGGATCTTATTGAAACATAAAAGATTCTGAAGGTAGTTGACAGGGTAGATGCAGAGAGGATGTTTCCTTGTGGGGGAATCTACTCTAGGGGGCATAGTTTCAGAATAAGAGGTCGCCCATTTAAAACAGAAATGAGGAAGAATTTCTTCTGAGGGTTGTGAATCTGTGGAATTCTCTTCCTCAGAGAGCTGTGGAGGCTGGGTCATTGACTATATTTAAGGTGGAGATAAACAGATTTTTGAATGATAAGGGAGTGAAGGGTTATGGTGAGCGGGTGGGGAAGTGGAGTTGAGGCCAGGATCAGATCAGCCATGATATTGAATGGTGAAGCAGGCTCGAGGGGCCAAATGGCCTGCTCCTATTTCTTATGTTCTTATATTATGTTCTTTACCACATGAGAAATCATAGTCATGTGAATGCTTCATGCTTTAAATGGACACCACTGGTCATATTCTGTTGCTTCTTCTGCTTTTAGGTCTCGGTCCTGCCATCTTTCTGATTCTCAAGGAACTCTGTGTCCTCTCTCGCTGCCATGACAACCGTCTTTCCACGCTAGTATTAAAAGATGATATCCTTCACCTTCCCATGATAAAGCTGGTTAAAATCCTGCTTGGCAACTTTCCCCGCCTGCGCACATTCCACGTGGGCTTCCTGCTGGAAATACAAAATGAGTCCCTGGAAAACGAGTTGTTGATGGCTACTGCAGAGGTAACAGGTCAGAAATATGTTTTTATTGTATCTTTTAAAAAAAAAATACATAAAATGAATGTCCCCTCGTTTCAAGAGAAACGTGTTCTTAAAGTTCTTGAGTTACTCCACCTTGTCATTAGGTTGGGAGAAAAATATTCTCATTGTGTCTGTCCCGCATGCTCTCTGTGAAATTCTGGTCAGGCTACAGAAGATTGGCAGGAAAGCTGGTGGAGTAGCAGGAGTGTCACCTAGGTTGATTTTTGTATATTTTTATATTTGTATATTTAAAAAATTTAGTAGTCCATTGGTGATAGAACTTCAGTTAACTTGTCTTAGTTAATGTTCATCCCAGCAATTGCAAAACTATGCTTTAACATTTTAAATTATAAATGGTTGATAATTCTATTTAAGATTTCGATGTTAACTTTGGAATGCATTCTAATTACTCACTTCTGTGTTTTTTCAGGTAGCTGTTTGGAGGACTTGAGTCTGAGTTGCACAAATAAACCTCTACAGGTTGACATGCTCCTGCCTGTTTTAAGAGGATTGAAATTCCTCAGACGCCTGTGTCTGCACAGGGCATCGTTCGGAGCTCCCGAGGAACTTGGCAAACTGCTGCATGCAACTACATGTGCGTGGTAATGTACACTGAAGGGATAAGTCTGTCAAATATATTTTTTAATTTTAAAAGATTTTGCTACCATTTCACAGCCTATGTGCAGTGATGTATGTCACCCTGTGAAACCAGTGATGCTGATACCCTTATCTTGGCCACTCTAACACATCTGCAGTTTGCCCTACAGCAAATAAAAGCATACTGGCTCCAGAGGAACCCTTTAGATGCATGTTTCCCAACAATTAAGTATTGACTGTGATACTCAATAATACATAGCCCGTTGATCTCGCAATCTTTTCCCCCTACCTGGTATGATCCGTTGCTTGGAGATACCAATGATTTTTCTGGTTCTCACTGAGAATATTTTCCTTTCCTGGGTAATACTGGGGTAAGAGTACAAAAGGAGAAGCACTTACTATCTGGGAGCATGACGTCCCATATCGAAATGTTGTTTATATTTGTAAAGCAGCATGGTTTAATGATGTAACAAACAATTTTGTCTCCTAGTTTTTCTCTCTGCATTAGATTGGATTACCATACAAGACGTTAACCTCGCTGTGTGTTTTAAGGAAGTTCTAGATCTTTTGCATAGTGCTCCTCTTAAAGGTAAGAACTAGCAGATGATGTAGTAATACATAATATTGACTTAAAAAAAATGTTGGACAGCTTTATTGTTGTGTGAACTGTGTATGGGTATCAATAATGAGTGTAATGCAATATAGTTAGTAAATTGTCATACTCTGAAGTGGAAAGTACTGCTGCCAGATATATAAATCCCAAGTTAGTCATCTTCCTCTCTATCATACCCTGTCCTGGAATGTATTTTTCCCACCTTTTTTAGGTCCCCTGTGCCCCAGTCAAGAATATGATCAGTTCACAGATCTCTGAAACTGTCACTTACATTTTTTGCTAGAGGTGTGCAGAATTGGTCTGGAATCACTCCCAACTTTTTCTCTACTTACTGGAAAATAGATTATCCAGTTAATTATCTTATTGCTGCTTGTGGCACCTTGCTATGTTTCTCGACAGTACAACAGTGACTACACTTCAAAAGTATTTAATTGGCTGTAAAACGTTTGCGACCAATGTTCCCTTTAAATGTTTTTTGGGTGTGCGGCCCCTTTAATGGGCAGCGTGGCCCATTCATATTCCCACGGCATGCACGTTTTTTTTTCTATTTGAAAGCCAGTGTGCTGGCTGCTGCGTAGCTTGAAGGGATTGTTTGGCATTTCTTGAGGTTGTGAAAGGTACTACATTAATGCAAGTCCTTTCCTTTACATAGTGACTATTTGAGGAATTGCAAATGTGAATCTACAACATATGACTCCGCAGCACATTTGGAGCAATGGATAAGGGAATGTCTTTTCCACTTCACATTCACAGGTTTAACGTTGGATAACTGTCGGTTGTTTGAAAGGCACGCAGCAGAAACTGTGTCTGAAATCGTCACTGCTCTGAAGCAAAATCAGTCCCTCAAATTTCTATCTTTACCAGCAAATCGATTAGGTTGGTACACCCCATTATTTTATTCTCCCCCCACTTGGTTGGTTGTGTAGCTCTGCTGTTATAAACTCGTGTTGAGATTAACCTATCTCTTGACTTTCAAATAATCAGGATCAAGTGTAAACCAATATGGTGGGTATATTGTGTTTAATCAGAGTTTAGGACAGAATATAACACACTAGTTACACAGCAAAAACATATGACCGTGACAAGTAGCTGGTACTGCCCCCCATCGGCCAGACGACTGGCATGCGCAAGCAACTCTTCTTATTCGTTCTCCTTCGTGTCTCTCTTCTTGAACTACCCAAGGGTGTTAGACTGTGGTCAGCATGGGTCCACCCTCGGAAGAGTGCTAGACCACCTGATCCACTCTTCAGAGTCCTCCCCTCCACTGTCTGAGCTAATGGCTCTTTAGGTCTTCCCTTTATTCTCTTTTTAGAGGTGGGCCTGGGATAGAATATTGTCAAGACCATTTAACCTATAGATGTTTCCTTTAAAACAAGATGCCCAATGACATATCAAGTTCTTTGTCTAAAATTATAGTTGAAGACCCTCTCTCAAGGGGTGGTCTTCACAACCATTACACACACATTCTTGTTTAGACGTTTTGAAGGCCAATTCATCTGGATCCCTCTTATCTCGTCCGGCCTTCTCTTTCCAAAGCTATAATCTCTTACCTCATTCCTGTCTTGTTCCCCCTGGTCTGGAGTCAGTAGCCCACCAATGACATGTCGAGTTCTTTGTCTAAAATTACAGTTGAAGACCCTCTCTCAAGGGGTGGTCTTCACAACCATTACACACGCATTCTTGTTTGGCCTTCAGTCAGAGGCCTCATTATTCATAACTGCTTATTATCAGTTTATGTTCATGCAGTTGGTCATGCACACTTTCATTTTATTATCAGACTGTTGTACTATCAAATGAATCATTACATTCTATTCTTACACACTGGTTAACTTGTGCATCTTAGCAAGAAATTCTGTTAAATGAACTCCAATTCCTAACTTAGCATTATAATATGGTTATTAGCAATAATGGAAGAAACAGCTTGGGCCTTTGTTGGCCAAATTAAAGACACACTAAACAAAGTCAAAATCCTAAGTTACAAATAACAGACAACTAGCCTGGCAGACAGGTCATCTTCTGAGCGCCTGTGTGGAATGTTATGCATCATCTAATCTAACTAACTAAAAACATTTGTCTCAAATTCTAATACAAGCTTCTAGGAAACCGAAACTTGCGCAGTCCCAGTAAAACATAACTTATAACACAACCCCTTGCTTGTCTAGAGCACTAATACAATCATTTAAACACAGTATTATTCACGTCACAGTTTCATTCGCATAATTATATACATTTTTAAGCACCCCTAATTTCTAACACTTGAAACAACATTCATTATTGTCTTTAAATAAAATTTCCTTCACCATGTGTCAACCAGGCTATATACTATTTACAAGCCAGGTCTCAGGTGTACCACTTATAATAGGAATATGTACAGTCCATTTATGGGTTTAAATATTTTTGACAAATCTATGAAAGAGCAATAATTCTTGCACTAAAATGCACTATGTTTTGTATTGATGGTAGTAATTCAGCTTCTGCTGTAAAAGGCATCCCATAAACGTGTATTCAAATGTAATGGTACATGTTTCCCCATCATTCATGCACTTTTTGGTACCATTCCACTTTTATGGAAATGGATATCTACATATAAAACATCATTGTGTAATAAAAAGTATTCTGACCTACTGTTCTTAGAAGGCGTGTTCCAGGTACCTGTAGAGCACATTCTTCCTTGAATACACCACTGTCAACACAGCTTAAAGCTTTTCTAATCTCTTTCTGTAGTTTAGTAACTCTTCTACTGTTGCCTTGTCGCTTCTAATGCTCCCTTTAGTTATCCGGAATCTTGTCACCCTAAATCCTCATTGCTTCTTGATTCCTTGTAACTTTGACTTTGGTTTGACCATCTTCATATAAAATTAATATAGGGATGATTTTTGGTACGATCCTGCTCGGCGTGCCCAGTGTAGTCCTTTTTCGTGGACATTAACATTGAATTGGTGAGCTGCCAGAATTACACATGTTTCTTACCGAATTATCCCCGGTGTCCTGGCCAATCATCATCATAGGCAGTCCCTCGAAATCGAGGAAGAATTGCTTCCACTCTAAAAGTGAGTTCTTAGGTGACTGAACAGTCCAAAACAGGATCCACAGTCTCTGTCACAGGTGGGACAGACAGTCGTTGAAGGAAAGATGGGTGGGACTGGTTTGCCACACGCTCCTTCCGCTACCTGCGCCTGTTTTCTGCATGCTCTCGGCGACTAGACTCGAGGTGCTCAGTGCCCTCCCGGATGCACGCCTCCACCTAGGGTGGTCTTTGGCCAGGGACTCCCAGGTGTCGGTGAGGATGTTGCATTTTATCAAGGAGGTTTTGAGGGTGTCCTTGAAATGTTTCCTCTGCCCACCTTGGGCTCACTTGCCATGTAGGAGTTCTGATTCTTGCTTTGGGAGTCTCAGAAACATAGAAATTTACAGCACAGAAGGAGGCTATTTCGGCCCATCGTGTCCATGCCGGCCGACAAAGAGCCGCACGGCCTTCGGTCAGCAGCCCTGAAGGTTACATATAAACCTACGAACAATGAACAATGACGGAAGGGCAAAGAGCACCCAACCCAACCAGTCCGCCTCACACAACTGCAATACCCCTTATACTGAAACATTCTACACTCCACCCCAACCAGAGCCATGTGATCTCCCGGGAGAGGCAAAAACCAGATTAAAAACCCAGGCCAATTTAGGGAGAAAAAAAATCTGGTAAAATTCCTCTCCGACCCAGCGAGGCGATTGAAACTAGTCCATGAGATCATCCTGGCTGTATTCGATTCCTTGCAGTACTTACCATTATATCTGTGCCGGCCAACAAAAGGTTATCTAGTCTAATCCCAATTACCAGCTCTAGGTCCGTAACCCTGCAGGCTTACGGCACTTTAAGTGCCCATCCAACCATCTCTTGTGTCAGGCATGTGAACAGTGTGGCCCGCCCAACGGAGCTGGTCGAGTGTGGTCAGTGCTTCGATGTTGGCCTGATCGAGTGATTTTGAAGTGTCTACTGTATATGGTCCATGTCTCTGAGCCATACAGGAGGCCGGGTATCACTACAACCCTGTAGACCATGAGCTTGGTGGCTTGGTAATCAATATTTATCCCTCAATCAACATAACAAAAAAATATTATCTGGTCATTATCATATTGCTGTTTGTGGGAGCTTGCTGTGCGCAAATTGGCTGCCGCATTTCCCATATTACAACAGTGACTACACTCCAAAAGTACTTTATTGATTATAAAGCACTTTGAGACATCCGGTGGTGGTCGTGAAAAGCGTTATATAAATCCAAGTCATTCTTTCTTTCTATAGGCAGTCTGCTAATTGGAAGGATGAGATGCACAGCTGACCTTTTAATAAGTGCTGCCTTTGGCCCTGAAGTGGGAATGTAAGAGAAGCAGCATTTTATCATGGAATAGAATTATCAAATATTGGAAACCTAATAAGGCTCAAAACAAACAAATGACTGCTGTAATAATGAGTGCTAGACCTGCTTCCAACCTTCCTTTTCTACAATCCCTTTAAATGGATGCCTCCTGACATGTAATACCCATGGTTTGTAGGCAGGTGGTCGCAATGTGGGCAGAAAAGGAAATGGCCTTGCGATCATCATTTGACACTAATTTTGCACATATTAACTGACTTCATAGCCTTTGCTAGACATGCATAACCTTGCTGCATTCTGTTTCTTGATTGCCTGTATTTAAAAAATATATGTATTTCCATTTATTCACAACCAGAAGTGAAGGTTTGTCAGAGAAACATAGCTGAGCACCTGGGACCAGTGACTTCCAAACCCAGTGGGTGTGAGATGTTTATTGATCACCAAGATAAGCTAACAAGCTGCTTGTTTATTTAGTCTTTGGGAAAAACAATTTCTATAACTATATTAACCTTTCATATAAATGCTACCCCCGCCCCACCCAAAACCCAGCCTCCGAACTTGAGTGAAAATACCTTGCTTCAAAAACTCAACATAGAAATGTTTTTTTTTCAAATTCATTTTGTAGAAAAATGATCCAAAAATCCAGAGTTATGGCAGTTCCTAATTAATATTTTGTATAACACATTACTGTTCTTTTTGTTACTAGGCAACAAAGGTTTGCTGTCACTGGCGAAACTCTTTACTGAGGATTCTTTATCATGCATCTCTTGCCTGAATGTGAGGTAACCAATTTTTTTTAATAGTCCCTTACTTCATTCCAGATGCACCATTCTCTGGTTGACTGAGGAGATGGTCCCAGGTTCCTGTTACTAGGTGTTCAAAAATAGCATGAAATTATTTGTGCTCAGATTTCAAAACTGCTATAAAGGTTTTCTGATGCTCTATGAGAACAGCCTGATCATTCGGTCCAACAAAAGATGGAGGCAAACATTCTGGCCTAGAAATTGCATTGCAGCCCGTTTGGTGCACAAGTATCGCCGGGCAAAAAAGATTCGCTGCTGCTGGGAACTTCCGCTTTAGCGCTGCAAGAGGGAAGTGGAGTGTTAAATCAAGTGCTACCACTTCCCTTAGAGCGCTGAAATGAGTGAGGGGGAGGTATCGGCGGAGCACTGAACAATGTTCGGTGCAGTGCTGCCGTCTCTCCAGGCTCCTTTCCTCGCTTAAAGGGAAGGGCCAATGAATGAATCTTCTGTTTGTGTTGGGTCACGGCACCTGCGCTGCGTGCATAGCAGCCCCAAACACTCAAAATGCAGGGCTGAGCAATCGCGGGGACAAAAGAAATCTGGAGGCACCAAAATGGAGAGATAAATAATGTTGCCCTACCTGACCACCGCTGCCTTTAAATATCACTCCCCAAGCGGCCAGCTGAGGTGACAACACCTCCTGCAGCTGCCATTGTTGGCGCCTGGCGATGCTGCAGGGGGCGGGAGTGAATATTACATCCGGGGCAGTAATGGGGCGCAAGAGAGCGATGCGGTGTTAGCACCAGGGAAGTTCGCGGGGGTCAGTGAATTTGTCGGTAACCCCTTAGTGCCCCCCGCAGGTGCAAATCAGGCCAATTTTGCCCCCCTCGTGCCTTTCAATTTTAAGGTAGATGTGTAAAAGCAGTTAACTGCAGGTTGTGTGTGTAGCTACCACTTTTTGGTTTGTTTAGATTTCTATGGAATTCAGAAACAGGGAGACAGTAAATTTCCTCTTTTCTTATTTCTTTATTGACTGTACAGTACAACCTATTCATTTCTTATCAGTTCTTTCTTTCATTATACAATGCATACGACCTTTTATTTTTATCTACCGTGGCTAGTTCTGTCTGTGTAAACAGCCTTTCAAATCTTTTTATTCGTGCCCATATCATCTTATTCATGCCTAGGGTTGGTACTTCCCCGCCTGTAAAATGCTTGCTTTCTTCCCTATTCTTGTACCCAGTTTGTTTACAAGCTGCTTTCTCCCTTTTTATTTATTAAACCATCTTCAAGGGCTTTTTGCCTATTTTTCAGCAGATCATTAATTTTATGTCATTGGAGCTGTTACAACCACGACCCACATTCCTTTTTTCAAGTTGGAGAGTACAAAAAGCACAAGATTATAATAGTTCATTTAATCAATTCTGCATTTTGTAATATGGTGAGATTTTTGGGAAATTAGTTTCATTTGTCAATAGTATGCTACGCTGGTAATAGGGCCCAAAGAGTAAAGCACTTTAACATTGTGCTAGTTTTAGAAGCAATGTACATATTTGTAGTCTCTGCTGCTCTGTTTATCACAGCAACATGGTAGAGTGTGAAAGTTCGGCAGGGATTACAAGTGGGTTATAATGCAGTTGCTGCAGATTACATTGAGGATGAGCCATAGCTAGAGGTTGTGTTCGAAGCAAAGCTGACTGAGCTATTGTTATGATTAACCTCACCAGTACTGGTATTTATTGCATAACATACCTAACAAAATTAAATCATTGGTGCATTGCTAATTGAGTCAAATGTCATGATCTCCCTATGTAATTTTATTTTAAAGTGCAAATTGTATTCGAGGAGATGGATTACTCGAGTTTGCAAAGATCCTTCTGAGCTCCGAATCGGAACGATCTGGTGGGCTGAAGCTAAAGGAACTAAACATAAGCGAGAACCTATTCTTCAGAGATCCTGCACCTACGCAGGAGGCACTTGAACTCTTCAAAAACAAATGTCATATAATCACTGTACAGTCTCTTACTGACCCATTACAAGCATTTGCTGACCATATCAGTGTAATGTAAACATTCCAATATGGTGCACATCCAGTGGCTTTATTTTACGAACTGTTATAAATTACTAGGTTCAACTGTCTTGGTTATTTGACTTCATTTATAACCAGAGCCATTCTGATACTTGTAATTGGAGTCCCCTCATTAATTTATACACAAGTCATTGCAGTTCCAAGAAAAATCAGTACCTATCATATACTTGGAAAGCTATAATTTTTCTTGCTTGGCTGGCTCTGGATCCAAGTGGTCCAAAGTGCATACTCAAATAAAAACTGATGGGCTACACCCATATCTTCTGAGCAGCATTTGGGAGGCAAAATGAGTTGTGAAATTGGATTTTGTTTCTCAATTTTTTTTTAGCATTTATATGGTACTTTGTACTGAAGTTTTTTTAATTTTCCTTTTTGTATTAAAAAAATATGGAAGATATATTCCTTTTTTTTGGAAGGTGGGTCAGCAATCCCCTCACAGCATATGCCAGTGCTGGTCTTGGGCTACACTGTTAATAAAACTAACTTTTCTGTGCTCCCCGAACATTGCCTGGTTTTATTTTTATGTTAAAGGTTCACGATAATTACAAGTGTTAGTATAAGTTCATTGCTCAGCAGTGGTTTATTTTTCCCTTTTAAACAAATGTGATTTAAAATGAGCTTCAGTTTTGAGTACTCCCAAGATCCATCCTTTATCATTAGACCCTCCAACAGCAGCTGTAACCAGTACAAACTTAACGGTTTAAATAAATAGTTCCCATATCTATCAGGCAGAGGGAGTATAGTGCATGGAGCTTAATACTCCAAGGATGTGTAGTTTTTCATATGCTAGAGAACCACAACCTTTAAACCAAATACATAATTTTTGAATGCAGGAAACATCCTGTCCCTGCCACTGATCATCCTGGCAAGTATAATTAATTATCTTCCGATCTCTGCCATTAATATGGCTGGAGACCAAGTTGGTTTGGTGAACTTCATTATTGCTGTCTTTGCAGCAGCCTAGTGGAAAGGCAAAAGGCTGATCAGTATGATGTTTTGGTGACTCAGCCTATTTACACAGGGAGGGTGTTTTCTATCCCATCAAGAGAAGCATCCTTCACATAAATGACTGCCAGAGGTAGATGTATGGAACATTAACTGGTAAAACTATTTTTATAAAGTGATTAAGATGCAATTGTGTAAGAATTACAGCAGCTGTTGCCAGATGCAGAATTCAGGAGTAGGGCTTTGCTGAGATTGCACATCCCTTGTAGTTTTAACAGTTAGGAATACCTTGAAGAATTATATTGATGGTGCAGAGTGTTCTCCCAGGCTTTCTGCTGCAGCCTTTGTTGTTGTTGCAATATAGACATAACTGGTCCTAATAACAATGCAGTTAGCTGTTACAGAAATATGCTTAGCAATGAGGTACCTGACTTGACAAATCAGGAAAAAGGGGAGTGAAGTTTCTGAATCAGCAGCTGGTGCCAATGCAAATGTCCAAAAATGATGAATCTAGGACTGTAAATTCTGGCCCAATAAAGGAATAGGACCTTAGATTAATATCCTTGGTACACCATAATATCCTTGATGCCCCACTAATCCGCCTATCCAAGTGGCATCAGGATGTTGGACTAATTACCTTACAGCAAGTCCAAGTTTAGTAGTAACTTCTTTCTCATGAATAAAAGGAATGAATCCATTATCAAACATTGTCTATTAAACTGCAGATCTATCACATATCCCAACTGTTACTTATTTCCAGGATTTTCCTCGGCTTCTGCCGATTGGTCACTAATACTGGCAGAAACACTTTCTGAAGTTACAGCAGCCAAGCAGTAGAACAACAACTTGAATTAAAAAGCGCCTTTAATGTAGTGAAACATCCCAAGGTGCTTCACAGGAGCATTGAGATTAAAAATTTGACACTGAGCTGCGTAAGTAGAAATTAGCGCAGGTTGCCAAAAACTTGGGCAAAGAGGTAGGTTTTAAGGAGCGTCTTGAAGGAGGGCGGAGAGGTTTAGGCAGGGAGTTCCAGAGCTTGAGGCCTAGGCAACAGAAGGCATAGCCACCAATGGTTGTGCGATTATAATCAGGGATGCTCAAGAGGGCAGATTTAGAGGAGCGCAGAGATCTCGGTGGGGAGTGGGGTCACAGCACTCCTGGCCCCAGACCTGTCACTCTGCCAGTGCTTCCATGCATGGCCTCATCTCAGACTGAACCCTCCCAGGAGGGTGTTGACCAGTATTCAGCCGGCCCAAAGCTGCTTGAAGGCGTCCTAGAAGGACATCTGCAGCTTCCACACAGGGAGCACAGCAGCCTTCCCAGACCCATGAGGCAGCCACAGTGGTGACACTGAGGCGAAGTCACAGGTTAGGCAGATCCTCAAAGTCGAGGATGACTTGCTTCCACTCAAAGTGAGTTCTCAGGTGGCTGAACAGTCCAATGCGGAATCGACAGTCTCTGTCACAGGTGGGGCAGACAGTGGTTGAAGGAAAGGGTGGGTGGGAAGCCTGAGCTGCTGCATACTCCTTCCGCTGTCTGCGCTTGGTTTCTGCATGCTTTCGGCGACGAGACTCTAGGTGCTCAGCGCCCTCCTGGATGCTGTTCCTCCACTTTGGGGAGTCTTGGGCCAGGGATTGCCAGGTGCCGGTGGGGATGTTGCACTTTTATCAAGGCGTCTTTGAGGGTGTCCTTGAAGTGTTTCCTCTGCCCACCTGGGGCTTGCTTGCCGTGTCAAGGCTCCGAGAAGGGCACTTGCTTTGGGAGTCTCGTGTTAGGCATACGGACGATGTGGCCCGCCCAGCAGAGCTGATCGAGTGTGGTCAGTGCTTCGATGCTGGCCTGAGCGAGAACACTGACGTCGGTGTGTCTGTCCTCCCAGTGGATTTGCAGGATCTTGTGGAGGCAGAGCTGGTGGTACTTCTCCAGCGCTTTGAGGTGTCTACTGTATATAGTCCATGTCTCTGAGCCATGTAGGAGGGCGGGTATCACTACTGCCCTGTAGACCATAAGCTTGGTGTCAGATTTGAGGTCCTGGTCTTCAAAAAAACTCTTAGGCGACTGAAGGCTGCTTGGCACACTGAAGGCGGTGTTGGACGTCGTCATCGATGTCTGCCCTTGCTGATAGTAGGCTCCCAAGGTATGGAAAATGGTCCACGTTGTCCAAGGCGTCACTGTGGATTTTGATAACCGGGAGGGGGGGCAGTGCTGTGTGGTGGAGGACCTTTGTCATATGGATGTTTAGTGTAAGGTCTATGTTTTCGTGTGCCTCGGTGAAGATGTTGATGATGGCTTGGAGTTTGGCCTCTGAGTGTGTGCAGACCCAAGTGTCGTCTGTGTACTGTAGTTCAATGACCGAGGATGGGACGACCTTGGATCGAGCCTGGAGGCAGCGGAGGTGGAACAGATTCCCATTTGTTACCGCTCGGAATGCTGAGCTGGGGCGACAGTTCAGTCTGAGCCCCTGGATTGAGATTTCAGTTTTATTTCTGTGAATCTCGGGATCTTTATTTCTCTCTCTAGATTTCTTTTCCCCCTTTTCTCTTTATCCCTATTTATCTCCCAATCAAATTTTCTCATTCTGTTTCTCATTTCTATCTCTTTCCTCACTTCTATCTCTTTTTCCTTTCCTTCCCTCTCCCCTTGAGTGCAGATTGTGAACATCCTCAGGTTTGGATCTTACCACCTTGTCTCCGCTCCCATGGCTCAGAGTTCTGCCACTCCGCGGGGGTACCGGCCGCTAAAGGGCCGGCTTCTTAACGCTGAAAATGGGTCCGGGGCGGAGCGGCAGCAGTGCGCACTTTTAGCGCATCACTACTGCCGCAAGCCCCACACCGCCACGAGTGTCGGCGGTGGCCCACACCGCTGCACGACCTCCCAGGCCGAATCTAGGTCGGGTCAGCCAGTTGAGCCCAAAGCGGCAGCCATTCGATTTTGACGAATGGCCGCCGCAAACGGGTAGTAACGGTCCTTCCCTGACCGCTAATTTTGGGGCCATAGTGCTTTAAGTTGGAAGCAAAAATGAAAAATTGCAATTCCATAAAAATATAGGAGGAAAACATTTAATATTGAACAAACAAAACGTACATTTTGCAGAGGATCAGTGTGTCTCAATAACACACACTTGACCACCATTGTACAATTCCCCCATTCACAGAATAGACCATAAAACTTCTCTACATAATATGCTGTCCAGTCCTTCACGTCAATACACTGGAGAAGTCTCAGAAGTATTTTATATGAAAATGATATAACATCCAGTGACGAATATTTTTAGCCACGTGTACAAGGCAGCAGAGCTTCAATATGCAAAAATCTATTGAAATCCAGGTGGACTGAGGAGCTCATTCACATTCCTTAATGAAGTTGTGGGACTCCACTGAAAGCACAACATTGTTGAGTCTACAATGCAATCAGACTTCGCAGAGGCATCAAATCCATTTCATGCCCTGTCAATTCACAACAAGGCTTTCTTCGCTACAATTTTGCATCTGCAGTTGCGCATCTCAGATAATTCCACGCTGTTCCTCATGGGAGTGGTGATGAAATGCAAAGGAGACTGCAGCATCCCAAGCAGACTGAAGGACCGTGTCTCGCAGTCCACGTTTATCTGCACAGTGATTCCACTGAGAGAGATCAGATGTACAATCTGAGCCCTCAGGAGGAGGACGCACCTGGTGTCCATTCACACATCGACGGCACTTCAATCTGCAGAAAGGAAACAGGTGGTCACATTACAGTTAGCTTCACATACAGACAACTCATAAAGGTACAGAGATTTACAAAACCACTGCAGTTTATTAATTAAGGAAAGAATGGACATTGTTCTGAATTAGAGAATGATTGACAAGTCACAGTTTAGTCCTTTAACTCGCGGTTGTCCTTAAGTTCTCCATTTCAGTGTCTTATGACAATGTTCTGACCTGAATGCTACAGATTTAACTTTGGTCAAGGGGAATCAGTTATGATTTGAGAATCCCTATTAACACACAACAGACAGCAACCGATCTTCAGTGTGTCATTTCCCCCTTATCAAGGAAGGGGAAAAATAAAGGCCCCTATTTTCGCCACGATTGGGCGCCATGTTTTTGGCGTGAAATCCTCCTTTTGCAACTTTGGCAAAACTTTGTGGGCCGGCGCCCACTGTCAGCACCAGTTTTATTTTTGGGGGCGTCCGATGACGTCATAACTGGGTCAGGTGCTGTTTTTGGCCATTTTTTCAGACAAGTGATTTTCCCCATGTGCGATTTTTTGAGTGCGGCGCAGTGGCCAAAAGCACCGCAAAAAATACTTCTGTTAACTTAAGGAAATCGGCGCGGTACACAAGAGGACATTGGAGCGAGGCAAAAGACAAATTAAAATACAAATGTATGATTATTTTTCACAGGGAACTCTGAAATCAGAGCAAGGGAAGAATATTTTTCAGAGGGAACTATTTCATGGATTTTCATCTGTTGCCGCCCCTCCCCCCCCCCCCCCCCGCTGTAACCCCCGGGCCGAAAGGACCCACTCCCCCCGCTGTAACCCCGGGCCGACAGGACCCACTCCCCCCGCTGTAACCCCAGGCCGACAGGACCCACTCCTCCCGCTGTAACCCCGGGCCGACAGGACCCACTCCCCCCGCTGTAACCCCGGTCAGAAAGGACCGGAGCCCCCCCCCCCCCCCCCGCTGTAACCCCGGGCCGAAAGGACTGCTCCCCCCACTGTAACCCCGGACCGAAAGGACCCACTCCCCCCGCCGTAACCCCAGGCTGACAGGACCCACTCCCCCCGCTGTAACCCCGGACCGAAAGGACCCACTCCCCCCGCTGTAACCCCGGGCCGACAGGACCCACTCCCCCCGCTGTAACCCCGGTCAGAAAGGACCGGAGCCCCCCCCCCGCTGTAACCCCGGGCCGAAAGGACTGCTCCCCCCACTGTAACCCCGGACCGAAAGGACCCACTCCCCCCGCTGTAACCCCAGGCCGACAGGACCCACTCCCCCCGCTGTAACCCCGGTCAGAAAGGACCCACTCCCACCGCTGTAACCCCGGACCGAAAGGACTGCTCCTCCCCACTGTACCTGCTGCAACCCTGGGTCAAATGGCCCTCCCGTTCCTAGTCCTACAGCAACTCCGGGCCTTGAAACTTCAACTCGCAGGGGAAGTGGGATCGGGGAGGCCATTCGGTCTGGTATTGCAACGGGTGTGGGGCGGGGGGGGGGGGAGGGGAGCAGTCCTTTTTGGCTGGGGTTACAGCAGGGAGCGGGCTTAAGCTTATTTCAGCTGTCAGTGAGCCTTTAGTTGCTCTGGCAACCTCAGCTTTCCGTGCATGCCCACAGAGTTTTCGGCGCACACTTGAAGCTCCGCCCCCAGATTTAACTTCGGGTAGCGCGCCAAAATTAAATTTTACTTTGGGAAAGTTGCGTTTTTTTGGGGCGCAATCGGGCAAAAAAAAAATCGTATGTTATTGTACGCAGGCGCCAAAAATCGGGAAAGTGGATAATAGGGGCAAAAGTCTCTGGATTGCTGATGCACCTCCCTTGCAACTGCGATACTTGATAGCAGTTTTCTTGTCGGGAACATTGTGTAATACAGGTAGGGATATTAAGGGAAGAAAAATAAAAAGTATATTGAAACCCCATCTGTGCTTTACACTTTTTCTCTATTAGCTCATCTTTGTAGCGTTGATTATTTCTAATTTTCAAGTGCCATTTTGGATAAGTCATATCTTTTATTCCCTCTCTCCCCGTGGGAAGTTATAATTCTGTTTTGTGTCACCTGCACTTAATTCTTCATATACCCCATTCAGCTTAACCAATATCAGGCGAACAGAGTCAACAGCAATCCATACCGTACCTCTACACCAACACATTATACCACTAAGTTTCCTTGAATTGGTACATTTGAAAATAGCTGCTGCTCAAGTTAACTGTAAAATTATAATAGTTACCTATCGTGCGTGTCACTGGCTGTGCTCTCATTTAGAGTAAAGAGCTCCTTAAGTTCTCCGAGGGAGAAGTGTCGTTCAACATCTTGCTCCTCATCCACTACACAGCTACTAAGTGCCTTCTTATGAGTCTGGCGCTGGAAAATCTTCTCCTCGATTGTCCCCGTCTGAAACACCACAGGACACTTATGATAAATTACCATTCAATACATTATTTCAATTTATTTAGTGCATTATCACATAATGCCTCAAAGCTCTTCACACAATTAATTATGTACTTGAGTACTAAAGCAATCATTTTGCATACTGTTTTGAAACCTGGACCACATTATCATCTGATAGGACACCGCACTTGATGAAAACAGCTTCCTTAAAATTAAACACATAAATAAAGCTCAGCTCAAATATTTTCTTTGCCAGAATTTATATTATAAAATGTCTGATACCAAAAATTTTCACAGAAAAGCTCAAAACTTAAGGGGATGCCATATTTTCCCTTCCCCTATGTATAAAAAATGCTTTGCAAAATGAAGAAAAATAAATTGAATTACATGGCACCTCATCAGATCCTCAGGGCGACTCAAAGTGCTTCACATCTATGGATTACTTCTGAAGTGCAGTCACTGTTGTTACATGGGCAAACAGAGCAGCCAATTCTGCACAATAAAGTCCCACATACAGCAATTGAAATAAATGGCCAGGGTGCCAGGAGAACTCCCTGCTCTTTTCATATAATGCCACTGAATCTTTACCATCCATCCAAACAGGCAGAGATGGCTTTGGTTGAAGTGTTTACCCAAAAGACATCAATTCAAAATGTACCGCTCTCTCAGTAGTGTTAGCTTAGATTATGTACTTAAATCCTGGAGCGGAGCTTGAACCCACAATCTTCTAACTCAGAAGTGAGAATGCTAGCAACTGAGCCAACTTGAAACTTAAAGTAGGATTGAGAAACCAAGCTAAATGAACAAGTTCAGATCAAGTATGATTTATTTGCTTAAATACATGTCAATTATTTTAAATCCGACTAACCCTAATGCAGTGTTTTGAAAAATCCAAATAAGTTATGGCAACTGGTACAAGGGCACTTGTGGCTGGATCTGTTCATCAAACGGAGTTATAAAAGGTAGCTGAACCAATTGCAAATTTCATAGGAAAACGTTTGATGTAGACTAGCTGACTCCCAGAGTCAGAAAAGGTTCCAAGAAAGAAAAGGACTAGGGGGGCTAGAAATTTGATAAATAACATAATTTCAGTGAAGAAATAAGAATTAAAATTGCGCCATTTTTTAAGGGGGTAAAGTTGGCCACAAAATACGCCAGTCGTTAAAAAACAGCGTTGCACGAGAACTTGTGGTAAAAACCACGATCTCGTCAACTTTAGCCCGAGGGAGGGGAGAAAACACAAAAAAAGGTTGCAAAAAAAAAAATCACAAAACATTTACAAGACCCTTAACTAAGTAATCGCTGCAAGAGAATTAAAAAATAAAAAAACTTTAACTTACCTTTTTTGCAGGTCTTCCTACTTACCGATGTTTGAGGCTGCAATGCCTGCTTTTCTCGTGCGTTTTTTCATCCGAGAACGGGTTCGCCGAATGGGCAAACTTAGGTGGTGTTTTTTTTCCGCATTGCACATTGACGATCCGCTTTTCGATGATATTTTGAAATGCCATTCTTAAACTTTGGGGAATTTTGTGCACTTCATTTAAGCACTTTTAACGCGAAAAAAATCGCTTTAGGCTGGGGAAATTCTAGCCCTAGGTTTCTAAACATTACTTGTAACACAATAGGTCAGTATTAGATTATTCTTCATTATTTTGTCTACCTGAGAAGTTAGATACAAGACTTTCTACTATAAATATATATATTTATTATATCAGATTATATCTTTTTAAGCTTAAGATATCAAGCGAATAAACAGGTCTGGCGTGATGCTCTGCCATTTTCAAAGACTCAAATGAAATCTTATGAAGGCACACTACCCCATATCCCCGCCCGCCCCCCCCCACCTTCTCCCCGGCACATTACCAAAAACTTACCTACATCAAGACAAGAATAGACATTGTTAAAGGTATGGGGAGTTGGCACTCGCCCATGAGGGAGATCTAAGATACGAAAGCTGAAATAATAGAGTAAGAAGATTGAAGAAGCTCAAAAGACATAACAAGCACATTTTCACAAGAAGATTGTGCCTCTGACTTACATCAAATCTGTCAATCTTTATTCCAAATTTCTAGTCAGAATATTATTAGCCATGAATAATTAACAGTCCAGTGAAATATCGCACATGGTTCGCCTATTGAGAGAGAAATAGGGGCTGAAATTGCCCCCTTTTAAAAAAAAAGAGCTGTTACTGCCTCAAATGGGGCGGAAATGAGTTTCCACCCAGTTGAGGCAGACTTTCCGGTGATCGGGACATTGTCCTCGTGTTTTTGAGGCGGAGAAGGTATCTGCCCTGCTCCTGTGCAAATGGCGGTAGTGACGTCATTAGAGTGTGCACCACCTAGTCCCTGTCCTCAAATAATCGTTCCACCGCTTGTCGGTGCCTCTGACAGCTTCGCATGGCGGGAAGCAGCCAGTGACTTGGTGGCGCGTCCGCCCTTGAAGGGGAGGGCACAATGCCGCGGCCACCATTTTATTTTAATTGTCGGCCGACTCTGTGATCGGCTCGACAATGGCGGTTACGGATTCGGCCAAGCCCGGCACCCCCTCTTGGGTGCTGGCCCACTGGCCCGGCTGAAGCCCTCCCTGATGGCCCAATGGGCGGCAAGTAGGCCTCGCAGCGTGCCTTCCCTTTAAGTGAAGGGGAGGGACGTAGCTAAGCATCAGCGCGACACGTCCACGTCGCTCTGACGTCATCAGCGTCGCTCTGACGTCATCAGCACGGCGCTGATGATACCACCCGCCTTCCACCAGCATTTTAAGTCCGTCTGCGATTCTGTGAACAGCAACTATAACAAACCATTAGATTCTTACCGACAAAAGCCTGTAGATGTAGCAAATCTTCTTCTGTCCATCTCGCCACACACGAGCCATCGCTTGCTCGTCATTGGCCGGATTCCAGTCTGGATCAAACATGACCAATCGGTTTGCACCAATCAGATTCAAGCCACACCCACCAGCTTTGCTGCTCAGCATAAAGATAAATTCCGGACTCTACAAGGAAATTAACAAATAATGAAACCCTTGCAAAACCCAAACCCAAATTGAAAATTTATGACAATCATAAAATCGAATTATAAATATTCATGGCTTTCCTGGCTAATCAAGGAGCATAATTTAAGACATTTGAAGATCTTCTCAAATGGCCAGAAAGTAAAATTCAGGATGAGTTAATATTTCAGGCCTAGACTCTTCACAATAACTGAATTCCAGCACAAAAAAACTAGTTGCATAATTATTTGAACTAGATAGCTGTACTTAATCATATTTGGCATTGTATGAAATACTACATATTGAGAAATATCCAATGAGAATGGAGAAGCTTAACTACCATTTTGGCTGGGATAGCTCAGTTTGGAATGGATATAGAAATCCACTTTTACAAAATTTGCATACAGCTGGAATTTGTGCACCATGTTATATGGAGGGATTTTGAAAGTATGAGAAAACCTTGTATGCAACCATTGTTTAAATTCAAGAGGTTTGACAGTAATTCATGTGCTAATAGTTGGCCTTTTTAATGATCAAAAATCACACAAAAAGTGGGAAGGGTCAGAGATCTTACAATAGGGAGAAACATAGCAAGGAGGGTAATGAAGGAGAGAGCATGCGCAAAACATTTGTCACCAGCTCACTAGTTTGAACACAGGCTAAGCTTAATATCATGTCCTGATAAGTTTTCTTTCACTGAGCTTTCTAATTTTCAGACATCCTGCTAGCTAGTGAGAAATTCTCATAGCTCCCTGCATTAAGAATATTGGTAGCGTTATGCAAAAAAAAAGTTTCTCAGCTCCACTTCGCAGTGTCTGCTGCTCCTTTACCACTCCTCCATCCATTTCTTCAGTGTCAATGGTAGCATTCTTGCCTCTCTGATTCAGAATTCCGTGGGATCAAGCGCAAAATTTGAGCACATAATCTAGAATAACATTTCAGCGCAGTACTACACCTTATTATAAAAAGGATATAGAGGCACTGGAGAGGGTGCAGAGAAGATTTACAAGGATGATACCAGAAACGAGATGTTATACCCATCAGGAAAGAATAAACAGGCTGGATCTCTTTTTTCTTGAAAAGAGAAGGTGGAGGGGTTACCTAATAGAGGTCTTTCAAATTATGAAAGGTTTTGATAGAATAGACACAAAGTCTGTTTCCACTTGTGGGGAAGAGCAAAACTAGAGGCCTTCAATAGAAGATAATTCATCATCATAGGCAGTCCCTCGAAATTGAGGAAGACTAGCTTCCACTCTAAAAGTGAGTTCTCAGGTGACTGCACAGTCCAATACGGGAATTACAGTCTCTGTCACGGTGGGACAGATAGTCGTTGGAGGAAAGGGTGGGTGGGGAGTCTGGTTTGCCGCACGCTCCTTCCGCTGCCTGCGCTTGTTTTCTACATGCTCTTGGCGACGAGACACTCGGTGCTCAGCGCCCTCCTGGATGCTCTTCCTCCACTTAAGGCAGTCTTTAGCCAGGGACTCTCAGGTATCAGTGGGGATGTTGCACTTTATCAAGGAGGCTTTGAGGATGTCCTTGAAACGTTTCCTCTGCCCACCTGGGGCTCACTTACCGCGTAGATGTTCGGAGTAGAGCACTTGCTTTGGGAGTCTGTGTCAGGCAGGCGAACAATGTGGCCCATCCACGGAGCTAGTCAAGTGTGGTCAGTGCTTTGATGCATGGGGCTGTTGGCCTGATTGAGAACACTCACGTTGGTGTCTGTCCTCCCAGGGGATTTGCAGGATCTTGCGGAAACATTGTTGGTGGTATTCCTCCAGCGATTTGAGGTCTCTGCTGTATATGGTCCACGTCTCAACCATACAGGAGGGTGGATATCACTACAGCCGTGTAGACCGTAAGCTTGGTGCCAGATCTGAGGTCCTGATCTTTGAATACTCTCTTCCTCAGGTGGCCGAAGGCTGCGCTGGTGCACCGGAGCCGGTGTTGAACCTCGTCGTCGATGTCTGCCCTTGCTGATAATAGGCTCCCGAGGTACGGAAAGTGGTCCATGTTGTCCAGGGCCACGCCGTGGATCTTGACAACTGGGGAGGCAGTGCTGTGTGGCGGGGTCAGCTTGGTGGAGGACCTTTGTCTTACGAATGTTTAGTGTCAGGCCCATGCTTTCGTATGCCTCGGTGAAGACAATGACTTGGAGTTCAGCCTCTGAAAGTACGCAGACGCAAGCGTCATCCGTGTACAGTAGTTCGACGACAGTGGTTGGGACGATCTTGGATCTGGCCTGGAGACGATGAAGGTTTAACAGGTTCCCACTGGTTCTATAGTTTAGTTCCACTCCAACGGGGAGCTTGTTGAATGTGAGGTGGAGCACTGCAGCGAGGAAGATCGAGAAGAGGGTTGGCGCAATGACGCAGCCCTGCTTAACCCCGGTCCGGACATGGATTGGGTCTGTGGTGGATCCGTTGGTCAGGATCACGGCTTGCATGTCATCGTGAAGCAGGCGGAGGATGGCGTCAAACTTTTGAGGGCAGCCGAAACGCTCCATAGTCCCTCACGGTTAACATGTCAAAGGCCTTTGTAAGGTCAAAGGCGGCCAGGTACAAGGGTTGGTGCTGTTCCCTGCATTTCTCTTGCAGTTGTCGCGCCATAAAGATCATGTCCATTGTACCCCGTAGTGGACGGAATCCGCACTGTGACTCCGGGAGGAGCTCCTCAGCCACAGGGAGAAGACGGTTGAGGGGGATTCTAGCGACGACTTGCCCAGTGACCGACAACAGGGAGATTCCTCTGTAGTTGCCGCAGTCAACTTTTTAAAAAGGTGGTCACGATTACTGCATCTATGAGATCTCCCAGCATGCTCTCCTCCTTCCAGATGAGAGAGATGAGGTCATGCATTCGTGCCAATAGTGCCTCTTTGCCATAAATTAATGCCTCGGCGGAGATTCCATCCGTTCCCGATGCCTTGTTGTTCTTGAGCTGACGGATGGCCTTTTCTACCTCGTGCAGGGCTGGGGTTTTCCTGAGATAGCGGCGGGTAGCATGCTGCGGGATGGAGTTGAGGACACTCGAGTCAAAGGCAGAGTCTCGATTAAGGAGATCTTCGAAATGCTCATTCCAGCGGGTCCTGACTGCCTCGGTGTCCTTAATGAGTGTCTCCCCGTTCTTGGCCATGAAATCAAACAGGGAATTCAGAAGGAACTTCTTTATCCAGAGAGTGGTGAGAATATGGAACTCACTACCACAGGGAGTGGTTGAGGTGAATAGTATAGATGCATTTAAGGGAAGGCTGGATAAGCATATGAGGGAGAAGAGACTAGAGGGTTATGCCGATAAGTGTTAGATGAGGAAGGATAGGAGGAGGCTCAAGTGGAACATAAACGCCGGACTGATTGGGTCAATTGCGTGTTTCTGTGTTGTATAACCCATATGATTCTATGTAAGTGCAGCATTGCCAGAAGTGCTGTCTTTTAGATGAGATGTTAAACCAGTTCTGAATGTAAAAAATCAAATGGCACTATTTAAATAGTAGCAGGAGAGTTCTCCTGGTGTCGGGCCAACATTTGTCCCTCAACCAACACAACCAAAAAAATTAACCTGGTTATTTATCTCATTTGCTGTGTGTGGGACTTTGCTGTGAGCAAATTGACTGCCATATTTGTCTATAAAACAATTGTGATTGTACTTTAAAAGGAATTCGTGGCTGTGAAGAGACATCTTGTGAAAGGTACTATATAAATGCAAATATTTATTTTCTTTCCCTCCCTTTCCTGCAGTTTAGAATGGTGTGTGGGGAGACAGTTTAGAATGGTGCGTGGGGAGACAGTTTAGAATGGTGTGTGGGGAGACAGTTTAGAATGGTGCGTGAGGAGACAGTTTAGAATAGTGCGTGGGGAGACAGTTTAGAATGGTGTGTGGGGAGACAGTTTAGAATAGTGCGTGGGGAGACAGTTTAGAATGATGTGTGGGGAGACAGTTTAGAATGATGTGTGGGGAGACAGTTTAGAATGATGTGTGGGGAGACAGTTTAGAATGGTGTGTGGGGAGACAGTTTAGAATGGTGTGTGGGGAGACAGTTTAGAATGGTGTGTGGGGAGACAGTTTAGAATGGTGCGTGGGGAGACAGTTTAGAATGGTGCGTGGGGAGACAGTTTAGAATGGTGCGTGGGGAGACAGTTTAGAATGGTGCGTGGGAAGACAAAGAGAATTGAAGGAAATGCAGGCAGCTGAAACAGCAGATATAAAGACCCAGACTCCCCCCAGACAGTCAGGAAGAACACTGCAACAGTACTAGCACCATTCCAAATAAAGACAGCATTGACTCAGATTCTCCAAACCGTTCAGCACACCTACATTTGAGAACCCTGCAATAAATTATTTAGGACAGTAATTCGATAACATATCGCACATGTCAGTAGGAGTCTCTCAGTGAAAACAGTCAAAAACAATGTTGCAAAAAATATCCAAAACGTCACTGACTTTTTTTGAATCTGAAAGACACACTACGTTACACTTGTATTAATTAATAGAAAAAACACCAATTTCATTGCAAATAAAGCAAGCGAGCACCCACCATCTCAATGTGTCGGTGTGCTGAGGATGTTACAGGCTCACCTAGAATTAATTTTAGGAATATGACTACTTCCTATCTGCAGCTTCATTTTACTAATGTGGACACCTCCGTACAAGAAAAAGTGTGATAAAGTACTGAATCCATAATGATAGGCCAGCCTGAAACAGGATGTAGCTTAGATATCAAATGAGGATATCAGGGACTTCCAAGTATCAATGGATAGCTACTCCAATATGTTCCTATAAACATGAAACATCTGTATATAGATAGAGCAATTCTGTTTATTGTTACTACCTGTACTATGTTGGAGAGCAAGTGAGTTGTCAGCTGCTATGGAGCTGCTAGCCAATATAACCCCACTTTTTAAAAAGGGGAGGGGAAGAGAGAGAACAGGGAATTATAGACCGGTCAGCCAGACATCGGTAGTGGGGAAAATGATGGAATCAATTATTAAGGATGTCATAGCAGCGCATTTGGAAAGAGGTGACATGATAGGTCCAAGTCAGCATGGATTTGTGAAAGGGAAATCATGCTTGACAAATCTTCTGGAATTTTTTGAGGAGGTTTCCAGTAGAGTGGACAAGGAAAACCAGTTGATGTGGTATATTTGGACTTTCAGAAGGCTTTCGACAAGGTCCCACACAAGAGATTAATGTGCAAAGTTAAAGCACATGGGATTGGGGGTAGTGTGCTGACGTGGATTGAGAACTGGTTGGCAGACAGGAAGCAAAGAGTAGGAGTAAATGGGTACTTTTCAGAATGGCAGGCAGTGACTAGTGGGGTACCGCAAGGTTCTGTGCTGGGGCCCCAGCTGTTTACATTGTACATTAATGATTTAGACGAGGGGATTAAATGTAGTATCTCCAAATTTGCGGATGACACTAAGTTGGGTTGCAGTGTGAGCTCTGAGGATGTTGCTATGAGGCTGCAGAGTGACTTGGATAGGTTAGGTGAGTGGGCAAATGCATGGCAGATGAAGTATAATGTGGATAAATGTGAGGTTATCCACTTTGGTGGTAAAAACAGAGAGACAGACTATTATCTGAATGGTGACAGATTAGGAAAAGGGGAGGTGCAACGAGACCTGTGTGTCATGGTACATCAGTCATTGAAGGTTGGCATGCAGGTACAGCAGGCGGTTAAGAAAGCAAATGGCATGTTGGCCTTCATAACGAGGGGATTTGAGTACAGGGGCAGGGAGGTGTTACTACAGTTGTACAGGGCCTTGGTGAGGCCACACCTGGAGTATTGTGTACAGTTTTGGTCTCCTAACATGAGGAAGGACATTCTTGCTATTGAGGGAATGCAGTGAAGGTTCACCAGACTGATTCCCGGGATGGTGGGACTGACTTATCAAGAAAGACTGGATCAATTGGGCTTGTATTCACTGGAGTTCAGAAGAATGAGAGGGGATCTCATAGAAACGTTTAAAATTCTGACAGGTTTAGACAGGTTAGATGCAGGAAGAATGTTCCCAATGTTGGGGAAGTCCAGAACCAGGGGTCACAGTCTAAGGATAAGGGGTAAGCCATTTAGGACCGAGATGAGGAGAAACTTCTTCACCCAGAGAGTGGTGAACCTGTGGAATTCTCTACCACAGAAAGTTGTTGAGGCCAATTCACTAAATATATTCAAAAAGGAGTTAGATATAGTCCTTACTATTAGGGGGATCAAGGGGTATGGCGAGAAAGCAGGAATGGGGGACTGAAGTTGCATGTTCAGCCATGAACTCATTGAATGGCGGTGCAGGCTCGAAGGGCCTATTTTCTATGTCTATGTTTTCTATGTTACTGGTTCTGTTACTTTAAATTTCAAGCCCTATGGCACGTTATCTCCATGCAGAGGAATCAGGAATTATTTTATGGCAATAAATTGTTGCATAAAGACATATGCTATCACTTACTGTGGGATTATTAAAACGCTCCACAATCTTGGCCCTCTTTTTTACTGTCATGGTACCATCCAATCTAACATACAGGTATCTGACAGAAGGAGAACACATTAAAAGGTTATTTTTCTTTCAGGTAGAAGTAAACATTATATGATATGAAACAAGAAACATACAGCTCATCTCATTCAGCTATAGGACCAATGTCTCCTGCAGTGCAGATATGGAACTACAGAAACCTAGAACAGAGATGAACCAAAGGACATTCTCAGGCCCACTTAAAAAAAAAACCATATGTACAATATATACAATTTCCTGTAGCTAAAACTGTGACCGAGAAGCTAATGTATCACGTTACCCATACAACGTCAGGTTCTGTCTCCATCGTCCTTATTGCTGGTTTACTTTTGTCACACCACCTCCATGGTGTCTACTGCAACCCTCAAAATAAATGATTTGAATGTAACCCTTAGATTGCTGGCAGCTTCAGCACCCAGTTACTCATTAAGTTTCAGCTCAAATACCACAATGTTGAAACAAACCCTACTACTAATGTAATAAAACCACTCGGATGCTAGGAGTAGTTTCATTACTGTAATATTATCTCTAAATTACAAATACACACAATATTTTCTTCAATTTTTTTTAACACTTCGGCTTACCACTTTTTCTTCACCATTCTCGCTTATATTTTTGTTATAACTACATTATTACATTCCTATAAAGAAAGGATTTGCATTTTATAGAGCTCATCATGATCTCAGGACATCCCAAAGCACTTTACAGCCAAAGAAGTACTTTTGAAGTGTAGTCACTGGTGTAATGTAGGAACCTGGCAGCCAATTTGTGCACAGCAAGCTCCCACAAACAGCAATGACATAATGACTAGATAATCTATTTTAATGAAGTTGGTTGAAGTATAAATATTGGCCAGGACATCAGGGATAACTCCCCTGCAGTGCTATGAAATCTTTTACATTCACCTGAGAGGAGAGATAGGACCTCAGTTCAACATCTCATCCAAAAGATAGCATCTTTGACAGTGCAGCACTCCCTCAGTACTACACTGGAGTGTCAACCTACATTATGTGCTCAAGTCTCTGGAGTGGGACTTGAACCCACAACCTTCCGACTCAGAGGTGAGAGTGCTACCCACTGAGCTAAGGAAGACACCTTGTAACATTTTTAGAAATTTTTAAACACTGTACTTTTTATTTTTGTATTGTTCGTATCGCCGAATCCATTTTGAAGATTCAAACCATTAAAAAAAAAGCCTCTGATTCACTGAAAGTTAGCTCCAAAAGTGGTAGGTTTTAAAGAACATCTTAAAGGAGAGAGAGATAGTGAGGCGGAGAGGTTTTGGGAGGAAATTCCAGAGCACTGGACCTAGGCAGCAAAAGGCATGGCCACTAGGGTTGTGGGGCTGGAGAAGGTTACAGAGATAGGAAGGAGCGAAGCCATAGAAGGATTTGAAAACAAGGATGATAATTTTAAGAGCGGTGTTGCTGGTCTGGGAGCCAATGTGCCAGCGAGCACATTGGGTGAACAGGACTTGGTGCAAGTTAAAAAACAGGTAGCACAGTTTTGGATCAGCGCTCAGTAGTCGAAAGATTGACATCACAGACACACAAGTCAATTTTTGATATGATTTTGCAGCATCAGAGAGGAAGCACAACTGACCAAACTGGTAGCGCTCTCAGCTCTGAATCAGAAGGTTATGGATTCAAGCTCCACTCTAAGATTTCAGCACATAATCTAGGATGATTCTTCAGTTCAGAAGGAGTGCTGCATTTCCATCATTCAGATGAGATGTTAATCACCACATTTGTACTGTTTGAGTTGACAGTAAAGACCCGATGGCATTATTCATAGAGCAGGGAGCTCTCCTTGTATCCTCCCACTTTAGGAATGGCCTGAATGTACAATAAATTGATTCAACACCATTTACAACCATAGCAGCCAACGTTTGTAGCTGCTGTCACTTTCAGCCCAAATCAATTCTCAAATCTGTTTTTTTTCTCTCCAAAATACCTGGGCCAATATCTTACAGGATTTAGTCACATAATTCTATCTTTAAAGCTTTTTGAAGTAAGGGGAGTTCCTCTTTTCCACATTATATAGGAGATCCAAACTGGTCCAATACTTATTTACTTGCAATGTCACACAACTTACCTCCTGTCTCTGCAGAGCTTCTCAAACAAATCCAGAGTCTGTGTGTAGTTTGATACCAGCACCACTTTATCAGAGCTAGTACTTCGAGTCATGGCCAAGATATAATCAAGGATAAGTATCTTGCCTGGAACAAGAAACAGTAAAACATGGAAGGATTAAAATTATTTTATTAAAAATCATATTTTCCACCCTGTCATTTAAATACAGAAATAGAAACATTCCACATGCTGTTCAAGAAAAACTGATCGCTTGTAAAACCTGGACCCTGAACTTCTTCACAACCGGGGGTATAACTCAGGGTGATTGCAGGCAGAGTGGAAAATGGGGTGTAACCCGGTAACGCAGGTCTCTGACCGAAGATAGCGGAGGGAATTCCCTCTGGAAGCATGGGCAGGCTGTAGTTTTGCCGGCCCCTTGGAAGCCGGACATCAAAAAAATTGTGCCAGAATTCCCACTGCTCGCACATCATCTTCCCAGCACAGACACGATGGGTCGAATGGCCACCTGTTGTGCCATAAACATCTATGATTCCATCTTCCTTGAATGTACTGCACACTGTTTCAGCGTTCGGTACAATGGAGCAGCACAAGTGGAATCCACAATAGTATTTCAAGGCTAAAACGTTCCAGAAAAGAAAATTCTATCCTAGTGAAATCAGCCTTCATAAAGGGGAGCCTGTTTCTACTAGATACAGATACTGCAGCCAGGCCTTCCCCCAATAGTAGTTCTGATGAGAGTTGAGAAACTAGAGCAGAGAAAGTTAAGGACGTTTTAACGGAGTTATTCAAAGTATTTGAAGAGATTAGGAGAGTAGATAGAGATTATTTCTGCTAGGTGGTGAATCAGTAACAAGGGAGCATACATTTGGAATTAGTATTAAAAGCATAAATGGAGAATTTAGAGGATTTGTTTTCAGGCACTGGGCCACTAGAATATAAACGCAAGTGTGTGTCATGTATCTTACATTATTATATATAACTGTATCCTAACATGCTATACATGACTGTAATAAGATATGACCTGTAACAACCAGCATACCTTACCACCAGGAGTGCACTTGCAAGAGACAGGTATATAAGGACATGTCTCAGGCAAGTGCAGCATTCCAGAGCTGTGAAATAAAGGTGCAGGTCCAGAGTGACCTTGACTTCACTACATGCCTAGTGTGAATCTGTACTGAGGGGACAGGACTTTACAGTGGCACGGCCAGCAACCCCACGTTATCCTTAGTAAAAAGATGTGTCCTAACCGGTGACTGGGCAGAGGCTTGCCCCGAGGAATTAAAACCCTTTCACAGGCACATGCATGAGCTATCACTACAAGCAGACTGCCTGATGTGGGGCAGCTGAGTAGTCATGCCTCTGTGAGGCAGAGAGGCATTTGTCCGGGAGCTCCACCGCGAGCACCCGGGGATCGTTCTCATGAAGGCCATAGCCAGATCCCACGTCTGGTGGCCTGGTATTGACGTGGACCTGGAGCTCTGCGTCCGAAGATGCACCATTTGTGCTCAACTCAGCAATGCCCCCAGGGAGGCTCCACTGAGCCCCTGGCCTACCAAACCGTGGTCGCGGGTGCACGTAAATTATGCGGGCCCATTCATGGGCAAAATGTTCCTCGTAGTTGAAGATGCATTTTCAAAGTGGATCGAATGCACCATTTTAAACTCGAGCACAACCTCCACCACTGTGGAGAGCCTCGCAACCATGTTTGCAACGCACGGAATCCCTGATATATTGGTCAGTGACAATGGTCCGTGCTTCACCAGCGCAGAATTCCAATACTTTATAATTGACCACGGCATAAATCACGTCAAGACGGCACCGTTCAAGCCGGCCTCCAACGGCCAGGTGGAGAGAGCAGTGCAAATCATTAAACAAGGCATGCTTAAAATCCAAGGTCCCACGCTGCAGGGTCGCCTGTCACGACTGCTGCTGGCATATAGATCTCGCCCGCACTCATTGACTGGGAACCCCCCCGCGCAACTGTTGATGAAAAGGACTTTAAAAACAAGGCTCCCATTAATCCTCCCAGACATGCATGAAATCGTTGAGGCAAAGCGCCGTAAGCTGACTGAGTACCATGACAGAAATTCGAGGGGGAGATGGAATGAGATAGGGAACAAAGTGTTTGTGCTAAACTATGGCAGGGGTCCCAAATGGCAGAGACAGTAACGGGCAAGGAAGGAAACAGGCAACTGGTAGTACAAATGGACAATGGCAAAACCTGCCGGAGGCATGTAGACCAAGTCAAAAGCAGATTTACCAACAACACTGCGGAACCAGAGGCAGACTACAATGTGGAACTCACACCACACCTGGTGGACAGATAGAGGAAACAACCTGAGGAAAGGGCAACTGAACCACAACTCAGACGCTCCACGCGAGAGCGTAGACCACCTGAGGGACTGAACCTATAAAGACAATAAGACCTTGGGGGAGGGTGATGTCATGTATCTTACATTATTATATGTAACTGTATCCTAACATGCTATACATGACTGTAATAAGATATGACCTGTAACCCCCAGCATACCTTACCACCAGAGGTGCACTTACAAGAGACAGGTATATAAGGACAGGTCTCAGGCAAATGCAGCATTCCAGAGCTGTGAAATAAAGGTGCAGGTCCAGAGTGACCTTGGCTTCACTACATGCCTCGTGTGAATCTGTACTGAGGGGACAGGACTTTACAGTGAGGCTACCGAAGTAGAATCAATCGCGAGAAAAAGGAAGTAGATAAATAGTTGAAGAGAAAAATATTTAAGGGTACAGGGAAAGAGCATGCAAATGGCTGAGAATAGATAGCTTCAATCTTAAGCTATCACTGACATGGGTATGATGGACGGAATGACCTTCATCTGTCTGAAATTTCTAGAATTGTACTAATCCTAGAAACATACCAAAGGAAAGAAATACCCAAATCATTCTTCATAGGTCTGTTCTCATTGGGAGACAAAGATTTTTTAACATCCCAGTGAGCATCGATGGTTTATTTTCAAAATAGTGATTACGTCACTGATCTGTAGTGCATTGCGATGCACCACTGAATTGACGCACCCATAATAATTATTTATTAGCAAGCATTTTTCTATAATGTAGAAATATTATAATAAGCTAGGCTCGTATCAGTAAGTCATTAGTGAGTTTCCTGACTGATGTTCTATTACTTTGTTTCCAGACACTTTGTTCGCAAAACTGTTGAGTAGCAGTATCAGCTACAAAATCTGTAGTTTTTAAAAAATTCATTCCGGGATGTGGGCGTCGCTAGCAAGGCCAGCATTTATTACCCATCCCGAAATACCCAAGAAGCTAGTGGTGAGCCGCCTCCTTCAACCGCTGCAGTCATTCCAAACATTCATTTAAATCCTATAATGTTCGCAACTAGTCCTTGGCACACTCGTGTATGTACAGTATTAAAAATTAAAGCTTGGCTGCTTTTATATTGCAATATATTATATTGCAACCGGAGTCTCAGGGCATGTGAACAGCCTTCCTGTGAATGAGCTGCATTGTGACAACCAAATGTTCGGCACACACGCAGGCTGGCCATTATCATTTTAGCCAACGTGCATATGTGGCCATCATGCTGTCACTACAGAAGAATGGAAACATTCGTGCGTAATAACGTCATGACAGAAAATCACAATGTCATCACTGAAATGAGTTGCTGCCATTGCAGCAACAGCCAGGTGAAAAACTTCCTCTCACCAATCTAAAGAATTTGGCAGAGATACATTGATGTGGCTGGCAGCTGCAGGATACAGCGGCTAAAAGTCAATACAAAAAGAAGCTGGTGACACCATTGTTTTGCAGAGATCCCAGGGAGCGTGACTGCTACCCAGCTGCACTCAGCAAATGGAAGGAATACACAAAATGTTTAGATTGGCTCTATAAACTCTGGGCACCCGAAGACTAGACAGCAATTGTTAACAAGCCATTCAATTATGGGGGCATGGCAGACGAGCCCGATTCTATCCTTACATGCACACTTTCCAGCAGGGTCACTGGACAGCAATTAGAAGTGGGAATTCTTAAATATTAAACCTGGAAATGTACTTCAATTTAATTGGTGCTTTTAAAGTCACATGTTTGCCAGTTGCTGAGTTAAGAAAGGATTTTTTCCAAGCCCAAAGTGCAATACGTATTGACTTGAAACCTCACCAGACAACTGAGGTTCCACTGATTTTGTGCTGTATCCTAATGGAAAGAGATCGAGTGCTCCCTGAAATCCTTCTTCACCTTCCACACACTTCTGGTAGATCAATGCCGGGTCTGGGCAGAAAAGATGATACAAAGCATTAGAAGAAAGAGAAGTGGCAGCTTTCCTCACATAAAAGCAATTATTCCTTTTTGATGGAATTCCTTCAGGGTGTCAAAAGAATTGTACTCTGAATCCTGTACAATTTTATTTTTTATTTGGCTTCCACCCCATTCTTTGGATTCCGCCAACTTCTAAGGCAAACTGCTCCCAGGCCTTTGCATTACAACTGGTTGCCATGAAATGGAAAGCAAGCTTGTTCCCTCCTGCTCTGTCTCAGCAATGTGACTTAACTGCCAACCTCAGAAGAACACATTTACTGCACCATCTGAATGATTCTATTTGTAAACTGTGGTATCTGAACAAGGCCGATTTGTGGCAAAAATACAGAGAGTTTTGTTCTACCTGCCCACAAAAGCTAGGCTGAGATAGAAGAATTCAAACCAATCAGTCTGGGATAGATTTCAAGCCAGGTCCCAGGCATAAGGAGACACTGCATTATCCAATTTCAAAATTAGTATTATCAATCAGACATATAGGGGCTGAAATTGCCCCTCTCCTTCAGGCCTGTTACCACTGCAAATCGACAGCCACGCTGCGGAGTGGAGTGGCCGCCGGCTTTTCGTGGAATGGCCGCTGATAGTCCAATTGCCCTTCCGAGTTTTCCCGGCGGTGCCCCGATTTCCCCCCCCACCCCGCCCCACTGCTCCGCTGCTGCCGTCAGTGTTAAGTGCGTCATCACCGTGCGCACTGCCAATGTACCCCCACCCCCAACGGTGACATTCCCCTCTGAAAATCTCTGGCCTGCCTGGCGGTGCCAAAACCTGTTTTTTCCCGGTAGTCCAGTGAGGCTGTGGCCTTCTGCAACGGCGGTGCAGCTTCCCTTAAAGGGGAAGATGCACTGCCGCTGCGTTTTCTTTTGTCGGCCGATTGCCATGTCGGCCTGACAATTATGTCCTCGGGTTCGGCCGGGCTGCCAACGGGCTGCCTGGCACCCCCTCTTGGGTGCCTGGCCACTGGCCTGGCCGAAACCCTCCCTGGTGGCCCAAAGTTTTAAAATCGCAAAACCTTTCCCCTTTAAGTGAAGGGGAGAGCCGAGGTGATGCGGCGCCATGATGACGTCATCGCGGTGGTCACTCTGCACCGCCCCCAACTTCCGCCGCTTAGGTGTTGCCACCGCCGTGTATCCATCCCTCTCGTGTAGTCACCACCCCCATTAAGAGCGACTTCTGGATCCGAATTAAAAAAAACCAACAAAGACAGAATTTTGCTCAAGAGGCAACCTCGACCACGGCGTGCGCCCCGTTTCAGGCGGGGGGGAAATTTATACCCCAGTGTTTAATCGTATTATTCATCTGATCTTGTTCTACAAAGGGGGAATTAAATATTGCTTTTTTCAATTGCAATCTTACCTTTGATGGCTTCGTCTTTAATCTATTGACATTAAGTGTCAGCTGTGGCTCAGCGGGTAGCACGCTCACCTTTTAGTCAGAAGGTTGTAGGTTCCAATCCCACTCCAGGGACTTGAGCACAAAATCTAGACTGACACCACAGTGCAGTACTGAGGGGGTGCTGCACAATTGGAGGTGCTGTCTTTCAGCGGAGATGGTAAGCTGAGACCCAGTCTGCCCTCTCGCAGATGTAAAAGATCCCATGGCACTATTCGAAGAGCAGGGGAGTTCTCCCCAGTGTCCTAGCCAATATTTATCCCTCAAACACCACCACTAAAAAACAGATTATCTGGTCATTATCATAGAAATTTACAGCACAGAATGTCATTCGGCCCATCTCCTCAACTAATCCTTCTACCAATTACTTTAAATCGATGACCCCTGGCTGTTGACCCCTATGCCAAGGGAAGTAGGTCCTTCCTATCCACTCTATCTACACCCCATATAATTTTATACACCTCAATAAGGTCTCGCTTCAGCCTTCTCTGTTCCAAAGAAAACAACCCCAGCCTATCCAATCTTTCCTCATAGCTTCTTCAGTCCAGGCAACATCCTCGTAAATCTCCTCTGTACCCTCTCTAGTGCAATCACATCTTTCCTGTAATATGGTGACCAGAACTGCATGCAGTACTTTAGCTGTGGCCTAACTAGTGTTTCATACAGTTCTCCCTCCCTACTCTTATATTATCCTGTATGCCTTCTTAACCACCTTAATCTACCTGGCCTGCTACCTTCAGGGATCGGTGGACGTGCATTCCAAGGGCCCTTTGTTCCTCTACACTGCTCAACCATTTATTGTGTATTCCCTTGCCTTGTTACCCCCTCCCCCCTAAATGCATTACCTCACACTTCTCCGGGTTGAATTCCATTTGCCACTGTTCTGCCCACCTGACCAGTCCATGGATATCTTCCTGCAGTCTACAGCTTTCTTCTTCATTATCAACCACATAGCCGATTTTAGTATCATCTGCAAACTTCTTAATCATACCCCCTACATTCTAGTCTAAATCATTGATATATACCACAAAAAGCAAGGGACCTAGTACTGAGCCCTGCAGAACCCCACTGGAAACAGCCTTCTCGTCACAAAAACACCCATCGACGTTACTCTTTGCTTCCTGCCTATGAGCCAATTTTGGATCCAACTTGCCACTTTGCCTTGGATCCCATGGACTTTTACTTTCATGACCAGTCTGCCATGTGGGATCTTATCAAAAGCCTTACTAAAATCCAGATACACTACATCAAACGCACTACCCTCATCGACCCTCCTTGTAACCTCCTCAAAAAATTCAATCAAGTTAGTCAGACACGATCTTCCCTTGACAAATCCATGCTGTGTACTGTGTGCAGTTCTGGTCACCACATTACAGGAATGATGTGATTACATTGGAAAGGGTGCAGAGGAGATTTACAAGAATGTTGCCTGGACTGGAGAATTTTGGTTATGAGGAAAGATTGGAGATGCTGGGTCTGTTTTCTTTGGAACAGAGGAGGCTGAGGGGAGACCTGATTGAGGTGCAAACATTATGAGGGGCCTGGATAGAGTGGATAGGAAGGACCTGTTTCCCTTGGCAGAGGGATCAACAACCAGGGGGCATAGATTTTAAGTAATTTTTGGAAGGTTTAGAGGAGATATCAGGGGAAATTTCTTCACCCAGAGGGTGGTAGGGGTCTGGAACTCACTGCCTGAAAGGCTGGTAGAGGCAGGAACCCTCACCACATTTAAAAGATAATTGGATGTGCACTTAGTGCCATAACCTACAGGGCTACAGACCAAGAGCTGGAAAGTGGGATTCAGCTGGATAGCTCTTGGTCGGCCAATGCGGACACGATGGGCCTAAATGGCCTCCTTCCATGCTGTAAATTTCTATGATTCTATGAAAACAGATGCAAAGTATTCATTAAGAACCATACCCTCCACACACAGAATACCATTATGGTCTCTAATAGACCCTACTCTTCCTTTAGTAATCCTCTTGCTCGTAATGTATTTATAAAACATTTTTTTGTTTTTCTTTGATTTTACTTGCCAATTTTTTTTTCATGCCTTCTTTGCTTTCCTAATTTCCTTTTTAATTTCACCTCTGCACTTTCTATACTTCTCTAGGGTTTCTGCAGTATTGAGCCCTTGGTATCTGTCATAAGCTTCCCATCTTTTCTTTGTCGTACCCTGTATGCCCCTCGACATCCAGGGGGCTCTAGATTTGTTAGTCCCACCCTTTTTCTTCAAGGGGACATACTTGCTCTGGACCCTCAGGATCTCCTCCTTGAATGCCTCCCACTGCTCTGACACTGATTTATCTCCAAGTAGCTGTTTCCAGTCCACTTTGGCTAAATCACATCTCAGCTTCGCAAAATTGGCTTTTCCCCAATTGAGAGCTTTTATTCCTGGTCTATCTTTGTCCATAACTACCCATATTGTTATTTGTGGGACCTTGCTGCGTGCAAAATCCATCATTAAACTCTCTTTATTTTACTGATACTACAACGATCAGTGTCCCATACTGCAATTTTCAGTGCTCCTCCAAAACCTTGTAGCTGCTAAGCTTCAAATATGCCTTCCTACTTGCTTTTCGTGTATCTATTATGTTGAAATTAAAATTCTTTGCATAGTTCCCTACTGCAAATTCATTCTTTCCTAGCTCTCAAAACTGAAATTTCTTACTTCCCTCAATCTTGCCTTTCCGTTACAATATTCAAACTTCTAAAATAATAATTGGAGTCACTTAAATATCTTACTATCTTGAACCTTGGTTTCTCAATTAAAAGTTGAGATTTAAAAAAAATGTTAATAGTGCCAATGAGCTAAAGTATGAATCTCTATTTCAAAAATCTAGCTTTTCAGAAAATAAGACACAAAAACAATTATTCCAAATTCAATTATTTTACTACTCACGGTTACAAAGTTTTTTCAGTGAGGTAATCGAAGAGAGAGAGGAGACGCTCATCTTCCCACCATGAGCTTGCTCCATTTCTAATGCCGGTTTGGCTTGTTTTAAGAACAGCTTGTACAACTCTGACTGCAGAGAAGTGAGTCTGTAGAAAAGAGGATGAAGTTTAATTAAAATGATGGAAGTGAAGGACATCAGGGAGAAGAAATGTAGACTCGCCTAATTTTCTTACCCTTCTCCTGTTGTGGACAGGGAATGGGTGTGCAAAAGAAAGCAGGCTCCAGTGATAGAAGCATTTATCTGTTTAAGGTGGGTATAAATATATTCACAATTGGGCAAGTGAAATTCAATTATAGCTGCCCAGATCATATTAATCATATATTATTTGATTTAAAAAATGTCATGCAGATTAAAACCAATAGGACTGTAATAGTAATGAGCGTGATCATTAAGCAGAAGCCTCCTCTGTTAGCACATTAGTTGTATTTGCGGAGCTGAGCTTCCTCAAATCAATTTTATCCTCCCCTCCAACAGAAGTATTTCTTTGATGCTCGGGAATAGAAGTTATTGAGCAGATTCCAGAAAAATTGCACTGAAATGATTGTGCTATTTTAGAGTGTATTAATTCCATCGATGATGAACATAAGAATTAGGAGTAGGAATAGGCCATACAGTCTCTGGAGCCTGCTCTGCCGTTCAATAAGAACATGGCTGATCTTCAACCTCAGCTCCACTTTCCCACCTGATTTTCATATCCCTTAATTTCCCCAACGTCCAAAAATCTATCTATCTCGCCGTTCAATACACCCAATAACGACTCAGTATCCACAGCCCTTTACGGCAGAGAATTCCAAAGATTCACAACCATCTGAGTGAAGAAATTCCTCATCTCTCATAAATGGCCGACCCCTTATCCGGAGACTGTGCCACTTAGTTCTAGACTCTCCAGCCAGGGGGAAACAACCTCTCAGTATCTACCCTTTCAATCCCCCCCTCAAAATCTTGTATGTTTCAATGAGAGCACCTCTCATTCTTCTAAACGCCAGAGAGTTTAGGCCCACCATAATGCTCACCACAAGATTGCTCCCGTTTACCAGAATAGAAGGATTACAGTATGCGGCCAGTCCTGATCATGTTCAATGGAAGGAACATTCAGCCACTTTAAATAGTTCCGCCATTCTATTAGATCATGATGATTTGTACTTCAATCCATTTATTCTCCTTGATATCCTTAGCCAACAAAAATCTATCAATCTCAGTCTCAAAAATGTCAATTGTCCCAGCATCCACCACTTTTTGGGAACAAGAGTTCCAGATTTTCACAACCATTTCCTGATTTCTCTCCTAAATAGCCTAGCTCTAATTTTAAGATTATGTCCTCTTGTACTGAATTCCCTAACTAGAAGAAATAGTTTATCTGTATTTACTCTATCAAATCCCTTAATCATTTTAAACTCCTTGATTAGATCACCCTCCACCTTCATAACTCAAGAGAACACAAGCAAAATTTATGCAACCTCTCCTCATAATTGAATCCTTTAAGCCCTGGTATCATTCTGGTGAATCTGCATTGTACACCTTTCCAAGGTCAATATATCTTTTCTGAGATTCAGTGACCAAAACTGCATGCAAGAGGAGTCTAGCACCCCTGTATCATTACAGAATAAGGAGCACGTTACTCCTCTGCTCTCCACATTGTTGACTTGAGTCAATACAAAATAAGGAGAATATTACCCTGTGTCTTGGTTCAGACCGGCTGAGTCAATGTGAAGGACTTAAACTGATACAAGGAGTTGGTCAACTGGCTTTTGCATTAAAGGATCTGGATTGGGTACATTATAACTAAACACATACATTAAATTACTGATATTACCTGCAGCAGACAATCTGCTCAATCTTCACTGGCAAGTATTTGGAGAGAATGTCTGATGTTCTTCGAATTAAACACCTGAAATGAAGATTTGGGCAATAATCAGATAAAACAAATCAAAAAGCACATAGCGAGGTGAAGGCACTGTTTGTTAACCCAGGTTAAACTTATCAATTGAGGCCTTTCATATATAAGCAACAAACACGGAAGGAGTCTTTACCACGAAAAGTAAGATGAAGTATACAAGTCACAGTTCAACATATTTTATATCAACTTGAGCATCTATCTCCCCTGCGACCTCTATCACCGAGGAAGACAAGAGCAGCAATATCACAGTAACACCATCAACTCCAGGTTCTCCTTCAATACACACAACATTCATATTTGGATATATATTGTCATTCCTTTATCATCGCCGGGTCAAAACTGTGGGAGCACTATCACCAGAAGGACTGCAACAATTCAAGGAGAAGGCCCACCACCTCCTTCTCAGAGCAACTAGGGATGGACAAGAAATGAGACCTTGCCAGTGTACCCACATCCCGAGAACAAATACAAACAAAAAAGATTTAGGAGGTACTCCAGCACAATACCAGTAATTCTCTTGCCAAAATTTGTTTTCTTAAATTTATTCTCTTACCCATTCACAACGCTGATCAATTCTTTTAGTTTCTCCTCACCACACTGTCTTTCCTTCTCACTCGCATCTGCATCACGGCCCTTCAAGATGGGCAATTCAAATCGCTTTTTAAACTCCTGTGCAGTTCCTTAAAAGAAGATTTGAATAATTATTAATCTTCTTTAGAACTAAATCCTGATAGTCACATGAAGTGAACCTTTAGATAGTAGATTATCTTTTCAACGTTCAATCCTCATCATATTGAGCACAAAGGAATTCCATACAGAATCTGATATTTCATTTAGAGTGCCATCAACAACTAGTTACCGAAAAGCCTCTGCAGCTATGCAAAATGCTTGCAAAGGTCCAATTTCAATCAAAACAAGCCTGTGCAAATCATACAACTGAAACGAATACTTACCAAGTATCCCTGCATTAACAAAATGTACAAGGCTGAAGTACTCGAGCAGGTCATTCTGGATTGGAGTTCCCGAGATCAACACACGGCGCTTGGCATTTAGATTGTTCAGAGCTTGATATGTCTGGTTCTCTGAATTCTTCAACCTGTGGCCCTGTAATATAAATGAAAGAGGCCCAAATACTTCAGAAAATCTTCCTCTGCATAATTCTATTTTGGTTTTAAAATATTTTTAATTTTTAAAAACTTGCAAAAACATGGAAGAAATTAAAATTGAACTCAGGGTAAAACTGACATGTTTCTTTCAAAAAGGTATACAGTAAGCATTGCATCCAAGCAGATACCAGATGTATTTCACACAGGACCTGTACATCATTCGTACAGCAGATATACACTATTTACAGAGATACCTTATCCTCTTCATCATGTAAGCTCTTCAAAAATACTTGCTCTTCTGCTATGGTGGGTACACAGATTACGCAATCTACAGCACCACATAACCCATAGCATACCAAACTTAAATGAAACCTTAGCTTTTGCTGCATAATATGTGCAAGAACTGATGCTGAGGCATAGGTCAAGATTGAATAATCTGCTTGCACGTGGTGTGTTCCGAATCTACAGGTAAGATGTGGAACTTGAGCAACATTGTGAATAAATGTTTTGCAATTAGCCTAGAAAGGATATGTCTGGAGGTGAAGTTAGAGGCATATAAGGTTGTTGAGCATAGAGAAAACCTTAACCCAGAATATTACTTTAAATTAAACAGTAGGCCTAGAACTAGAGGACATGGGCTCATACTAATAAAATGTAATTTTAGGATTGAGATCAGGAAATTCTACTTCACACAAAGAGTAATCAGTATGTGGAATTAATGTCAGATACAGCAGTGGTGGAAAAAACCCTGAAAGCATTTAACAACTTGCTGCTATAATGGCGGGTGACATTATGGTGACGGACAATTAGGATCTCTCCGGATGGGTGAATTAAAGTGGGCCAAATAGCCTTGCGCCATCTGTAATTATCTTGTATTCTTGTGAATTGATCTGCTATCACATATACATGTTGAGACACAGATAGTACAAGCACAACCTGAAGCAAATGCAAGTTTGTCAAACACCAAATAGACTCAACTTGGTCAGATTTCACGCAGAATGGCAGTGTGGTTAAAATACAGAATAATATGAAGATTAAACTAAGTTACATGGAATTCTACCTCATCACAGATGACCAAACCAACAGCACCCCTGCAAAGCACTTCAGCATGTAGCCGGAATGTCTCATAAGAAATGATGAGGATTGGAGTTGGAATCCGCAACCCATGCTGACTCATGAACATGGCTGTGCAGGGAGGAAAAAAAATGAAGAAATCATAGAGTCAGGATATAGGTTTCTACTTAAAGCAGGAAGTTACAATGAAGGCTTTGAGTATTCTCAAACTATGATGTTTATCAGTAAAATAATTTTCTGCAGTATTAATTTTCTTAAAACTTTTTATAATTGCTGTTAATTGTAAACTTTAGCTTGTCCAAAACTCTGCTGCTTGTATCCTATCCCACACCAAGCCCCACTCACCTTGCTGACCTGTATTGGTTAACGGTTCCCCAACACCTCAAATTTAACATTCTCACCCTGGCGTTTAAACCACTTTGTGGCCTCACTTCTCGGTAAGCTCCTTCAGCCTGGAATTCCCACCCTGAACTCTCCCTTCCTCAGGCCACCAGGGAGAACTCCGCTTCTCTCTTCAAACAGTGCTATGGAATCTTTTACATCCACCTGAGGGGGCAGACAAGGCCTCGGTTCACATCTCATCCGATAGATGGCAACTCTAACAGTGGAGTGCTCCCACAGTACTTCTTGGGCAGTAGTCTTCTTAGGCAGTCCCTCGGAGTCGAGGATGACTTGCTTCCGCACTAAAAATTAGTTCTCAGGTGACTGGAGTCCAATGCGGGACCTACAGTCTGTCACAGGTGGTTGAAGGAACGGGAGGTTGGGGTGCCTGGTTGCCGTGCGCTCCTTCCGCTGTTGACATTTGGCTTCAGCTTGCTCTCAGCAAAGCGACTCGAGGTGTTCAGCGCCTTCCCGGAGGCTTTTCCTCCACTTTGGGCGGTCTTGGGCCTGGAATTCCCAGGTGTCGATGGGGATGTTGCACTTTTTCCAAAGAGGCTTTGAGGGTGTCCTTGAAGCGTTTCCCCTGCCCACCTGGGGCTGGCTTGCCATGTCAGAGCTCAGAGTAGAGTGCTTGTTTTGGCAAGCAAGGCTGTGTTATCGCACCAACGTTCTTCTCGATCTATCTTACTGCAATGCTCCATCTCACCCTCAGCAAGCTTCCCGCTGAAGTGGAGCTAATTTACAGGACGAACAGGAATCTGTACAACCTCCGCCGCCTCCAGGCCAGATCCAAGGTCATCCCATCCTCTATCATTAAACTACAGTACGCAGACGACACTTGCGTCGATGCACACTCGGAGGCCGAACTCCAAGCCATCGTCAACACCTTCACCGAGGCATACGAGAGCATGGGCCTTACTCTAAAAATCCGTAAGACAAAGGTCCTCTAGCAACCTGCTCCCACCACGTAGCACTGACCCCTGGTTATCAAAATCCACAACGAGGCCTTGGTCAAGGTGGACCATTTTCCATACCTCGGGAGCCTACTGTCAACAAGGGCAGATATAGACGACGAGGTCCAACACTGCCTTCAGTGTGCCAGTGCAGCCTTCAGTCGCCTGAGGAAGTGAGTGTTTGAAGACCAGGTCCTCCCACAGTACAGCACTGAAGTGTCAGCATAGATTATGTGCTCAAGTCTCTAAGAGTGGGATTTCAACTCAGAACCTTCTGACAAGAGGCGAGAGTGCTACCACTGAATGAAGGCAGAGTTCTTGAAAACAAAGAGAAATGTGCCCAAGATCAATCTCTAAACAGATTGAACCCATTGACAATTAATTGTATGTTTTCCTGCACTATTGCCAAGCAAGCTACTTATCAATCCAAATGTGCAGTACAGTCAGTAGCCACCAAGCACAAGTCCATTTTATCCAACCACCCTTGGTTTCCAGCCAAAAAGTTGCTAATTGAAATTACTGTTCATAAGATAGAGCCTTCAGCCCATTTGATCTCATCTTTCCAGAGTATCATCCTCTCATTACAGTTTTCAAAAAAAAAAAATCCCGACATTTATACTGGACCTTGATGGAACACCTCATCTGAAAGACGGCAACCCCCTCAGTGCCATACTTTTATGTCAGCTGAAATTAGGTGCTCAAGTCCTGATGTAGAGTTTGAAACTATAACATTCTGACTCAGATGAAGATACTACAAGCTGAGCCAATTTGATAAATAACTGTCTTACGAAATCAATTTTAATTTACCTACCCAGTTTCTTGTCAATCTCGGTCTTAGTTCCTCCATCAATAGCCAGTGATTGTAACCTTCCTGTCAGCCATTTCTCCACCTCATTATACCAGTTTTTCACCAAACTGGATGGAGTCACAACAATGACTTTCTCAATCTCTGGCTTGGCATCTGGGCTTTGTCGCAAGAGGGTCCACATCAGAGAAATGCACTGCAAAGTCTTCCCCAGTCCCATCTCATCTGCCATAATACAGCCGTAGCTATCCACAATACGCCGGCCTGTCACACAGTCCCACATGAACGTCACACCCTGAAAGACAGACACATAATTTAGCTACTACTTCAAGCTAGGCAGAGGCAGTAAATTATTATTGGGATCTCAAGTGGAAAGGTACAGGTTTACATTCATTATTTTAAACAGATCACAATCTCAACTGTGCTGCCTAGTTCTAGTGGAAGGCACTGAGTGGAGGCTAGGTCCTTCCTCCACAGGGAGGAAGGAGGGAAAATATAAGTTGTAATCCCCATTCTACTCTGGTGCACTCACTAGTAGCTAGGTCACAAACTGCATCAGCAGAGCTTAAGAAGCTGGTTGCCCCGTGACCTTTTTTGTTGGAGCATGAGAAGAGTGGAATATTCAGATTTAAACGGTTGAGTTTTTTCTTGGGACGTTTTCTTTCCTTTTTTTCCCATCTGTCATATCTCTGTGCCACAAATCTTTGCAGCTGAGAGGATGGATTGGACACATACTTTCAGATCGTGGTTATTACCACGTTCAAGGTGGATGCTAGAGCATGCCCAAGATCTGCCTAGATCAGGCCCTTTCATTTTTCTTCTCTCTGCAGGCAAGCAAGACCTACCGCTCTGCATCTCCCTGTAGTGACATAGTCGAGATCAACAACTCTGTGTGGAGAAGCTGCAGGCAGAAGTCCAGATTCATGCCAGTGCGTTGCATTTCCAATGACACCACAACATTTAACTTCCCTCCCCCACACTAAACGAATAAAAGGACATGGGCGGCGGGGGGAGTGCAGTTGAGGTAGAAGATCAGCATGATCTTATTGAATGGCGAAGCAGGCTCAAGGGGTCATATAGCCTACTTCTGCTCCTATTTATGTTCCCACACACCAAAATAAATCTACTTCATGCTAGTCTCGTATGATTTAAGGGTTTGCCCATTCCTTTAAGCAGTGCAATAAATATGTTGAAGTGCATCACAGTATATCAACAAAGTATCTTTTTCTCAGCCACAAATGACATTAACAGCTTTACACCAAAAGTGTCCCTGAACCTACCTCTCTCTGATGTGGTCTTAAGACAGAGGACAAGATAGGATCCACCACCACATGTACTGGAAGTTTCTCCCTGAGGAAAGGGGAGAATTCAAATAACAGAATTATGCAAATGATGTTGATTGATCTTGACATTCATAGCTGTCCACTGCCTGGCTTTACTTCTTAATTACCCGACTCTCATCACATTTCTCATTTTATGTATTTTGTGAATATTTTTCCTAATTATCTGTTTTCTGATGTTTAAAATTAGCAGTGAAGGCGGCTGTGCGAGGCAGCTTTAGTCCTTCTACCGCCCCAATAATCACAAATATTTTCACTGTACAAATCATTTTTGAATTGTTTCTCCAGTTCTGTCAGGTTTAATTTTATATTTTTTAGATCCCTCTCATTTCATTCTTGCTTATTTAATAATCAATACAATCATTTTCTGAACCTTCCCTGTTTTCATGCTCACATTGTAAAACTCATTTAGGAAAGAAGCCAATCATTTAGTAAAATTTACACTAATTTCAAATGGAAGGAATTTTAAACTGATGAACAATGCCGGGTTATGATATATTTGAGTAATTTATATTATTTTAAAAGTCTCAGTTTCCATATTTGACGTCGTTTTCAAACTTATGTCCTTTAGAGCATGAACCTTGCTATCTCTGTAAGCTTTCGGTAATGAAAGCCTTCTGTTGATTATTTTAGTTACTGAAATTAAAAATGTGCATCCATATGATCTTCATTAAGCAAAAGAACATCACAACATCAGACCTCATTTTAAGTTTAAGTTATTAAGTAACTTTATTTAACAAAAGATGAATAAGCGTATAAAAGTGATAATATACATACATATGTAATATGTATATATAATATATGCAGTAGAAATCCTATTTTGCTCTTTGAAAGCAAAGTAATAAAAGGTTAGAATCTAAGTGCTAGGCTGTACTTCAATAGTTAACCTTTATAAGTGCTGTTATTTGTATTTCTTAGCATTGCTGGAGCTGAAGTAGTTTAATGACATCTTTTGGAAGTTGTTCACTGACTTTCAAATTTAAACAGTTTTAATTGCCCTGCAAGCTATTGGCAGAACTTCCTAAATTTGAATAGTCTACCACATTTGAAAAAAAACTGGTTGTCATACGCATGACTGATACAGGCTGATACAAATCATACAGGCGGAGTTTGATTGAAAGTAGCTTGGGTCCTCCCTCAAGCTTAGCAGACAACCAATGAAGTTTGCAACATTTGTATCAAGTTAAGCTTGGGATAAGAATCTAATTGTAGCTACTTTAAAACAAAAATTCCTTCTGACTCGTGACTGAAATAAAAGGGGCAGCCACTGAGCCAAAACTAGACAAATAAATACCTCTTTTTGTCACAGATTCCACTAATTTTATCAGCAACATGGCATTCTTATTTGGAAAGGGATTGTCAAAACGGAATTGTACAGTTTAATACAATACAAATTATAATCCTGAGGTTTGGTATGCTGAAACAGCCCCATTTGTGAATAACTTATTCTTGCCCGCATGTCGTACTTAAGGTTCCCTTGGACTGAAGGCACGGGGATTAAGCGTTTCTGGGAATCTGTCATGTGCTAGTACTCCAAAATCATCCAGATGGATGCACACTCCAATTTTATGCTTTTACTGCCAAGCTCAAGAACCCACCACAGTACAGTCAGTCCGTTCAGCTATTTTGATTAAGTAAGCAGACTCTACTTAACAGATTTTCATATGACAAAATGAGGAAAACGGATAAAATTATCATGGATTTCACACACTGCAGTTGATCGAGATAACTTGATACAAACATTTGTGTAAGATAATATTATTGGGATATGGCTATACCCCATAAATCCTTTGACAAAGAAGAATTGATATTTATTACTCACTTGTCAGCTTTTAGTTGGTCATGTGCACTCAGAGATGGAGGTTCATAGAGTACCAAAGCCCCTTCTTCATACGGATCATGGAGTGATCGTCTGGCTCCTGCACGCTTAATCCCCAGTGCCTTCAGTCCAAGGGAACCTTAAGTCCGACATGCAGGCAAGAATTAGTTATTCACAAACATTTCACATACCATTAATGTAAAATAGACCATCCAGGTCTTTGCTCTTTTATCAATGACAATTGGTGCTCAGAGCAGATTCAGCTTCCAGATTGATAAGAGGTTCTTGGAACTGAATTGGACCCAACGTAAAATTAAACCTTGGGATAGGTTTTATGCTGTGAACAATCTGAAAGCATGGACGTGTCGGTGATTACCAGAAATGTACTGATATCCACTCCTTATTGATGAACTTTTAAAAAAAAAAACTACAGTACTTGCATTAGTATTCACATTATGTCAAGATATCACACACTAAGTTCTGATGAAAGTTCAATGACCTAAAACGTTAACTCTGTTTCTCTCTCCACAGATACTGCCTGACTGGCTGAGTATTTCAAACATTTTCAGATTTTATTACAGATTTCCAGCAACCACAGTGTTTTGCTTCTGACATATTAAATCACTTTTGGAGTGCAGTGACTATTACCGGTACAAACACTGTAGCCGTTTTATGCTAACAACTTTCCACAAACAGTAATAAAATGGTTGTCCAGTTGTTTGTCAAGAAAGAAATATTAGCCAGAATACCAGAGGAGTGACCTGCTCTTCTTTGAATCGTGCCATGGGATCTTTAACATCAAACAGATGGGGCCTCAATTTAATATCTTACTCGAAGGATGGTCCCTCTGACAATATAGCAATCCTCCATTAATGTATTGGAGTATCAGCCTAAATTACGAGTTCAACCCCATCTTCTGACCCAGAGGTACAAGCGTTTGTCAATCTGGTACACATTTATTGGGTTGCATATGTCCACAGTGATGGATGCCCACACATTGCATATTCGTGTATGCATTGGAAAAGTTAATAATATGCTTATGCTTATACCACTGAGAGGGAAGCTCCACTCAGATTGCCATAGAGAGCCTAAATTAGACTGAACATGTGCAATGATGCACAGCACATCAATGGCTTCAGAACAGGCCCCACTCTTCTGGAGTGTTAAATTTCCCTTTCTTTCCCCTTTGGTTGGCATTTCAGTAAGCAAACACACAAAATACATAAATCGTAGCCTCATGAGCCACGCTATACAAATCCACTATCTGCTCGCTCCCCAAAAATTTCCTGTTCAAAGAATTTTGGAAACTCAGTCAGAGCATCTGCTATTGCTCCCCCAGGATCCCTGGTCAGAAACTATCCAGCTGAGGTCCAAGGTTCTGAACCATCATCATCATCATCATAGGCAGTCCCTCGAAATCGAGGCAGACTTGCTTCCACTCTAAAAGTGAGTTCTCGGGTGACTGTACAGTCCAATATGGGAATTGCAGTCTCTGTCACAGGTGGGACAGTCAGTCGTTGGAGGAAAGAGTGGGTGGGGAGTCTGTTTTGCTGCACGCTCCTTCCGCTGCCTGTTTTCTGCATGCTCTCAGCGACGAGACTCGAGGTGCTCAGCCCCTGCCGGATGCTCTTCCTCCACTTAGGATGGTCTTTGGCCAGGGACTCCCAGGTGTCAGTGGGGATGTTGTATTTTATCAAGGAGGCTTTGAGGGTGTCCTTGAAACATTTTCTCTACCCACCTGGGGCTACGCTTGCCGTGTAGAGCGCTTGCTTTAGGAGTCTTGTGTCGGGCATGTGAACAGTGTGGCCCGCCCAACGGAGCTGGTCGAGTGTGGTCAGTGCTTCTAGGCGGGGGTTGTTGGCCTGATCGAGAACACTGACGTTGGTGCGCCTGTCCTCCCAGGGGATTTGGAGGATCTTGAGGAGGCATCGTTGGTGGTATTCCTCCAGCGATTTGAGGCGTCTACTGTAAATGGTCCACGTCCCTGAGCCATACAGGAGGGCGGATATCACTGCAGCCCTGTAGATCATGAGCTTGGTACCAGATTTGAGGGCCTGATCTTCAAATACACTCTTCCTCAGGTGGCCGAAGGCTGCGCTGGCACACTGGAGGCGGTGTTGAACCTCGTCGTCAATGTCTGCCCTTACTGATAATAGGCTCCCGAGGTATGGAAAGTGGTCCATGGTGTCCAGGGCCGTGCCGTGGATCTTGACGGGTGGGCAGTACTGTGGTGGGATCAAGTTGGCGGAGGACCTTTGTCTTACGGATGTTTCATGTAAGGCCTGTGCTTTCGTACGCCTCGGTGAAGATGTTGACGATGACTTGGAGTTCAGCCTCTGAATGCGTGCAGATGCAAGCGGCTTGTACATGGCCTTTAACCTTACAAAGATCTTTGACACTGTTAACCGCGAGGGACTATGGAGCGTCCTTCTCCGTTTCGGCTGCCCCCAAAGATTTGTCGCCATCTTCCGTCTGCCCCAAGACGACATGCAAGCCGTGATCTTGACCAACGGATCCATCACAGACCTGATCAACGTCCGGACCGGGGTCAAGCAGGGCTGTGTCATCGTGCCAACCCACTTCTCGATCTTCCTCGCTGCAATGCTCCACCTCACACTCAACAAGCTCCCAACTGGAGTGGAACTAAATTATAGAACCAGTGGAAAACTGTTCAACCTTCGTCGCCTCCAGGTCAGATCCAAGACCGTTTCATCCTCTGTCCCAATTTATAGGCCCTATTCAATCCCCCATGTAATAACTGATTCTTCCTCTCTCTTTCCTGATGAGGCACACTCCTACTGTTCTCAGTCCAGACACACTCATACCTTCAATTACCTGTTCCCACCTAGCAGCACACCTTGCTATAGGCTTGAGCCCCACAATACCAGAATTCATCATTTCCTCTCCTCATTCCCAGCCACATGAATGTCTCAAACTTCAATGCTCACTCCTTTTCTAAATATGTGAACATAACAATTATTTTAATAAAATCTCAAATGTAATCACAATATATGCAGTTAAGGAATATATACAATAAAAATCATATGCTTAGGTTGCTAAATAGAAAAAGGTAAATATAATTTTACGTAAGTAAATATTTTACAACACTAGAAGGAATTATGAAAAAGATAATTACATCAAGTACAAATGTAAACTGGGGATTACAAGCTAAATATTGGAACAGAAGGAAGACATTTTAAAAATAAATTTGATATCGAGAGCAAATAATGTATAAATAATTCGGGAATAACGTATTATTTTTTAATATTGTTCAATATTTTAAAATTAAGTTCAATTACTTTTTTCCATATTCCATAAGAAATCAATATTGTAAATAATATTAGACACCAGATAATTATTTCAGGGTTACAATTTATAGCAGAATGTTATGAATTGCTCAAGCTACCTTTGCTCTTCCTGATCTCCTTGATTGAATTATTGTAATAATTCTCACAAGCTGCACAATGATTCTATATATAAACCATCACAGCCTCTTAATTAAATTAGTCTTCGAACTCACTTTGGCATATCCATTATATCATAAATAAGTGATCCAGTTACAATTTTCAAAGTTAACAGATCAACTAAAAATCCTGACTATTGAGGCAGCTAGTACTTTACAATCCCAGAATATAAAACAACTTGTATTTATATAATGCCTTTAATGTAGTGGAATGTCCCAAGGCGCTTCACACATATAATGTAGTTACTATATGCATTCATGCTATCATATAGCTATTCTGCCAGAAGCTATTGATAATAGTTCCAGACAGGCTATTGCTTATACCTGTGTAGTTTGGAATAGGCACTCGGAAAGGTTTGGCCAGGATGCTGCGAATAAAAGCCTCCTGTGGGGAACAGAAAAAGAAAATGTCAACAAATACATCATTCTTACTATTATGATAAATTGCTTTGAAACTTGTTTCCAATAACCATTTAAATTGACTAGATGGACTGCAATGGTATTTTACAATTCTGTAGGTTTCTATTGACATCCCTGATTAATAATGTGGAAATTAAATCTGACATTTAGAGATTTCCCTCTACTATGACAAGTTCCTAAGTTTAGTCACATGGCCTGACGTAGGTCTCAAATGAAAGCTCACCATGAGGGAAATAGAAGTGCAAAACTTCAAAATAAACCAATTGGAAGTGCAGTATCATTTCATCGCTAGAATCGGACTTCAAATCCAGCTCAAACGGATAGATAAAAGTCACCAATATCCAATGGCTATATGGGTTTTACAATGAATAGGTTTAGGCTCCCTCAATCGAGTTCCTAATAGATGGGAGTTCGCAGCACAAAATCACCCCCAATTTAGCAGTAAATCGGCAGTCTCACTCAGATATATCACAACTATGGCTGATGTGGGCAATGGAATGGTGACACTGGTAAAGTAGGAAGCAGTCTTCTGGGATTGTTAAGGCAGTATTATTATGTTAGCTTTACTCTGCATTTAATCAGCACGGTTCTTGACCTATGATTGCGTGATGCTAAGAATGGGTGCCAAACATGCAAAGGCCCGGTGTTCACCTGAATAAGCAGGGGGGAAATTGCAGGCCATTCTCACACATTGTAGTGATTGTTGTACAGATAAGTGTGGCAACTATTTTGCATACAGCAAGATCCCACAAACCAAGACATTAGAATAGAGGGTTACAGCCAGTCAGGAAGTTGTGGGTTCAAGCTCCACTCCAGGACTTGAGGACATAATTGAGGCCAACATTTCAGTGCAGTACTGAGAGAATGCTGCATTACCAGAGGTGCTGTCCTTTGAATGAGATGTTAAATCAATACCACATCAGCCTGTTCCTGTGATTTAAATGGATCCTATGGCACTATTCAAAAGAAGAGCAGGGCGTTCCCTCGGTATCCTGGCCAACATTATTTCCTCAAACAATCCCATCAAAAATAGACTAACTGATCATTCATCTGATTGGGTTTGTGGAATCTTACTGTGCACAAAAATAGTTGCCAAATTCATTAATACAATGACTGCACTTGAAAGCAATTCATTGTATGTAAAGCACTAAAGGAATATTTCTGAGAGGTGTAATAAGGCACTATAAAAATACAAATTCTTTATTACCTAGGTCTCTATCAATGCTAGTAGGACGACCCCAAAGGTGGCCTGATATTCAGTTTCTAGGAATTACAAAATAAATTATCTGCTGTTTCAGGACCATATTTTTCACACTGAATAATCCAAACGAAAGTGACAATATTTGGTTAATGTGAAGGCCTTCTTTTTTTAAGATAACAGAGACATATTGAGAACAGCTTCCTTGGCAGCCCAATGATTCAGGTTTCTGTCTCCTACTCCCCCTCCCCCTGAAACACATCATTACCATACAGCAAGTTCTCAACTGAGCCATCGTGGCAACATGCTTTAGGAATTTATTTATTTTTACGTAATATATAATTTGAAAGCCGAGTGAACCCATGCTACTCTCATGTATCTCCAAGCAGTCAGAGCAACAGTTTTTAAATGTGTTCATTTTCACCCTTCCTCTTCGGAAGGGGAAAATAATTACATTTTAAAGACACATAAGCTTACACTTGAGTGTTCAATCATGGGCGTGAAAGGCATCGCAGCCAAACCCAATCCTATCCTCACTATCCAGGCAACTTGTGTTCTCCCCTCCTTAGTCCAGGACTAGCAAGACCAATTGCAGCAGTCCTACCACCATCAAGGTCAGCCAACTCAACACAGACTAGTGCAAGGGTGTTCAAAGTGTGCCCCCGCCTCCGACAGTTCGGGCCTTGAGGCCCAGCGAGCTCAGTCCTATTTGCACACATTTCTCCTTTGTTGGCTTGTCCTGTTTATAATTTTATAGGCCTGGAAAGGGCTGTTCTTACTGTGGTCTTATTGAATGAATCCTAAATAGAATACCTAGATCTGTCAGTAGCAGCAATTTAACACAAGTAAGTTAATGGGAACACGGGTTGAAACTTTATACATATCCTCCAAAGCTCCATGGTTCACACCCCAAAGGCAAAAAGCCTGGGCACCCTGGGCTAGGGTACAAACCTAAGATTTTCCTGGATTATAAGAACATAACAAATAGGAGCAGGGGTAGGCCATCTGGCCCCTCGAGTCTGATCCACCATTCAATATCATGGCTGATCTATGTACCTCAGTACCACACCACACGCTGGGCGGGCCTTGGCAAAATTCTGGAGCCCAAATTATCTGCCCTCGTATCAGTTCGAGATTATTAGAATGGAAGATAATAGGTTCAATACACTACAGTTAAACCTTTATTGAAACCATAAAATGTACCAGTTGGATCAGAATCTTTGCTTGTACCACAGTTGTATTTATATAGATCTCACTGCAAATGTAAAGTTTGCTACAAATGGAATCAACAGAAGTCAATCACCTTCAGCTCTACCCAATGATACACCTCCCACCCCCAAGTTCCTTCCCTATAATCAATTACTTGTTGCACTGATCACTCACATGCTGGCTGCTGTCAAGGCACACAGGCCGATTGGTGAGCGGTGCTAGTGGTTTCCGAAATGGTGATATAAAACTTTCACTATTGTTTAGCTCGGATCCTAGCTTTCGCCTTTTTGGATTCTGTAAGAAAAAGTGAATTACATTTTTTTTTAATCTTACACCTTTTGATTTTATGCAAACTACATATTCCAGCTTTATCAATCAGTCTCCCATCCATTCATACAGCCAAAACATCAGGGATTTGAAATATACTGTACATTCAAGCTCCATCGTGTACTGACACAATGTGGTGCAGAAGTAATCGTATGTGGATTTTAGTCCAGGATTCCCTACTGTCAGATGGGAAAATGAGACAAGAATTGATCTACTAACCTAAAAGTATATCAATAAAATCAAAAACCTGCCATTCTGGCCAACCTTCGCTCTGCCTGTCATATGTTATTTGATTTCACACCTCTATAAATTATTTTATATATTTTAAGCATTTATATTTAGTTTCAGTGCTGAGGAAGAAATTCCAGCATTATCTTTTCAGAAGCTTTGCCTGCGATATTCCCAAGAGCATAAGAAAAGTATGGCCTACTGAAGCCCGTCCCATTAGTATGCTGGAAATGAGGTTAAAATGAGAGTTCACTATACTGTAATTCAACACGGTCAGTTGCAAGAAGTGGTCCAGACAAGTCAGTTTTTTGAATAATAAGAACATGTTTTCTTTGACTTAACTTGCTTTTCATTGAATTTTAATAGGGCTCACCTGAAGAGCTGCAATTTCAACTGATGTGCTGCTCTTCATGGACAGAGAGCTGCATCCTTACATTTGTCATCCCCTAACCAATGTTTTATAGTGCCTGATATACTATAAAAGGACACATTCCTTGTTTTGTCACAATGTTATTCGCTACAAATGCAGTATCAATTAGAAAAAACTTTTTTTTAAACAAAGCATAGCTCAAGAGCACAGAATCATCTTACATATCCAAGCACATAAACAAAAGACATTAATAGTTCAACCATTTCAAATTTGCATTAGATTACTGTACCGCATCGTCATCATCAGACAAATGTCCTGGCTTTCGCTTGGCAAGCTGACTCGGGGCAAAACTTCTTCTCTAGGGAAGGAGATTGACAAATTTACAAGAACAGTTAGAAAGAAAGGTAGACTTGCATTTATATAGTGCCTCTCACAACCTCAGGACATCCCAAAGCATTTTACAGCCAATGATGTACTTTTGAAGTGTGTTCACTGTTGTAATGTGGGAAACGCGGCAGCCAATTTGCACACGAGCAAGCTCCCACAAACAGCAATGTGAGAATGACTAGATAATCTGTTTTTTTTAAAAGTAATGTTGGTTGAGAGATAAATATTGGTTAGGACAACAGTTTGATTGTAATAAGCTTCTAATTACTACAGCATGTAAACAGTCAAGAGTTTAAAAATGCAATTTAGCTTTTGCATCGGTTTGAAAGGTCTCCATACATGTAAATGGAAACCCATCTAAGAAATGCTTCCAGTATATGTTAAGTGTAAAGCAGATTTTCAATTAAGAAAAAACTTGGGTTCATTTGCGTAGCAAGTAAATATAAAGAAAATTGGTGTCAAGCCCTTAACATACATCCAACTGATAATGTATTGAAGGGTAGAACATAAGTTGGTATTTGGGGCAAGGGAGCGGTTTTTTTACACAGTTAATTTTGCCAGCTTGGGAATCTTGTATAAAAGAAAGGTTTGCATTTATATACTGCCTTCTCATATTTCTCAGAAATGTTTCAAACTGCTTCAAATATACTTTGAAGTGCAGTGACTATTATGCAGACAGCAAGATTTCACAAACTGCAGTTAATCTGTTTTTGGCAGTGTTAGTTGAGGGAGCAATGTTTACCAGCATCCGGGAAAAATGCACTATTCTTCATATAGTGCAATGAAGTCTTTAATACCCACTGGAACCACAAAACACCAATGGGGCCTGGGTTTAACATCTCATTCAAAGGATGGGATGTCTGACATTGCAGCACTCCTTTAGCACTGCATTGGAACCTCAGCCTATGTTATGTGCTCCAGTTTTGTAGTGACACTTGAACCCACGTCGCTCAGACTCAGAGGCGAGTGCACTACCAAATAAATATGCTGCTGACACTTTTCCCAGCAGTTCTCATTGGGATATCTCAATTAAAAACAGGACAGTTGAAAGGCATGTCCTAAATATTCAGCTAACTCAAATCACTCTCCAATTTTACTTACCATTTTCTGCAACTGTGATCCCAATGCAACTCAGAATATCTATTTATTCAATCAGTTTTAAAGTTTCTTTTTTTCCCCATCAAAAATCCATGATGTTCTCTACTTGAAAAACTAGCTGAACTGTGGGTGGCTTTGTCTCATCCAACTTCTAGTCCATAATCATTGAACCATGGGAGTTCTTTAGTTTCCATTCTCTATTCCATTGTTGAGCAGTTTATTCACTGCTTTTGTGACTCCAATTATCAGGTCTAAACCATCACCTCGCCATTATTTTCCAGTTTCCACTTGTGTAGCTTCTCCCTTTGGACTGAGCTCTTTCATAAAATGCTAATATTTTCTGATAAATTTGGGCTACCTTATAAATCACTGCTAAACAATCACTGTGCCCTTATCTTCCACAATCTTATTCGATCAACTTTATGTGGAGTTGGTTTATTTTACCTCGCTCAATAATTGCTTATTTTTATTTCTAGTACAAAATCACCTGGATAGTATAATTTCATTGTCTGCTATTTTATATCAATTATTCTCCATTTTTCAATAAGTACTAATAATCTCAATCACTCCTTCTCCTGCAGTACATCCATTATGCAATGTAAACATGATTAGCTCAAAATCCACTACCTGATCAGGTCGCTGCCCAATTTTAGATTACAATTAAGTCAAACAATGCACCTTTATATTCATAGTCTGTCCCACTCAAACTGTTTAAAAAGCATTCCTGTCCCAATCCCTGGATTACACTGTGTGCTCCTCCCTTGTTTGATGTTTGCGTTCCAGTCCTTAGATTGCAGCTATATCCCTGTGCCAATCCCCAGGTTACAGGTCAGTCTCCCTGTGCCAATCCCTAGGTCACAGGTCTGTCTCCCTGTGCCAATCCCTAGGTCACAGGTCTGTCTCCCTGTGCCAATCCCTAGGTCACAGGTCGGTCTCCCTGTGCCAATCCCTAGGTCACAGGTCGGTCTCCCTGTGCCAATCCCTAGGTCACAGGTCGGTCTCCCTGTGCCAATCCCTAGGTCACAGGTCTGTCTCCCTGTGCCAATCCCTAGGTCACAGGTCGGTCTCCTTGTGGTCCTTTACCTCTGTGCCGCACTTTGTTCCGGTTATCTGGTAGTGACTCGACCTATCTCTCTGTCTCTCAGTCCCTCTCTCCCTAACGCTCCATTCCTCTCCCCCTATTCCCGCTATCTATCTATCCCTATCTATCTATCTATCCCTCTCTCTCTCTCTCTCTCTCTCTGTCTGTCTATCTCTCTATCTCTATTCCTTCTTTCGCTCAAACTTGCCGCCCAGAAAGCGGAGCAGCACAGCACGCCTGCGCAATCCCGGGTTACGGATGCTGCTCAGGCTCAGCCGCTGAGCCGGACCGCGTTTCACAGTGGAACCTTCTGGGCCCGATGGACTGGTCCATGTGTGGGGGTGGGGAAGGTCCATGTATGTGCGGGGGGAGGGAGCTCCGCCAGGCTGCTCTTTCATGTTGTCGTTTGGGGCTTTACCGTAAAAGTAAAACTCTGTCCCTGCCTTTTGCTCTGACATTCAGTGTGCAGCTGCGGTGTGTCCTTAAACCCCGCCATTAGAGTCAGGCAGAGATCTCTGATCGATTGGCAATCGAAGAAGTTTCATTTTAACTTCAAAACCGTTGATGCAAAGAGACAAATTGTTCGGCAAATTGTTAATACGTTTTGTTTGGGCATTTGGGAAAATAGAGATTTGTACAACATATTCGAGTTGAAGCAAAACACTTTAAATGCTGGAAAGACACAGTTTGTCATAGAATCATAGAAATTTACAGCAGGGAAGGAGGCCATTTCGGCCCATCGTGTCCGTGCCGGCCAACAAGAGGTTATCCAGCCTAATCCTACTTTCCAGCTCTAGGTCCGTTCCCCTGCAGGTCACGGCTCTTCAAGTGTGCATCCAAGTACTTTTTAAATGTGAGGGTTTCTGCCTGTAACACCCTTTCAGGTAGTGGGTTCCAGACCCGCACAACCCTCTGCATGAAGACATTTCCCCTCAAATTCCCCTCTAAACTTTCTACCAATTACTTTAAATTTATGCCCCCTGGTTGTTGACCCCTCTGCTGGAGAAATAGGCTCTTTCCACTGTATCCAGGCCCCTCATAATTTTATACACCTCAAACAGGTCTCGCCTTAGCCTCCAAAGCAAGTATATCCTTTCGTAAATATGGAAACCAAAACTGCACGCAGTATTCCAGGTGTGGCCTCACCAATACCCTGTATAACTGTAGTAAGACTTCCCTGCTTTTATACTCCATCTCCTTTGCAATAAAGGCCAAGATTCCATTGGCCTTCCTGATCACTTGCTGTACCTGCATACTATCCTTTTGTGTTTCATGCACAAGTACCCCTAGGTCCCGCTGTGCTGCAGCACTTTGCAATCTTTCTCCATTTAAATAATAACTTGCTCTTTGATTTTTGTTCTGCCAAAGTGCATGACCTCACACTTTCCAACATTATACTCCATCTGCCAAATTTTTGCCCACTCACTTAGCCTGTCTATGTCCTTTTGCAGATTTTTTGTGTCCTCACACATTCTTTTCCTCCCATCTTTATATCATCAGCAAACTTGGCTATGTTACACTCGGTCCCTTCTTCCAATTCGTTAATATAGATTGTAAATAGTTGGGGTCCCAACACTGATCCCCGCAGCACCCCACTAGTTACTGATTGCCAAACCAAGAATGAACCATGTATCCCGACTCTCTGTTTTCTATTAGTTAACCAATCCTCTATCCATACTAATATATTAGCCCCAACCCCCTGAACTTTTATCTTGTGCAGTAACCTTTTATGTGGCACCTTGTTAAATGCCTTCTGGAAGTCCAAATACACCACATCCACTGGTTCCCCTTTATCCACCCTGTTCGTTACATCCTCAAAGAATTCCTGCAAATTCGTCAAACATGACTTCCCCTTCATAAATCCATGCTGACTCTGCCTGACCAAATTTTGCTTTTCCAAATGTCCTGCTACTGCTTCTTTAATAATGGACTCCAACATTTTCCCAACCACAGATTTTAGGCTAACTGGTCTATAGTTTCCTGCTTTTTGTCTACTTCCTTTTTTAAATAGGGGCATTACATTTGCAGTTTTCCAATCTGCTGGGACCTCCCCAGTATCCAGGGAATTTTGATAAATTACAACCAATGCATCCACAATCCCTGCTGCTACTTCTTTTAAGACTTCTTTTAAGGATGCAAGCCATCAGGTCCAGGGGATTTATCTGCCTTTAGTCCTATTATCTTACTGAGTACCAACTCCTTAGTGATTGTGATTGTGTTAAGTTCCTGCCCCTTATAGCCCCTTGACTATCCACTGTTAATGTCCTCTACCATAAAGACTGATACAAAATATTTGTTCAAAGTTTCTGCCATCTCCATGTTCCCCATTACTAATTCCCCAGTCTCATCCTCTAAGGAACCAACATTTACTTTAGCCACTCTTTTCCTTTTTATATACCTATAGAAACTCTTGCTATCTTTCTCCCTTCTTAAAAAGGGTACCACATTAGCAGTCCTTCAGTCCTCTGGCACCACACATGAAGCCAGAGACGATTGGAAAATTATGGTCAGAGCCTATGCTATTTTCTCTTTTGCTTCACTTAACAACCTGGGATACATTTCATCCAGGCCTGGGTACTTATCCACTTTCAAAGCTGCTGAACCCCTTAATACCTCCTCTCTCACTATGTTTATTTCATCTAATATTTCACACTCCTCCTCCTCGATAGCAGTGGCTGCATCGCCCCTTTCTTTTGTGAAAACAGATGCAAAGTATTTATTAAGAACCATGCCCACATCTTCCCACTCCACACACAGATTACCTTCATGATCTCTAATAGGCCCTACCCTTTCTTTAGTTATTCACTTGCTCTTAATATATTTATAAAACATCTTTGGGGTTTCCTTGATTTTACTTGCCATGAATCTTTCATGTTCTCTCTTTGCTTTCCTAATATCCCTTTTAATTTCACCCCTGGACTTTCTATACACCTCGAGATTCTGCAGTATTTCACCCTTTTTTTCTTTATCCTACCCTGTATGTCCCTAGACATCCCGGGGGCTCTCGATTTGTTTGTTCCACCCTTTTCTTTAAGGACACATATTTGGCCTGGACCCTCAGGATCTCCTCTTTGAATGCCTCCCACTGCTCTGACACTGATTTACCTTCAAGCAGCTATTTCCAGTCCACTATGGCTAAATCACCTCTCAGCTTAGAAAAGTTGGCTTTTCCCCAATTTAGAACTTTTATTCCTGTTCTATCCTTGTCCTTTTCCATAACTACCTTAAATCCAACTGAATCATGGTCACTAAATGCTCTCCCGTTGATACCACTTCCATCTGCCCAGTTTCATTCCCGAATACTAAATCCAGAACCACCCCCTCTTGTGTTGGGCTTGCCTCATGCTGGCTAAAAAAGTTCTCTTGAATGCATTTTAGGAATTCCGCACCCTCTATACCCTTCACACTAATTTTGTCCCAGTTAATATTAGGATAATTGAAATCCCCCACTTTTACTGCCCTATAATTTTTGCACTTCTCAGAAATTTGCCTACACATTTGCTCTTCTAGCTCCCTCTCACTGTTTGGGGGTCTATCGTACATGCCCAGCAGTGTGATCACCCCTTTTTTGTTTTTCAGTTCAACCCATATGGTCTTGTTTGATGATCCCTCTAACATATCATCCCTCCTCACAATTGTAATAGTTTGTTTAATCAATACCACGACCCCCCCTCCTTTTTTACCCCCCTCTCTTTCTCTTCTGAAAATCCTGTAACCAGGAATGTTGAGCTGCCATACCTGCCCCTCTTTTAACCATGTCTCTGTAATAGCTATAATATCATACTCCCAAGAGTCTATCTGTGCTCTCAGTTCATCTGCCTTATTCGCTATACTCCTTGCATTGAAGTATATACCCCTAGTGTCCCTGGAGAACAGATAGGTGAACAGTTACAGCCAATGGAAGATGAGCAATAATCAGAAAAAGGTGAGGGGGAAAAGGAAATACATACTCCTAGCACAAGAGGAAATTTGTCACACATGCTAACTGTACAAGCTTGCCTCCTTCATCTCTTAGCTTGGTGTTACCTTGGTGAGAAGTAGAGCTGGATAGTGTCAACATATATATAAGCTGACCCAATGCCTATAAATGATAGCCTGGGTTTGACAGTGTACACTGTCATAAGTGCTCAGAATGGTCCCGCATAACACGGGTTTCCGCATCTACGAAAACCCGCTCCCCGTGGGCCTGCTCCTGGGCATGGCCAAGGTGGCCATTAACCAGTCCAGGCAGCAGGTGGTCGAGGGGGTCGTTCAGCCCTCTCTTCCACGGTTACATCCGAGCCAAGGTGTCCCTGGAGATGGAGTACGCGGTGTCCACCAGTAGGCTTGCGGCCTTCCGCGAGAGGTGGGCACCGGAGGGACTTGAACTGTATCATTTCAACCAGGAACAGAATTTTAATTTTAATTTTAATTTGATTTGACAAAGGTTCCCTTTTATGTTCACTTGTTAATTTGTGGTTTTTAGTGCCCTCAAAAAAAAAACAAGGGGGCACTTGAATAAAAGTTTCCACCAAAATAATTGTACGAAAACCCGAAACTTGCGATCTGTCAAGTTTTGCGTTGACAGATCCTTCGCATCCGCTGCAAAAACACTTTCGCTGGTGCAGAATTGGGCTATTTGCCCAACTACTGCCCAGCAAATGCCCATGAAATGCTTACGCCTGGTAAAAGCAGGCATAAGGTCTTTTTTATTAGTGTAAGGGTTAAAATAAATGTTAAAATTTATAATTTTTTAAAAATTAAAAAAAATACACATCCATTTAAAATTAGTTTGGGTAAATTTTAGCCTGTTTTAAAATGTTTAAATTTATTTTTCAAAAAATGTAATTTTTATTTTAAATTCTTACTTGGGAACATAGGAATAGGAGTAGGCCATTCTGCCACTCGAGCCTGATATAGGGTCTTTTAATTAATTTTAAACATGCAATCATTTATTTTTATTTATTAGGTGAAATTTTATTTATTTGGTGATTTCTATTAGGTTTATGAGGATTCAGTTCATAACTGGAACACCCCCCTTTGTGATGTTGATTGGGCCCACGTGATCCCAGGGACACTTATGAACCACATGTGCCCCTGGGATCTGTGGTCCCTGCAGGCCCAGAACAGGTGTATTCTTCTGGTACTTCTCCATATGCAAATTCAGGGCCAATGTCACCAAGCGCTAGCGTGTTGTGATGACTGTGTTGAAGCCAGAAGGCATTGTAGGAGGTGCACTCATTGCAATGAGACAGTTGGAGTGAAAACAGCAAAGGCATGGACATGAACCAAGATGGAAGGAGATGAACTGTGTCAAACATTAGGAAGAGGATATCATTAGTTGAAAAAGTTAGCTGTGAAACAGTGTTTAGAAGAACCCTGTGGTCAAGAGTTTAAGGGCAATTACTGCAGATGGGAGATAATCTGAAATGATCAGGGATACAGGTTGGCTGATTGACCTGCCACCTAAAAACATGCTGCATTACTAAAAAGTTCCAGATAAGAGAAGGAATGATTTAAAACCAACATTAGCACAGAGGATGAGTATAAGGGAGTTTTATTTTAATGTTACTGTTTTTGTTAACAGAGAGAATTCTAATATTATCGTACCATAAGATGGTAGAAGGCGAACTAGATGGACCGTGGTCTTTTTTCAGCTTTTGGGGCAGGCCCAGCATCCAGTACATCTAAAGGAAAGCAACATACCAGCCACTCAAATGTTAGAAGTGGGGCCTACGTGCCCAATGTTCCAGACCTAGACCCTCAAAAATTTTGAGAGAATTGTAAACTGTTCTGTAATGTTCCGGGGGGGGGGGGCGGGGAAAGCGGTGATCCCTGGCAATCCTCTGGAGCAGGCACCCAGAGCCACAGTTTGCAGCTTAATCACCATGGCAGACTCCTCAGATGTGCTCCTGCTGGTGTGACAATGTGCCGCTCATCTTTAAATTGGGCGTCCCCACAAATTCCCGCACTTACACTGGGATGGAGTGCCTGTGGGTTTTCAGCTCGCAAGCCATCTTTTGCATCCAGTATCTTGAAAGATGCCATTTTTTTTCCTAACCAGCAGATGGAGCACTAGAGCTGTTAAAATATCCCTAAATTAATAATACTGTTCAGATGGGATAAGAAAATGATGCACCTTAAGTAATGTCCTAAAATTAATAACAAAAGCATGCTGTAAGGAAATGGTTACATTCAACATTATTATAATAATCAAGATCTGTCACATGACACTGGTGCATGTACACCTGCTAAACGATCAACCTTGCACATTATGGGAGACCCAGAGCTGCCAGTATAGGTTGCAAATTACTTCACTTGTAAACACTTAAATTAAAAATATATAAAAATGTAATAAAAAAGAATGTATATAGCACCTTTCATGTCCTCAGGACAGCCCAAAACATTACACAGCCAATTAATTACTTTTGAAGCATGGACACTGTTGTAACATGGCAGCCAATTTCCACATAGCAAGACACCACAATGAGATAAATGACTAGTTGATCTGTTTTAATGGTGTTTGGCTGAGCAATAAATGTTGGCCAGGATAAGTAAAGAATCCTGCTCTTCATATAGTCCCAAGTGATCTTTTACATCCACGTGGGGCCTCGGTTTAACATCTTGTGTAAAAGACAGCACCTCCAACAGTGCAGCACTCATTACTGCATTGAAGTGTCATCTTACATTATGTTCTTAAGTCTCCTCAGTGGGATTTGAACCCACTACCTTCTGACTCAGAAGCAAGAGTATTACCGCTCAGCAATAGGCCTGCCATATATGGTGTAAATTCCAGTAACATAGAAAATAGGTGCAGGAGTAGGCCATTCGGCCCCTTCGAGCCTGCACCGCCATTCAATGAGTTCATGGCTGAACATGCAACTTCAGTACCCCATTCCTGCTTTCTCGCCATACCCCTGGATTCCCCCTAGTAGTAAGGACTACATCTAACTCCTTTTTGAATTATTTAGTGAATTGGCCTCAACAACTTTCTGTGGTATAGAAACATACAATTCAGCTTTTACTGAGATTTGAACTCGGATCACTAGATTCAAAGTTCAAAGTCCAGAGTGCTCACCATTACACCATTGAACCAACGATGCATGACATGTACTTGTTAGTAGCTCGTTTTATATAAAAAGGAAATGGTTTATTTAAAATAGTGTGTTGAGGGGGGTGAGGAAGGAAAGTATTTATGATCAACTACGCATCAAATCTCTAATTTGAGCTGGGCCATTGCGGGAGGGCGGGAAATGGGGAATTGGAAGCCTAGTCACCCAGGTAGCTCTTAGTTGCCAATGACAGCATTGGCAGAGCCGAGGAACAAGTCTGCTGTTCTTCAGTGTAGTATTCACTTCAGGACTCTAAAATTTTTCCTTCTCTTCCCCCTGCTCAGCCTCCCCCCACAGCACAGAAAACAATTTAAGATTTATTTAACTCCCTCAGTAGTTGTGCTGGTGAAGACAGCAAGTTGCCGAGGCAAACAGACCAGGCTTGGTGTGGATAGGCTCATTAAGGGCAGCTGCAGGGAAGTAATGCAATTGGTCTCTCATACCTGAAGGGGGCAGAACACGCATTCATGGGATACAAAGCCCATTTCAAGTGCAGTAATGTGCAGCTGGCCTAAAGTATGTAGCCAGGTGATTGCCCATATATGAAGAATGACAACTTCGGTGAGGTACCAGAGCTTACTCTGCAGCCGTAGAACAATAATCCAGCAAAAAAAAAGTCAACATCTTCAGGAAGTGGTGAGTGAAAAATTGAAAGAAGGGGAAGGGAGAAAAGTATATCTTTATGTGCATGGAAGGGGAAGCGATTTGGAGTGAGGCACTAATTGCAACATACAAAAAGGTGGAGAGAAACATTTTAGATTACTAGGCAGGATGTAGTCAGTTTAATTCATTTTGTTTTATTAAACAGAGGTTGATTTATGTGATTGTGAAGGAGAGAAATGCCATTGCCACTGCCATTTCTATTTCCAACACCACTGTTTCTTCTCAGATACCATCTAGTCTTATTTCATTGCTAGTTTAAAATATAAAAAAAAACACAAGACAAGAGTTTAAAATATATATTTAAAATCTGCACAAGTTACAATGAATCAAGATTAAAATGGAGGTTCCCGGATGATGATGTAGAAGAGGATCTTCATCAAAAGGACACTACTGTCTTCTAGGAATCTAGTTTTCCTGATCTGCCATTTCAATGTAGCCATCCAACGAGGACTGAAACAAAGGGGAAGGGGAATAAATAAGTTCAAAGCTCAGCACCCAATTAACAAAGCAAGGAACAGTTAAGAGAGAAAACAATTCAAGAGACATTGTGGCAACTAAGGAGAGAGTGGCACCAACACTTTGGCATGTTCTGGTGAAGTTTCTCAAAACAAGGCTACGTTCCTATTTCTAGGATCTATAGTAAGAGTGCCAACACTCAGCTGAAGGCAAAACCTATCATTTGCAACAAATCAAGGTTTCAAACCATTAATATGCTTCGCTAAGTTACTAACACCATGTTCAATAGTTGACTATTTAAACAGGGAACATCACCATCAAACCTCTTAATAGAATTTTATCACCACACTTTGGCTGAATTTTATGTTCTGTCCATTTCAAGTTTTTATTAAAAAAATGCTCTGTTGATGAATCACTAGCTTGAAATGCGCAAGATCTGAAACATTGCAGTTGATATGGAATCATTCTAAAGCTCATGACTGTTAAATGATAAAACACCTTCTGAATGAAGGAAGGGTATTTATATCCTACCATATCATCAAGATGTCTTAAGGCTTCACATACAATGAATACTCTGGCAGTAAAATGACTGCTATGTAGGACAATGCAATAGCCATTTGCACACAGCAACATTCCACAAACAGCAATCGGTTAATTTGACCAGGTCAAAATATTAAGGGATGGATGTTTGGTAGGACACCTTGAACTCCCTGCTCCTGTTTGGTGCCATAGGATCTTTAATGTTCACCTGAATATGTAGATATGAATATGTAGGATCAGAGTTGAACATCTCATCCAAAAGGTCAACACTTCTAACAATGTAGCATCTCCTCAATACTGTACTGGAGTATCCACCTACATACCAGCTCAAACTCCTGGTGAGAGACTCAAAACTACAACCTTCTGACTCAGAGCAGAGACAGTTAGCAACTAAACCACAGTATGTCCTGATAGAGATCAGCTAGATTTTTGGATATTAAGGGAATCAAGGGATATGGTGATAGTGCAGGAAAGTGAAGTTGAGGTAGAAGCTCAGCCATAATCTCACTGAATGGTGGAGCAGGCTCAAAGGGCCAAATGGCCTGCTCCTAATTCTTAAGTTCTTATGAATTTATAAAACAAAAATGATAGCAACCCTGCATCAAGAGCTGTCGGCTCAGTTGTAATGTAATTTAGATAAGAGTATAAAGGGTTTCTCAAAGCTATCTATTTTCAAACTAGGATTCAAAGACCATAAGGGCAGGCCTGCAAGATCATCAAATGTCCAACTTTGGCCAGGTATTAATGTACCATGAACTCTCTATTCTTTTGCATTTTTTGACTTCTTAGTATGTTATTTCTGTTGCTGTATACTAATAAAATGATTTCTGCAGTATTTTCCTTTGGGTGGGTGACTGTCTTTTGGAAGTTATGATAGGGGGTCCTTGGGGGGCGGGGGGTGTCACTATTTATGAGCCCTCTCCAGAAAACCTTGGACATTCACAGTACTATGCTGCCTCTACCTTAACCCCCAAAACAGAAAAGCGCACCTCAATGCACCAAATGTGAGGTTATCCACTTTGGGGGCAAAAACACGAAGGCAGAATATTATCTGAATGGCGGCAGATTGGGAAAAGGGAAGGTGCAACGAGACCTGGGTGTCATGGTTCATCAGTCATTGAAAGTTGGCATACAGGGACAGCAGGCGATGAAGGCGGCAAATGGCATTTTGGCCTTCATAGCTAGGGGATTTGAGTATAGGAGCAGGGAGATCTTGCTGCAGTTGTATAGGGCCGTGGTGAGGCTCCACCTGGAATATTGTGTTCAGTTTTGATCTAATCTGAGGAAGGATGTTCTGGTTATTGAGGGAGTGCAGCGAAGGTTCACCAGACTGATTCCCGGGATGGCAGGACTGACATATGAGGAGAGACTGGATCGACTGGGCCTGTATTCACTGGAGTTTAGAAGGATGAGAGGGGATCTCATAGAAACATATAAAATTCTGACGGGACTGGACAGGTTAGGTGCGGGAAGAATGTCTCTGATGTTGAGGAAGTCCAGAACCAGGGGGTCACAGTCTAAGGATAAGGGGTAAGCCATTTAGGACTGAGATGAGGAGAAACTTCTTCATTCAGAGCGTTGTTAACCTGTGGAATTACCTACCGCAGAGAGTCGTTGATGCCAATTCATTGGATATATTCAAGAGGGAGTTCGATATGGCCCTTATGGCTAAAGGGATCAAGGGGTATGGAGAGAAAGCAGGAAAGGGGTACTGAGGTGAATGATCAGCCATGATCTTATTGAATGGTGATGCAGGCGCGAAGGGCCAAATGGTCTACTCCTGCACCTATTTTCTATGTTTCTATTTTCTACATCAGCCAGCTTTGTGGCCAGGGTGGAACTGCCAATTTTTGCTTAATAATAGGCAGGTTTCTCCTGTGAATTGGATCTCTCTAGGTTCTGTGCTACAGCTAATGTGACACCTTTCACATAGTAATCTTCCAGCTAGGATGGAAGATGACAGACTATTGATCCTATTATTTTAGCCTAGATTCAAACCGAGACCCCAGAGGTGAAAGAACAGTGTACTAACCAAGTACACCGGCCAATCCCATCAAGTTGCTTTTTAAAGTGTGTAAAGAGTTAGCCAAGTAATGCACAAATGCAGTGCAGCAGCGAGCAGTAGAACAGATTTTGTTCCTGCATTTACCTATACATCAGAATCTATTTGGAAAGGTGCCAAGCAGTACTGGCAAAGTTTTGGTAACCGGTCGGAAAATGGCACATGCAGGGAAATTTTTAATCTCCCCTGATTGGTGGGAAAGGAGCGGGCGGGGGAGCAGTTAAAATAGAGCAGCCCCATTTCCTGTTCCCATTGCGCCGATGTGGGCGGCCCAATCTTCGTCCGTCCCCTGCCGGCCAATTGATGCTTTATGCCAAAAATGACCAGGAAGCTGACCGGTGGCATTCAAATGAGGCCTGGCAGTTAAAGTCTGCGGGGCCTTCGATTCACGCTCCCATGCGAGAATGCCATCCTTCCGTGTCGACTTCCGGTTGAAGTTAAAAATCAGCCCTATGGTTTTACGACATGTAAAATATTTGATTAGTTTTGAGTATTAAAAAAAAAAGTCAGGGTTTTCACAGAGCTGTAGTTTCAGTGAGAAAATAGATTATATTTTGAAAACTAATACATATTCAAAATGGGCCTAGTGAATATTGGAGCGGTTCCCTCCTCTGAACCTAGGCTGCAGGTTTCTGCAATAAAATGACAAATTCAAAGGACTGAAATTTAGACTTGGCATAACCCCTACCCATCCCACTCACCTGCATCAGGACCCGTTCCTTTTTTAATCTGCTGTAAAAACGTAGGACATCAATGTTAGCATGGACCACTTTTCTGTCAAAGTCCATCACTCGAAGACCTTCCAGGCTTCGAGCACGAGAGAGCGCCACATATGCCTGACCACTTTCGAATACTCGTGCCAGCGAGATCTCCACACAGTCCAACGACATGCCCTGAGACAGAAGGGGAGAAAAGAGGGAAGAATAAAATGAATATAAAATCACAGTATAATTACTCCAGGTTACACACACACACACACGACCAAGCAGTATTCCCACAATTGTAAAAAAAATTAAAAATCGGGAGTGATGTGCAATGGGCTGCCGATTCCCTATCACCCGATTTACAGTATCGCACAAAGTCAAGATCTACCCCACTGCATTTTTGCAGTATTTATTTCGTATTTCCAAGCTTGCTTTTTAAAAAAAAAAAATCTGTTATGATTTATGTTTGTCTGTGCTTGTAGGAAATAGAGACATGCGTGTAATTGTTTTCTCTCCATTTGCCAATTCCTGGCACTGACTGTTCCCTCTGGGTAGTGGAAATATAACGAGAGAGCTGCGATGCCTAGAATGTCCCTCAAATGTAATCTCTTCCAGTAACTGACTCCCTCTCCAACAAAAGCCACCTCTGAATTGATCTTTATGCACCAGTCACAAGCTTTACTGGCAAAGCTGAAACGCCCCACCTACAGGAATCTGAAAATCGGTGAGGCTTGGCGCAGAGGCTTTGAAGCTGTTAAATGAAAATATCAGCTACAGTCAGTCCTTCAAATACCTGTTCTGTTCAGTGTGGAAAATGTTAACTCTTGGAGCACTGAAGGAGGATTTCAGCACCAAAATAAAATAAACAGGTAATTCAGGAACTGGCTTAAGACTGGCATTGTGTTGCCTGTGAGGTCAGACAGCTTCAGATCAGCTCCCATTGTGTTCTGAAATTGCAACCACAGTTACATTTATTGGAACCATTAACATGATGTAAGAAGCACCTCACGGTTCATGATGCTGTCAGAGCTGCATAGAGGGAAGGAATTATTGGGTCAAATTTAAGTGTGGAAATCCAAAGTTTTTCTTAAAACAAAAATGAATATTTTTACTGGGGAAATACTTTGAACAAAAAGGCCTCCTGGACTTCCACTTTAAGGAAGTTTCATAGTCAAACATGTAGGTTGATTGCCCAAGATGCTAATACCAAGGGTTTGCATGCTTTTGTCAGCAATCTTTTCCAATTCCATGCTCCTTTTAACATTGAAGAGGATGTGATCCATCAGTAATTAGGAAAAAAAGTATCTGAATTTTCAAATGTACACATACAGGTTAGTTTAAATTGAAAATATCTTCCAGTATAACTTCAAATGCCTCAGTTTGCATCAATCTTGCCCTGGAGCCAGAGGTTATAGATTCAAGGTCCACTCCAGACTGGACTACACAATGTATGCTGATACTGTAGTGCACCGTTGAGGGAATGTTGCACTGTCAGAGGTGCTGTCCTTCAGATGAGACATTAAATTGGTCTGACTATTCCGGTGGTCCAGTTGGTAGTATTTGAAGAAGAGCAAGGATTTATCCCAGATTTCTGGCTAATATTCCTCATTCAACCAACATTGCCTTTGCACAAAATGTTGTTGCATTTGCTTACATATCACTCACTGCACTTTAAAGCAATTAATTATGAAGTGCTTGTAGAGATTTCTGAGAGAGGTGATGAGGTAATGTCCAACTGCATTCTTTCAAAAATCCCAAAATACATCTTAATGGAGAGTATAATCGTTCTTCCACAAATGCACAACATCGTGCACAAAGTGCACTTTTAAAGAAGACTGCATACCTGACTTTTGTGAATGGAGATGGCCCAAGCCAATTTCAGAGGCAGCTGCTGTCTTGTCAAGTAAGTTCCACCTAAAGCTTTAACCATCCAACGTTCTGGTTTTATTGTCTCTGTTACACCACACAAGAATCGCACCTGAGGCAGTGCTATGGGGAAAAAAAAAATCTCAATAGCACATATATTTCAATTATTGAGATAGGTCTGTGTAACATATACCATTCTGTGGATGCTGCATGATATATACAGAGACAACGTGGTCAAAACCAAATATATATGCAGACTCACTTAAGCCCCAATATTTACAGGGAGGGAACAGGTGCTGGGAGCAGGAGAGGAGTCCTGGACCAGAAGTATGGATATCCCAGATGTCCTGCAGGTATTAGAACATCTTTTAAATTTTTCTGCAGGTTTTCTGCCCGACAGACAGGCTGGCTGCGGGAAAGCTTGCGGCACCAGGCCATAGCCAAGGAACAGGTAGAGAGGCAGAGAAGGGTGGGAGGAGCCTCAGATTGCGGTCGTGGAGTCGTCGGCAATCGTGGAGCTGGAAGTAGGTAAGCTTGTTGGACCACTCCTGCTCCTCCTGACCCACAAGCAGTGCTGTAAATGCCCTTCTCATCTCCTTTAACCTGCCGAGTTTCCCCAAGGCCCAGGAAACCCGTCCGAAATGGGTTAAAAATGAAAAAACAGTAAAGGTGGAGGCACGCAACCTCCTTAAAAACGGTTACCATTCGACCCGCCCGGAGATCAGATTGGTCGCCCGCTCCCCGTCACAGTTAAAAACAAATTTGAAAGTTTCTTAAAAATTTAAATTAGTTTTTCAGGGCCATAACCTATTTTTAGCAGTCAGTATGCTGCTCAAACTCCAGTTACACTTAATCCAAAAGGGTCTAACTTTTAATGGGGTATTTAACAGCGGTATTACCGCAGCAGAGCCGCAGTTTGCATCGGTTTCCATTATTAGACATATTGATTACTGGCTCTGGGGTGGCGGCCGGGGGGAGGGGGTGGGGTGGGGGGAGTGGGCACAGCGCAGCCTGTGAAGGAGCAGTGACTGACAGACCACAACTTTAGGATTTCTGCGTTAGGCTGCGCATGCACTAAATCCTGAAGTTGCGGTCAGTTTCAAGAGTGAAATGACTGCGAACACTCATCTGGACCACAAATTCCAGGCCATTATGGACGAGGAAGGATATTTAGCCCATCTTCGATCATCCATTCAGAAAAAACTTCTCTCTTACTCTCTCCCCACATCACAGCATTCAGTTATATCTTCCATGATTCCAGTGTTTTTGCCCTTACCACCCCATCTAATCCTTCACACATGTAATGATTCTTTGTGAAGATCTACCCTACACATCCTAAATTTGCCTTTCACTGTACTTATCAGTTTAATATAACAATCTACTTTTTCTACACTATTATCTTGTGTGCCGCAATGCACTCCCTTCTCAGTCACATTATTTAAAGGCTAAAAAGATCAAATTTCTTTCCTCATCCCTCAGTCCCGTGTCTCATGCCCAAGAGACTCCTCCCTTGAATCTCGGTGAACGGAACTGGACACCGTACACAGGGAATAGTTTGACCAGAGCACTGTACAGTTTAAGTGTAATTACCAGTCACTTGCATGTCAGCATTTTGATTGTACATTTCAGCATTCCATTGGTTTTGTTGATTGCTGCGATACAATAATTGGGCATTTTAAACACTGAGAAGCATTGAGTATAATACTCCAGGTCTCTCTCAATTTGACCCTTCGCTATCTTGACACAACTCAAGGACTAAAGAGAGAAACTGTTTCCAATGGCTGACAGGTCAATACCAGCAGGCACAGATTTAAGTTGATTGGCAAAAGAACCAGAGGCGACAAGATGAAAACCTTTTTATGCAACATGTGGTTAGTATTTGCAATGCACTGCCTGACAGGGTGGTGGAAACAGATTCAGTAGTCGCTTTCAAAAGGGAATTGGATAAATACTTGAAGGAGAAGAAATGGCAGGGATATGAAGGCCGGGGGAGTGGAACCAACTGGATTACTCTTCGAAAGAACCAGGGCAGACTCAATGGGCCGAATGGCCCCCTTCTGTGCTGTACGATTCCACTTCTTATATCATCAATTTTTTCCTCATATGCATTAATCTGTAATAAGTTTCATTTTCTGTCGTATTTTGACACATTCTGCCTCCTCAGATTCATTGCCTCCGCACTACCCCCCCACCCCCCCCCAAACTCCCATGTAGTTTAAAATCATCCCCCAATTAAACCAATTTGCATTGAACTTATAAATGCAAGTTGCTAATGCAAATTAGAAACAGTCAATGTTCCACCCCCAACTGCTTGGGTGCTACTCAGCAAGTCTCCCATACTGATGCACCTAATTAGTCTCCACTGCTTCTTACTCCAACCAATTTCTCATCCATTCTCCAGTATTATTTTTGAATCCTCACTGCTTTAAGCTTAAGTAGCAGCCTTCATGCACAACTCGATCAAAGGCTTTTTGAATGTCTAGGTGCAATATATTGTAGGATTTTCTACAGTTTATTGGGAAGTCACCCCTCAAAAAATCAAGGTGGTTGATCAAGCAGAATCATCCACTAAAGCAGTGGTGGCTGCTAGTTATTATATTATGGTCGTAGACAACGTATTCATCAAACAAAAACAGAAATAACTGGAAACACACAGCAGGTCAATCCATATCTCGCCATTATTTTATCCAGTACTGGGATCTGCAGTTGCCTGAATCTGTATGGTCACCATTTTTGAAACCGTCGACCAAAACAGCTCGTTTCCAGTATAGCGACACCTTCCCAGTGTTAATTGACTCCCTTATAAATGACCATCAGCACTCCACAAATCTCATCCTTGGTTTCTTAATGCCTTAGAAGAAATACTATCCAGCTCCAAGAGTTTATTTGTTTTGTGCTCTTTTAGCATATCTATGACTTAATTTACAATGTTGTCTAGCCTACCTGGATTATCACCAATTATAGAGACCCTGTTACTTGTGCTTTCTTCAGTTGTCACACCTTTACAAGGATGGGTGGGCGGAGCAGGCTCGAGGGGCCGTGTCCTACTCCTGCTCTTAATTATTATGTTCTTAGTAGGTTAACTATATGTTCATCCTCAGGTTTGCCCAATTTTCATTTGGATTCTCATCTCTATTCTGCCTGCCCCCTTACCATCAAAAGTATTGCAAGAATTTCTTAGGGTTTGGTTTTGCTGGATGGAAATCCGTCAGAATAAAAACATTTTCCCACCTCTCCTACTTTTGAAATAATTAACCACATTCATGCATCTAATAACTCAGCTTTGGCTGCACATGAGCACCTACGTTTGTTTCCAGGTTCAAAGCCTACGACAACTCCTCGAGCACCGTTTACCATCCCCCGCTGTATGTCCAGGTTTTTAGTCAGCATCACCTGTGGACCAGAGCAAACCAGTTCAAGACGGAGAGCAGTATGCCAGTGGTGTCTCTGTACATGAAATATTCCTTAGTTACTGCCTCAGCGTACAGGGTCTCCCTATTTCGACACTGGCATCCAGAGTCTTCCTCTGGCTATCATTGGGCAACGTAGTCAAACATTGTATTGAGCCAGAATAACAACCCGGATTAAATATAAATCATAGGGTCTAATGGGGGAAGAAATCAACAGCTACCCACTGTAAGGGAGTGGGCGGGGGAAGAAAAAGGAAAATAAATAAAAAGGGATAAAAAGTTAGAATACCAGAGTTAACTAGATCTAGTGCAGTAACAGTAGACTTTGATATTATATACTAACCTGTGCCCCTTTCTTCAGTTGCAGTGTCTGACCTGCTGGACATTGTGCATTTAATGTTTGTATGAACATAGGATCACTATCAACAGCCTCATACGTGTGCATATCTCCTGTAAACACAGAAATAAAAATGAGCAGGCAAGCACTTCACAGGAACTACTGTCAACTCAGCCGCCTAGCCCCCGCCTCTCCAGCACAAGGGTTATACATCTATTTATGGTATTACTTATCGCAGTCAAAGAGTAGCTCACTGTGACTTATCCAAATGTTAAGAAGTGAGAGCTTAAAGGCAATGGAACACACCAGAGCTCCAGCATGTTGTAGCAGAATGGTAGGACTCATGCCTATATAGCTATGATTCTGCACACAGCTAGTTTGTGATCAGTGTCAAAGAGCTGAACAGAGGTCAGGAAAAGTCAAGGAGCCAACATCATTCAGCTCCTAGCTCAGCTTTGCCAAAGGTTTGGATGTAACTGGGTATTTTATTACCTGAAGCCTGGTAGCATTAAACCAGAATGCAAATTGCACCCAAACCTCTGGCAATGCTGAGCTAGGAGCAGAATGATGTTGGCTTCTCGATGAGCTGCTCTTTAACAAACTTTTGCTCATCAGTCCTAATAGCTCCTTATATGGATCGGTGTCAAATTTTGTTTTATAACACTCGTGAAGTGCTTTGGGATGCTTTACTATGTTAAAGGTGCTGAATAAATGCAAGTTCTGTTGGTGAACACAATAAAATAGGTATAGTGCTAGGATATTATTGAACTGCTTCAAAGTCCTGCCCAAGTCCTACTGTTTCATTAACAAGCCAACACAACTACAGGTCATGTCTTGCCCAGATGGAAAGAGCTCCAGTTTAGGGAGACTACACAAAAACCTCTATCTGGTGATTAAACATGGAAACAGAACTAATATATCACTTCAAAATGCAGAGATTCGTGACTAACATTCTTATAACCACATTAAGAGAGGAACTTATATAAAGAAGACCTGTGGAGATTGATCTTAAACAGAAGACATTTTTTCCAATAATGTATAACCAGAACAAATTACTTTTCGTACAAACTTGCTCATGGAATAAAATTGCCCCATTAATTTCACTGTTTTGAAAAACTAACAAGTATCTTGCCCAACAGGAAAGAGATGTACATACAGGAACAAGTTTATAAAAACATGAATATATTTAACCCCTGCCTTCCAGTTTGCTATTAAAAACACATACAAAAAAAACACCTTGGCTATCAAATGGACATCAGTGAACCAGAATTCATACAAAATCTGACAATTTCCACAGCCGAAGTATGTATACTGAACAGCCATAGGTTTCAAATAGTGAAAATTGGGAGTAGACTTGAAATTTTAAAAAGAAATGCCCTTAACAATTCTCTATACAGTTCATGATTTGAAAGTGGTGCTTCTACCAGAAAGAGGCTGTTCTGATATCCTTCCCATTACAATGCAAGAAAAAGCACGATATCCGATTCTTTAGTTTTGTCTCTCATCAATACTATGGTCCTTGCTCCTCTGAACTTTTCTTTCATGTTCCTCCTAACCACCAAATATACCACTCTACAACTTCACTGCATCAAAATAAAGACCCCCGACATAATTCTTTCCCAAATCCGTGGATTGTAGAAGGAAGAGAAGATGAGAGAGAGAAAGGTTCCACAGACTTAGTCAAAACATGGCATTACCTGACAATTTAACTCATCACCTCCTCTCCCTCTTACTCTTTCCAATTGTCAAAGTTTCCTGCTCTATTTGCCTAGGACCCTTCATCAAAGATTCTCAGTTTTTTTTTTTAAATGGAGAAGACTGTCCACGCAGGTTATTCTAACACAACTGTGATGAAGTGATGCATTTTGATAGAAAGAATGAGGAGAGGACATATAAACTAAATGGAACAATCCTAAAGGGGGTGCACAAAGAGACCTGGGGGTATGTGTGCATAAATTGTTGGAGGTGGCAGGGCAGGTTGAGAAAGCAGTTTAAAAAGACTAATGGGATCCTGGGCTTCATAAATAGAGGTACAGAGTACAAGAGTGTGGGAATTATGAAGAACCTGTATAAAACACTAGTTCGGTCCCAGCTGAAGCACTTTGTCCAATTCTGGGCAACACACTTTAGGAAGGATGTGAAGACCTTAGAGAAGGTGCAGAAAAGATTTATGAGAATGATTCTAAGAATGAGGCACTTCAGTTACGTGGATAGACTGGAGAAGCTGGGTTTATTCTCCTTGGAGCAGAGAAGATGGAGAGGAGATTTGATGGAAGTGTTCAAAATCATGAGGGATCTGGACAGGGTAGAGAAGAGAGAAACTGTTCCCATTGGCAGAAGGGTCGAGAACCAGAGGACACAGATTTAAGGTGATTGGCAAAAGAACCAAAGGCGATGTAGAAAATACTTTTTTTTTTTTTTAAATGCAGCGAGTGGTTAAGATCTGGAATGCACTGCTGGAAAGGGTGGTGGAGCCAGACTCAATTTTCTCTTTCAAAAGGGATTTGGTTAATTATCTGAAAGAAAAAAAATTGCAGGGCTACAAGGAAAGGGCAGGGGAGTGAGACTAGCTGAGAGTTGGCATGGGCTCGACAGGCTGAATGGTTACAGCGCGGAAGGCCATTCTATAATTCTTCTATGATTCTAACCCCTAATGGTCACTATGGTCTAAGATTTGGTAGTATCGCACAGGACCACGATTACATCTGTAGAATAGGGAACAATGTGTATGGAGAAAAGAGGTTGAAAATGAAAATAAAATTTAAAAAAAAGAGAATGGGGAGCTAGAAAATGGCTGCGAAGGACTGAGCGAGACAAATGAAAATCTTGGGACTGTAAAACATTCTTCCCACCAAAGCAGTAACACCACTGGGACCATCGGAAGACTCAACTCCACCTTCTTTAAAAAAATCTTCTACAAACATCTAAAGAAAGGTTCTAATAATGCTCATCTCCTTACTGAGCATCTTAACTAGGTTTCCTCCTGTTTCTTATAATAGCAAAGAGTTGACACATATCTTACTGTTTCTCAACATGTATTCTGCTAACATTACAGCTGCAAAAAACACACTCAACCAGCTTTACTGTACATTTACTTTTAATTGTTGCAGAAAACTTGGACTACTTGGTACAGTGGGTTAGCCCAATGTCCTTTCACTAATGGGAGCGCTGTTCAAGTCCAGACCAACAAAATTAAGTTCTCTCTCAGCTGGCTGTTACATTTCCTGACAAATACATTTCCTCTCTCTCCTATGGTAGGAGCAAAGCAAATCAAATGTCAATATCCAAGCAGGATATCCAGGCCAAAGCTTCAGGTGCAACAGCGTGGATATCTTGTAGGCTGCCTGCAAATTTCCTCTGAGGGCAGTGCTCAATAATGTGCCCCAGGGTCAGATTCAGAGCTCCAGTGTCACATGATGGGGATGCTTTAATCTTCCACCTATGGAGAAGGTGGCAGCATCTACCATGACCAGTTCTGAGGTGGTTGTCCATTGTTTGCGAGGAAGGTTTGATCCTTCGAGTTGTACTGTGTGGTCCTTGATAAAAAATCCATTCCATATGTCGCAGTTCTTTCAAGCATTTTGCCATCGGTCATCAAGGCTGAGGGGAGATAGCTGAAGGGTTTCGGCGACGGTCCAAAATGGCCTTCTAGGTTTGAGACAGGTTGGTGAACTCAACCCAGTTCCTACAGAAAATGGGTTTACAACAGAAGGTGCCCCATAATTCAGCACTAAATTTGAAATCTCCCTTGGAAGAGGCAACACTGGAAGCAGACAGCAAGGAAGGAGCTTTACTGTGCATTCAACTTGTGCTACACCAGAACTGGGACTCTTTTTAATCCTGACAATGAAAGTGCCCTACTTCCCAACATTGATATTCCTCACCTGTGTGAAGGAAAACAAAATGGAAAGCTACACGTTGAAAGTAGATGAGTTCCATCAGGCAATCACTAGAACCTCAGAATACGATTTTGAAGTTATAAAACAAGTATTATTTGCTGGATCAGATTTTTACAGCAACTATTTTAATCTGACCACAGAACAACAACAACAACTTGTATTTATATAGTGCCTTTAACGTAATAAAACACCCTAAGGCGCTTCACAGGAGTGCTACAAGATAAAAAAAATAAATTGACACCAAGCCACATAAGAAGAAATTACGGCAGATGACCAAAAGTTTGGTCAAAGAGGTAGGTTTTAAGGAGTGACTTAAAGGAGGAAAGTGAGGTAGAGAAGTGGAGACGTTTAGGGAGGGAGTTCCAGAGCTTAGGGCCCAGGCAGCTGAAGGCATGGCCACCGATCATTGAACAGTTATAATCAGGGATGCTCAAGAGGACAGAATTTGAGGAGCACAGATATCTTAGGGGGTTGTGAGGCTGAAGGAGATTACAGATAGCGAGGGGAGAGGCCATGGAGGAATTTGTAAACAAGAATGAGAATTTTGAAATCGAGGCGTTGCTTAACCAGCAAGGTCAGTGAGCACAGGGGTGATGGGTGAACGGGACTTGGTGCGAGTTAGGACATGGGCAGCCGAGTTTTGGATGACCTCACTTTTACATAGGGGAGAATGTGAGAGACCATCCAGGAGTGCGTTGTAGTAGTCAAGTCTAGAGGTAACAAAGGCATGGATGAGGGTTTCAGCAGCAGGTGAGCTGAGGCAGGGGCGGAGACGAGCGATGTTACGGAGGTGGAAATAGGTGGGTTTGGTTTTGCCGTGGATATGCCAGAAACCAACAACCTCACTAACCTACTGCATACTGAGCAGTTCAACCTCTGCACTGTCATGACTACTGCTCTCCCAGAGAGCAACAAGCAGCTACATCATCAGGACATCATAGAAACATAGAAAATAGGTGCAGGAGTAGGCCATTCGGCCCTTTGAGCTTGCACTGCCATTCAATAAGATCATGGCTGATCATTCCTTCAGTACCCCTTTCCTGCTTTCTCTCCATACCCCTTGATCCCCTTTACTGTAAGGGCCATATCTAACTCCCTCTTGAATATATCCAATGAACTGGCATCAACAACTCTCTGCAGCAGGGAATTCCACAGGTTAACAACTCTGAGTGAAGAAGTTTCTTCTCATCTCAGTCCTAAACAGCCTGCCCCTTATCCTAAGACTGTGTCCCCTGGTTCTGGACTTCCTCAACATCGGGAACATTTTTCCTGCATCTAGCCTGTCAAGTCCAGTCAGAATCTTATATGTTTCTATGAGATCCCCTCTCATCCTTCTAAACTCCAGTGAATACAGGCCCAGTCGATCCAGTCTCTGCTCATATGTTAGTCCAGCCATCCCGGGAATCAGTCTGGTGAACCTTCGCTGCACTCCCTCAATAACCAGAACATCCTTCCTCAGATTAGATCAAAACTGAACACAATATTCCAGGTGGGGCCTCACCAAGGCCCTGTACAACTGCAGCAAGACTTCCCTGCTCCTATACTCAAATCCCCTTGCTATGAAGGCCAACATACCATTTGCCTTCTTCACCGCCTGCTGTACCTGCATGCCAACTTTCAAAGACTGATGAACCATGATACCCAGGTCTCGGTGCACCTCCCTTTTACTAATCTTCTGCCGTTCAGATAATATTCTGCCTTCGTGGTTTTGCCCCCAAAGTGGATAACCTCACATTTATCTACATAATACTGCATCTGCCACATATTTGCCCACTTGCCAAACCTGTCCAAGTCACCCTGCAACCTCTTAGTGCCCTCCTCACAGATCACACCGCCACCCAGTTTAGTGTCATCTGCAAACTTGGAGATATTACACTCAATTCCATCATCTAAAATCATTAATATATATTGTAAAGAGCTGGGGTCCCAGCACTGAGCCCTGCGGCACTCCACTAGTCACTGCCTGCCATTCTGAAAAGGACCCGTTAATCCCGACTTTCTGCTGCCTGTCTGCCAACCAGTTCTCTATCCACGTCAGTACATTACCCCCAATACCATGTGCTTTGATTTTGCACACCAATCTCTTGTGTGGGACCTTGTCAAAAGCCTTTTTTGAAAGTCCAAATACACCACATCCACTGGTTCTCCCTTGTCCACCCTACTAGTTACATCCTCAAAAAATTCCAGAAGATTTGTCAAGCATGATTTCCCTTTCATAAATCCATGCTGACTTGGACCAATCCTATCACTGCTCTCCAAATGCGCTGCTATTTCATCCTTAATGATCGATTCCAACATTTTCCCCACTACTGATGTCAGGCTAACTGGACTGTAATTACCTATCTTCCCTCTCCCTCCTTTTTTAAAAAGTGGTGTTACATTAGCTACCCTCCAGTCCATAGGAACTGATCCAGAGTCGAAAGACTGTTGGAAAATTATCACCAATGCATCCACTATTTCTAGGGCCACTTCCTTAAGTACTCTGGGATGCAGACAATCAGGCCCTGGGGATTTATCGGCCTTCAACCCCGTCAATTTCCCGCCTAATAAGGATATCCTTCAGTTCCTCCTTCTCACTAGTCCTTCGGACCCCTAGTATATCGGGAAGGTTATTTGTGTCTTCCTTTGTGAAGACAGAACCAAAGTACTTGTTCAATTGGTCTTCTATTTCTTTGTTCCCCATTATAAATTCACCCGACTCCAACTGCAAGGGACCAACGCTGGTCTTCACCAATCTTTTTCTCTTCACATACCTATAGAAGCTTTTGCAGTCATTTTTTATGTTTCCGGCAAGCTTCCTCTCATACTCTATTTTCCCCCTCTTAATTAAACCCTTTGTCCTCCTCTGCTGTATTCTAAATTACTCCCAGTCCTCCGGTTTGCTACTTTTTCTGGCAAATTTGTCTGCCTCTTCCTCGGATTTAACACTATCCTTAATTTCCCTTGTTAGCCACGGTTGAGTCACCTTTCCCGTTTGATTTTTACTCCAGACAGGGATATACAATTGTTGAAGTTCATCCATATGATCTTTAAAGGTCTGCCATTGCCTATCCACCGTCAACTCTTTACATATCATTTGCCAGTCTAATCTAGTCAATTCGCACCTCATACCATCAAAGTTACCTATCTTTAAGTTCAGGACCCTAGTATCTGAATTAACTTTGTCACTCTCCATCTTAATAAAGAATTCTACCATATTATGGTCACTCTTCCCCAAGGGGCCTCACACAACAAGATTGCTAATTAGTCCCTTCTCAATACACATCACCTAGTCTAGGATGGCCAGTTCTCTGGTTGGTTCCTCAACATATTGGTCCAGAAATCCATCCCTAATACACTCCAGGAAATCCTCCTCCACCGCATTGCTACCAGTTAGGTTAGCCCAATCAATATGTCAATATGTAGATTAAAGTCACCCATGATTACTGCTGTACCTTTATTGCACACATCCCTATTTGTTGTTTGATGCTGTCCCCAACCTCACTACTACTATGTGGTGGCCTGTACACAACTCCACTAGTGTTTTCTGCCCTTTGGTATTCCGTAGCTCCACCCATACCGATTCCACATCATCCAAGCCAATGTCCTTCCTTACAATTGCATTAATTTCTTCTTTAACCAGCAATGCCACCCCGCCTCCTTTTCCTCTCTGCCTATCCTTCCTGAATGCTGAATACCCCTGGATGTTGAGTTCCCAGCCTTGGTCACCCTGGAGCCATGTCTCAGTAATGCCAATCACATCATACCCGTTAACTGCTATCTGCGCAGGTAATTAGTCCACCTTATTCCAAATACTCCTCGCATTGAGGGACAGAGCCTTCAGGCTTGTCTTTTTAAACACACTTTGACCCTTTAGAATTCTGCTGTAAAGTGGCTCTTTTTGGTTTTTGCCTTGGGTTTCTCTGCCCTCTACTTTTACTATTCTCCTTTCGATCTTTTGCTTCTGTCTCCATTTTATTCCCCTATGTCTCCCTGCATAGGTTCCCATCCCCCTGCCATATTAGTTTAACTCCTCCCAAACAGCACGAGCAAACACTTCCCCGAGGACATTAGTTCCGGTCCTGCCCAGATGCAGACCGTCCGGTTTGTACTGGTTCCACCTCCCCCAGAACCGGTTCCAATGTCCCATGAATTTGAATCCCTCCCCTCTGCACCACTGCTCAAGCCATGTATTCATCTGAGCTATCCTGTGATTCCTACTCTGACTAGCACATGGCACTGGTAGCAATTCTGAGATTACTACTTTTGAGGTTCTATTTTTTTTTTTAAATTCAACTCCTAGCTCCCTAAATTCGTCTCGTAAGACCTCATCCTGTTTTTTTACCTATATCGTTAGTACCTATATGCACCACAACAACTGGCTGTTCACCCTCCCTTTTCAGAATGTCCTGCACCCGCTCTGAGACATCCTTGACCCTTGCACCAGGGAGGCAACATACCATCCTGGTGTCTCGGTTGCGGCCGCAGAAACGCCTATCTATTCCCCTTACAATTGAATCCCCTATCACTATCGCTCTCCCACTCTTTTTCCTGCCCTCCTGTGCAGCAGAGCCACCCACGGTGCCATGAACCTGGCTGCTGCTGCTCTCCCCTGATGAGTCATCCCCCTCAACAGTACCCAAAGCGGTGTATCTGTTTTGCAGGGGGGATGACCGCAGGGGTCCCCTGCACTACCTTCCTTGCACTGCTCTTCCTGTTGGTCTTCCATTCCCTATCTGGCTGTGTACCCTTTACCTGCGGTAAGACCAACTCACTAAATGTGCTATTCACATCATTCTCAGCATCGTGCATGCTCCAGAGTGAATCCACCCGCAGCTCCAGTTCTGCAACGCGGTTGGTCAGGAGCTGGAGGCGGATACACTTCCCGCACACATAGTCATCAGGGTCCCTGATTTCCCACATGGTACAGGAGGAGCATAACACGTGTCAGAGCAGTTCTCGCATCTTCACTGCATGCAATTCCCAGAACACGTGCAATTAAAAAAAAAAATTACAAACCGAATGTAAAGAGAAAACATATCAGGACTCAACAGAGGCTCCCTGAATAATTAAACGTGACTCAATAAATACAAACTGGATGACCCATTATTGTATAATGATTATATCCAATGAGATCCCCAAAATGTATCCTTTGTTTACTAAACAGCTGCTGCAGAATTATAAATAATGCTGAATGGTCAAAAACCTGATAATCTGGTTGGAAATAAGCACATTAGGAGTTTGCAATAAAGCAAGTGCTGAATAAATCTGTCAGCAGTACTAGATAGGCATTGGCTGGATCAGTCACAGGATCCTCACCCATTACCTGGTAACTGCTTCAGCCTTCTCTCATTGGTCAGTTCCACATCATCTTTGTGCGTGCAAAGCCGCGTTGCTAGGATTCCATCTTTATCTATCTTCTGGTAGGCTGTGTTGATCAACTGGACCGCAACCTCCTCTGGGCATCTGATTACAAGAGGTTTGTTTTTCAGAACAGCCTTAAATAATTTCCAAAATACAGACAGAATAGTCAGGTCCCCACCACTGATTCTGTGTTCAGAGCAGCCAACAGAATGGGTCTTTGTCAGTGGCCGGATGGAACCTGTCAGTGTTTCACCAGCCACCGCTTCCTATCTAAATATATAGTGCACTCCACAAACACAAACTGCCCAGAGGACAGGTACAGCGAATGCCAGTCAATGTGATATTCCAGTCAATGTGATATTCCAGTCAGATGCTCAGTTTATTAAGTACGAATGGGTCCAGAGTTACAAAACAAAAGAAATGGTGAAGATAGTTGGGGCAACTAGTTATTGCTAAGCTAAAAATCACCAAATCATAATGTTGCAGCACAGTTACTGGCCATTTAGCTTATCAAGTGTTTTTTCTCCACATCAGCCAGCTAGCCTTTCAATGCTCTCCTTCAATCTTTGACAATCCTTATCACAATTTGCCATGCCACCCAATTTGGTGTCATCAGCAATTTTCAATATTGTTCCCTGAACTCCCAAATCCAGATCATTTACATACATAGTAAATAAGAGAAGCTCCAACACAGACCCGTGTGAAACACCATTTTCCACATCTTTCAGTACTTTTACCCCATCCCTTTGCTTTTTAGCCTATAACCATCTCTCTATCCATTGTGGCCACATTCCCCTCAATTCCGTAAATCTCCCATGTGGTACCCTACAAAATGCTTTCTAAAAATCCACATAACCACATCCACTGCATTTCTTTATCTTTTTTAAAATGTCTTCAAAAGAATTGTGTTACGGGTATGCTCCTTGCAGCTATCCATTAGTTTCTCATACCGCAGCTCAGGAGGGGAGCCACATCAATTGGAAGATTGATTTTTATAGTTTTAATGCTGTCATTTAGAATCATTGTAAATATATTCATAGCTGCCATATAACCTACACTACAGTTTGGAGTTATGTGTTAATTTGAAAAACACCTATAATCGGGTACATTTTTGGATCAAATACTAGCCAGAGATGGATGAAAAACCCCAATCTATTGAGGTGCATCAATTCCAGGTTGCTTAATTTCTGTTGACACTTGAGGCTTGTTGGTTAAACTGATTTTTTTAGAATTGTGCGCTGGCTGGTCCTGATTAACAAATGCATTCTAATTTGAATTAATTAGTTTACCAATAATTGAAGTGAGACTAACAGTGCTAATTTCCTGACTTATCTCGGTCTCAATTTAAAAAAAAATGGGCCTCACATTTGCCAGCCTTTTGTCATAATTTTCCATTTAGTTTTGGGAAATTATATTCAGAGCCTCCGCTATTTCTTCCTAAGCTTCCGTCAAGATGCTCTGATATAAACCGTCAAGTCTGGCTTTGAGGTCCTATAAAAGATTATTCAATGTGGTCATTGCCTCAACATTATTGTTTTTTTTTTTAAGGTCAAGAGAATGTGGACTTCAAAACTGAATTAAACCATAACCTCTATTAATTTTAATCAAAATTATACTTGGGGAATAAAAAGGGAAATTAATAGTGTGCCTTTAACAACCTCAGGACATCTCAAAGCACTTTACAGCCAGTGAACTTCTTTTGAAATGTAGTCACGTAATGTAGGGAAACGTGGCAGCCAATTTGTGCAATGCAAGGTCCCACAAATAGCAATGAGATAATGACAATAATAATTACAATCCGGTGATCTTTTAGATGTTAGATATTGGCCAGGACATCAGGTGCTCCCCTCCTCTTCTTTGAATAATGCCATAGGATCTTTACATCCACTTGAAAGGGCAGACGAGGCCTTGGTTTAACATCTCATCTGAAAGATGCACCTCACACAATGCAGTGCTGCACTGGAGCATCAGTCTAGCTGATGTGCTCGCTGGAGTGGATCTTGAACCCACAACCTCTGACTCTGAGGCGAGTGTACTACCCACTTAGCCAAGGCTGCCACAACTACTTCTCATTATAGAAGGACTGTAACTCACGGGCATATATAATTTAGCCCACTTCGCCGCTTCTTAAATGAAAAATACAGAAATTAAATCCTGGCTTGCTGTTTGCAGTAAATGCGATGGGAGAAGGGTCAGGTCCTTTTTTGGTCCAGTCAGTAATGTTATTACCAACATTTAAATCACCAAGTATTTAAATCATTGTAAACTTTTTTTGGACACTTGACAACCTTTAGTAAGAACATACAAGAACTTTGCTAAAAGATACACCTTATACCTAGTGTACAGTTTTGGTCTCCTAATCTGAGGAAGGACATTCTTGCTATTGAGGGAGTGCAGCAAAGGTTCACCAGACTGATTCCCGGGATGGCAGGACTGACATATGAAGAAAGACTGGATCAACTGGAATTTTAGAAGAATGAGAGGGGATCTCATAGAAACATAAAATTCTGACGGGATTGGACAGGTTAGATGCAGAAAGAATGTTGCCGATGTTGGGGAAGCCCAGAACCAGGGGCCACAATCTAAGGATAAGGGGTAATCCATTTAGGACCGAGACGGAGGAGAAACTTCTTCACTCTGAGAATTGTGAACCTGTGGAATTCTCTACCACAGAAAGTTGTTGAGACCAGTTCGTTAGATATATTCAAAAGGGAGTTAGATGTGGCCCTTACAGCCAAAAGGTATCAAGGGGTATGGAGAGAAAGCAGGAATGGGGTACTGAAGTTGCATGATCAGCTATGATCATATTGAATGGTGGTGCAGGCTCGAAGGGCCGAATGGCCTACTCCTGCACCTATTTTCTATGTTTCTATGTTTAGGAAAGAGAAAAGGCCATTCGGCCCAAAAGTTCATCAATCTTTGAAGATCAATCATACTTACTGTACCCCTCAATCCCTTCCTTCTCTTCAGAAACACATTCAATTGCCTCTTAAATTCATGACTACAGTCTGCTTCAATGGCTATACCTGCTGTGCTATGGACAGATTTCCCATTTGTCAAACATAGCTAGCTTCATCCATCTTAATGGAATATCCAATTTCTCTCACACATACACAGACTCTGCAATAACTAGTCACTAAATGCATCATTGAAAATGGAAGGGATAAAGTGTATTTTTAGCAAGATATTTGGTGCTGTAAATACTATGTAATGTAATGCTTACCTCCCAAGCCGTATAGCCTGCAACATTGCAATGAACTTTTTATCCGTTTGCCTTCGAACCTCCGTTAGTTCCATGTTCACGTGGATACACTTATACCAACTCTTAGCCTTAAATAAAGTGCAAAGTACATTGATTTTACTGAGCAATTGAACAGAGTCTCCTGAACAGAAGAGTCCAGAGTATTATCACCTGTAAATTCTTCCCCACTTGTGAAATACATGCACCATGGTGTCACCATGTTTGTTTTCCTCCTTGTTGCACTTTTTCTCTTTCCCCACATGGTGTATCCTTTGCAGTCCATCAACTCCCCCCATCTTCCACTGTCTGCTCTCTTAATATAAATGGAGAACAATGAACTATTTTATAATTTTCAGCTCTAAATAACCCGAGTGCCCTTACATTATGATCCAATACAGGTTGAATGTCCCTTATCCGGCACCCTTAGGACCTGGCCTGTGCCAAATAAGCGATTTTGACGGATAAAGGGAGGTCATAGAAACATAGAAATTAGGTGCAGGAGCAGGCCATTCGGCCCTTCGAGCCTGCAGCACCATTCAATAAGATCATGGCTGATCATTCAACCTCAGTACCCCTTTCCTGCTTTCTCTCCATACCCCTTGATCCCTTTGGCCGTAAGGGCCACATCTAACTCTCAGCCTGGGGGGGGGGGTGGGAAAAGAGACCAGAGGTCGGGGAGAGGAGGTCGGTGCCTCGGCGGGCCGAGTGTCGATGGGCCCCCAGCGGGCCAAGTGTCGGCGGCCTGAGTGTCGGTGGGCCCCCAGCGGGCCAAGTATCGGCGGCCTGAGTGTTGGCGCGGCCCCAAAGTCGGGGTGGAGGTCGGCCACATTCTGCACATATGCCCCCAGCCACCAGAATCATGCCAGACAAGGGGTGATGCCGGATAAGGGAGTCCCAGATAAGGAAGGTCCAACCTGTATCATCCAAGATCCCAATAAAAAAAAGTTCCCAAATCTAGTCATATCAGACAACACCCTCATACACCTCGTTCAAGTTGGCTGTTTCACTTCATAGAAATTTACAGCACAGGTGGCCGCCATTCGGCCCATGCCGGCCAACAAAGAGCTATCCAGCCTAATCCACTTTCCAGCTCTTGGTCCGTACCCCTGCAGGTTATGACACTTCAAGTGCACATCCAAGTAATTTTTAAATGCTATGAGGGTTTCTGCCTCTGCCATCCTTTCAGGCAGTGCGTTCTCGACTCCCAACACCCTCAGAGTGAAAACATTTCTCCTCAAATCCCCTCTAAACCTCCTACCAATTACTTTAAATCTATGCCCTCTGGTTATTGACCCCTCTGCTAAGGGAAGTAGGTCCTTCCTATCCACTCTAGTCTATTCACTTCTCCCTCCCAAAGACCTGGTGCACAGCTACTGAATCTTTTGAACACAAACACAATCAACTAGAAACAAAAAATCCTCAAAACATCATCAGTGGTTAAAGGAGTAGCTGATGTTCTGTTGAGAGTTGATGCTGAATCGCTGACCATTTTGACACTTTAATATACTCAAAAAGAGTAACATCTGCCATTCTCAATGACATATTTACAATGAAAAACATAGAAACATAGAAAATAGGTGCAGGAGTAGGCTATTCGGCCCTTTGAGCCTGCACCACCATTCAATATGATCATGGCTGATCATGCATTTCAGTACCCCATTCCTGCTTTCTCTCCATACCCCTTGATCCCTTTAGCTGTGAGGGCCACATCTAACTCCCTTTTGAATATATTTAACGAACTGGCCCCAACAACTTTCTGTGGTAGAGAATTCCACATGCCCACAATTCAGTGAAGAAGTTTCTCCTCATCTCGGTCCTAAATGGCTTACCCCTTATCCTTAGACTGTGACCCCTGGTTCTGGACTTCCAAAATCAGGAACATTCTTCCTGCATCTAACCTGTCCAGTCCCGTCAGAATTTTATGTTTCTAGGAGATCCCCTCTCATTCTTCTAAATCAGATGGCTTTGCACTACATGTTGACAACTTGTAATTGTCGTCTGTTGGGCATGGGCTGTGCAAGAAAACCCAATCACAGTTCTTGGTGAGGCCACAGCTGGAGTACTGCGTACAGTTTTGGTCTCCGTATTTAAGGAAGGATATACTTACATTGGAGGCTGCTCAGAGAAGGTTCACTAGGTTGATTCCGGAAATGAGAGGGTTGACTAATGAAGATAGGTTGAGCCGATATACATTGGAGTTCAGAAGAATGAGAGGTAATCTTATCGAAACATAAGATAATGAGGGGGCTCGACAAGGTGGATGCAGAGAGGATATTTTCAATCATAGGTGAAACTAAAACTAGGGGACATAGACTCAGAATAAGGGGCCGCCCATTTAAAACTGAGATGAGAGAAATTTCTTCTCAGAGGGTTGTAAATCTGTGGAATTCTCTGCCCCAGAGAGCTGAGGAGGCTGGGTCATTGAATATATTTAAGGCGGCGATAGACAGATATTTGAGCGATAAGTGAGTAAAGGGTTATGGGGAGTGGGCAGGGAAGTGGAGCCGAGTCCATGATCAGATCAGCCATGATCTTATTAAATGGTGGAGCAGGCTCAAGGGGCCAAAGAGCCTACTCCTGCTCCTATTTCTTATGTTCTTATGTTCTCTTGCATCTTCATTCACTTAGCGTCAGGATCTGGTACAGTGATGGATGTCCCAACCTATCCAGGTTTCATTATATTGAGCACTGCTTGGAAACATGGTCGTGGAAATATTTTTTTCCTTGAAAATACTATTTTTCAAAAAAAAAAGTTTCTAAATTAGCCACCTGGAAACAAAATTTGTATTTTTCCTTGGACCGGGCTACAGGAGGAAGCTGTAGGAAATCTCCACAAACTATCAGCTGGATTCCGCCAAATGGTTCATTGCATTTTCGAACAATCCTGCAACAGTAAAAATGAACAGAAAGCAAACTGAGAAACAGAGGTATTTTCACCTTGGTAACAGTTTCAGAAACCACTGCAGCATTAATAGGTTCAGAGTACAGAGATTATCAGAAATGCAGCATTTAGGGAATTGTGCTCAGAAGCCAAGCAAATTGCACATTTCATGTGCTGCATGCAGTGATGAATAACTAGTGAAACAGCACAAAGTACAATGTGGAACATTAGCAGCTCAAATCTAATAGACTTACAAAACAGATCTCTTGTGCTATTGTATGAAAGCACTGTACACAGGCTGGATGCTTCCTTAGAAACATAGAAAATAGGTGCAGGAGTAGGCCATTCAGCCCTTCGAGCCTGCACCACCATTCAATAAGATCATGGCTGATCATTCACCTCAGTGCCCCTTTCCTGCTTTCTCTCCATACCCCTTGATCTCTTTAGCCATAAGGGCCATATCTAACCCCCTGTTGAATATATCCAATGAACTGGCATCAACAACTCTCTGCGGCAGGGAATTCCACAGGTTAACAACTCTCATGTGGAAAAACTTCTTCACCCACTCGGTCCTAAATGGCCTATCCCTTATCCCAAGACAATGTCCCCTGGTTCTGAACTTTCCCCAACATCAGGAACATTCTTCACGCATCTAACCTGTCCCGTCCAGTCAGAATCTTATACGTTTCTATGAGATCCCCTCTCATCCTTCAAAACTCCAGTGTATAAAGGCCCAGTTGATGCAGTCTCTCCTCATATGACAGTCCAACCATCCCTGGAATCAGTCTGGTGAACCTTCGCTGCACACCCTCAATAGCAAGAATGTCCTTCTTCAGATTAGGAGACCAAAATTGAACACAATATTCCAGGTGAGGCCTCACCAAGGCCCTGTACAACTGCAGCAAGACCTCCCTGCTCCTATACTCAAATCCCCTAGCTATGAAGGCCAAAATGCCATTTGCCTTCTTCACCGCCTGCTGTACCTTCATGCCAACTTTCAATGACTGATGAACCATGACACCCAGGTCTCGTTGCACTTTCCCTTTTCCTAATCTGCCACCATTCAGATAATATTCTGCCTTCGTGTTTTTGCCACCAAAGTGGATAACCTCACATTTATCCACATTATACTGCATCTGCCATGCATTTGCCCACTCACCTAACCGGTTGAAATCACGCTGCAGCCTCTTAGCATCCTCCTCACAGCTCACACCGCCACCCAATTTAGTGTAATCTGTAAACTTGGAGATATTACACTTCATCCAAATCATTAAATGTATATTGTAAAGAGCTGGGGTCCCAGCACTGAGCCCTGCGACACTCCACGAGTCACTGCCTCCCATTCCGAAAAGGACCTGTTTATCCCGACTCTCTGCTTCCTGCAACCAATTCTCTATCCACGCCAGTACATTACCCCCAATACCATGTGCTTTGATTTTGCACACTAATCTCTTATGTGGGACATTGTCAAAGGCCTTTTGAAAGTCCAAATACACCACATCCACTGGTTCTCCCTTATCCACTCTACTAGTTACATCCTCAAAAAATTCTAGAAGGTTTGTCAAGCTTAATTTCCCTTTCATAAATCCATGCTGACTTGGAACGATCCTGTCACTGCTTTCCAAATGCGCTGCTATTTCATCCTTAATAATTGATTCCAACATTTTCCCCACTAGTGATGTCAGGCTAACCGGTCTATAACTGGTCATGTTCAGCCATGAACTCATTGAATGGCGGTGCAGGCTCGAAGGGCCGAATGGCCTACTCCTGCACCCATTTTCTATAATTGCCCATTTTCTCTCTCCCTCCCTCCTTTTTTAAAAAGTGGTGTTACATTAGCTACCCTCCAGTCCATAAGAACTGATCCAGAGTCGATAGACTGTTGGAAAATGATCACCAATGCATCCACTATTTCTAGGACCACTTCCTGAAGTACTCTGGAATGCAGACAATCAGGCCCTGGTGATTTACTGGCCTTCAGTCCCATCAATTTCCCCAACACAATTTCCCACCTAATAAGGATATCCTTCAGTTCCTCCTTCTCACTAGACCCTCGGTCCCCTAGTACATCCGGAAAGTTATTTGTGTCTTCCTTGGTCTTCACTAATCTTTTTCTCTTCACATATCTATAGAAGCTTTTGCAGTCAGTTTTTATGTTCCCGGCAAGCTTCCTCTCGTACTCTATTTTCCCCCTCCTAATTAAACCCTTTGTCCTCCTCTGCTGAATTCTAAATTTCTCCCAGTCCTCAGGTTTGCTGCTTTTTCTGGCCAATTTATATGCCTGTTCCTTGGATCTAACACTATCCTTAATTTCCCTGGTTAGCCACGGTTGAGCCACCTTCCCGGTTTTATTTTTACTCCAGACAGGGATGTACAATTGTTGAACTTTATCCATGTGATCTATAAATGTTTGCCATTACCTATCCACCGTCAACCCTTTAAGTATCATTTGCCAGTCTATTCTAGCCAATTCACGCCTCATGCCATCGAAGTTAGCTTTCCTTAAGTTCAGGACCCTAGTTTCTGAATTAACTGTGACACTCTCCATCTTAATAAAAAATTCTACCATATTATGGTCACTCTTCCCCAAGGGGCATCGCACAACAAGATTGCTAATTAGTCCCTTCTCATTACACATCACCCAGTCTAGGATGGCCAGCTCTCTCATTGGTTCCTCGACATATTGGTCAAGAAAACCATGCCTAATACACTCCAGGAAATCCTCCTCCACCGCATTGCTATCAGTTTGGTTAGCCCAATCTATATGTATATTAAAGTCACCCATGATTACTACTGTACCTTTATTGCACAGATCCCTTATTTCTTGTTGGATGTCATCCCCAACCTCACTACTACTGTTCGGTGGCCTGTACACAACTCCCACCAGCGTTTTCTGCCCTTTGGTATTCCGTAGCTCCACCCATACCGATTCCACATCATCCAAGCCAATGTCCTTCCGTACTATTGCATTAATCTCCTCTTTAACCAGCAACGCCACCCCGCCTCCTTTTCCTTTCAGACTATCCTTCCTAAATGTTGAATACCCCTGGATGTTGAGTTCCCAGCCTTGGTCACCCTGGAGCCATGTCTCTGATGCCAATTACATCATATCCATTAACTGCTATCTGCGCAGTTAATTCATCCACCTTATTCCGAATACTCCTCGCATTGAGACACAGAGCCTTCAGACTTGTCTTTTTAACACAGTCACTTTAGAATTTTACTGTAATGTGGCCCTTTTTGTTTTTTGCCTTGGGTTTCTCTGCCCTCCACTTTTGCTATTCTCCTTTCTATCTTTTGCCTCTGTCTCCCTTTTATTTCCCTCTGCCTCCCTGCATAGGTTCCCATCCCCCTGCCATATTAGTTTAACTCCTCCCCAACAGCACGAGCAAACACTCCCCCTAGGACATTGGTTCCGGTCCTGCCCAGGTGCAGACCGTACGGTTTGTACTGGTCCCACCTCCCCCAGAACTGGTTCCAATGCCCGAGGAATTTGAATCCCTCCCTTCTGCATCAGTCCTCAAGCTACGTATTCATCTGAGCTATCCTGCGATTCCTACTCTGACTAGCCCGTGGCACTGGTAGCAATCCTGAGATTACTACTTTTGAGGTCTTACTTTTTAAATTTAGCTCCTAGCTCCCTAAATTAGTCTCGTAGGACCTCATCCGTTTCTTTACCTATATTGTTGGTACCTATGTACCACGACAACTGGCTGTTCACCCTCCCTTTTCAGAATGTCCTGCACCTGCTCCGAGACATCCTTGACCCTTGCACCAGGGAGGCAACATACCATCCCGGAGTCTCGGTTGCAGCCGCAGAAATGCCTATCTAGTCCCCTTACAATTGAATCCCCTATCACTATCGCTCTCCCACTCTTTTTCCTACCCTCCTGTGCAGCAGAGCCAGCCATGGTGCCATGAACCTGGTTGCTGCGGCCCTCCCCTGATGAGTCATCCCCCTCAACAGTACCCAAAGAGGTGTATCTGTTTTGCAGGGGGATGACTGCAGGGGACCCCTACACTACTCTTCCGGTTGGTCACCCGTTCCCTATCTGGCTGTGTACCCTTTACCTGCGGTGTAACCAACTCGATAAACATGCTATTCACATCATTCTCAGCATCGTGGATGCTCCAGAGTGAAATCACTCGCAGCTCCAGTGCCGCAATGCGGTCTGTCAGGATCTGCAGGCGGATGCACTTCCCGCACACGTAGTCGTCAGGGACACCGGAAGCGTCCCAGAGTTCCCACATAGTACAAGAGGAGCACAACACGTGTCCGAGCTCTCCTACCATGACTTAACCCTTGGATTAACTTACTTGGGCAACAACAATGCTAAAGGTTATTTACTGATAAAGAAAAAGAAAAACTACTTACTAGTCACCAGCCAATCACTTACACCCTTGGCTGTGACGTCACCTTTCGATTTCTTTCTGCTTCTTTTTTGCCTTCTCCCTGTAGCTGCACCAGCTGGCCTCTCCGACACACCTCCCGAGCCTCTGTGACTCACCACGAACTCCCGAGCCTCAGCAACGCGTTGGGCCATTTTATAGGCCTCTCCGACGCACCTCCCAAGCCTCTCCGACTCACCACGAACTCCAGAGCCTCAGCAACGCATTGGGCCTTTTTATAGGCCTCTCCGACGCACCTCCCGAGCCTCTTCGACTCACCACGAACTTCCTTACAAGGAAGGTGGCAACATTTGACAGCCAATAACTCTGGGGATCTCTCACACCTTCTAATGGTCAACTGGGGAGAGCACATCCTCTCAACCACTGACTGGGTGCAGCAGTGATAATATTACAACACATAGTCCCATTATAAGGCCAAGAATGTATAATAGAGATAGAAAAAGAAGAAACTGTACGATAGTGACTTTGCAGCTCATATGACATACCTGGCCACAGCTTCGAGTTTGTCAAAGAATTCTCCTTCTATCATGGAGATTTCATCTATGATGAGGTGTCTGCAGCTTTGCCAGTGTCTTAGGATCCCAGATCTCTGAGCCAGCTCTACACACTGTTGCAGGGGAGCTTTTCCTGAACCGATTCCTAATGTCAAAATAAATCCAAAATTTGTAACACATTTTTGGGGAAAGGAGTATTCACTTCGGTCCTTCCACTACCTGAATCTCATTAAACTCTTAAAACAGTTTCCTTCATTTGTGGCAATGTTTAAATCATTTGCAGTGTCCAATTCTATCCCCTACTATTACCTTGGAGTATTTGGCAAGATAGTGATAGTGGAAATAAAAACAGAAACTGTTGGAAATACTCAGCCAGTCAGGCAGTGGAGAGAGAAACAGAGTTAACGTTTCAGGTCAATGAACTTTCATCATTGGACTATGGCAGTGAGGCAACTCCATGCTGTTCCTTTGTTTTTTTTTGTCTAGGCCTGTTAAGTTGAGGTGTTCAGATAATCCCCCATTACCTCAAAACAATCCACCCTTTTTTGACCTTGGGTAGATGTCTGTTCATTTGACGGACTGATTAAAGGTCACCATGAGCCATAATTGGGAGGTTTATCTCTTATCTTGGTGTTTCTTGCATTAAAAAATTAAACATTTTCTCAACTTGCTTCTCAAAAATCCTTTTCTCTTATAAAAAGGACAGCTCATAGCTTTACTGTAGGCCAATAAAGAAATCGGAATTCTTAGCCAGCTGGACTTAGCAGCAGATAATCTGAGCTGTGAACTACACCCTTTAATAGGTGTCGATGATAAATATTAGTCCAATAATACAGTAGTTTATATAACATTGTGAGGGGCAAGACACATGTATACACAGAGGCAGGTTGAGCGGTGTGTATTTGCGTCATTTTCTGGTGGATTTACTTGATCCAAATTTTGATGACTAACCACGATCTAAGTTGGTAAAAGATCAATAGGGTATGCACCTTTTTTTCTCTCTCACACCTCGGTTTTTCTCAGATGGCCTCGATGTACTTTGTCTAACCATTTATGGAATGCAATGGCTGGTTAACAATGTGGACAGCAATAGCTGATATCCTGAAGTTGTTGTTATATTACCTTGACATGCAATAGAAAAATAAAACACTTCTCTTTTGAATCACTCCCAGAACATTAAACAGGCTTTCTTTTAAGGGAAAGGTGGACAAGCATTTGAAACATAGGAAGATACAAGGAAGAGAGCAGGGTAGGTTTTGGAATGTTCTAGCACAAGCCAGCACAGAAATGATGGGGTGAATAGCCTCCTTCTGTGTTCTAAACCTTTACAGTTCAGAGAGAATTCATTATATTGTACGTGGTCAGTTGAAAACACACATTGAATTGTTTGAGTCCAAAACCATTTATCGTGAGGGTCATGAGGTTAGTGAACTTTAACTTGTTGCAGGGCCTTGTGGCACGGGAAAGTTCCCCACTCCACTGTGTGCTGGTTTTTTGTGAAGTGCAGTTTGATTTGAACCCTCTTGGTAATCCTGTGGCTGAAATATCACCAAAATAACCTAATTCTTGTTCCTAGTCTTGTGCCAGTTTACTACAAAGAATTGTACCGTGGCACACCACTGACCTGCAAATGCATGAAGGGTTGTTCCTCCGATGTGACAGGCAGCCACTCCGGTACTGGCAGTGGTATAGGTACTCTTTGGTGGCAATGCTCCAACAATCCTCTTCAGCAAAAAGGATTTCCCAGTTCCTTGAATTAAAATTTAAAAAAAACATGCGGGTGATTAGTAAAGTACAAATGTGTACACTTGTGGGGAGAAGAATCTGTGTCAGAAAGAAGACATGTTATAACTTTTACCTCATAGTCAACATCATAGCTCTGTCACCTCCGTCTTAACAATGTGCCTTACATTCAATCTCAGAAAATCAACACGGTGACACATTTCTGCTTCCCATGCTAGCCTTCCCCTTCTCTGAGCAGCACTTGTCCATTTAGCTCCAGGTAATGCTTACCTATGGAATGTTTTGCATTGTGGATATGTAATCACAAGACACTTTTACCTACAGCTAATTTTGCTAACATTCCTCGGAGCTAGCAGAGAAAGGATTAGTCTGGCCTGGATTCCAGATCGCAGAGGTAAATTAACATGCTAACCGACCAAGCCTCGCGATCTACACAGACTTCATTTGACAAAATTAACAATAAAGCTACCCTGGCCTGGAGTAAAAGCACAGGGGTATGAAGTGGGAATAAAAAAAGGGAATAGAAGGGTCCACTGGACTCTGGTTATAACTCTGGCTAAACACATCGGCAGGACCTGACTGTGCTGGATTTCTGCCATTTCCAAGATAATCCAGTCTGCCTTAAAAGAAGTAAAACCTCCGCCTATCCCTTACTTGGACTCATCATAGATCCACACACACATTCTGCTTTGTCATTGTATAATACGTCGAACCACCTCACACTAAAATAATTTATAATTTGAGCCACAGACCACAGTATTTTTCGATAAGAAATGTCTCCACAGTCTTCCTCTCCAAGCCTAACTATGGCTACTGAATTACCAGCACTTCCAGTGAAGAAGATATTCTTTCCTTTGAGGATCATGCCAAGGATATGTGACTGTTCCTTCGAGAGCTTCCTTCCCACTGGCATTGACAAGATGGGCCTTTTGGCAGGTTTCAGTTCTGTAACCTGCATCAGGACAATACACAAACATCAAAAAGCTTTCTCTCTTATTTTCTACCCCACCCCTAAACCACAAAAAATAGCACAAGTGACAGGCGTTTGCCTGCAGACCCTCAGAGCAAGCAATCATTTTGGGGACTGGTCTTCAACATGCGAGTTTAATGCACGTTATATTTTTTTGCTATGGTGGGGAGATTTTATGCTAACAAGGAGGGCCTGTCATTGCTGGGAAGTGAAACACATCACATGTTTTAGCTTAGAGTCAGCATCAAGCACTTCCATATCGGATACAGGAAAGATTGGAGATCGCTCTCTCTACATTTTACATCAAGTCCAATTGCAGAAATTATCTGTCACCACATAAGAATAGCATTTCTACTAATCAATAAAGCTATCTTTATGTTTATCCAAGAGGCTAATAATTTAACCTCAATTACTATAAACTCGAGCGCTGGAGCATTTTCATACGGCTCTGAACCACAACTGGGACTTGAACACCAGTACAAGCAAAGCTTTGCTGCTTGGCCATCTATTGTACAAACTTACTGATACAGTCGCAGAGAATCAGTGGGCCAGCAATTGTGGTAATTACATTGGGATCATACCCTCGGTCACTGATACCACTGCAGTATGCTGGATCAGAGGAAGCTGCCTAATACAAGATACCATCAGTGGGCACCCACACCTCAACAGGCACAGCTCAGGCACCTACCTTCCTAGTGAGGCCACGTACTGCGGCATAGTCAACTGGCTCTGTCATTGGGGGTTGCTGACCCTACCCCTGAAAAAGTTGAGTAAAGTGCCCACTCGGGCCCATTTGTAAGGGGGCCGATATAGGGGCTGAAATTTCCGTTTTGCACCTCCAGTTAGTGCCTCTGGGACGCAAAACTATTTTTTGCCCGGGGGGTGGGGGGGAAACTATTGCGCGGGCATTAGCGGTTGTGCGAAAATAGTAGACAGGAGTTTAATAACTTGGGAAAAACATGGTGCAGCTGTGGCCAGAATCTACAAAACCATAGGAACCAGACTGATATGGGAAGTTCACTAGACAGATATGGAGAGACCATTTACCTTAACATCTCTTGAAATAGGTGTTTTTCAGTGGAAAGTAACAGAAGGGGAGGGACGGTGTGAGATCAGGGGAAAAAGAGGACCCATCAGAGGAGAAAGGGAAGTTAAGTGATAAATCCAAGGGAAGCTCCACAGATTTGAATTGAATGAACTGGTATAAGAAAGGGACATCAGCAGGGTTGAAGTGCAGAAGTTAACAGAGGAGGATTCAAGTAATTCTAGGGGACACTCAGAGGCTAAATGGGTCAGGAGGCACGACAGATAACCCTGACTGCAACTTTTACCCAAGGCATAAACAGGGTAGTATGACTTTTAATTGTGCCTTGTAAAATGCTGCTTAAGGTACAGTAATTGTGTTGATGCTTGCTTGTGCTGAATAAATTTTTAACCACTGCCACCAACTTGGGTCAGTGTCAAATCATTTGGAATCAAAGATCGCACAAAGAGATTACTTCAACAGGTAGCAGTTGGTAAAGCTTTTACTTCAAAGATGTTAGCAAATGTTACATCAGGAAGCCTTGTGTTGGGGAAGTAAACAACCGCTAACTGTTTACATGAATAGTCTGTTTTCAAAGGGGTTGGGAATAGATACATTATTTATGAAATTTTCCTTTTAGTATAGTCAAAATATGGTACATGAAAGGAGTATTGTTTTCAACAGTTTTTCCAGAGTGTACTTGAAAGATACAGAAACCGAAAAAAAATCACTCTCTGTATACAGTTAAAGACCTATCACCTTTACTGTGCATCAATAAAGTCTGTTCCGTATACTCCACTATGAAGTCTCGTGCTTACTTGTTGTGAACCAGAGGAGAAAGAAGGTTGACTGGTAAATTTTCTGTTTTCCTATTGCCCATTTGATACGTCATCTAGCACTGAAATCAACATTAAATAAACCAGCTTGGGAAAACATTACATACCAGGCAGTTTTCTGATGAGATGGTCCGTGATCGTTTGATCTGCCTGCTTGGGCCAGTGTTACCAATTTGATTCTTCAACCCTTTAGTAGAAATTGGTGTCTGCACATTTCCCTGCGATTGAAGCTCGTTGGCTCTTTTCACATCCTGTACCTGTACAGGACTAATTATATCAAATGTCCGTGGGAGTGTGGAGAGCAGCCGCGTTCGGTCACTGACTGGTTTGTTGATCTTCTTATCTGCAGTGTATTTGATGGCAAGTGTTTTAAAGAGTACTTTCAGTTTATCTGGTGGACAGTTCGAAACTAGGATCTGAATATTATCAGGATGCAGTTTGATGGAACTCTTCCCATCTCCAATAAACCGCGTGAAAAGTTGGATTTCACGTAGGACAAAGTTTTGCTCCAGCTTCCCATCATGCACTTGAAGAAGAATGTCTCGGAATTCATTGCGCCCAAGCGTGACGATGGCATTACGAATACATTTGCGCTTGGTGGCCTGGCCAGCTTGGTTGAGATATTCAATTGTAACACTGCATTGGACATCAGCACCCGAAGAGGCAGGGAACATTCTACTGCTGCAAGTGAAAACAAAAGTTGTTGTAGCAATTTGAAATAAAACTATTATTTACTAGTTGTGCTATGGTGTCAGGTGTTGGCATGTTAAGTATTTCTAACCGAGTTTCATGTAATGGAGAAAATAGCAAAGTTGGGTTCAGTTACACCAATCAGTGAAAATTGCTCCATTCAGCAGAGATTCATAGACACTCAACACCAAGAAAATACTCTATTCTGCTTCATATGATTACCAAGCTGGTTTCAACTGCACTGGACACTTTGCACACACGCAAATAAGCGCAGACTTAATTGAATACAGAGTTAGTCGGAAGGCACTGGTTTCGATCTGTATCAAGAACTCCATTAATCCTGGAGATCGGGCTTCAAAACCAATCCCCGGGATTAAAAGGAGAATGTTCTGACTATACCTTCCAGTCCCTGAAGTTCCACTTTATTCACACTTATTGTAGTCAATACAGTAGCAGTGAAATGAAATGAAGTTTCACTGAAATGGGGACACTCACGAGTCCGCATTTCCAGAGTAAAAGCTGCAGAAAAGAAACTCCAGAAGTAGTAGAAAGTCAGAATTCCATAGAGACAAACAGACAAGTTTACATGGAGTGCAAATCCTTCATCTGAAGGCCTTTGTTATGAAGAAGGTTGGCACCCTAAGTTCAAACTTGTCGGTGCTCGCCACTATTGCTGACTGGCCTGCTGTGTATTTCCAGCATTTTCTGCTTCTGTCAGAAGTAATTTACGGTTTGTTTCCCGGAGAAATCAGTTGTTTGTTCGAAAATGGAAGTCACTGCTTTCTGCTCATTCAAGTAATTTTCAAATGCACAATGTGCACATGTTCCCATAAATAATTATGTGTACCCATGTCATTATACTGTCATCCATGTTACTTGCACATGCCGAGACCTAGAACTAGCTTTCTCTTCACGAAAAGAATGTAACAGAGCTCAATAATAGTGTAACTCTTGAATAAAAACAGAAAATAATCAGGCGGTCAGGCAGCATCCGTGGAGAGAGAAACAGAGTTCACGTTTCAGGTTTTGACCTTTCATCAGAACTGGCAAAAGTTTGAGATGTAACAGGTTTTAAACAAGTACAGAGGCAGGGAAAGGGGGTTTGGGAGGAAAGAACAAAAGGGAAGGTCTGTGATAGGGTGGAAGACAGGAGTGAAGAAAGGAGTGATTAAATGACAAGTGATGATGGCACGAGCAAAAGATAATGGTATAAAAACAGAAAATACTCAGCAGATCAGGCAGCATCTGTGGAGAGAGAAACAGAGGCCGATAAATCCCCGGGGCCTGATAGTCGACATCCCAGAGTGCTCAAGGAGGTGGCCCTAGAAATAGCGTATGCATTGGTGATCATTTTCCAACAGTCTATCGACTCTGGATCAGTTCCCATGGACTGGAGGGTAGCTAATGTAACACCACTTTTTAAAAAAGGAGGGAGAGAGAAAACAGGTAATTATAGACCAGTTAGCTTGACATCAGCAGGGGGAAAATGTTGGAATTGATCATGAAGGACGAAATAGCAGCTCATTTGGAAAGCGGTGACAGGATCGGATCAAGTCAGCATGGATTTATGAAAGGGAAATCATGCTTGACGAATCTTCTGGAATTTTTTGAGGATGTAACTAGCAGAGTGGACAAGGGAGAACCAGTGGATGTGGTGTATTTGGACTTTCAGAAGGCTTTTGACAAGGTACCGCACAAGAGATTGGTGTGCAAAGTCAAAGCACATGATATTGGGGGTAATATACTGACGTGGATAGGGAACTGGTTGGCAGACAGGAAGCAGAGAGTCAGGATAAACGGGTCCTTTTCAGAATGGCAGGCAATGACTAGTGGAGTGCCGCAGGGCTCAGTGCTGGGACCCCAGCTCTTTACAATATACATTAACGATTTGGATGAAGGAATTGAGTGTAATATCTCCAAGTTTGCAGATGACACTAAACTGGGTGGCGGTGTGAGCTGTGAGGAGGACGCTAAGAGGCTGCAGGGTGACTTGGACAGGTTGGGCGAGTGGGCAAATATGCATGGCAGATGCAGTATAATGTGGATAAATGTGAGGTTATCCATTTTGGGGGCAAAAACACGAAGGCAGAATATTATCTGAATGGCGGCAGACTAGGAAAAGGGGAGGTGCAACGAGACCTGGGTGTCATGGTTCATCAGTCACTGAAAGTGGGCACACAGGTACAGCAGGTGGTGAAGAAGGCAAATGCTATGTTGGCCTTCCTAGCAAGGGGATTTGAATATAGAAGCAGGGAGGTCTTATTGCAGTTGTACAGGGCCTTAGTGAGGCCTCACCTGGAATATTGTGTGCAGTTTTGGTCTCCTAGTCTGAGGAAGGATGTTCTTGCTATTGAGGGAGTGCAGCGAAGGATCACCAGACTGATTCCAGGGATGGCTGGGCTGTCATATGAGGAGAGACTGGATCAACTGGGCCTTTATTCACTGGAGTTTAGAAGGATGAGAGGGGATCTCATAGAAACAAGATTCTGATGGGACTGGACAGGTTAGATGCGGGAAGAATGTTCCCGATGTTGGGGAAGTCCAGAACCAGGGGACATAGTCTTAGGATAAGGGGTAGGCCATTTAGGACTGAGATGAGGAGAAACTTCTTCACGCAGAGAGTCGTTAACCTGTGGAATTCCCTGCCGCAGAGAGTTGTTGATGCCAGTTCACTGGATATATTCAAGAGGGAGTTAGATGTGGCTCTTACGGTTAAGGGGATCAAGGGGTATGGAGAGAAAACAGGAAAGGGGTACTGAAGGAATGATCAGCCATGATCTTATTGAATGACGCCTCGAAGGGCCGAATGGCCTACTCCTGCATCTATTTTTCTATGTTTCAGGTTGAAGACCCTTCATCAAAATTGGAAAAATTTAGAGATGTTGCAGATTTTTAAGCAATGTGTAGGAGCAGGGAGGGGATGAAAGATCAAAAGGGAAGGTGGAACAGCACCTCCTCTTTTGTTTAGGCACTTTACAGCCTTCTGGACTCAACACACGTTCAACAATTTCAGACCCTAATTTTTTCCCCCATGGGCAGCAGTTGATGATTCTGCAATTTTCATTTACACCTCATCTAAACTCATTTTTTATTTCTTAATTTGCCCCATTAACATCTCCTTTTGCCTTGCACCATCATCCCTTTTGTCTTTTAATCTCTTCTGCCTTCTACCCTATCTCAGACCTTCCCTTTTCCCCCCTCCCTTTTCCCTGCCCCTACACTTAGTGCAGCAGAGCAGGTCTCCAGTCATCTTGGATAACCCTTGCCACTGGACCAAGACCTAGCTCTGTCAAGCCCTTGTGGTGGCTGGTGTGCAACGACCATCACACGTTAAAAAGATCCACGCACAGGCACAGGCAACCCTTCAGGATGTAGTTCAGGACCTGGAATATTAGGTCCTTCTTTGAAACACCTCTGAACTCATCCTTTTTTGGTGTGGTAGCAAGTCATCCTCGTTTCGAGGGACCACCTATAATGATGACACTTACTTAAAAAATCTGTTACATCTCTAACTTTTTCCAGTTCTGATGAAGGATCTTCGACCTGAAACGTTAACTCTGTTTCTCTCTGCACAGATGCTGCCTGGCCTGCTGAGTATTTCCAGCATTTTCTGTTTTATTTCAGATTTCCAGCATTCACAGTATTTTGCTTTTGTGCTAGTGTAAAAGTTGTGGTAATCGGACAAGTAAAATAACCAGTGTAATTCTGGTGTACACAACTGCAATGGACAAACATAGCAGTCTCAGACCAGGTGAGCAAAAATGTAAAAAGTCAAAAAATGAGAAGGCAATAGAGCAGGGTAGCACTGGGGAAAAGAAAACCAGAGCGTGCCAGCCAAATGACAAAATGTATAAACATAAAGGTGAATCAGAAAGTGGGGACAAAGCCGGAAACAATGGTAAAAAAACAAATTTGAAAGCTCTTTATCTGAATGCACATAGCATTTGTAACACAATCGCTGAGATGACGGCACAACTAGATACAAAAAATGGGCATGATCTAATAGTCATTCCAGAGATGTGGTTGCAAGGTGACCAGGACTGGGAACTAAATATTCAGGGATATTTGACAATTCGGAAGGACAGACAGACAGGAAAAGGAGATGGGGTAGCACTGTTAATAAAGGATGAGATCAGTGCATTAGTGAGAAATGATATTGGTTCAGAAGATTACGATGTTGAATCAGTTTGAGTGGAGATAAGGCATAATAAGGGGAAAAAAAGTCACTGGTAGGGGGCCTTTAGACTACTCCCAACAGTAGCTACACTGTTGGACGGAGTATAAATCAAGAAATAATGATGGCTTGTAATAAAGGAACGGCAATAATCATGGCTTATTTTAACTTTCATGTTGATTGGACAAAGCAAATTGGTGTAAGAATTTGGCGAAAACATACTTTTGGATTTAAGTTTTGGACATTGTTTGGACATATTTTCTGTTACTACAGAGGAGCAGAACAGCATGAAGTGGGACAGGTCCAAACATGTTCCACAGGAATACACATCAGGTGGGCAGGAATAGATGGTTGATGGACGGGGCCCTTTGTCATGCAATCAGTGAGAGATCAAGCAGATTGGTCGGTGCTCAGGACACAAAGGGAAGCTATTCGACCACACAGACTCATCGGAGCCTTATCGAGGAAACATCCAGTAACAAAGGAACAGGCCGAGGACATTGATTTTGCTCTTCCAGTTGTACTGCCTCAGGCGAAAGGACAGTTGAACTTTTGGCACGAGAAGAAGCATTTTTCAGGTATAAAAGAGTGGCAGTTTGCAGCCATCTCTATCTCTCTCCCCCCTCTTCTACACCTGCTTGCGTCATTCAACACACAAGGACTGAATAGTCCGTCTGGGGTGGAGAGAAGAAACACCATCTACTAGCAAAAAGAGAACCTCGCTATTTCGACTGGAAGCTGACCTTGAGACTGGACTTGAATGCCACAGATTGGTACAGACCAGACGATACGCCTCATCGGGAGAGGCAGCGAGTAAGCCAGAGGGGTAACTGGTGAGCATTTATCCCAGCCCACATATCTTTAAGTCCACCGCATAGTGTGAAAGGGTGTCGTGTGTCCCAACCAAGCCTTAGGGGTTTTAGTGGGGAGGTTTCAGCACAGATCGTAAGCGTACGCACAATTCTGTTGGACAGATTTCAGAGATACACTTTTGAATCTGAGCAGGGGTGTTTTAGACGTGGGTACTTCACGTTAGGGGCCTGTTCAGACGGGCCAGGGTTGTGTGTTGTACTGTGTTTGTTTGTTTTACACCACCAGGATGTGTTTTACTGGGTGCAGGTGTGTGCTTTAACTTGAATAAAAGCATTGTGATGGTTGAGACCTAAAGATTCGGCTGTATCTGTGTATTTCTGTTCACCACTGTAATTCCAGTATCTAAATCTGTTGTAAGAGGGTTGATTCGAAACCACCAAGGGCAAAACCACTTACATTGGTCAGGGTAGCCTTGAGGAAGAGTTCATAAAGTGTACCCGGGATAGTTTCCTTGAACAGTACGTTGCAGAACCAACCAAGGAGCAGGCTCTCTTAGATCTGGTACTGTGTAATGGGACCGGATTAATAAATGATCTTGTAGTGAAGGATCCTCTAGGAATGAGTGACCATAACATGGTTGAATTTCAAATTCAGTTGGAGGGTGAGAAAGTTAGTTCTCAAACCATTATCCTAAGCTTAAATAAAGGAGACTATCAAGGTATGAGGGCAGAGTTGGCTAAAGTGGACTGGGAAAATAGATTAAAGTATTGGATGGTTGATGAGCAGTGGCAGACATTTCATAACTTGCAACAAAAATATATCCCAATGAGAAGGAAAGACTAAGAGAATGGATTACCATCCTGGGCTAACTAAGGAAATAAGGGACGGTATCAAATTGAAAACAAGGGCATACAATGTGGCCAAGACTAGTGGGAGGCCAGAGGATTGGGAAACTTTTAAAAGCCAAAGAACAACTAAAAAAAGATAGAGAGGGAAGATAGATTATGAAAGTAAACTAGCACAAAATATAAAAACAGATAGTAAGAGTTTCTACAGGTACATAAAAAGGAAAAAAGAGTGGTTAAAGTAAATGTTGGTCCCCTAGAGGATGAAACTGAGGAATTAATAATGGGGAACAGGGAAATGGCAGAGACGTTGAACAAATATTTTGTATCGGTCTTCACGGTAGAAGACACTAAAACATCCCAATAGTGGATAATCAAGGGGCTATAGGGAGGAGAAACTTAATACAATCACTAATGAAGTAGTACTCGGTAAAATAATACGACTAAAGGCAGACAGGTCCCCTGGACCTGATGGCTTACATCCTAGGGTCTTAAAAGAAGTGGCTGCAGAGATACAGGATGCATTGATTGTAATCTACCAAAATTCCCTGGATTCTGGGACGGTCCCAGCGGATTGGAAAGCCGCAAATGTAACGCCCCTATTTAAGAAAGGAGGCAGACAAAAAGCAGGAAACTATAGATCAGTTAGCCTAACATCAGTCATTGGGAAAATGCTGGAGTTCATTATTAAGGAACCAGTAGCAGGATATTTGGAAAAGCATAATTCAATCAAACAGAGTCAGGATGGTTTTATGAAAGGGAAATCACGTTTGACAAATTTGCTGGAGTACTTTTGAGGATGTAACGAGCAGGGTGGATAAGAGGAAATCGGTGGATGTGGTGTATTTGGATTTCCAGAAGGCATTCGATAAGGTGCCACATAAAAGGTTACTGTACAAGATAAAAGTTCACGGGGTTGGGGGTAATATATTAGCATAGATAGAGGATTGGCTAACTAACAGAAAACAGAGAGTCGGGATAAATGGGTCATTTTCCAGTTGTCAAACAGTGACTAGTGGACTGCCGCAGGGATCGGTGATTGGTCCTCAACTACTTACAATCTATATTAATGACTTGAATGAAGGGACTGAGTGTAATGTAACCAAGTTTACTGATGATACAATGATGGGTGGGAAAAAAAATTGTGAGGAGGACACAAAAATTCTGCAAAGGAATATAGACAGGCTACATGAGTGGGCAAAAATTTGGCAAATGGAATATAATGTAGGAAAATGTGAGGTTATCCACTTTGGCAGAACCAATAGAAAAGCAAATTATAATTTAAATGGGGAAAATTGCAAAGTGCTGCAGTACAGAGGGACCGGGGGGTCCTTGTGCATGAAACACAAAAAGTGAGTATGCAGGTACAGCAAGTGATCAGAAAGGCAAATGGAATATTAGCCTTTATTGCAAGGGGGATAGAGTATAAAACTTGAGAAGTCCTGCTACAACTGTACAGGGTATTGGTGAGGTCATACCTAGAATACTGTGTATAGTTTTGGTCTCCGTATTTAAGGAAGGATATACTTGCATTGGAGGCTGTTCAGAGAAGGTTCACTAGGTTGATTCCGGAAATGAGGGGGTTGACTTATGAAGATATGTGTATAGGCTCAATCTAGGAGCTCAGAAGAATGAGAGGTGATCTTATCGAAACATATAAGATAATGAGGGGGCTTGACAAGGTGGATGCAAAAAGGATATTTCCACTCATAGGGGAAACTAAAACAAGGGGACATAGTCTCAGAATAAGGGGCTGCCCATTTAAAACTGAGATGAGGAGGAATTTCTTCTCTCAGAGGGTTGTAAATCTATGGAGTTCTTTGCTCCAGAGAGCTGTGGAGGCTGGATCATTGGACATAAGAAATAGGAACAGGAGTGGGCCATACAACCCCTTGAGCCTGCTCCGCCATTCAATAAGATCATAGCTGATCTGATCATGGACTCAACTCCACTTCTCCGCCGCTTCTCATAACCCCTTATTGGTTAAAAAACTGTCTATTTCTGTCTTAAATTTATTCAATGTCCCCAGCTTCCACAGCTCTCTGAGGCAGTGAATTCCACAGATTTACAGCCCTTTGAGAGAAGAAATTTCTCATCTCTGTTTTAAATGGGCAGCCCCTTATTCTAAGATCATGCCCTCTAGTTCTAGTCTCCCCCATCAGTGGAAACATCCTCTCTGCATCCACCTTGTCAAGCCCCCTCATAATCTTATATGTTGTTTCGATAAGATCACCTCTCATTCTTCTGAATTCCAATGAGTAGAGGCCCAACCTACTCAACCGTTCCTCATAAGTAAACCCACTCATCCCTGTATTCAACCTAGTGAACCTTCTCTTAACTGTCTCTAAAGCAAGTAAATATCCTTTCATAAATATGGAAACCAAAACTGCACGCAGTATTCCAAGTGTAGCTTCACCAATACCTTGTATAGCTGTAACAAGACTTCCCTGCTTTTATACTCCATCCCCTTTGCAATATAGGCCAAAATACCATTGGCCTGCCTGATCACTTGCTGTACCTGCAGAAGATCCTTTTGTGTTTCATGCACAAGTATCCCCAGGTCCTGCTGTACGGCAGCACTTTGCAATCTTTCTTCATTTAAATAATAACTTGCTCTTTGATTTTTTTCTGCCAAAGTGCATGGCCTCACACTTTCCAACATTATACTCCATCTGCCAAATTTTTGCCCACTCACTTAGCCTGTGGAGATAGAGAGATATTTGAGCAAAAAGCAAATAAAAGGGTTATGGGGGAACAGGCAAGGAAGTGGAGCGGAGTCCATTATCAGATCAGCCATGATCTTATTAAATGGCGGAGCGGGCTTGAGGGGCCAGGTGGCCTACTTCTGCTCCTATTCCTTATGTTATGTTCTTATATGCGGTATAATTGTAAATCTTACCATCAGAAACGTACTTGGTGATGTTGGATTGGTTTCACTCCTAATTCTAATTTTCCTGCAAACAGAATGGTCTGTAACATTCTTGTACTACACCAAACCTTTTACATTACTTCAACAAAAGCAAAATACTGCAGATGCTAGAAATCTGAAATAAAAACAGTAAATGTTGGAAATACTCAGCAGGTCAGACAGCTGATCTCTTCCTATCTCAATTCTTTTTTTTCTCCCCTTGTCCAGTTTCTTCCCACCTCCTTCACAACTCTTTCAACGCCCTCCACTACTTTAACGGTTTCCAGTTTTCTGGCCCCAACTATCTCCTTTTCACTATGGACGTCCAATCCCTCTACACTGCCATTCCCCACCAAGCCTGCCTAAGGGTGCTCTTCTTCTTCCTTGAATGGAGACCCAACCAGTCCCCATTCACCTCCACCCTACTGCACCTGGCTGAACAACTCACATTGAACAACTTCTCCTTTGACTCCACTCACTTCCTCCAAATTAAAGGTGTTCCAATGAGAACCCCCATGGTACTTAACTATGCCTGCCTTTTCGTGAGATATGTGGACCATTCTTTGTTCCAGTCCTACTCAGGTCCCCTCCCGCACCTCCTTTTCTGCTGCCTGACCTGCTGAGTATTTCCAGCATTTTCTGTCTTTACATTACTTACTTGATTATCTGGATCAATCACAGAATGTAAATCGGTCCTGTCGCAGATTTCAGTTACAGGGTATCACTATTTACTGCAGAGGTAATCGGTTTCACGTTTCTGAATCATGTGTTGTTCTGATTCTGTGGATCAGGTTAGTTCGAATCACCCTGTCTGTAAATTTGCTTCCCTGAATCAGTCCTCAGGCTTGGCTACTTATCCCCTTCCTCCATCCACACAGACTCGTGTACGTTTACTGTTCTGCCCTCGTATGGCTGTACGAATCACGCAGCAGATGCCAAGGACCGAGGACGGCAGCAGCTGATGTTTCCCCCGAATGCGGTGCAGGATTTCTCGGGTTTATTCACTCTGTTCCTCGCCGCATCCGCTACAACTTTCAAATTTGCCGGCGCGCATTTCACCAATCAGAGCAGGGTGCTTTAAATTGTTAACCAATCGCGTTCGCTGCATCGCGGTGATACGAGTCAGAGGTTGTACGCTCCATTGTGACGTCATTGCGGGGCATTCTTCAGCAACATTGCGGGGCACAGAGTGAAATACACATGCACCAGACAGGAAATACACATCGGGGCACTTTCTATCCTTAAGGAGAAACAGCAGGGCAATGCTTGGGGTTTACATCTTTTTCAAGTTAATTATCTGTTCTTATTTCAGATTTCCAACATTTGCCCTTCATAAGGGGTTGTGGGGGAAGAAGCAGAGCCCTCCGAAAGTTGTATCGAATTTTTGTACAGGATGAACTTTTTACAGTCCCCAGGACAGAGGATAAGGAACGGTTGCATTAGGATTTAAAGACTTAATTTAAGAACCATTAAACCACTAAAGTTCGCGATCATTTTTTTTTATTTTAATAGATTTGTAAATAACACAATCATTCACAGTGTCAGCTGTTGCTCAATGGGTAGCAAGTCAGAAGGTTGGGGGTTCATTCTTTAGATGACATAGTTCCACCATTCGTCACGACTGCTTTTAATAAAAAACTTGCATTTATATAGCACCTTTCAGGACTTCAGTACATCCAAAAACGCTTTACAGCCAATTAAGTACTTTTGAAGTGTAGTCATTGTTGTGGTAGGAAATGCAGCAAGCTCCCACAAACATTTTGATAATGACTAGATCATTTTTTTTTAGTGATGTTGATTGAGTGATACATATTGACCAGGACCTGGGGATAACTCCCCTGCTTTTCTTCTAAATAGTTCCGTGAGATCTTTTACATCCGGAGAGAGCAGACAAGGCTTGGTTTAAAGTCTCATCCGAAAGCCAGCACCTCTAACAGTGCTGCACTCCCTAAGTACTTCACTTGAGTGTCAGCTGAGATTTTTGTGCTCATGTTTCTGGAGTGGTATCTGAACCCACAACCTTTCTGACTCAGAGGCGAGAGTGCTACCAACTGAACCACGGCTGATGCTAAAGATGTTAGACGATCATAACTTGAAATGTATAGAAACATAGAAAATAGGTGCAGGAGTAGGTCATTCGGCCCTTCGAGCCTGCACCGCCATTCAATGAGTTCATGGCTGAACATGCAACTTCAGTACCCCATTCCTGCTTTCTCGCCATACCCCTTGATCCCCCTAGTAGTAAGGAATACATCTAACTTCTTTTTGAATATATTTAGTGATAAGCTTAGGACAATAACATTGCTGTAGTTTGCGCTTCAGACATAATTTGCGGTGATGCAAATGGAATGTTGCCTGGTGTTCAATAAGGTGCCTCTGAAGTGGAGTTGCAGATCTAGGAACCCAGTCTACCACATAACAATAACTTGCATTTATATAGGGCCTTTAACATAGTAAAACCTCTCAAGGCACTTCACAGGAGTATGATCAAACAACATTTAACAAGCCACATAAGGAGATATTAGGACAGAAAAGGTATATTTTAAGGAGCGTCTTAGAGGAGATATAGTTGCAGAAAGGTTTAGGGAGGGAATTCCAGTGCTTAGGACCTAGGCAGCTGATGGCATGGCCGCCAATGGTGAGCAATTAAAATCTGGGATGCGCAAGAGGCCAGAATTTGAAGAATGCAGAGGTCTCGGAGTGTTGCAGAGCTGGAGGATGTTACTGAGATAGGGAGGGGCAAGGCCATGGAGGGATTTGAAAACAAGGATGAGAATTTTTAAATTGAGCCATTGCCAGACCGGGAGTCAATGTAGGTCAGCGAGCACAAAACTCTGCTAACACTTGCCTGTATGGGTACAGCTGCAACATCACTCCAGAAGCTTGACATCATCCAGGACAAAACAATTCAGGTGAATTTATAATAGGGAACAAAGAAATGGCAGACCAATTGAGCAAATACTTTGGTTCTGTCTTCACGAAGGAAGACACAAATAACCTTCCGGAAGTACTAGAGGACCGAGGGTCTAGTGAGAAGGAGGAACTGAAGGATATCCTTATTAGGTGGGAAATTGTGTTAGGGAAATTGATGGGATTGAAGGCCGATAAATCCCTGGGGCCTGATTGTCTGCATCCCAGAGTACTTTAGGAAGTGGCCCTAGAAATACTGGATGCACTGGTGATCATTTTCCAACAGTCTATCCACTCGGGATCAGTTCCTATGGACTGGGGGGTAGCTAATGTATCACCACTTTTTAAAAAGGGAGGGAGAGAGAAAGCGGGTAATTATAGACTGGTTAGCCTGACATCAGTATTGGGGAAAATGTTGGAATCAATTATTAAGGATGAAATAGCAGCACAATTGAAAAGCAGTGACAGGATCGGTCCAGGTCATCATGGATTTATGAAGGGGAAATCATGCTTGACATATCTTCTGGAATTTTTTGAGGATGTAACGAATAGAGTGGACAAGGGAGAACCAGTGGATGTGGTGTATTTGGACTTTCAAAAGGCGTTTGACAAGGTCCCACACAAGAGATTGGTGTGCAAAATCAAAGCACATGGTATTGGGGGTAATGTACTGACGTGGATCGAGAACAGGTTGGCAGACAGGAAGCAGAGAGTCGTGATAAACGGGTCTTTTTCAGAATGGCAGGCAGTGACTAGTGGAGTGCCGCAGGGCTCAGTGCTGGGACCCCAGCTCTTTACAATATACATCAATGATTTAGATGAAGGAATTGAGTGTAATGTCTCCAAGTTTGCAGATGACACAGTGTGAGCAACGGGGAGTCCGGGGATCGGCGGAGGCCTATAAAAGGCACAGCAGTCGTCGGAGGCGGGAGTGTGAGCAGCGGGGAATCCTGAGATCAGCGGAGGCCTATAAAAGGCACAGCCGTCTTCGGAGGCGGGAGTGCGAGCAGCGGGGAGTCCTGAGATCAGCGGAGGCCTATAAAAGGCACGGCAGTCATCGGAGGCAGGAGTGCGAGCAGTCCAGAGATCAGCGGAGGCCTATAAAAGGCACAACTGGTGCAGCTGCAGGGAGAGAAGGCAAAAAAGTAGAAAGAAATCGAAAGGTGATGTCACAGCCAAGGGGATAAGTGATAGGCTGGTGATTGGTAAGTAGTTTTTCTTTTTCTTTTATCAGTAGGTAACCTTTAGCATTGTTGTTGCCAATTTAAGTTTATCTAAGGGTTAAGTCATGGCAGGACAGCTCGGACACGTGTTATGCTCCTCCTGTACTATGTGGGAAGTCAGGGACTCTTCCGGTGTCCCTGTTGACTACATGTGCGGGAAGTGCATCCGCTTGCAGCTCCTGACGGACCGCATTGCGGCACTGAAGCTGCGGTGGATGAACTCTGGAGCATCCATGATGCTGAGAATGATGTGAATAGCACGTTTAGTGAGTTGGTCTTACCGCAGGTAAAGGGTACACAGCCAGATAGGGAATGGATGACCAACAGGAAGAGCAGTGCAAGGAAGGTAGTGAAGGGGTACCCTGCGGTCATCCCCCTGCAAAACAGATACACCGCTTTGAGGGGGATGACTTATCAGAGGAGGGCAGCAGCAGCCAAGTTCATGGCACCGTGGGTGGCTCTGCTGCACAGGCCGGCAGGAAAAAGAGTGGGAGAGCTTTAGTGATAGGGGATTCAATTTTAAGGGGACTAGATAGACGTTTCTGCAGCCGCAACCGAGACTCCAGGTTGGCATGTTGCCTCCCTGGTGCAAGGATCAAGGATGTCTCGGAGCGGGTGCAGGACATTCTGAAAATGGAGGGTGAACAGCCAGTTGTCGTGGTGCATATAGGTACCAACGATATAGGTAAAAAAACAGGATGAGATCCTACAAGATGAATTTAGGGAGCTAGGAGCTAAATTAAAAAGTAGGACCTCAAAAGTAGTAATCTCAGGATAGTCAGAGTAGGAATCGCAGGATAGCTCAAATGAATACGTGGCTAGAGGAGTGGTGCAGAAGGGAGGGATTCAAATTCCTGGGACATTGGAACCGGTTCTGGGGGAGGTGGGACCAGGACAAACCGGATGGTCTGCACCTGGGCAGGGCCGGAACCAATGTCCTAGGGGGAGTGTTTGCGAGTGCTGTTGGGGAGGAGTTAAACTAATATAGCAAGGGAGACAAAGGAAAGTAGAATGGGGGCAGAAGCAAAAGATAGAAAGAAGAAAAGTAAAAGTGGAGGGCAAAGAAACCTAAGGCAAAAAGCACAAAGGGCCACATTACAGCAAAATTCTAAAGCGGCAAAGTGTGTTAGAAAGACAAGCCTGAAGGCTCTGTGCCTCAATGCGAGGAGTATTCAGAATAAGGTGGCTGAATTAACTGCGCAGATAGCAGTTAACGGATATGATGTAATTGGCATCATGGAGACATGGCTCCAGGGTGACCAAGGCTGGGAACACAACATCCAGGGGTATTCAACAGTTAGGAAGGATAGACAGAAAGGAAAAGGAGGCGGGGTGGCATTGCTAGTTAAAGAGGAAATTAATGCAATAGCAAGAAAGGACATTAGCTTGGATGATGTGGAATCGGTATGGGTGGAGCTACGGAATACCAAGGGGCAGAAAACGCTAGTGGGAGTTGTTGCAGAGAGCAAAACTCACCAGAACCCCGCCCTGTGTTTGGGCTCATTTGAAAGGAAATTTAATTTGTGACTATCTACCGAAAAGTTTGGAACTCGAAAGTGCTTATGGAAGAAACTACGAACTTTAATACAATTATGAACTTTTACAAGACAAATTCAAGCCTGTGGGCGGACCTAGGGAACAAAAGAAGCCCACTTGATCATTGGAACTGCCTGGGTGTGAGGACTGAGTTAACCTGTCTGGAAGAATGAGTATACCCAGAGATAGCTCCCCATCAACACGGGTCTGGACAAACCATTTCAGCATATACATCACAAAGAGGCTCAATCCAGCCTGTATGTGAAAGACTAAGCACAAAAGGACATTGCAATTACCAAACTAATATTTCCATCAGGAAACAGTTTTCGAACATCAACCCACCCAAGACATATCAACTTTAACGAGCCTGACAAAATATTACAAAGAAGAACCAAACCCGCCATAATTATACAAAGGATTGTGAACAGATTGGGCGGCAAGATTAGAACACTGAAATCATATAACTGGCCACTGTTTTCAACAGAGGTTAGAGAGAGAGGAGAGAGGAGAGAGAGAGAGAGGAGAGAGAAGAGGGAGAGGAGAGAGAGAGGGGAGAGACTCTCCAGCCTCGAAGTCTTGAAGTCCTGAAGGAAGGAAGAACATCACCATCTACCATTAACTATCAAAAGGATTGGTGAGCATAAGTCCCTGCCTGCCCTGGAGTCTAACCTGGCTAGAATTAGGTATTGGGAGATGGGAGGTATAATGTTACTGCAATCCCCTTTGAATGTGTAGTGTATGGTACTTTATGAGAGTGATTATAAGTTTGACCTTGTACCTTTCCTTGTATTGTTCTTTATTAGAGTGATTGTAAGTTTGACCTTGTACCTTTCCTTGTGCTGTCCTTTATTAGAGTGATTGTAAGTTTGGCTGTGTATTTTCTTACTAGTGTAATAAGCCTTCATTACCTTGACTGTAATAAAAACAAAGTTCTTTGCATCAAACCAGTGTCCTATGCACTTTTGTCACACCCACCAAATAAATCCAGAGTACAGAACCCAAGGGAGTGGGAGTGATTCAAAATCGCTCACGTTGGTCAGAAGGGAACCTGAGCCCCTCAAAGAGACCCACAATGCCCCCCCCCCCTTACAAAATGGCGACTGTGGCACGACTCTGGTACATGGGGTGTGATGTGGAGAGTGCTGGTTTGGGGCAAAGAACCAAAATGGAAGAGAGGATTTCCTCCCATGTGTATAAGAAAGTGAATGTAACTAAGGAATGGGTGCTTAGTCTATTGTATGCTGAGCGTCCGGCTGATGCTGCAGCCCAGTGGACAGCAAGTAAAGATCACAAAGCAGTAGAGAAAGCAATTTGGTTGGTCTGTCTACAGCGACAGGTCCAACTGCTAGACAGAATGAATGAAACATTACAGGCAGAGTTATGGGAATGCGCAGAGAAGTATCAGGAAAGGGTTATGTCAGAAGAAAAATTATCAGGAGAACTCCGAAAGCTAAAACAGGAAAGGATCCAAATAATGGAAAGGTTTAAAAACAGTCAGGACTATTTTCAATGTCAGTTACCGAGGCCAAAAGTAATGAAAAGTCACTGAGGGAGGAAAGCACTCGCATCACCCTACAAGTAAAAGAGATCTAGGAAAGATTAAAAGATGTGCAAGCAGCGTATAAGAACATAAGAACATAAGAATTAAGAACAGGAGTAGGCCATCAAGCCCCTCGAGCCTGCTCCGCCATTCAACAAGATCATGGCTGATCTGGCCGTGGACTCAGCTCCACTTACCCGCCCGCTCCCCATAACCCTTAATTCCCTTATTGGTTAAAAATCTATCCATCTGTGATTTGAATACATTCAATGAGCTAGCCTCAACTGCTTCCTTGGGCAGATTCACAACCCTCTGGGAGAAGAAATTCCGTCTCAACTCGGTTTTAAATTGGCTCCCCCGTATTTTGAGGCTGTGCCCCCTAGTTCTAGTCACCCCGACCAGTGGAAACAACCTCTCTGCCTCTATCTTGTCTATCCCTTTCATTATTTTAAATGTTTCCATAAGATCACCCCTCATCCTTCTGAACTCCAACGAGTAAAGACCTAGTCTACTCAATCTATCATCATAAGGTAACCCCCTCATCTCCGGTATCAGCCGAGTGAATCGTCTCTGTACCCCCTCCAAAGTTAGTAAATTCTTCCTTAAGTAAGGTGACCAAAACTGCACGCAGTACTCCAGGTGCGGCCTCACCAATACCCTGTACAGTTGCAGCAGGACCTCCCTGCTTTTGTACTCCATCCCTCTCGCAATGAAGGCCAACATTCCATTCGCCTTCCTGATTACCTGCTGCATCTGCAAACTAACTTTTTGGGATTCATGCACAAAGACCCCCAGGTCCCTCTGCACCGCAGTATGTTGTAATTTCTCCCCATTCAAATAATATTCCCTTTTGCTGTATTTTTTTCCAAGGTGGATGACCTCACATTTTCCGACATTGTATTCCATCTGCCAAACTTTAGCCTATTCGCTTAACCTAGCTAAATCTCTTTGCAGCCTTTTTGTGTCCTCTACACAACCCGCTTTCCCACTAATCTTTGTGTCATCTGCAAATTTTGTTCCACTACACTCTGTCCCCTCTTCCAGGTCATCTATGTATATTGTAAACAGCACCGATCCCTGTGGCACACCACTAACCACCGATTTCCAACCCGAAAAGGACCCATTAATCCTGACTCTCTGCTTTCTGTTCGCCAGCCAATTCTCTATCCATGCTAATACATTTCCTCTGACTCCGCGTACCTTTATCTTCTGCAGTAACCGTTTGTGTGGCACCTTATCGAATGCCTTTTGGAAATCTAAATACACCACATCCATCGGTACACCTCTATCCACCATGCTCGTTATATCCTCAAAGAATTCCAGTAAATTAGTTAAACATGATTTCCCCTTCATGAATCCATGTTGCACTATTCCTATCTAGATGTCCCGCTATTTCTTCCTTAATGATAGCTTCAAGCATTTTCCCCACTACAGATGTTAAACTAACCGGCCTATAGTTACCTGCCTTTTGTCTGCCCCCTTTTTTTAAACAGAGGCGTTACATTAGCTGCTTTCCAATCCGCTGGTACCTCCCCAGAGTCCAGAGAATTTTGGTAGATTATAACGAATGCATCTGCTATAACTTCCGCCATCTCTTTTAATACCCTGGGATGCATTTCATCCGGACCAGGGACTTGTCTGCCTTGAGTCCCATTAGCCTGTCCAGCACTACCTCCCTAGTGATAGTGATTATCTCAAGGTCCTCCCTTCCCACATTCCCGTGACCAGCAATTTTTGGCATGGTTTTTGTGTCTTCCATTGTGAAGACCAAAGCAAAATAATTGTTTAAAAGGTCTCAGCCATTTCCACATTTCCCATTATTAAAACCCCTTTCTCATCTTCTAAGGGATCAACATTTACTTTAGTCACTCTTTTCCGTTTTATATATCGGTAAAAGCTTTTACAATCTGTTTTTATTTTTTGCGCAAGTTTACTTTCGTAATCTATCTTTCCTTTCTTTATTGCTTTCTAAGTCATTCTTTGCTGTCGTTTAAAATTTTCCCAATCTTCTAGTTTTCCACTAACCTTGGCCACCTGAGACGCATTGGTTTTTAATTTGATACTCTCCTTTATTTCCTTGGTTATCCACAGCTGGTTATCCTTTCGTTTACCCCGCTTGTTTTTCACTGGAATATATTTTTGTTGAGCACTATGAAAGAGCTCCTTAAAAGTCCTCCACTGTTCCTCAATTGTGCCACCGTTTAGTCTGTGTTCCCGGTCTACTTTAACCAACTCTGCCCTCGTCCCACTGTAGTCCCCTTTGTTTAAGCATAGTGCACTCGTTTGAGACACTACTTCCTCACCCTCAATCTGTATTACAACTTCAACCATACTGTGATCACTCATTCCGAGAGGATCTTTTACTAGGAGATCGTTTATTATTCTTGTCTCATTACACAGGACCAGATCTAAGATAGCTTGCTACCTTGTAGGTTCTGTAACATACTGTTCTAAGAAACAATCCCGTATGCATTCTATGAATTCTTCCTCAAGGCTACCCCGTGCGATTTGATTTGACCAATCGATATGTAGGTTAAAATCCCCCATGATTACTGCCGTTCCTTTTTCACATGCCTCCATTATTCCCCTGATTATTGTCCGCCCCACCGTGAAGTTATTATTTGGTGGCCTATAAACTACACCCACCAGTGACTTTTTCCCCTTACTATCTCTAATCTCCACCCACAATGATTCAACATTTTGTTCATTAGAGCCAATATCGTCTCTCACAACTACCCTGATATCTTCCTTTATTAACAGAGCTACCCCATTTCCTTTCCCTTCTTGTCTATCTTTCCGAATTGTCAGATACCCCTGTATGTTTAATTCCCAGTCTTGGCCACCCTGCAACCACGTTTCTGTAATTGCCACCAAATCATACCCATTTGTAATGATTTATGTCTTCAACTCATTTACTTTATTTCGAATACTGCGTGCGTTTAGGTAGTGTGTTTTAATACTAGTTTTTAAACGATGATTTTTAGTTTTGACCCCTCCTGCAGCCCCTTTATATTCATACATATTGTCCCTTCCTGTCACCTTATGATTTACACTTACCCCAGTGCTACTCTGCTCTGTTGCCTCCCGCCTTTTGCATTCTTTCTTGGGGTCCTGTTCATCTGAGCTCTCACCCACTCTAACTAGCTCAGAGACCTCTCCTGGGTTCTGAATACTCCTCACACTGAGGCACCGAGCTTTCAGGCTTGCCTTTTTAATACACTTTGACCCTTTAGAATTTTGCTGTACAGTGGCCCTTTTTTTTTCTCTGCTCTCCACTTTTACTCATCTCCTTTCTGTATTTTGCTTCTGTCTCCATTTTGTTTCCCTCTGTCTCCCTGCATTGGTTCCCATCCCCCTGCCATATTAGTTTAATTCCTCCCTAACAACACTAGCAAACACTCCCCCGAGGACATTGGTTCCGGTCCTGCCCGGTTCCAATGCCCCAGGAATTTGAATCCCTCCCTGCTGCACCACTGCTCAAGCCATGTATTCATCTGAGCTATCCTGCGATTCCTACTCTGACTAGCACATGGCACTGGTAGCAATCCCGAGATTACTACTTTTGAATTTAGTTCCTAGCTCCTTAAATTCATCTCATAGGACCTCATCCCTTTCTTCACCTATATCGTTGGTACCAATGTGCACCACGACAACTGGCTGTTCACCCTCCCTTTTCTGAATGTCCTGCACCCGCTCCGAGACATCCTTAACTCGTGCACCAGGGAGGCAACATACCCTCCTGGAGTCTTGGTTGCGGCCACGAAAAGGCCTATCTATTCCCCTTACAATTGAATCCCCTATCACTATCGCTCTCCCATTCTTTTTCCTGCCCTCCTGTGCAGCAGAGCCAGCCACGGTGCCATGAACTTGGCTACTGCTGCCCTCCCCTGATGAGTCATCCACCTCAACAGTACTCAAAGCGGTGTATCTGTTTTGCAGGGGGATGACCACAGGGGACCCCTGCACTACCTTCCTTGCACTGCTCTTCCTGTTGGTCTTCCATTCCCTCTCTGGCTGTGGACCTTTCATCTGCGGTAAGACCAACTCGCTACACGTGCTACTCATGTCATTCTCAGCATCGTGGATGCTCCAGAGTGAATCCACCCTCCGCTCCAATTCCGCAACGCGGTCCGTCAGGAGCTGGGGGGCGGATACACTTCCCGCACACGTAGTCGTCAGGGACACCGGAAGTGTCCCTGAGTTCCCACATGGTACAGGAGGAGCATATCACGTGACCGAGCTCTCCTGCCATGAATTAACCCTTAGATACACTTAATTTGGTGACAACACTGTTAACAGGTTACTTACTGATATAAAAAAGAAAAAGAAAAGCTACTCACCAATCACCAGCCAATCACTTACTCCTTTGGCTGTGATGTCACATTTTGATTTCTTTCGACTTCTTTTTTGCTTTTTCTCCCGGCTGGAGCTGCACCAGCACGCCTTTTGTAGGCCTCACCAATGCCTTGAACTCCCGCCTCCGACTGTCGCTGCCTCTCGCCTCCGCTGGGCTTTTTGTAGGCCTCACCAATGCCACGAACTCCCGCCTCCGACTGCCGCCGCCTACATAGAAACATAGAAAATATGTGCAGGAGTGGGCCATTCGGCCCTTCGAGCCTGCACCACCATTCAATGAGTTCATGGTTGAACATGCAACTTCAGTACCCCATTCCTGCTTTCTCGCCATACCCCTTAATCCCTCTAGTAGTAAGGACTACATCTAACTCCTTTATGAATATATTTAGTGAATTGGCCACAACAACTTTCTGTGGTAGAGAATTTCACAGGTTTACCACTCTCTGGGTGAAGAAGTTTCTCCTCATCTCGGTCCTAAATGGCGTACCCCTTATCCTTAGACCGTGACCCCTGGTTCTGGACTTCCCCAACATTGGGAACATTCTTCCTGCATCTAACCTGTCTAAACCCCTCAGAATTTTAAACGTTTCTATGAGATCCCCTCTCATTCTTCTGAACTCCAGTGAATACAAGCCCAGTTGATCCAGTCTTTCTTGATATGTCAGTCCTGCCATCCCGGGAATCAGTCTGGTGAACCTTCGCTGCACTCCCTCAATAGCAAGAATGTCCTTCCTCAAGTTAGGAGACCAAAACTGTACACAATACTCCAGGTGTGGCCTCACCAAGGCTCTGTACAACTGTAGTAACACCTCCCTGCCCCTGTACTCAAGTCCCCTCGCTATGAAGGCCAACATGCCATTTGTTTTCTTAACCGCCTGGTGTACCTGCATGCCAGCCTTCAATGACTGATGTACCATGACACCCAGGTCTCGTTGCACCTCCCCTTTTCCTAATCTGTCACCATTCAGATAATAGTCTGTCTCTCTGTTTTTACCACCAAAGTGGATAACCTCACATTTATCCACATTATACTTCATCTGCCATGCATTTGCCCACTCACCTAACCTATCCAAGTCACTCTGCAGCCTCATAGCATCCTCGCAGCTCACACTGTCACCCAACTTAGTGCCATCCGCAAATTTGGAGATACTACATTTAATCCCCTCGTCTAAATCATTAATGTACAATGTAAACAGCTGGAGCCCCAGCACAAAACCTTGCGGTACCCCACTAGTCACTGCCTGCCATTCTGAAAAGTACCCATTTACTCCTACTCTTTGCTTCCTGTCTGACAACCAGTTCTCAATCCACGTCAGCACACTACCACCAATCCCACGTGCTTTAACTTTGCACATTAATCTCTTGTGTGGGACTTTGTCGAAAGCCTTCTGAGAGTCCAAATACACCACATCAACTGGTTCTCCCTTGTCCACTCTACTGGAAACATCGTCAAAAAATTCCAGAAGATTTGTCAAGTATGAATTCCCTTTCACAAATCCATGCTGACTTGGACCTATCATGTCACTTCTTTCCAAATGCGCTGCTATGACATCCTTAATAATTGATTCCATCATTTTACCCACTACTGATGTCAGGCTGACCGGTCTATAATTCCCTGTTTTCTCTCTCCCTCCTTTTTTAAAAAGTGGGGTTATATTGGCTACCCTCCACTCCATAGGAACTGATCCAGAGTCTATGGAATGTTGGAAAATGACCATCAATGCATCCACTATTTCCAAGGCCATCTCCTTAAGTACTCTGGGATGCAGTCCATCAGGCCCTGGGGATTTAGCGGCCTTCAATCCCATCAATTTCCCCAACACAATTTCCTGACTAATAAGGATTTCCCTCAGTTCCTCCTTCTTACTAGAGCCTCTGACCCCTTTTATATTCGGAAGGTTGTTTGTGTCCTCCTTAGTGAATACCGAACCAAAGTATTTGTTCAATTGGTCTGCCATTTCTTTGTTCCCCGTTATGACTTCCCCTGATTCTGACTGCAGGGGACCTACGTTTGTCTTTACTAACCTTTTTCTCTTTACATATCTATCGAAACTTTTGCAGTCCGTCTTAATGTTCCCTGCAAGCTTCCTCTCGTACTCTATTTTCCCTGCCCTAATCAAACTCTTTGTCCTCCTCTGCTGAGTTCTAAATTGCTCCCAGTCCCCGGGATCACTGCTATTTCTGGCCAATTTGTATACCACTTCCTTGGCTTTAATACTATTCCTGATTTCCCTTGATAGCCACGGTTGAGCCACCTTCCCTTTTTTTTATGCCAGACAGGGATGTACAATTGTTGTGGTTCATCCATGCGGTCTCCAAATGTCTGCCATTGCCCATCCACAGTTAACCCCTTAAGTATCATTCGCCAATCTATCCTAGCCAATTCACGCCTCATACCTTCAAAGTTACCCTTCTTTAAGTTCTGGACCATGGTCTCTGAATTAACTGTTTCATTCTCCATCCTAATGTAGAATTCCACCATATTATGGTCACTCTTACCCAAGGGGCCTCGCACAATGAGATTGCTAATTAATCCTCTCTCATTACACAATACCCAGTCTAAGATGGCCTCCCCCCTAGTTGGTTCCTCGACATATTCGTCTAGAAAACCATCCCTTATGCACTCCAGGAAATCCTCCTCCACCATATTGCTTCCAGTTTGGTTAGCCCAATCTATATGCATATTAAAGTCACCCATGATAACTGCTGCACCTTTATTGCATGCACCCCTAATTTCCTGTTTGATGCCCTCCCCAACATCACTACTACTGTTTGGAGGTCTGTACACAACTTCCACTAACGTTTTTTGCCCTTTGGTGTTCTGCAGCTCTACCTATATAGATTCCACATCATCCAAGCTAATGTCCTTCCTAACTATTGTATTAATCTCCTCTTTAACCAGCAATGCTACCCCACCTCCTTTTCCCTTTATTCTATCCTTCCTGAATGTTGAATACCCATGGATGTTGAGTTCCCAGCCCTGATCATCCTCGAGCCACGTCTCTGTAATCCCAATCACATCATATCTGTTAACATCTATTTGCACAGTTAATTCATCCACCTTATTATGGATACTCCTTGCATTAAGACACAAAGCCTTCAGGCTTGTTTTTTTCACACCCTTTGTCCTTTTAGAATTATGATGTAGTGTGGCCCTTTTTGTTTCTTGCCTTTGTTTACTCGGCCTTCCACTATTGCTTTTTACCTTTCTACCATCTGTTTCTGACTCCATATTACTTCATCCTGTCTCACTGCATAGGTTCCCATCCCCCTGCCATATTAGTTTAAACACTGCCGAACTGCATTAGCAAATGTTACCCCCAGGACATCAGTTCCAGTCCTGCCCAAGTGCAGACCGTACCTTTTGTACAGGTCCCACTTCCCCCAGAACTGGTTCCAATGTCCCAGGAATTTGAATCCCTCCCTCTTGTACCACTGCTCAATCCACGTATTTATTCTAACTATCCTGCTCCCTCTACTCTGATTAGCATGTGGCACTGGTAGCAATCCAGAGATTACTACCTTTGAGGTCTTACTTTTTAATTTAACTCCTAGCTCCCTAAATTCAGCTTGTAGGACCTCTTCCCGCTTCTTACTTATATCGTTTGTACCTACATGTACCACGACAACTGGCTGTTCACCCTCCCTCTCCAGAATGCTCTGCAGCCGCTCCAAGACATCCTTGACCCTTGCACCAGGGAGGCAACATATCATCCTGGAGTCTCGGTTGCGGCCGCAGAAACTCCTATCTATTCCCCTTACAATAGAGTCCCCTATCACTATAGCTCTCCCACTCTTTTTCCCACACTTCTGTGCAGCAGAGTCACCCACGGTGCCATGAACCTGGCTGCTGGTGCCTTCCCCTGGTAAGTCATCTCCCCCAACAGTATCCAAAACGGTATATCTGGAAGCGTCCCTGACTTCCCACATAGCACAGGAGGAGCATGACACGGGTCCGAGCTCTCCTGCCATGACTTAACCCTTAAATTAATTTACTTACTAAAATTTACTTGAACACCAAACAGCTACTTAGTAGTTCAATTAAACCAATCTAAAAGTCAGTCTAAAAGAGAGTTATACTTACCAGTCGAACAGCAAACCACTTACCAGCTTGGCTGTGATGTCACCTCTCGATTTCGCACCCCTCTATCTTTGTCCGCAACTGGTTGGGCTGGTCTCTGGGCCTCCGTCTCCTACTCGCGCACTCCTTATCAGCTGCTCTAGTGTCAGCACTGGTAGGAAAAACACGACAAAACAGCACCTGCCACCCCCACTTGCCCGAATTCACCCACTTACCAAACTCACAAATGCCACTCTATACTGTTGCACTCCGTGCTCTGCATGAGCTGCCTCTTTTTAAACTGTATCTAGGTCAGATGACTCACTACTGGTCAGTCGTTTACAGAACTGGTTTTAACTAGCTGCTAATTGCCTCCTGCTGGAGAGTTACCTTGTTTTTCTCTGCCTAAACCTGAAAGAATCCCAACTATGCCGCTGGGCCTTTTGTAGGCCTCACCAACGCCACGAACTCCCGCCTCTCGCTGCCGCTGAGCCTTTTGTCGGCCTCACCAACGCCACAAACTCCCGCCTCTGACTGTACGAGACAGGAGAGTGAGGTGATGGTTATCCCGGGAAAACAGGGAAAAGGGACGGTGTGCACCATGAAATCAAAGGAGGGTTACGACCTTGAATCACTGGTCAGTAACACCCCTATAGAATATCAAGAATATGTGAGGAAAAACCTTGCAGCTTTTGCCACTCCCAAACACGAATAAATGGGGTCGAGGTTAGCATAGATGGGGACCCCATGACGCGACCACAGAAACAGTACAACTTCCCCAGGGAGGCGGAGGCAGACATGGAAACAGCCTTCGGTTCGCTGGTTAAACAGGGGGTATTGAGACCAATAGCTACCCATGTGAACTCTCCATTGTGGCTGGTTAAGAAACTGGACAACTCCTGGAGAGCCATGGTGGACTATCGAGTACTCAACCGTAACATCCCCGCCTGTGCACCCATCGTTGCTGCTGTCGCCGACCTCATTGGAAGTATCCCAGCCTCCGCGACCACCTTCACGATGCTGGATATTTCCAATGGGTTCTGGTCCATACCTTTAAGAAGGGAAGATCAGTACAAGTTTGCTTTTACCTTTAAAGGGCAGCAATACACTTGGAACTGTCTCCCTCAGGGCTTCCACAACAGCCCCAGTATTCTCCATCAGTGTATGGCCAACTATTTAAAGAGTTTCAGCAGACCCCAGCAACTTGTACAGTATGTGGATGACCTGCTCCTGTTCACCGATGAGGGGGAGGAGCATGGCCCACTGCTGGCTGAGCTGCTGGAGCTGCTGAAAGAAGAGGGATTTAAAGTAAACCCCAAGAAGGCACAGATCGGCCTGAAGGAAGTAAAATTCCTGGGACTGGCTGTGCGCGCTGGGGAAAGGGCCATTAACAAAGCTAGAAGGGAAGCAGTGTAGAAGTTACCCGCCCCAAACACAGTAACAGGAGTAAGATCTTTTCTCGGGCTAACCGGGTACTGCAGAGACTTCATTGAGGATTATGCAGCCACCGCAGCCCCTCTGCTCCGAATCCTACACAAGGGAATGGAGTGGGAATGGGACAAAGGTTGCGAGGCAGCACTTATCCAACTCAAGAAAGACCTGCAGACCGCGCCAGCTCTAGGGGCCATAGATGGGGGTAAAGAGTTTTTCCTGGAGGTAGCAGCCAGTGGGGACAGCCTGAGGGCAGTACTGCTCCAAGAGCGGCACGGCCGGCTGAGACCAGTGGTCTACTCCTCCAGGATACTCACGGATGTGGAGAAGGGATACTCCAACTGTGAGCGGCACCTCCTAGCCACTCACTGGGCTGTGAAAAGATCATTGATCTTCACAGGGGGGGTTCCCTATCACACTCCTTACCCACCATACACCCCCAAATGCCCCTGGACGGGAGAATCAAGGATGGGACAGTGAGCAGTGCCCGTATTGCTCGTTGGACCCTGCTCCTCTCTCTCAAATGGACCTAAGGGTAAAGGGTCTCTGCGAGCCAAGACTCGCAGCCAACATGATTTATCCAGGGACAGCCCACCGGTGTTCCATAGAAGGGGTATGGGAAATTAACATAGGCTTTCGGGCTGGGTTACATCCCACAGGCCGAGAGATCTATGTGGACGGTTCAAGCACGGTATCTGCGGGTGAACGACTCACAGGCTGCGGAGATTATGACCCCGAGACAGGCATTGCCCTGGCGATTAAACTCCCCAGTACCATGAGCGCCCAACATGCTGAACTGTCTGTGGTGGTGTACGTAGTCACACACCCCGAAAAATTCCCTACCCCATACACGATTTGCTCAGACAGTATGTTCACATGTAATTCATATACAGTGTACCTGGTTATTTGGTCCCGCCGCGGATACACATCCGCAGACGGGAGACCCCTGGCAATTAAGCCCCTACTGGAAAAGATCATGAAAGCCATAGGGGAGGAAGGGAATATCTACATACATAAGTTGAAGGCACATTCCACCACAGAACCCCGTAGCAAGGGAAACCAGCAGGCTGGCATGTTAGCCAAGCAAGTGGCCTGCACAGGAAAGCTCTGGGATCCGTACAACTCAGGACCCATAGCAGCAGTCAGGGGCAGGATAGGGACGGCAGGGAAGGCAGAGATAGCTTTGCCCCCGGATCTAAAAACGGTTCAGACCCAAGACCCCGCCCTCAAAACTGTCCTGAACATGCTAGCAAAAGGGGAAAGGATAGACGGCCCGTACGGCACCGCAGCAATTGCCATTAAAGAAGGCATGCTGTTCAGGAGGGAGCAATGGGTAGTACCGCAATAACACCAGAGAGAATTCCTCCAGCTGGCCCACGAGGGTCCAGGAGCAGGACACTCTGGACCTGAGACCACTTGGCAACGAATGGAACAGGCAGGGTGGTGGCCAGGACTCAGGGAAGACGTCCGCGAGTTCTGTGCTAGCTGTCTGGTGTGCGCGGCCAAGAACCCCGACCCCCAGAAAAGAAAGGTGTCTATGGAACATATCAGGAGGGTAGAGGGACCCTGGCAGTCGATCCAAATTGATTACATCAGGCCCCTACCCACCGCCCAGGGAGGCTACAAGTATTGCCTAGTATTGGTGGACGTATTCATCAAACGGGTGGAAGCCTTCCCATGCCGAACAGCCACTGCCCTGAGAACAGCTAGAATCCTGGTCAGAGAAGTGTTCTCCTGATGGGGCCTACCACAATATGTGGAGTCCGACCAAGGGAGTCACTTCACCGGGCAGGTGATGCAGGAGACCCTTAAGGTACTCGGCATCAAAGGAAAATGGCATAGAAACATAGAAACATAGAAAATAGGTGCAGGAGCAGGCCATTCAGCTCTTCTAGCCTGCACCGCCATTCAATGAGTTCATGGCTGAACATGAAACTTCAGTACCCCCTTCCTGCTTTCTCGCCATAACCCTTGATCCCCCGAGTAGTAAGGACTTCATCTAACTCCCTTTTGAATATATTTAGTGAATTGGCCTCAACTACTTTCTGTGATAGAGAATTCCACAGGTTCACCACTCTCTGGGTGAAGAAGTTTCTCCTCATCTCGGTCCTAAATGGCTTACCCCTTATCCTCAGACTGTGACCCCTGGTTCTGGACTTCCCCAACATTGGGAACATTCTTCCTGCATCTAACCTGTCTAAACCCATCAGAATTTTAAACGTTTCTATGAGGTCCCCTCTCATTCTTCTGAACTCCAGTGAATACAAGCCCAGTTGATCCAGTCTTTCTTGATAGGTCAGTCCCGCCATCCCGGGAATCAGTCTGGTGAATCTTCGCTGCACTCCCTCAATAGCAAGAATGTCCTTCCTCAAGTTAGGAGACCAAAACTGTACACAATACTCCAGGTGTGGCCTCACCAAGGCCCTGTACAACTGTAGCAACACCTCCCTGCCCCTGTATTCAAATCCCCTCGCTATGAAGGCCAACATGCCATTTGCTTTCTTAACCGCCTGCTGTACCTGCATGCTAACCTTCAATGACTGATGTACCATGACACCCAGGTCTCGTTGCACCTTACCTTTTCCTAATCTGTCACCATTCAGATAATAGTCTGTCTCTCTGTTTTTACCACCAAAGTGGATAACCTCACATTTATCCACATTATACTTCATCTGCCATGCATTTGCCCACTCACCTAACCTATCCAAGTCACTCTGCAGCCTAATAGCATCCTCCTCGCAGCTCACACTGCCACCCAACTTAGTGTCATCCGCAAATTTGGAGATACTGCATTTAATCCCCTCGTCTAAATCATTAATGTACAATGTAAACAGCTGGGACCCCAGCACAGAACCTTGCGGCACCCCACTAGTCACTGCCTGCCATTCTGAAAAGTACCCATTTACTCCTACTCTTTGCTTCCTGTCTGACAACCAGTTCTCAATCCACGTCAGCACACTACCCCCAATCCCATGTGCTTTAACTTTGCACATTAATCTCTTGTGTGGGACCTTGTCGAAAGCCTTCTGAAAGTCCAAATATACCACATCAACTGGTTCTCCTTTGTCCACTTTACTGGAAACATCCTCAAAAAATTCCAGAAGATTTGTCAAGCATGATTTCCCTTTCACAAATCCATGCTGACTTGGACCTATCATGTCACCATTTTCCAGATGCACTGCTATGACATCCTTAATAATTGATTCCATCATTTTACCCACTACTGAGGTCAGGCTGACCGGTCTATAATTCCCTGTTTTCTCTCTCCCTCCTTTTTTAAAAAGTGGGGTTACATTGGCTACCCTCCACTCGATAGGAACTGATCCAGAGTCAATGGAATGTTGGAAAATGACTGTCAATGCATCCGCTATTTCCAAGGCCACCTCCTTAAGTACTCTGGGATGCAGTCCATCAGACCCTGGGGATTTATCGGCCTTCAATCCCATCAATTTCCCCAACACAATTTCCCGACTAATAAAGATTTCCCTCAGTTCCCCCTCCTTACTAGACCCTCTGACCCCTTTTATATCCGGAAGGTTGTTTGTATCCTCCTTAGTGAATACCGAACCAAAGTACTTGTTCAATTGGTCTGCCATTTCTTTGTTCCCCGTTATGACTTCCCCTGATTCTGACTGCAGGGGACCTACGTTTGTCTTTACTAACCTTTTTCTCTTTACATACCTATAGAAACTTTTGCAATCCACCTTAATGTTCCCTGCAAGCTTCTTCTCGTACTCCATTTTCCCTGCCCTAATCAAACCCTTTGTCCTCCTTTGCTGAGTTCTAAATTTCTCCCAGTCCCCAGGTTCGCTGCTATTTCTGGCCAATTTGTATGCCACTTCCTTGGCTTTAATACTATCCCTGATTTCCCTAGATAGCCACGGTTGAGCCACCTTCCCTTTTTTATTTTTACGCCAGACAGGAATGTACAATTGTTGTAATTCATCCATGCGGTCTCTAAATGTCTGCCATTGCCCATCCACAGTCAACCCCCTAAGTATCATTCGCCAATCTATCCTAGCCAATTCATGCCTCATACCTTCAAAGTTACCCTTCTTTAAGTTCTGGCCACAACCCGGGCCTGTGGAGCGTTTAAACTGTACCATCAAAGAAAGGCTGCGCAAAGAGACAGGGGACTCACCCAAGGGGTGGGTAGAGGTCCTACCACTAGTCCTCATGGGGATCCAGGCCAGCCAGTCAAAGAGCACGGGGTACTCCCCGTACGAGCTCATGACCGGCAGAGCCATGAGAACCCCCACCCATGTGTTAGCCCCGGTAAGCACAGAAGGTCAGCTTAGGGAAGCGAACCGGGACAGCTTTGTCAGGAATCTGTTTGAACACCTTAAACAGATTCACTAGCAGGCTGCTAATAACATGGGAAAACAGCATCGGAGCAACCGACTGCTGCTAGAGCCCCGCAAACACCATGAGTGGGAGATAGGGGACCAGGTTATGGTGAGAAACTATGCTTGGGTAGGGGTCTTTGAGGCACTGTACATGGGACCGTACCACATTGTCGACAAGGCAAGCCCCATGGTCTATGCCATAAAACTGCCCCGCCGAACAAAGTGGTTCCACATAAATCAGTGCAAACTTTTCAACCCGGGGGCAGCAGCTAAACGTAAGGGACAGCCAAAACCTGTGAACCGCACTAAAGACAAGAACCCCCAGCCAACAGCCCCCGACTGTGGAATTCCCACACGGGACATGGCAGACCCACAGACTGCACCTAGAGGGGCGGTGAACTGTGGTACTGGAGGAGCCGCCCTCCCAATCATTTGTGACTCAGACGCACCTCCAGTAGCCGGAGCCTTAAGAAGGACTCCCCACACACCACGGCCAAAGACACGTGGTCACCAGCGCTCCAATTTAAATGGTTCAGCCCCGGGAGAGGGACCAGACGCAAAAGGGCACCCAAGGTCAGAGACCAGCCCGCGAGCAGGGTCACCCAGCCGGTAGCCTCGGGCAACAAGGGACCCCCAGAAGAGATAGTGGTGGACCAGCCACCAAGTGAGAGTCCCCAGCCCGTAGCCCTCAACCAGGCAGAACCCCCAGGGGAGGAAACGAACCAGGCAGTTACTCCCAAAGGAGCGGTGTGCTGCAGCACCGGAGGGGACGTTGCCCCGATAGTGTAGGACTCAAACCCACATCCGGTCAGGATACTTGGGGTTAGACGGTGCAGACTAATCTATGACTAACCTTGCTGGACACCCAGCGGGAGAAGAAGAAAAAGAGAAGGCAGGAATTAACCTGGCCACCCAGAGACGGGTGGCAGATGTACATATATAGTGATATGGATTTAAGAATGTTTAGTAATAAGTTTAGAATAGAGTAAGATTACGTGTAATGATAAGTATATATGTATTAGTTAACTGGGGTAAGGGAAAGAATCTACCTGTGCAGCTGTTTAAAGAGGCACAGGCCGGGTAATACCTGGGAGTAAGAAGAATCTACCGGTATGGCTATTAAGGAAGCACCGGTAAGATAACAAGCAAAATGCCTATGAGATAAGAGTAAAAGCAGAAATCAGTCCCCAAGGAACTGAATAAGACAGCCAGTCAATTAAAGACTATGAGCCCAACTTGGAACTCAGTCACCTTTGTCAAGCCTGAGAGCTTTCTCAGGGCTAGACTATCTGTTTGATGTGCCCCTACAGGAAAGCGGACACCATGAGAAGGATCCTGTTCCTGCTCGCCCTTATAAGGATGAGCAGCAGCGACCGAGGAGATGTGGAAGAATCCCTCATCTACGGGTGTTCAGGAGGGAGAGCACCGATCGTAACCGCTGGGGGTGGCCCCCGAGACGTGGAAGAACTCGCCGTTTACGCCCACGAGGGAAGATGGCCAGAGTGGCTGGGATCTAACTCTACCTGCTACTCCAGCCAGGAAGGTTTTATCTACGGGGAGGCCTCACTTCCATGCCCCCGGATGCGGATCATCGCTGCCCGAGTCAGTGTTACAGAGGGAAAACGTGTGTGTTTGACTTGCAAAGGGAACATTCCCCCGGGAAGATGGTGGTGGCTCAGAAAACTCAGCAAGGATGCATGGGACCAGGAATCGGACTGGAAAAGACTCGGTAATGATACGTACGGCACCATCATGGGGACATGGGGAGGAGTAAAAGTGTGTTGGGACAAATGGTGGGAATCCGAACAAGGAATTTTTGTTTGCATGTGGGGATCAGAGAGTATTTGTCCCGCAGGCATATCAATCGCCTTTGCCAGGCAATGGCAAGATGAAGGGGAAGGGATGGGGTGGGATTCTAGCCTACACGGGTGCGTGGTCCCACATTCCCTACTCCCAATTAATGCCACCGAACTAAGAGCACACATTAAGAAACTCCTACCCACAACCCCGCCAATACGCACAGTAATATAAAGGTGTCCTACCACCACCAAGGGACCTGGGAACGGATTAGTATTGGTACCGACCGAAAAGGTGTTATATCAGGGGGTACATTATGCAGTAGCTTCAGTAATATTAAACCTTACCGAGGTACACCTGCCTGCATGGTGTCCGAAGGAAACAGAGCTGCTATACCAGGCCCTACTTCGAGACATGTTCAAGAAATTTTATGAGTTCGACTTTGGAAATGTAGACAAAGCAGACCTATACACCATAAATGCTAGGGACACCATGGGCTCAGGGAGACCGAGAAGGGGAATCATAAACGACGTTTTCACTACCTACAATACAGCATCCTCTGTAATAAATAGCCTAGATGACATAGAACTGCAAACACAAATAAACAATTTAAAGACCCATTTGAGAAAAATCCTAAAACAGGAGAACACTGTTGTAGGATCAGAACTACACGAGGACCAGGCTATGACTGTCCATTTAAAAGAAATAGTGGCTGAGCTGGAAAAACATGCACAGACAGTGAATGCACTCATACGGGAGGATAGAAACGCTTCTGACCAGGCTGCATAGAACGAGGTGTGCGTATTGTATGGGGCATGGTTGTTGGGCGAGGGCCGCAACAACCTGGAGGATTTAAGACAAGGATCAGGAACAAGCACCTCGCAGCCCTCCTCCCGTACAGCAATTCACTAAGACTGTGTCAGCTCTGCTTAGCCTCTGAAGCCTACCCTGTCCCACTAGACTGTGGGAAATCTAACCACACTATTATGGGGATAGTATTAAGGATGCCGGTCATGGATGGGACAGCCCGACCTGCACCGGTATACCGGGTGGAGAACATTGGAGTTATTCAGGGAGGTGCACACATTCGTTTTGCAGCGGTCCTACCCGATGTCATAAAGTGGGAGCACGCTGTAACGGGTACTGACCTCTCCGGATGCTGGAGCCGGGGTGTACCTGTAATACTGGGTCCCCAGTACTTGAGTGCCCATTCAAAGTCACAGTGTGGGTTTAAAGCTGCTGGCGCACAGCCCATTAACTGCACCATGGAAGTAGTGGCACAAGACCATGTCCCTCCACAGGTAACATACATAGGGGTTGGGACATATTGTGTCACCACCAGTGCGCCCCACTACCAACATGGACACTTCTGGTGTCCGGTAAGTGACAGCAGTTTTTGCTTCAAACCTGAGGCATCAGTTCAAGTGGCCCAGGAACGGATTGTCCCCATTCCTGAACGCTCCACTGTCCACCTCTCTGTGAAGGGAAACATTACAAACCTGCAGGATTATGTTGTACATTTTGGCTATGCAATTCCCCCTCTACCCGAACATCTTATCGCTCTGCTAAAAGCTGTAATAATCTCACAAAAACACTTCTATACTCGAGAACAGAAAACCATTGAGATAGGGAAAAAGATTCTTGAGATCACCATTCCGCCTTGGTGGGACCTTTTCAGAAATGTAGAAGTCCCAGTCTGGATCCAAATCGCTTCCCACACTTTAGTTATTTGTCAACTCGCAATTATACTTTACATATGGTGTCTCACTTGCCGAATGAAACGCAAAGGCTGTCAGGTCAGACACCTAAGGGTGCTATACGCTCTTTGGCCGAACTTGGGAATCGCGCAGGGAGGGGTGACACCATGCTACCATGTTTAATTTGTGTTTGATTTTACCTGCTGTAAACCACAACATCGCGAGTGTTGTCAGTGTTACTTAAATGTTTTGGCTATGTACCTTTATTTTACTGAACTTAAAATGTGTATGACTATGGACCTTTATGCTATTTGAGAATGTGTTACTACGTGTTTTTATTTTACTTTACTTAAAGTTGTGCATGACTGTATACCATCATTTTACTGTGAAAACCGAGTAAAAGAGGGACATCATACCCCCTCTATGCTATAACCGAACTGTAACGACGGTATTCGCCTGTAAATTGCATTGCATTTCAACGGGGGATGCAGGGTAATGTTTAGCTAGTATAAATGCAGGGAAGTTTGACTCTCGGGAGCAGGAATTTTGCTTACCTTGATTGACACTCAAGGAGTGTAGAGTGTCAACAGGGGTGACTGCAGAGAGCAAAATTCACCAGAACCCCTCCTGTATTTGGGCTCATTCGAAAGGAAATTTAATTTGGGACTATCTACCGAAAAGTTTGGAACTCGAAAGTGCTTATGGAAGAAACTATGAACTTTAATAGAATTATGAACTTTTACAAATTCAAGCCTGTGGGCGGACCTAGGGAACAAAAGAAGCCCACTTGATTATTGGAACTGTATGGGTGTGAGGACTGAGTTAACCTGTCTGGAAGAATGAGTATCACCCAGAGATAGCTCCCCATCAACATGGGTCTGTACAAACCATTTCAGCATATACATCACAAAGAGGCCCAAACCAGCCTGTATACGAATGACTAAGCACAAAATGACATTGCAATTACCAAACTAATATTTCCATCAGGAAACAGTTTTCGAACATCAACCCACCCAAGACATATCAACTTTAACGAGCCCGACAAAATATTACAAAGAAGAACCAAGCCCGCCAAAATTATACAAAGGATTGTGAACAGATTGGGCGGCAAGATTAGAACACTGAAATCGTATAACTGCCCCTGTTTTCAACAGAGGTTAGAGAGAGAGGAGAGAGAAGAGAGAGAGGAGAGAAGAGAGAGAGGAGAGAGTGAGAGGAGAGAGAGGTGAGAGACTCTCCAGCCTTGAAGTCTTGAAGTCCTGAAGGAAGGAAGAACATCACCATCTAGCTAGAATTAGGTATTGGGAGGTGGGAGGTATAATTTTACTGCAACCCCCTTTGAATGTGTAGTGTATGGTACTTTATTAGAGTGATTGTAAGTTTGATCTTGTACCTTTCCTTGTGCTGTCCTTTATTAGAGTGATTGTAAGTTTGGCCATATATTTTCTTACTAGTGTAATAAGCCTTCATTACCTTGACTGTAACAAAAACAAAGTTCTTTGCATCAAACCAGTGTCCTCTGCACTTTTGTCACACCCACCAAATAAATCCAGAGTACAGAACCCAAGGGAGGGGGAGCGATTCGAAACTGCTCAAGTTGGTCAGAAGGGAACCCGACCCCCTCATAGAGACCCACAACCACCGCCCCCCCCCCCCGCCCCCATATTGTGTACATACCACCAAACAGTAGTAGTAAGGTTGGGGACAGCATCAAACAAGAAATTAGGGATGCATGCAATAAAGTACAGCAGTTATCATGGATGACTTTAATCTACATATTGATTGGGCTAACCAAACTGTTAGCAATGCGGTGGAGGAGGATTTCCTGGAGTGCATTAGGGATGGTTTTCTAGACCAATATGTCGAGGAACCAACTAGGGAGCTAGCCATCCTAGACTGGGTGATGTGTAATGAGAAAGGGCTGTTAGTGTGAATGTTTTCTTTGAAGAATCACTCAACACCGTCGCGGCCTTTATTAACGCTAGCGGGGAGGAAATCACAAGACTGAGTCCAGGCTTCTCTCCACAGAACAAAGGGTTACATGCACTTTTATATGTTTCACAACAGTTACAAACAGTTTACTACAGTTACACAGCCCATCACGGCTGGACACAATCCAATCACAATGATTATAGATTACATATAGGTTCTTTTAACCCAATAGAATTCCCCTGGTGTCTCAGGAACTGCATGTTCGGTTATTGTCAGCTTGGGCTGATTGATGACTTTGCTACAGGAGATAGGTTCTCTCCCTATTTCTTTCTTCTTGGAGAAATAATTGGTTTATAACCTTGTTTACAGGAGATGGGTTCCCTTCTTATCTCTTTCTTCCTGGGGAATTAATTGGTTTATGACCTTGTTTACGGGAGATGGGTTCTCTCCTCATTATTCTTATCCTGCATCCAAGGCATTCCTATAGTGGGCCTCACAGGGTTATTGCTCAGTCATTGAACATTCAACAGTTCACAGCTTGACTACCTGATTTCCCATCATGCCTGGGCAGCCATTTTATGTGTGGCCACTTTAAACTTATATGCGGTTAGATATATCTAGCAGGTGCCTAATGCCTAGTGTTCTGGTACATTCTAAAGGTGCCTACCTCCTACAACAACTCCACCTTTCAGTAAAGGGACTAGTCCTAGTCCCCTTTTAACCGACCGTTCTACATTTATTAGATTTTTGTGCACGGCCCGGTACTCCCTGCCTCAACGTGCTGGCCAGTCACGCGGTTTCAGGAGTCCCGGTTGCTTAAATCAAATTGACAAAGGCTAAATCCTCCTGCCCCCTTATCAAACAGGCTTGTTTAGTATCCGGGGAACGGTGATTTGTCCGTCTTCGCTGTGCGTAGTGTCTGCATGCCTGGCAGGCCATTATGCCCCATGTTATTGCTAAGATCAATTGTATCCAGACCAGTATGTGTGAAATTATTCGAATCCATGGGTGGATGTTCACATTTATTCCCCAGTCCCAGACCTTTCTCCACCAACTCTGACTTTGTAAGTCTACATCGATATCTTCTTCCAGTACTTTGATTTTAGTTTGCAGTTGGTGATAGAGCTTTACGGATTGACCCACTCTGAGCCTCAACTCTCGTAATACTTCGGTTAGATGTGGGATAGGGACTTGATCTGGCTCGTCATAATCATGTAAATGATCATGGAACTGATCGGTTACCTCAATAACTTCGGACTTCCGGCGCCTAACCTGTGTGATATGCGCTTGCCCGATCGCGACAGGTCGTAGTGGTGTAAAGCAAAAGTTTGGCTGTGGTATAGGGCACTGTGGTATGAACGCTCTGTGGTAGAGACGCAGTACCTTCCCTTCCCCCCGTAGCCTGCCCTCGCGAAGTGCATGTGTGCGGGCACTATTTCTAGTACACACCCGTCGGTTCAGTTAAACCCGCACTCGTCTAGCTCCCCTCGGCCCACCGGGTGAGGGCATACTGTGATTTCCCCCTTTTGCTTGCAATCTGCTAGGGAAATCCCGGTAAGTATGTTGTTTCGACGAACGGCAGAGGTGGTGGTCAGATAGTAGCGTATGGAGACATTTTCCCGTATTATTCCGATATTCTCTCGTTGGTATAGGGGGAACGGCCCTGAGTCCGGCGTGGCTATAGGGATCATCAGGACTATCCCTATCCCGGTAATCCTACCCATCTGGCAATCTGGAATTGCTGGGTATACTCGGGTCAGTCCCTTCAGAGTACAATTATCCAGTGTCCCCCTTTGGTTAGCCAACTGAGCTAAATGTGAACTGTCTATCCAATCGGGTACTTCCCCCTATGGATCTGGTCGAGATTGTGGCGGATCTGTCCCACCATCCACAGACGATAAGCGTGACAGAGTTGCCCCTGTCTTTGTTTTCCTGTATCTTCTTTTTCTCTATCAATGAGGTGATTGATGGTTTTGGCGTGAGCTTCCAGGACTGAGATGCCATCCAACTGGATTTCGGCACCCTCCTTTCCTAGGTTGGCTTGGTCTTCCTGGTTTTGCTCCACCCTCTCTAATAACCCCTTCATCACCCCTCTAAGCTGTTCCACCCTCTCATTTAACCCTTGTATATCTATCGAGTTCACTACGGAGGTCCCTGTATTGAAAACGGTAGCAACATCATTAACTATTTCCCTCTTCATCCTGGGGGCTAACCCCTGTCCCCGGAATCTACTGGCACCCATTGCATCGGCAGCCTGCTGCATTACAACTTTACTTAATACATTGTACATCTTCCTTGACTGTTCGGTACAGTATTCCGGCATCTGGATGCCTGAAATATTGATCAGAACAGGCACAATTTCATGTTTAACATTATCATACAACAGTTCCCCCTCGTTGTACATTACAATCCCATTCTCTGGTCCCTTAGTAGTTATGGGACAAGGCAGTTCCTCGGGCAATGTAGTGGTTCTTATGGGGGTGAGAAACATACATACAATGATATTGCAGCCGCCCCCGCCTCCTCGTAATACCCACACAGCCCCATTCCCTTCTTGCGGATGACCGATTGCTGGGATTGTCCCGGAATGCCGAAAGTACATTTATCGGGCCCTTTGACATCCCTCCGATTAATGCATCTGCTCCTTATACCCGTGGAGCACTGTTCACATACTCTTATTCTTATTAGGATTCTTATTAGGATTCACTTGTAACCATGCATTAAAATAAGTCCTGTCCTTGCTCCAGTTCTTGGCTGCTGGGATGCACATTCCATCCGTTAAATTAAACAAGACTCCATAGTTCATGTAGTTGTTTATTTCCAGCGTGCTCTGCTGTCCGTCGGTGTTGCCCAGGGTACGTGCATGTCGCAGGGCTATCCATATTATGAGTAGCGCCGTTCGTATTCCCATTCCGGTAAGTATTATCTGTAATTTTAAACAGACGGCCTGGTCGTCACCAGGGGTTAAGTTTTTTGCTCTACGAGTGTCCCTGTCACCCTGCAAAATCAGAAGCACAAGGTTACAATCAAACCATTTCGAGCTGAATCTGTGGGGTGTGCGCCAGTGTCTTTACCCACTTAAATATTACCCAAACTCCTATTATGACCAAGGCCAAAGCTATTCCTCCAAACATCGCTGTCTGCTTTACCGTTAGGTTGGATTTGTGGACTTCACCTACCCACAGTGGGGTACATTGGCTCTATTGCCATAGGTGATGGTGCTATGGCTGCGCACTGCACTATCCGTCTAGTCCAGTTATCTCTTCCAGCCTGTTTATCTTAGCTTTTAACTCTTCAATTTGTTTTATTGAGTATCTATTTCTTTATTGTATCAGGCAAGTACTATTACATAAGCTAGTTCTGTTTTTATTTTTGTTTCCTCTGTTAGGTGAGTCTTTTTTTTTCTATTAAGAAATCCAAATTAATAATGTTCAGTATAAAACGGCTGTCAATTGAAAGGGTTAACTCCTTTCCAGGTTTGTAAGAAGATCTGATGTAATTACGTGACTTCACGTAATCATCTGAAAAAAAGTCTTTGTGCCTTCAAAACTGGCTTCGAAATTAGGAATCCGTTAAACAGCATAAATCATTAGAGTAAACTCCAATGTTTTCTTAATTTCTAATTCAAGTACTTGCCAAAGAATGTTTTTTTTTTAATTGTTTTAAAACGAGACCACAGTGGCCACACATACAATAGCAATTTTGTTTACTGAAATTCAATTTTTTTTTTAATTTCTCTCTTTCTCCTCGTTATCTTCAAAACCCTCCTGCTTGTTTAGACTGTTCGGGACTTTTCTTGATAAACACTGTCCATTTTGGAAATCTTTTCAAACTGCATTGAAACTTTCTCAAAATGCTGAGTGTTTTTTTTACCTCTTCCAATTTTTTTTCCTTCTAATTAAACCAATATCTTTTTCACAGCAAACATCAACTAGTATTTAGTAAGTTATGTCTTTTTCCATTTAGTCGTTCTTCAAATTAGGTTTTGTATTTTACACGGAGGGTTCGTAACTCCATAAAGTTGTTAATTTAAAATCATTTGTTTACTTTCAAAGTGGCGTCTTTATCTTTTTCTTTTTCTCCATAACTGGAATGGAGTCCAGCTTTGAGAGTTTGAGTGCTGCCTTTCGTTATCTCAAAATGCTCCAGTTTCAAAGTCGTTACTAAAGCTTGCTGTTTTTAACATTTTCCAAAAGTCCCTTTTACACCTTCGCAGATAGCTCGCCACTCGCCCAGAAGTTTGACCTGATCAGATTTAATTTTTTTTTTTTTTAATCCACCTCAGTATTTTCTGTGCCTTCTCTGAATATCTCAAAATCCCAATTCAAACTTTGTAATTTCAATCTTTATTTAAAACTTTTTTTTCTAGAAGCTCTTTTTTTTAAAGCATTCTTTATCTCATTCCGAGACTAAATTTATGTCTTTCAACCCAATCAATCATTGCATGTTTTCTTTCGACAAGTAAATTATTTTTTTTTTTAACCACCGGGACCATGTATTTTTTATCTTTTGCTCAACAAACCTATCCTTTGTACATTTCCTAGCTCCGTAACTTATCATCCGAATCATCCGAATAAATCCACACCTGCGTTTCTAACTTAAAATGTCTTAAAACTTCCCACATACAGGACAGCACTACAAAGGGTTAGCTAAAATAAACAGACACTTGCATTCCTCTTCCAACCAGGCTTTCAGAAACATGACAACATAAAAATGCATTCCGCAGTCACAAAATCACACAGGCACTTCTCATTTAAAACAGACGTTCACAAAAGTCTCTTCTTTCCTATTAATCTTTTTTTTTCTTTGGCCGGCTCTATTCCTCTTCCATACTTCACTTAAGACAATCACCGTCAGTTTTTTAAAAAATCTTAGTTTCCTATGTTAATTTACATGGGCTCGCAGTATCAAGACCACAGCCTTTTTTTCTTTTTGACTTTCCGTTCCTTCTCCCACCATTCCCTTTGCTTTGCTGGTAGTTCCTGAGGATTCCACCCTGAGCTAATCATTTTTTTTTTTTCGATTAGCTTCTTTTGTTTTTTTCGCCAGATGGCGGGTAAGGGACCCTTCTGATCCCCACTCGAGTTTACGCTTTCATGGCCATTCCTGGGTAGGACTAGTACCGTTAGGAATCTACTCTCAGAGGTCCGCTTTCTACCTAGCGTAACTTGTAGTAAACCGTCTCCTAGCTACTGTCAGGTCACAAGTTCTGCTGTTACACAAACTTATACAATTCTTAAAAACACGTTTAAGCAATTCCCGCAGTGCTCTACGCCTCCTTAACGATTACCTACCACCGCTCGGCCCGTTGGTCCGACCCTGTTCACAGGTTTGGATTCCGTTAGCCGCTGTACACTGCTTGGTTCTACCCCGGGGTATTTCAAATGACACTACTGGGTCCGGAAGATGTCTCTCGGTATCACGATCCCACGGTCTAAGTGTGTTCCCTACGCCTACTTGGTTCCTGGCCGTCACGTGGGACAAAAGTCCTCTTAATTCAGGCTCAGGCTAGACGTTTGAGATATTAGACCGTCTCCTCGTGTTGATCAACCAGCTTCCACCTTCCGCACCCTTTATACTTAAAAATTGTTTTTTATACTCACCCGGGTTTTTCCAAGGGCGTCCAGCGACTCTGGGAAATCCCGTCGACTATGCCACTGTTAGTGTGAATGTTTTCTTTGAAGAATCACTCAACACTCAGAGTCGGTTCCAACGCCGTCGCGGCCTTTATTAACACTAGCGGGGAGGAAATCACAAGACTGAGTCCAGGCTTCTCTCCACAGAACAAAGGGTTACATGCACTTTTATATGTTTCACAACAGTTACAAACAGTTTACTACAGTTACACAGCCCATCACGGCTGGACACAATCCAATCACAACGATTATAGATTACATATAGGTTCTTTTAACCCAATAGAATTCCCCTGGTGTCTCAGGAACTGCATGTTCGGTTATTGTCAGCTCGGGCTGATTGATGACTTTACTACAGGAGATAGGTTCTCTCCCTATTTCTTTCTTCTTGGAGAAATAATTGGTTTATAACCTTGTTTACAGGAGATGGGTTCCCTTCTTATCTCTTTCTTCCTGGGGAATTAATTGGTTTATGACCTTGTTTACGGGAGATGGGTTCTCTCCTCATTATTCTTATCCTGCATCCAAGGCATTCCTATAGTGGGCCTCACAGGGTTATTGCTCAGTCATTGAACATTCAACAGTTCACAGCTTGACTACCTGATTTCCCATCATGTCTGGGCAGCCATTTTATGTGTGGCCACTTTAAACTTATATGCGGTTAGATATATCTAGCAGGTACCGAATGCCTAGTGTTCTGGTATATTCTAAAGGTGCCTACCTCCTACAACAGGGCTAATTAGCAATCTTGTTGTGCGAGGCCCCTTGGGGAAGAGTGACCATAACATGGTAGAATTCTTTATTAAGATGGAGAGTGCAACAGTTAATTCAGAAACTAGGGCCCTGAACTTAAGAAAAGGTAACTTCGATGGTTTGAGGCGTGAATTGTCTAGAATAGACTGGCAAATTATACTTAAAGGGTTGACGGTGGATAGGCAATGGCAAACATTTAAAGATCACATGGATGAACTTCAGCAATTGTACATCCCTGTCTGGAGTAAACATGAAACGGGGAAGGTGGCTCAACTGTGGCTAACAAGGGAAATTAAGGATAGTGTTAAATCCAAGAAAGAGGCATATAAATTGGCCAGAAAAAGCAACAAACCTGAGGACTGGGAAAAATTTAGAATTCAGCAGAGGAAGACAAAGGGTTTAATTAAGAGGGGGAAAATAGAGTATGAGAAGAAGCTTGCTGGGAACATAAAAGCTGACTGCAAAAGCTTCTGTAAATATGTGAAGAGAAAAAGAATAGTGAAGACAAACATAGGTCCCTTGCAGTCGGATTCAAGTGAATTTATAATGGGGAAGAAAGAAATGGCAGACCAATTGAACAAATACTTTGGTTCTGTCTTCACAAAGGAAGACACGAATAACCTTCCGGAAGTACTAGGGGACCGAGGGTCTAGTGAGAAGGAGGAACTGAAGGATATCCTTATTAGGCAGGAAATTGTGTTAGGGAAATTGATGGGATTGAAGGCCGATAAATCCCCAGGGCCTGATAGTCTGCATCCCAGAGTACTTAAGGAAGTGGCCCTAGAAATAGTGGATGCATTGATGATCATTTTCCAACAATCTATCGACTCTGGATCAGTTCCTATGGACTGGAGGGTAATGTAACACCACTTTTTAAAAAGGAGGGAGAGAGAACGCGGGTAATTATAGACTGATTAGCCTGATATCAGTAGTGGGGAAAATGTTGGAATCAATTATCAAGGATGAAATAGCAGCGAGCGCATTTGGAAAGCAGTGACAGGATCGGTTCAAGACAGCATGGATTTATGAAGAGGAAATCATGCTTGACAAATCTTCTGGAATTTTTTGAGGATATAACTAGTAGAGTGGACAAGGGAGAACCAGTGGATGTGGTGTATTTGGACTTTCAAAAGGCTTTTGACAAGGTCCCACACAAGAAATTGATGTGCAAAATCAAAGCACATAGTATTGGGGGTATTATAGTGACGTGGATAGAGAACTGGTTGGCAGACAGGAAGCAGAGAGTTGGGATAAACAGATCCTTTTCAGAATGGCAGGCAGTGACTAGTGGAGTGCCGCAGGGCTCAGTGCTGGGACCCCAGCTCTTTACAATATACATCAATGATTTAGATGAAGGAATTGAGTGTAATATCTCCAAGTTTGCAGATGACACTAAACTGGGTGGCGGTGTGAGCTGTGAGGGGGACGCTAGGAGGCTGCAGGGTGACTTGGACAGGTTAGGTGAGTGGGCAAATGCATGGCAGATGCAGTATAATGTGGATAAATGTGAGGTTATCCATTTTGGGGGCAAAAACACGAAGACAGAATATTATCTGAATGGCGGCAGATTAGGAAAAGAGGAGGTGCAACGAGACCTGGGTGTCATGGTTCATCAGTCATTGAAAGTTGGCATGCAGGTACAGCATGCGGTGAAGAAGGCAAATGGTATGCTGGCCTTCATAGCTAGGGGATTTGAGTATAGGAGCAGGGAGGTCTTACTGCAGTTGTACAGGGCCTTGGTGAGGCCTCACCTGGAATATTGTGTTCAGTTTTGGTCTCCTAATCTGAGGAAGAACGTTTTTGCTATTGAGGGAGTGCAGCGAAGGTTCACCAGACTGATTCCTGGGATGGCAGGACTGACATAGGAGGAGAGACTGAATCAACTGGGCCTTTATACATTGGAGTTTAGAAGGATGAGAGGGGATCTCATAGAAACATATAAGATTCTGACGGGACGGGACAGATTAGATGCAGGTAGAATGTTCCTGATGTTGGGGAAGTCCAGAACCAGGGGTCACTGTCTTAGGATAAGGGGTAGGCCATTTAGGACTGAGATGAGGAGAAACTTCTTCACTCAGAGAGTTGTTAACCTGTGGAATTCCCTGCTGCAGAGAGTTGTTGATGCCAGTTCATTGGATATATTCAAGAGGGAGTTAGATATGGCCCTTATGACTAAAGGGATCAAGAGATATGGAGAGAAAGTAAGAAAGGGGTACTGAGGGAATGATGAGCCATGATCTTATTGAATGGTGGTGCAGGCTCGAAGGGCCGAATGGCTTACTCGTGCACCTATTTTCTATGTTTCTAACCCGCTTGATTGTCAGCCCATCCGCCACCTTACACATAAACTCTCTCTACTTCTGGCGCACCGTGGCTGCAGTGTGCACCATCTACAGCATGTCAGTGACTCGCCAAGGCATCTTCGGCAGCACCTCCCAAACCCGCAACCTTCACTACCTTGGAGGATAAGGGGAGAAGGTGCATGGGAACACTATCAACTCTAAGTTCCGCTCCAAGTCACGCATCATTCCAACTTGGACATATATCGGTGTTTCTTCATCGTTGCTATATCAAAATCCTCGAACTCCCAACCTAGCAGCACTATGGGAGTACCGTCACCTCACGGACTGCAGCGGTTCGAGAAGGCGGCTCACCACCACCTTCTCAAAGGCAACTAAGGAATGGGCAATAAATGCTGGCCTTCCCCAGATTAATATTAAAACAAACTATGACAACACAATTAAAGAAACTATTCTCTTTTGATAATTTGGTGCTCATCAATAAGATATTTTCAAACCAAACCTAAGAAAAAAAATAATCGTCTTTATTTTTTCCTTCCCAGTCACGATCAAATTCTACATAATTTTTCTGTACAATTTAATTTATTTTAACCAACATTTCCTTTATTCTCAACATCTAACATGTACCGTCACAATAATACATTCACTGTCACAACATATAATCCTCTCAAACATTTTGCCTGATCTCCCATAAACAACAATATGACAGATCCACAATCTGTCATGAAACTAAAAATGCTCCAAAAATATAATCGCACATGGCATGGCTTATGGCAAGTTAGATGTGTCATGTGGTGAACTTGTGGGAGACACTCCTCACCTGGTCATCCAGGTATATAAAGGGAGGTCCCGCACAGGGTCATCATTTCTTGGTACTGTGAATAAAGGTGCAGGTCGCAAAGTGACTTTGTCCATAGAATGTGGCTCGTGTGGATTTGTGGTATTGGGTAAGGACTTTACAAGATGATACAGCTATAACAATAGAGAGGTTGTCAACAAAATGTGGCCTTATTAAAGTATTCAAGATGCTAAAGGGTATAAATAGATTAATGTCAGGGCGAAAATGGAGATGGGGCGGGAATGTTACTGCCCAATTAACGTTTGCGCTGTGTGAAGTAATTTTTGTCGTCTGGACCCTATGCCAGGGGCGCAGTGCAAAGGGAGGTGTTATATGACTTTTGCGGCGCAAAAACGGGAACCTCGCCAACTAAAGTGCGGGGCTAGGAGCGCTCCAAGAGAGGCCTTGGGAGGGGGGAAAAAATTCACAAAAACATTCAAAGAACTTACAACACAAATCACTGCAAAAAAATAAAAGAATAAACACTGGAACTTGCCTTTTTTGCAGTTTATCCACCTCACCGTTGCCGGCAGGGCTGGACCGCGGTGTTTTCCCTGGCAGTTATCGTGGGGCACATGTCGGGGCGTACGGGTGTTTGTCGAAACTTCTGCCGGTGTCACAATGTTGCACACGCGGCACAGCTCTCCCCGCCGGTGCTTCTAAGCGCCGCCGCAAAACCCGACCGGAGGACCACGCCGGGACGCAAAAGACCTCACCACCCCCCCCTCATTTTACGCCGTGGAGGGTCGAAACCCGGAGCACAAACTACCTGAAAATCCAGCCCAAATATATGTTTAAAATACTCAGATACTACAAGAAAATGTATAGCCTCAAACTTAGAAGAGAATGAAAAAACTGTTTAGATTGAACTACTTTACACATATGGAATGGACAGTCAGGGAGGCAGTGAGGCCTGATTGTGTCAGTAAATTCAAGGGAGAATTGGATAATTACCTGAAGAATAAAATAGAGGGTCATGAGATTTATTGTAGGATATGATATTTCCTAGACTATGGGCCAGTTAGAAGAACACCAGTGACCTTTTTCCGGTTCTTTACATTCCCCCCCTGTTGCATGATAGAAAAAGTGGTACAAGAAGTAAGTATGACATTTACAGGAAGTACTGCTATATGCAATATTTATATATCTTATTAAAAGCCTCATGCCTGTGCACACTTTCTGCAATTTATTTTGTTGCATTTTAGTTCAGGCTTCTCCCATTATTATTATCTGTGTCCACATTATATAATGGACAATGACAGTGAAGCAGGATTTGTAGTTACATGATTTGGCCACGGAGTGGCCCTGTGCTGTTTTTGAACATTTTCAGACTTGGTCTCTCTTCAGGTAACTTTCACAGTATTTCATTGGTCCGGATTTTGCTGTGCGCTCGCCGTTCAGCTCGCTGACAGCTGCCCACAGACTTTCCACGGGTTTCTCAATGGAGATTTCCTCTGATCCAGCATCTGGTCCAACGCAGTGTCCTCTATGGGGGGTCTGTGAGGAGGTCAAGTAACGGCAAGGGTCTTCAACCAGATTACAGAATCCTCACTGAGACATGCTGAGGTTTAGCCAGGAGGTATAAAACAGGAAATGTAATCTAGATTTAATTCAGAAAGCGAAATAAAGATGGGATTAAGAAAGAGAGATAAAAGAGACAGACAGAAAAAGTATAAAAACCAAAAATGTTGTCTTAATTTAAAAAAAAATTAAAATCCCACAGTACTGCACTGATTATCTGCTCAAGTCTCTTGAGTGTAACTTGAATTCACAACCTTACTACTCACAGGTAAAAGTATGACCACTGAGTCAAGGCCGACACGTTGTTTGCTTTGAGTACCTTTCCTAGATTACAGCAGTGGTTATACTTCAAGAAGTACTTCATTGGCTGTAAAATGTTTTGGGATGTCTTGAGGTTGTGAAAGTTGCTATATAAGTGCAAGTCTTTCTTTTACTTTGTAAACTGAAGGACAGATCTTTCTTGCAGACTGTACAAAAAAAGTAATTTTTGGAACTTGAGTAGTTGGGAAACGTGTAGATTTTCTCAAGTCAATTGATAAGTTGCACCTTATAGAGCAGAGTCCTGATATTTTTATGACTTCAGCTTATGTTTTAATTTGTTGTCCAACTTTGAAATCTGCAAATTCCATCTTCGTATGGTTGTCACTGCTAGCTGTAACCATGACTCTGGCTATTAAACTTTCAGAGCATTTCAACACTTGACATGTGTATGAGAGCGATGTGTGAGTGTAAAAGGTACTTGGTCCAGCAATACTTGCTGTGAAAGTGTGAATTATCTTTGATTCCAAGATGTCAATAAGTAATGCAATTCTTATATACCTAAATGACAATTTTACAATAACTTGAAGCTGGACAAACATCCAAATCTTGAGAGTTTTTGCAGTTAATTTTTTCACCTGTTTTACATTTGACTGTTGTAGTGTGATTCTTAAGGCAAAGGCACCTGCTGAATATATGTATGCATGTATGTATGTTTAAAATGGTAGCCAGATGTAAAATGGCTGCCAGGGGCTCTGCAAAGCATGATGGGAATTCAGTTAGCCAAGTTAGCTGAATTGCTGGATAGCTGCTGACACTGCAGTACCAGGAATGTCTCTCATTAACAACTTCAGACAAGATACCCTAGCAGAACACTGCAGTGCCTGGTACTAGGAATGTCTCCAAGATAGGGAGGTCTGGAAAACATCAAGACCCTGAGCAACCCCAAGCTGCGCACGAAGTGATCACGCAGCCACATGCTCACTAGGAGGGGCAATTTGATTGGCCTAGGTAAACTATATGTAATCTATAATCAATGTGATTGAATATGTCCAGCCGAAATGGGCTGAAGTAACTGTAATGAACTGTTGTAAAACATATAAATGTCGATGGATTTCTTTATTCAGTGGAGTGGAGTGCCTGGAGTTGGACCAGAGACTTCCTCCCCGCCGGCGTAATGAAAACCATTTTGATGTGTGGAACCGGCCCAGAGTGACGAGTGATTCTTCCAGAAAACATTCGCGCTTACAGTGACGTCACGAACAGGATATTGCAGAGGCCGTTGGGGACACCCCTGGAGAGTCCGGGTGAGTATAAGTCTGAGTAAAATAGCGGGGTGCTGGAGGTGAACGCACAGGTTGATCGACACGGATGGATGGTCCAGTATCTCACACACCTAGCCTGAGCCTGAATTAAAAGGACTTAGTCCCATGTATGGCCAGGATCAAGCAGGCGTAGAGAACCCCCTGAGACCATAGGATCGTGAGACCGACCGAGCGACACCTCCTGGACCCAGTAAGGGAATTGGCAGTCGATCCCAGGGGAAGGGACCAGGTGGTGTCCAGAGGCCGACGCAATATCCAACCTGCGAGAAGGGTCGGACCAACAGGCAAAACGGTGGTAGGTAGTCGTTAAAGAGTCGTAGGGCACTGCAGGAATTGCTTAAAGGTGCGTTAAGAATTGTATAAGTTTGTGTACTAACAGACTTGTGACCTGACAGTAGCTAGAGACGGTCTACTACAAGTTGCACTGGGCAAAAGCGGACCTCTGAGAGTAAGATTCCTAACGAGCTAGTCATACCCAATATGGCCAATGTAACAACAAAACTCGAGTGGGAGCCTGAAGGGTCCCTTACCCACCACGTGGCAGAGAAACAAAAGAAAGTAATAGAAAAGGCCTGGGTTCTGATTCTTCGAGCCCACATAAAATTAACAGAGAAAGTAAATCAATATGTAAGAAATAAAAAAAAAACCTGGTAGTGACTATCTTAAGTGAAGTATGGATCCAAAAATAGAGCCGGCCAAACAATAAACTTTGAATGAAAAGAGACTTTTGTGAATGTCTGTTTTTGAATGAAGAATACTTGTGTGATTTTTGACTGTGCAATACTTGAGGTGGGAATTAATGAATTTTTCATGTGTCTGAAAGCCTGTTTGGTAAAGTGGTGGAGCTGTCTGTTTGTTTTGGTTCCACCCACTTTCTCAGACAGAGAAGTTTTAAGAAAGTGTGAACCTAGAATTGAATTACATTTTAAGTTAGAAACGCAGGTGTGGACTTATTCGGATGATAAGTTACGGAGCTAGGAAATGTACAAAGGATAGGTTTGTTGAGCAAAACATAAAAAATGTGTGGTCCCGTTGGTCTTTTTAAAAAAAAAAATTGGACACGTGGACACGCTCACTTGTCAAAAGAAAACACGCAATCATTGATTACATTGGGTTGAAAGACAATAAATTTAGTCTAGGAATGAGATAAAGAACGGAGAAGGGAAGCTGTAATGCCTTTTTTTTAAAAAAGTCTGTGTGGGTCTCCCATTTTCCTTTGTGTAAAACCTTGATGCGAAAGCTTCTAGCTCAGTAAAAAGATTTTTAAATAAAAGATTGGCAGTACAATATTTGAATTGGGATTTTGAGCTATTTGAAGTGATCCTCATTGATAAACATTTTGGTTGTATTGGAAAATCTTGGGTTTGGAAACCTTTTTTAATAAAAGTGCACATACTGCGTCAGAAGCTGAAGCTTAAATATGTACTTTATGAGATACTGTATCACAAAATTGAAGTTACAGAGCAAACGATTAAAGTTTTTGATCAGCTTCTAAAACAGAAGTTAGGCACAAAAAAACCTAGTATTACCATATTTGACATTTTGTAATTCACAATAAATACAAATTCTACAAAAGGGGAGCAGAAATAAGGATGGGAACAGTGAAGAGTTAATTTTGTTAAGGTTTCAAGTACCACTGATTAAGAAAAGGCACAACAAAACGCGATACATTTAAAAAAAGTTAAATCTGATCTCTTTTTAAAAAAAAAAGAAATAAAACTAAAAGGCTTGGGGAAAAAAAGACGTAACGTACTAAATAAGTGCTGAAAAAAAAGTGTTTGCGATGGAAAAAGACGTAACTTACTAAATACTAGTTGATATTGGCTGTGAAAAAGATATTGGTTTAATTGGAAAAAGGAAGGAAAAAAAATTGGAAGAGGTAAAAGACACTCTCCATTGATAATGATTTTAAATTACGAGAAAGTTTCACTGCAGTTTGAAAAGATTTCCAAAATGGACGTTGTTCATCAAGAAAAGTCCCGAACAGTTTAAACAAGCAGGAGGGTTTTGAAAATAACTAGGAGAAAAGATCTAAGCTATGCGAACTCAGCACAGAAAGAAAAAACTGGGAATTAGAAAATCTTACTGAATTTTAAAATTCTTATAGAAAATGGAACTGGCACGGGAGTTTAGATTTTGTGCCGAGAGAGAAATAAAACACAAGATTTGCCCAGTGAACGGGACCGTAAAAAACCCCCCGAAATGTTGGCATGTATACAGCTTGTGTGAAAATTGGATTTCAGCAAACAAAATAGCCAATAAAAATGTGTGGTCTCGTTCTAAATCAATTAAAAAAAAAAAATCTTTGGCAAGTATTTGAATTAGAAGTTTAGAAAATTTGGCATTTAATCTAAAATGCTGTCTTTCCCGATGAGAAGAGTTTTATTATGACCACTTTACTAATGATTTCTGCTGTTTTAACGGCTTCCTAATTTCTAAGCAAGTTTTGAAGGCACAAAGATTTGGATGATTACACAAAGCCACGTAATGACATCAGGCCTTCTTACAAACCTGTAAAGGAGTTAACCCTTTCCATTGACAACTGTTTTACACTGGACCTTACTAATTTGGAAGACAGAGGAAATGGTGGGATAGTCAGAATAAAAATAAAACCGAACTCGCTGGTCAAGAGTTAAAAGCTAAGATAAACAGGCTGGAAGAGATTTTTTTTAAATCGGGACCAGACGGATAGTGCAATGTGCAGCCATAGCATCATCACCTATGGCAATAGAGCCAGTGTACCCCACGGTGGGTAGGTGTAGTCCACAAACCCAACCTAACGGTAAAGCAGACTGGGATGCTTGGCGGAATAATGGTGGCATTGGAGTTTGGATAATATTTAGATGGGTCATCGTGCAGGCTCGAGCACAGCAGGCTCAAATGCAAAACCGATGGCAGCCCAGACAGGGATATGAAGTGATAGAGATGGTATGACTATAAAGAATATGGATAACCTAACCCTTACCTCTGATTCCACAGAGTGACCGCGACACAAGTAGACCAGAACCTAACACCTGGTGACGACCAGGCTATCTGTTTAAAATTTGCAGATAAAACACTCACCGAGATGGGACCGCAGTGGCTACTTCGACTTTGGGGACTCATGATACTGGGAACCTTAAGGCCTACGCAAGCACTGGATAATACAGACGGACTATGTGAGATACAGCACACGCAGGAAAAACACAACTACATGAACTATGGGGCTTTGTTTAATTTAACTGATGGAATCTGCATCCCAGCAGCCAAAGACTGGAGCAAGGACAGAACTTATTTTAACGCATGATGTAAGCATGAAATTGTGCCGGTTCTGATCAATACCTCAGGCATACAAATGCCGGAATATTGTACGGAGCAGGCAAGAAATATGTATAATGTATTAAGTAAGGTTGTAATGCAACAGGCTGCCAATGTCATGGGCGCCAGTAGGTTCCGAGGACAAGAGCAGGTGCATAGGAATAAGAGAGGAATAGTTAGTGATGCTGCTGCCGGTTTTAATACCGGAACCTCCATAGTAAACTCACTGGATATACGAGGGCTGAATGAAAAAGTGGAACAGCTTAAACGGGTGATGAAAGAACTGTTAGAGCGGGCAGAGCAGAATCAGAAAGACCAAGCCGATTTAGGAAGGGAGGGCATGGAGATACAGCTAGATGGAATTTCGATAATCGAGACACCTGCCAAAACAATTAATCATCTAATTGACAGAGAAAAGGAAGATGCCGGGAAACTAAGGCAGGGACAGCTCTGCCATGCTTATGGCTTGTGGATGGTGGGACAAATACGGCACAACCTCGACCAGAACCAAAGGGGGGAGGTGCCGGACTGGATTGAAAGTTCACAGCTAGCCCAGCTGGCCAGACAAAGGGGGGCACTGGATAACTGCACTCTGAAAGGATTGACCAGAGTATACCCGGTAATCCCAAGTTGCCCGATGGGCAAGGCCGCCAGGGCAGGGATAGTCCTGATAATACCAATAGCCACACCAGACTCAGGAACATTTCCCCTTTATCAGCTGGAGAATATCAGGATCGTGCGGGAGAACACCTCCCTCCGTTACTATCTGACCGCAGTCTCTGTTATCAGCAGGGAAAATACACTTTATGGAATCTCCCTAACAGGATGCAAGCTGAAGGGTGACATTACGGTGTGCCCGCACCCGGTGGGACAGGGAGAACTAGATGAGTGTGGGTTCAACCAGACCGATGGGTGCGTATTAGAAATAGTACCTGCCCACACACATTTTGCCAGGGCAGGATACGGAGGAAAGGGTAAGTACTGCGTTTCTACCACGGGGCACTCTTATCAGTACAATGGCCTGCAATGCCAGATCCCACAGCCAAAATTTTGCTTTGCACCTCTAAGACCAGTAGCCATAGGACAAGTCCACATCACCCAGGTTACACGTCGAGGTACCGAGATTATTAACGTGACCAATCAGCTCCATGATCACCTGCAGGACTATGACGAGCCTGAGCAGGCCCCTATCCCACATTTAGCTGAAGTGCTAAGGGAACTAAGACTCAGAGTAGGCCAGTCTGTCAAACTCTACCACCAACTCCAGACAAAGGTCGAAGTACTGGAAAAGGATACCGACATAGAGTTACAAGATCAGAGTTGGTGGAGGAAGATTTGGGACTGGGGGATGAATGTGAACATCCACCCCTGGATTCGCATAATATCACACATACTGGTCGGGATACAACTGGTCCTAGCAATAATGTGGGGCATCATGGCCTGATGTAATGTTGGACTCATGTAATGTAATGTAAGTTTATTGCACTGTAATGTTGGGCTCATGTGAGCTACTGCAATGTTGGGGCATAAATGCAATGCATATATGTATTGTCTGTCTGTGATATGTAATCCAGTAATGCAGCAGTGGCGGACATTTAAGTAAAACTGCGCTAAGTCATTGTAGTACGTACTCATGTAACCCTGATTCCCTCCCCTGGTGCCAAGCACTTTTAAATGTTTTTTCCTTCCAGACTTGGAGGATTCAAACCAGACCTCCGGAGAGAGACCAGACGATAGACCCACTGCCTCCACCTCTGGCGTCACCCAGCCCTCTCCTGACTTCACCCCTGCCAGAGATGATGAAGAGAAAAGAGGAAGAGCAGCTGATCCTGGAGCCAGTGGAGGTGGAGACGGAGGAGGATCCATTTGGGCCAGCTGGAACATCCTCCACCACTGAGTCTGTATTCAGGGGATTCCCCCATGTCCCCTCTGATTCTGTGGGACCAAGTGGTGCGCAGCAATGTACCCCCAGCATTGCAGCACCTTTGCTTCAGCGACAGGTTGGTGCAGAAAAGGTCCGTTGCTGCAAGACAGATAGGCGCGTACCAGGACATGGTGCATCTGTCACAGGCCAGTGTCAACATAGGTCGAGAGCTGCTTAAGGCCATGGCTAAGCTAGCAGCAAACATCATGGCACTATCAGTCGGAGGATATGTCGCGTCAGATCACCGCGATGGAGCGAACCGCCGGCTCCGTCGATGCTATGTGTCAATCAACGGGATTGGGATATGGCGCGGAATCCTCCTGTGCCACAGTAGTCGGGTCGACAGCACCTGAGGGTGGGGAGCTGCCAGCAGCTTCCAGTCTTGAAGCCGTGTCTTCCGGATCACGAGCTTCTCCTGAGGCCCCATTCATTGTGCCTGCAATGTCTTACCTTCAACAATAGCAACAGCACTCTGGGTGCACTGCTGCATGCCGGCTTGGTACCACCACAGGGAGGTCCGGGCTCAGGGGAAGTGGGAAAGGGAAGGGCGGGAGTAAGAAAGGGGGGGGTGAGTCCGAAGGATGGGGGAGTTCGCGGTCAAGATCAAGGACAGTAAAGTAGTAACAGTTGTCACAGTTGTTCAAAGTTATAGTTACAAATTTTACAAAGTTTTACAGTTCTATATTTTTTACATTTTTACATAAATGTTTGAATTGAATTTAAGCACTCTTGTACAGTGTCAAACTTTTGGGGTAATAATCATCAGTGTCCCATAGGCAGCTCTCCACATTCAAGCAAAGCGTTTATTTATGAGCTGCTGACGTAACAATTTTGCGTGTCCTCGCTGTGGTGTTGGGGGGGGGGGGGGGGGGCGCGGAGGGCAGGGATTGGAGCCATGAGTTCATCTGGAAGCTCCTCCTCAGCCTCTTGCCCCTCATTTTCCTCATCTTCCTCCTCCATCTCCTGCACTCTCTCCTCAGGTGGTCTCACAGTCCCCTGTGGCAATTCGTCACCATATGATTGCGAAATTATGCAACATGCAGCACACCACTGTGAACTGAGCAACCTGCTCAGGGTGGTATTGCAGTCTGCCTCCCGCGTGGTTCAAGCATCGAAAGCGCTGCTTTGGCACTCCAATTGACTTTTCGGTAATATTACGTATGGCTAAATGGCTCTTATTATATTGTTGCTTGGCTTCTGTCTGAGGGTTGCGCGGGGGGCGGGGTCAAGAGCCAGATGGCAAGGCCGCACCCTTTATCCCCCAGCATCCAACATTTACCTTGTGGCTCAGACTTCAACAGGTCAGACACAGTGCTCTCACGCAAGATGTGCACATCATGGATGCTCCCTGGAAGTAGGCATTCACTGCCATTATGCGCTGCATATGGTCGCAGACAAGCTGCACGTTGAGGGAGTGAAATCCCTTACAGTTTCGCTGTACATCCGCCTCCTGCAATGAAGCTCGCAGGGCAATATGCATGCAGTCAACAGCACCCTGCACCTTGGGGAAGCCGGCAATGCATGCAAAATCCAAAGCCCTCTCACTCTGTGTTTCCCTGGTCATTGGGAAGTTTATAAATTTCATCCAGCGTGCATGCAATGCTTCGGTTACCTGTCAAATGCAGCGATGAGTAACATGCTGAGAAATGCAGCATATGTCCCCAACTGATGTCTGAAAAGAGCCGCATGCATAAAAGGAAAGTGTCGCAGTCACCTTTGTTGTGTATCTGCAAAGCATACATCCCATGTTCCACAACCAGGGAGCGCATCCCCTGAAGTCCCAAGGGATCCCAGCATTCCTTGGGAGCACTGTATATAAGCCATCCTCTAAGGCCTGTTCCTCACTCTGGAGTGTCTTAATAAAGACTGAGGTCACTGTCACTTTAACCTCCTTGTGTGCAGTCTCGTCTGTGTTAGGAACACAATAACTGGCGATGAGTATACGAATCCAACACAAAGATGCAGCAAACTGTGGGCATCCTGGAGAAGTTCTCGGAGGGTGAGGACTGGGAAGCCTATGTCGAATGTCTAGACCAGTACTTTGTAGCCAACGAGCTGGACGGAGAAGGAAGCGCTGCAAAAAGGAGAGCGGTCCTCCTCACGGTCTGCGGGGCACCGGCCTCATGAAGAATCTTCTCGCTCCGGTGAAACCCACAGATAAGTCGTATGAGGAGCTGTGTACACTGGTTTGGGAGCATCTTCACCCGAGGGAGAGCATGCTAATGGCGAGGTATCGGTTCTACACGTGCCGGCGATCTGAAGATCAGGAAGTGGCGAGCTACGTCGCCGAGCTAAGGCAGCTTGCAGGACAATGTGAGTTTGATGGTTAGCTGGAGCAAATGCCCAGAGACTTTTTTGTACTGACCATCCTACGAGAACTTTTGACTGTAAAGACACCGACCCTCAGTAAGGCCATTGCGATAGCACAGGCGTTTATGTCCACCAGTGACAACACTAAACAAATCTCTCAATACACAAGTGCTAGCAATGTTCATAAATTAACTGGAACTGTGTTTGCGAGCAGAAATGTACAGGGCAGAAACCATGAGTCTGCAACTGCCAGCAGGCCTCAGGTGACCCAGATGACACAGGCCCCGACAAAGGATGAATGCAAGGCAATTCACACCTTGTTGGCATTGTGGAGGCTTCCATTCAGCCTATTCAGGCTGCTTCAAAAGGTATATTTGCAAGAGCTGTGGAACAATGGGGCACCTCCAACGAGCTTGCAGACGAGCTGCAAGCTCTGCAAAACCTGCTAACAACCATGCGGTAGAGGAAGATCGGTCCAGGGTGAATCAAAGCAATTTTGAGCCTCAGAGAGAGGAGGCAGATGCTGAAGTACACAGAGTGCACACATTTTTGATGAAATGTCCACCTATAATGCTAAACGTAAAATTGAATGGCTTACCCGTAGCCATGGAACTGGACACTGGCGCTAGCCAATCCATCATGAGTAAAAAGATGTTTGAGAGACTGTGGTTCAACAAGGCACTCAGACCAGCCCTGAGCCCCATCCACACAAAACTGAGAACATACACCAAAGAGCTTACCACTGGGCAGCGCCATGGTCAAGGTCATCTACAAGGGCACGGTGCACGAAATGCCACTCTGGATTGTCCCAGGTGATGGCCCCACACTGCTTGGAAGGAGCTGGCTGGGCAAAATCCACTGGAACTGGGATGATATCCAAGCGCTATCACATGTCGATGAGGCCTCATGTACCCAGGATCTTAACAAATTTCCTTTCCTTTTTGAGCCAGGCATTGGAAACTTTTCCGGGGCGAAGGTGAGGATCCACTTGGTCCCAGAGGCACGACCCATTCACCACAAGGAGACGCGAGCGGTACCTCACATGATGAGGGAGAGAGTGGAAATCGAGCTGGACAGGCTGCAACGCTAGGGCATCATCTCCCCAGTGGAATTCAGCGAGTGGGCCAGCCCGATTGTTCCAGTACTCAAAAGTGATGGCATGGTCAGGATTTGCGGTGATTATAAAGTAACTATTAATCGTTTCTCGCTACAGGACCAATACCCGCTACCTAAGGCAGACAACCAATTTGTGACGCTGGCAGGAGGCAAGACGTTCACCAAGCTTGACCTGACTTCGGCCTACATGACGCAGGAGCTGGAGGAGTCTCCGAAGGGTCTCACCTGCATCAACATGCAAAAGGGACTGTTCATCTACAACAGATGCCCGTTTGGAATTCGGTCGGATGCAGCGATCTTCCAGAGAAACTACTCAAGTCGGTACCACACATGGTGGTTTTTCAGGATGACATATTGGTCACGGGCCGGGACGCCGTCGAGCACCTACAAAACCTGGAGGAGGTTCTCCAGTGACTGGATCACGTCGGGCTGCGGCTGAAGAGGTCGAAATGCGTCTTCATGACAACAGAAGTGGAGTTTTTGGGGAGAAAGATCGTGACAAACGGCATTCGGTCCACAGACGCCAAGACGAAGCTATCAGGAATGCGTCCAGGCCACAGAACGTCACGGAGCCGCGGTCATTCCTGGGACTCCTCAACTATTTTGGTAACTTCCTACTAGGGTTAAGCACCCTCTTAGAGCCCCTACATGTGTTATTGCGTAAAGGTGAGAACTGGGTATGGGGAAAAAACCAAGTAATTGCTTTTGAGAAAGCCAGAAACATTTTATGCTCCAACAAGCTGCTTGTATTGTATAACCCGTGTAAAAGACTTGTGCTAGCATGTGATGTGTCGTCGTACGGAGTCGGATGTGTATTACAACAAGCTAACATTGCGGGGAAGTTGCAACCTGTCGCCTATGTTTCCAGGAGCTTGTCTAAGGCCAAGACGACCAACAGCATGATTGAGAAAGAGGCATTAGCGTGTGTGTTCGGGGTAAAGAAAATGCATCAGTACCTGTTTGGCCTCAAATTTGAGCTGGAAACCGATCACAAACCCCTCATATTCCTGTTCGCTGCAAATAAGGGGATAAATACTAATGCCTCAGCTCGCATACAAAGGTGGGCACTCGCGCTATCAGCATATAACTATACCATCCGCCACAGGTCAGGCACCGAGAACTGTGCAGATGCTCTCAGTCGGTTACCATTGCCCACCACGGGGGTGGAATTGGCGCAGCCGGCAGACTTGTTGATGGTCATGGAAGTGTTGGAAAATGATAAATCACCTGTCACAGCCCACCAGATTAGGACTTGGACCAGCCAAGATCCTCTGCTGTCCCCAGTTAAAAAACTGTGTACTGCATGGGAGCTGGGCCAGCATCCCCGTTGAAATGCAAGAGCTAATCAAGCCTTTCCAGCAGCGAAAGGACAAGTTGTCCATTCAGGCAGACTGCTTGCTGTGGGTAACCACGTAGGGCTACCCAAAAAGGGCAGGGAGACGTTCATCTCGGATCTCTACAGCACACACCCGGGTATAGTAATGATGAAAGCGATAGCCAGATCCCACGTGTGGTGGCCCGGTATCGACTCTGACTCAGAGCCCTGTGTACGGCAATGCAGCATGTGTGCTCAGTTGAGCAACGCGCCCAGAGAGGCACCACTAAGTTTGTGGTCCTGGCCCTCCAGACTATGGTCGAGGATCCATGTCGACTATGCGGGCCCATTTCTTGGTAAAATGTTCCTGATGGTGGTGGATGCTTTTTCAAAATGGATGGAATGTGAAATAATGTCAGGAAGCACTGCTACCACCACCATTGAAAGCCTGAGGGCCATGTTTGCCACCCACGGCCTGCCTGACATACTGGTCAGTGACAATGGGCCATGTTTCACCAGTGCCGAATTTAAAGAATTCATGACCCGCAATGGGATCAAACATGTCACCTCGGCCCAATTTAAACTAGCCTCCAATGGGCAGGCAGAGCGGGCAGTACAAACAATCAATCAGAGCCTTAAACGAGTTACAGAAGGCTCACTCCAAACCCGCCTGTCCCAAGTACTGCTCAGCTATCACACGAGACCCCACTTGTTCACAGGGGTTCCCCCGGCTGAGCTACTCATGAAAAGGACACTTAAAACCAGACTCTCGCTGGTTCACCCCAACCTGCATGATCAGGTAGAGAGCAGGCGGCAGCAACAAAATGTAAACGACGAGCGCGCCACTGTGTCACGGGAAATTGATCTGAATGACCCTGTGTATGTGCTAAACTATGCTCCCAAGTGGATTACGGGCATGGTGATAGATAAAGAAGGGAGTAGGGTGTTTGTAGTCAAACTAGACAATGGACAAATTTGCAGAAAGTACCTGGACTGCCCTGAACAACTCACAGCAGACACCATCTTTTTCGAGCCCACAACAAACACCCAAAGGATCAACGACACCACCCCGGACCAGGAAATCGAACCCATCATGCACAACAGTCCAGCAAGGCCAGGCTCACCCAGCAGTCCTGCAGGGCCAACAACACGCCAGCCCAGCGAGGGCACAGCCAACACACCAGAACGGATATTTGTACCGAGGCAGTCCACCAGGGAAAGAAAATCTCCCGACCGCCTCACCTTGTAAATAGTTTTCACTTTGACTTTGCGGGGGAGTGTTGTTGTGTATTTGCAAATCATGTACTCCCATGTTCTGCCACCAGGGAGTGCATCCCCTGAAGTCCCAAGGGATCCCAGCATCCCTTGGGAGCACTGTATATAAGTTGGCCCCTAAGGCTTGTTCCTCACTCTGGAGTGTCTTAATAAAAACTGAGGTCACTGTTACTTTAACCTCCCTTTGTGTAGTCTCACCTGTGTTTGGAACACAATAACCTTCACCTCGACAGAGAATGCAGTATTGTTGGTGGTACTGGGCTGCAGGTCTGCCTTCATGAGCTGGCAAATCTCATTGATCACCTCTTTTAGGAAGCACAGCCTTCGAACGCACTGTCAATCGGTCAGGACCAAGAATGATCGCTTCTCCCTGAAAATCCTTTGGGGCTAAGGCCTCCTCCTCATCAGTCTGCGACCTCCTCCATTACCCTGATAATTCTGCTCAATTAACCTTCTCTCATCTGGATCCTGCATTCGACAAGTAGTCAGTAATATAGACTGAGATAGTACAGGCCCCATTCTTTTTAATTCTTCAGAATCTCCTCAACTATCCTGAGATAGATGCAAATGATTTTCCAATGAAAAAAATATTAACTCAAATGCCTTCTATCTTAATAGTATACTCAGTACAAATAAAAATACCTTTCCCACTGTGAATCGTACTGTAAAGTCACTGTTCACCTCTGAAATACTGAGGTGCTGCTTTTGCTGACTGTTCCTAATTTCAAAATGGTGCCACCAAGGACTATCGCACATTCCCGTCCACTTAAGATCGAGTAAACCCACCTTCTCCAGGACGGTATGCAGCTCCGGTGGTATATCGGCGGTATGTAATCAAACTTGCACTTTTTGGGCGGTATGCGGGCGGTCTACATGGCGGACGGTGTGCATACTGCTCGGCTGTATGTCAGTGATGAATTTTCCTCCTAGCGGTATATCGGCGGAATGTACCTGATTTTTGATGAAGCTTGTATGTTTGGATGGTAAGCGGGCGGTATGTCGATGAATTTCACGCCCATAATATTATTCAAGAGTACAACTTGTTTAGATCGTGTTACACACAGGTCAAATTAATGATGCTTTAGCAAATCAATCCTCCTAATGTGAGTGAAAAAAATCAATACGAATATAAAACTTGTTTTGCTACCTTTACTACTTTGGTGAAGTATCTATCCATCACTTGGTAAAATAAGGAATGTGGTTAAGTTTCTTTTTATTATTTGATTATGCAGCAGTTCCAAGACAGCAAATGAAGATTCAGTACTCCACTTGAGTTTATTTAACACTTAATCATCATCATCATAGGTAGTCCCTCGAAATCGAGGAAGACGTGCTTCCACTCTAAAAGTGAGTTCTTAGATGGCTGAACAGTCCAATATGGGAATTACAGTCTCTGTCACAGGTGGGACAGACAGTCGTTGAAGGAAATGGAGTGTCGGGCTGGTTTGCCGCATGCTCCTTCCACTGCCTGCGCTTGTTTTCTGCATGCTCTCTGCGATGAGACTCGAGGTGCTCAGCGCCCTCCCGGATGCACTTCCTCCACTTAGGGCGGTCTTTGGCCAGGGATTCCCAGGTGTCGGTGGGGATGTTGCATTTTATCAGGGAGGCTTTGAGAATGTCCTTGAAACATTTCCTCTGCCCACCTTGGGCTCGCTTGCCGTGTAGGAGTTCCGAGTACAGCATTTGCTTTGGGAGTCTTGTGTCCGGCATGCGAACAATGTGGCCTGCCCAACGGAGCTGGTCGAGTGTGGTCAGTGCTTCGATGCTGGGGATGTTGGCCTGATCGAGGACGCTACTGTTGTGCGTCTGTCCTCCCAGTGGATTTTCAGGATCTTGCGGAGACATCATTGGTGGTATTCCTCCAGCGATTTGAGGTGGCTGCTGTATATGGTCCATGTCTCTGAGCCATACAGGAGGGCGGGTATCACTACAGCCCTGTAGACCATGAGCTTGGTGCTTAATACCTTCTGCTAGAATGATAGAAATCTCACATTGTAAATATCTCAGTGTATGACCCTGTTTGTTTCCTCCCTCCACATGCTACCAAGACTTTTGAGATTGTATAACTATTATATTTGGGTCAATATATTTGATAGTCAGGCAACTCTGGATTTTAAACTGCAATCTCCTATATTTTTCCTGATCATTTGTATAAGGGTCACTAACCAGAGGGCACAAATTTAAGGTGATTGGGAAAAGAACCAGTGGTGACATAAGGAAAAAATAAATTACGCAACGACTGGTTAGGATTTGGAATGCACTGCCTGATAGAAACATAGAAAATAGGTGCAGGAGTAGGCCATTCGGCCCTTCGAGCCTGCACCACCATTCAATATGATCATGGCTAATCATGCAACTTCAGTATCCCATTCCTACTTTCTCTCCATACCCCTTGATCCCTTTAGCCGTGAAGGCCACATCTAACTCCCTTTTGAATATATCTAACGAACTGGCCCTAACAACTTTCTGTGGTAGAGAATTCCACATGCCCACAACTCTCTTGAGTGAAGAAGTTTTTCCTCATTTCAGGCCTAAATGGCTTACCCCTTATCCTTAGACTGTGACCCTTGGTTCTGGACTGCCCCAACATCGGGAACATTCTTCCTGCATCTAACCTGTCCAATCCCATCAGAATTTTATATGTTTCGATGAGATCCCCTCTCATTCTTCTAAATTCCATTGAATACAAGTCTAGTCGATCCAGTCTTTCTTCATATGTCAGTCCTGTCATCCCGGGAATCGGTCTGCTGAACCTTCACTGCACTCCCTCAATAGCAAGAATGTCCTTCCTCAGATTAGGAGACCAAAACTTTACATAATATTCAAGGTGTGGCCTTACCAAGGCCCTGTACAACTGCAATAAGACCTCCCTTCTCCTATACTCGAATCCTCTCGCTATGAAGGCCAGCATGCCATTTGCCTTCTTCACCGCCTGCTGCACCTGTATGTCAACCTTCAATGACTGATGTACCATGACACCCAGGTCTCGTTGCACTTCCCCCTTTACCAATCTGTCATCATTCAGATAATAATCAGCCCTCCTGTTTGTACCACCAAAGTGGATAACCTCACATTTATCCACATTATACTGCATCTGCCATGTATTTTCCCACTCATCTAACCTGTCCAAGTCACCCTGCAGCTTCTTAGCATCCTCCTCACAGCTCACACTGTCACCCAGCTTAGTGTCATCTGCAAACTTGGAGATATTACATTCAATTCCTTCTTCTAAATCATTAATGTATATTGTAAATAGCTGGAGTCCCAGCACTGAACCTTGCGGTACCCCACTAGTCACTGCCTGCCATTCTGAAAAGGACCCATTTATTCCTACTTTCTGCTTCCAATCTGCCAACCAATTCTCTATCCATATTTAGTACATTACCCCCAATACCATGTGCTTTAATTTTGCACACTAATCTCTTATGTGGTACCTTGTCAAAAGCCTTTTGAAAGTCTAAATACACCACATCCACTGCCCACCCCCCTGCCCCTTGTCCACTCTTCTAGTTACATCCTCAAAAATTCTGATTTGTCAGGCAGGATTTCCCTTTCATAAATACATGCTGACTTGGACCGATCCTGTCACTACTTTCCAAATGCGCTGCTATTACATCTTTAATAATTGATTCCACCATTTTCCTCACCACAGATGTCAGGCTGACCGGTCTATAATTCCCTGTTTTCTCTCTCGCTCCTTGTTTAAAAAGTGGGGTTACATTAGCTACCCTCCAGTCCATAGGAACTGATCCAGAGTCTATACAATGTTCGAAAATGACCACCAATGTATCCACTATTTCTAGGGCCACTACCTTAAGTACTCTGGGATGCAGACTATCAGGTTTTGTAATAGCAGCGCATTTGGAAAGCAGTGACAGAATGTCAGCATGAAATCATGATAGGGTAGTGGATACAGATTCCATTATAACCTTCAAGAGGGAAATGGATAAATACTTGAAGGAGAAAAAATTGCAGGGATATGGGGAAAGAGTGGGGGAGTGGTTTAGCTGGATTGCTCTTCAAAAGAACTCTTGCAGACTCAATAGGCCAAATGGCCTCCTTCTGTGCGGTACTCTTCTATGATTCTATGATTTTGGAGGAAGATGATAAAGTGATCCGAGAGAGCTTTATCGTTGAAGGACAACTCAGATGCATTCAGTCTTGTATAATAATGATGGCCGTGAGAGAGTCAGCATTGAAGGTGAGATTGAAGAAAGCAAGGATGGCAAGGAAGTCAGTGGAGATGACGAGGGTGAGTTAAGCTGGAGACTGAAGACACGAAGCATAAGGTGTCACTTGGTGCAGAGACTGAGAGCGGACCGGGGGAAGAGATTTCAGTAAGGTAAAGACTGAGGGGGATGATAAGTGAAGAGGATTTTGAAGCACAGGTGAGCAAGGTAGTATAGGGTGATATTTTCAGAGGTAAAGAAAGCTGTAATATTAAGAAGATTTAGCTTAGTAGGGATTTGGAGATGGTTTGATGGGTGATGTGATGGAATGAAAAACTAGGAGCGATGTACCCATAGAAACATAGACACATAGAAAATAGGTGCAGGAGTAGGCCATTCAGCCCTTCGAGCCTGCACCACCATTCAATAAGATCATGGCTGATCTTTCACCTCAGTACCCCTTTCCTGCTTTCTCTCCATACTCCTTGATCCCTTTAGCCATAGGGCCACATCTAACTCCCTCTTGAATATATCCAACAAACGAACCGGCATCAACAACTCTCTGCTGCAGGGAATTCCACAGGTTAACAACTCTTTGAGTGAAGAAGTTTCTCCTCATCTCAGTCCTAAATGGCTTACCCCTTATCCTTAGACTGTGTCCCCTGGTTCTGGACTTCCCCAACATCGGGAACATTCTTCCTGCATCTAACCTGTCCAGTCCCGTCAGAATTTTATATGTTTCTATGAGATCCCCTCTCATCCTTCTAAACGCCAGTGAATGAAGGCCCAGTCGATCCAATCTCTCCTCATATGTCAGACCAGCCATCCCAGGAATCAGTCTGGTGAACCTTCACTGCACTCCCTCAATAGCAAGAATGTTCTTTCTCAGATTAGGAGACCAAAACTGAACACAATATTCCAGGTGAGGCCTCACCAAGGCATTGTACAACTGCAGTAAGACCTCCCTGCTCCTATACTCAAAACCCCTAGCTATGAAGGCCAACGTACCATTTGCCTTCTTCACCGCCTGCTGTACCTGCATGCCAACTTTCAATGACTGATGAACCATGACACCCAGGTCTCGTTGCACCTCCCCTTTTCCTAATCTGCCACCATTCAGATAATATTCTGCCTTCGTGTTTTTGCCCCCAAAGTGGATAACCTCACATTTATCCACATTATACTGCATCTGCCATGCATTTGCCCACTCACCTAACCTGTCCAAGTCACCCTGCAGCCTCTTAGCTTCCTCCTCACAGCTCACACCGCCACCCAGTTTAGTGTCATCTGCAAACTTGGAGATATTACACTCAATTCCTTCATCTAAATCATTAATGTATATTGTAAATAGTCAAATGGAAATAATTGTCCTCTACAATAACAGCTCTGAAAATGTCGCACTGCTGTAGACTATCAGCCAAGATTATGTGCTCACATCCTGGAGTGGTGTTTAAACCCACAACATTCTGACTCAAAGATGAGAGTGTCCTAAACTGAGACAAACTAACAACCTTAAAAAAAGCAAAATCTTTTCCCGTCAGTTTGGACAGGATTCGGACCCACATCCGAGGTGAATATGTGCTAATCAATGACACCTCCTAGACCCACAAGCAATTTCACACAGCTAATTGCTGATTCAGTGCAGTTGCCGCCTCTATGTACAAAGAGGGTTTGAACATAAACAGCCCTGGTAATCTATTGCAACATTGACAACTCCTGGGGTGTGTGAGAGGGAAAAATGTATTGATCATTTAGTTTACGCTGCAGTCATTAAGTTGCCCTGCCTCATTTCACACTGAATTATCTTTCCTGTGACTCAGATGGTGTGTCCTTTTACACTTAACTGAACCATTTGATTGTCCAGCTGTCAAAATTCAGTGTTCTTCTGCAGCAATGTTCGGATCCTGTTCTGGTAAAGACATACTTGATGTAGCCAGATCAGAAGCAAGCTTTAGAGTGATGTTGCAGATGACAGAATGAGGGCCAGCTTTATCGATTCAAAGTAAATTAATAATGAGAATTTGTCATCATAATGCTAAGATTCCAACAATACCCATTTGGAACTTAGAAATGTACACAGGCTCAATTTTCCCCAGTTATCTGCGCCGTTTTTTTGGTGCACGCCACTCTTTTTGGCGTAATTTAAAATATCCAATTTCCCCAAAGTCTCTGTGCCTGCCTATCTCAGTTAGGTACGATATTTTAGGTTAATACCTTTTTTGCGTAACCTGACGTCTGCGACAGTTTTTCACATTTAAGCAAGTTTGGCCAATTTACATTTTTCCTAGGACAACGTATATGACCACTCCCAAAAAACCTTCTGGACACTTAAGAAAAACCAGTGCACCATTAAAAAATCGGCGCAGAAAGACGCCATTGTTTTTTAGACGAAGTTTTGGAGGGAGTGAAGAAGACAAAGAATATGCATCATAGAGCTTAATTTTTTCAAAGTCAAAAGGGAGAAAATGGAAGTTTAATGCAATTCTTTAATTTTTGATTTTTTTTCAAAGTACCACGTCACCGCTGAACGTCTCCTCACCGAGCTCAAGGGTCGGCGTGTCGGCCGTCAGAATTGCTCCCTCGCCGCCGAGCCCCTGTGTCCGGGCAAGGGAGCAATTCTGCTGGCCGACCTTCAAGCTCGGTGAGGAGATGTTCGGTCAGTGGTACTTTGAAAAAAATTAAAATGATAGAATTACATTAGACTTCGTTGCCCCAAATGTCTTCATTGAATGCCTAGCTTCCCATTCCAAGCAAGCCTACTGCACATGCTCAGACCAGGGTGTGGTCCATACTAGGGCGCCGACCTTGAGGAGAGAGAGAGAGAGAGAGAGAGACAGAGAGAGAGGAAAGAAGGATTGAGTGCTTTGTCCTGCTGTTTTGTTCTTGCAAAGCTACAATTTAATTATGGGGGCAATATTGACAATGCCATACCTTGTGCAAGCCGAGGAGAAGATTGATTAGACATGATCACAAGAGGAACCTCAGAGCACGTAGGATGATGGGCAGGAGGCCTTGCCCACATCGGGTATATTGAGACAGGCTCCTGAGAGATACAGACTGTGGAGAAGGCTGCGTTTCTGCAAAGAGGTTGTAACCGAGATCTGTGAGTTGGTAAAAGCAGTCCTGCAACCTAGAAATGTCTGGAAGATTGCTTTGTCAGTTGAACTAAAGGTTACAGCTGCACTTTAATTTTATGCATCTGGATCATTCCAGGCCACAACTTGGGATGTGTGCACCATTTCTCAACATGCAACACATATCTGCATTCGGCAGGTGACTGCTGCACTATATGCCCGGAGGAATGACCACATTAAGTTCCCCATGATCGCCCAGGCAATGCGTGACAGGGCTGTGGGCTTCTCCAGGATTGCTGGGTTTCCAAAGGTACAGGGCTGCATTGATTTTACCCACATTGCCTCGCGAGCACCTTTTTAGAGGATTCTGAGATGTACAGGAACAAAAAAGGCTTCCACTCCATGAATGTGCAGCTCGTCTGTGACGACATGCATTGCATCATGGCAGTTGATGCAAGAAACCCTGGGAGCACCCATGATGCATTCATCCTACGCGAGAACAGTATATCTGCCATGTTTCAACAGCAGCCAGAAGGGCAAAGCTGGCTGCTGGGAGACAAAGGGTACGGCCTTGCCACCTGGCTCATGACCCCACTACACGTAACGCGGACAGAAGCTGACCGGGAATACAACATGTCGCACATTGGGATGTGTAGCACAATAGAGAGGACCGTTGGCATCTTGAAACAACATTTCCGATGCCTGGACCATTCCGGAGGCTACTTGCAATACTCCCCTGGGATTGTTGGTCGGTTCACTGTTGTGTGCTGCATGCTGCATAACTTAGCTGTCATGAGGCAGCAGCAGCTGGAAGTAGAAGACCCACCTGAGGTGAGTGGCTGATGATTAGGAGGAACATGCAGATGAGGAGGAGGAAGCCATGCAACTACCTGAACCCGGAGCACGACGGCAGAGAGCGGGCTGTCGTGCCTCTTTAACGATTGCTCGAGCCTTGCGCCAGCAGTTCATTCATGAATGCTTTGCTGCCTGAAGGCTCAGTGGAACTATTCCACATGACCATGTGGAATAGAAACATAGAAAATAGGTGCAGGAGTAGGCCATTCGGCCCTTCAAGCCTGCACCACCATTCAATAAGATCATGGCTGATCATTCACCTCAGTACCCCTTTCCTGCTCTCTCTCCATACCCCTTGATCCCTTTAGCCGCAATGGCCATATCCTGTTTGGACCTGTTCCATAATGTTGTGTTGTGTTTTGTATTAATGGAATAAATAATGGAAATAGAAACATAGCCATAAGGGCCACATCTAACTCCCTTTTGAATATATCTAACGAACTGGCCTCATCAACTTTCTGTGGTAGAGAATTCCACAGATTCACAATTCTCTGAGTGAAGAAGTTTTTCCTCATCTCAGTCCTAAATAGCTTACCCCTTATCCTTAGACTGTGACCTCTGGTTCTGGACTTCCCCAACATCGGGAACATTCTTCCTGCATCTAACCTGTCCAATCCCGTCAAAATTTTATATGTTTCGATGAGACTCCCTCTCATTCTTCTAAATTCCAGTGAATATAAGCCTAGTCGATCCAGTCTTTCTTCATATGTCAGTCCTGCCATCCCGGGAATCAGTCTGGTGAACCTTCGCTGCACTCCCTCAATAGCAAAAATGTCCTTCCTCAGATTAGGAGGCCAAAACTGAACACACAATATTCAAGGTGTGGCCTTACCAAGGCCCTGTACAACTGCAGTAAGACCTCCCTGCTCCTGTACTCAAATCCCCCAGCTATGAAGGCCAACATACCATTTGCCTTCTTCACCGCCTGCTGTACCCACATGCCAACTTTCAATGACACCCAGGTCTCGTTGCACCTCCCCTTTTCCTAATCTGTCACCATTCAGATAATATTCTGCCTCCCTGTTTTTGCCACCAAAGTGGATAACCTCACATTTATCTACATTATACTGCATCTGCCATGCATTTGCCCACTCATCTAACCTGTCCAAGTCACCTTGCAGTCTCTTAGCATCCTACTCACAGATCACACTGATACCCAGCTTAGTGTCATCTGCAAACTTGGAGATATTACATTCAATTCTTTCGTCTAAATCATTAATGTATATTGTAAATAGCTGGGGTCCCAGCACTGAACCTTGCGGTGCCCCACTAGTCACTGCCTGCCATTCTGAAAAGGACCTGTCCATTCCTACTCTTTGCTTCCTGTTTGCCAACCAGTTCTCTATCCACGTCAATACATTACCCCCAATACCACGTGCTTTAATTTTGCACACTAATCTCTTGTGTGGGGCCTTGTCAAAATAATTCTTCCTAACTTCAAAAAGTTGTTAATAATCGAACAAATAATGCAAATGATTCAGTTGTAATTTGTAATATATTTTCTTCAAAATTTTAACACTTGTTTGTACTTAACTTAAATAAAAATATTTTTGTATCAAACTTTCAAGTTTTCAGTTAAGATCACTTACAAACTTTAAAATCACTTACTAACATTAAACTTGTAAATTTACATAACTTACAAAAAACTTTTAATTTGAGAACAACAGTTACATCAGTAACAACAATAATAATAACAACAACAGCAACAGCAAAGGAAGGCTGCACCCATCTCTCCTCCACCTTTTTCTAAGACCGCCCGCAGCACTTGGTCTTGGTGACTCCACCACCCCTGCCCACAGGCGGCAATGTGGAAGACCCGTCTTGGGTGGCTGGTGTGGGATTGGAGGGGGAGTGGCAATTGATTCTGTCAATGGGTGCGGGGTCTGGGCATGTTCCCTTATTGCAGCAGCTAACTCCAACGTGCCGTCCCTCATGCGCCCTGACAGTGTCTCAACGACCTCCAACATTCCCTCCCTCATGTTGAGCAAAATGTCTGAACTACCTGCAACATTCCCTCCCACATGTTCACTGAGAGCGTTTGAACTATATGTGAAACTCCCTCCCTCATGTTCACTGACAAGGTTTCAGCTGATTGAGATATTCCCTCACTCATGGTCCTGGACATCATTCCCATTTCTTGTGAGAGTGTTGTTACTTCTCCCGACAGTCCCGATAACTCATCACCCACCCCACTGATGGTGTCCAGGAGTGATCGGGTAAGGTCAATGCTCTCCGCACTCATTACCATCATGTGAACCACATCTGTTACATCGAGCTCTCCTTCGCCTCCTCACCCTGGGTGTGGCTCGCAGCATCCAACTGGAACCCGCAGCCTTGGATGGTGGGGCCCTGGGTGTGCCTCGCTACATCCCACTGGGACCCACAGCCTTGGACGGTGGGGCCCTGGGTATGGCTCGCTGCATCCCTCTGGGACCCACAGCCTTGGACAGTGGGGCCCTGGGTGTGCCTCACTGCAACCCACTGGAATCCCCAGCCTCAGATTGTGGGAAACCATGGAATGTCCCAGCAACACTCATACCACTCAAGAAAGGGGCTGGCACCTCAATGGGCGGCACCTGCACCTCCTCCACAGTGAGTACAACAGTGCAGGCTTCATCCATCAACTCCCCCTCCCCCTCATGCTCTTGGTCTGGAAGGTAGGATTGGAAGATGTTGTCCTCTTCAGGCTCGTCTGCGTCTGAAACTTCTTCTGCATCGTTAGGGTTGGCCTCAAGTTCTGCAAAATATAACAGAACACAGACAATTGTTTAGCAGCAGAGAAGGGGGCAGGGTGGGTGGCATTGCGCAGGCAGCAGGCTGATTTGAAGGACCACGATGAATGATAGCACATTGCATCAACCGAAGTGTAGCTGAGGGAAGACATCCCCATGAACCGAAGCATGGCTAGCCCACGCAGTACTTAACATTTAGCAAAACCAGACTGTGGAATTTGCAGGATTCCCTCAAGTATGGGCCCAGCTTGTGCAGTGGTGGTTGTTTTTCTCCAGGCAGGACCCATCAAAGCAGCGACCCTCTCTTCCAAAGGTTTCAGTGGGTGCAGATTTGCTGGGCCTCCTCCTGTTCGAGTTTTTCCCTTTTGTTGTGTGCCACCTTCCTCTGCAAAGATGAAAATATAACTTTTTAGAGAGGGTGTCTTTCTGCTGGGTGGGACATATACAGATGGTCACATTTACAATTGCAATTCTGGTGAATAAATGAAAATATTATTTACACTAACTACTTGGCCACTTCTTTTTGCACTGGCCTCCGGACCTCGGGGTGGTCAGCATTGCACCGTAATCTTCTGCAAGTTGGCTTCAGCGTTTCTTCATTTCTTTTGGTGGAACTTTTAAGTGACCTCTGCTGGTGTCCCGTTCCTTCCATCGGGCCTCAATCATAGTAACTAGTTCCTCCACTTCTTCCTGTAAGAAATTCTTGGTTCTTGCACCGTGTTGCATCTTGTATTGCAGCTCCGATTTTTCCAATGTTCTCACACAATACTCAACATTCTCACACACACAATGGCCGATTGCAGACTGGGAGATGTACTACACATGTGCGCCCATAGGAATAACGTCAAAAACGTCCTTTTTTTTCGCGCATGTGCAGAAGGTGCGGCATCATTTTTTTGGCGCAGACAGCAGGCTCCACCCCGCCCTAGGCGACTGGACAGGCTGTGTGGCACCAATTTTGAAAAATACAACGGGGAAACTTGGTACAAATATTTTTGGAATATTTCTGGCCTAGTAAAACGGGCGTAACTCTGGCACTGCACTAATAAACAGGTTTGGGCAAAATTGAGCCTTATATAATGATATATTTTTATTATTGCAGCAAAGTAGCTAATGCTTTAGTTTGCACCTGGCCCATGCTTTACCTGATCTAGTAGTGTTTGATGCTGTCACTCGAAACCAAAAATGGAAAGCACTGGCATTTCTCATCCTTGTTAGAACAAAAAAAGTAAATAATTTCTGAATTGTAACCTTTATCCTGTGTTCTTGATGTCACACAGATGTGAAATATTATTGATTATGTCAAGAAAGCAATCACATTGTCAATACTAATTCAGGTTAATGGAAACCTGAAGAGATTTTAATTAGATGCATCTCCATTCTGATGATTAAGCCTTGATGAATGATTTTTCTCCAATTAATTCACTGTTTTTTAGTGACAAATTAGAGCTCACTAACTCTTATTTTAATAAATCATACTTTACACTAATAAAAACACAGTATAATTTTGCTTTTTAAATATATAATTAGACATTATAATCCGTACAGAGATTCATCTGATGGCAGTTTAATTGTCTTCTCAAAATTAAACAGATTGATCATAATATTAACAGATTTGTTGTGGAATTACTCATGCCTCTGTTCAACTTCAGCCAGATACACTTGGACACAAACTGAGACCTAGAAATTCAATCGTGCCCAAAAGCAGTTGTATAGCGGGCAGGTCTTGCCTCAGGTAGCACATAGTATTCGTGCTGCCTGATGATTGTCATAAGTCAGCCGTGCAGCCGGCACTATCTCTGGCGCCAGTTAAAGGCAGCCAGCACCTCTTAACGAGGAGGTGCACTCTGGCTCTCTACACAGTAATGGCCGCAGCAAATAGTGACAGGGCACCAAAGTTTGCGATGTTGCCTTGAAAGCCCTGGTGCAGGCAGTGGATGGGAGGAGGGAGATCCTGTGCTCCCAAGGGGGCAGAAAGTCTTCCAGGCAACAACTCTGCCGGCACTTTGCCAGTAGAGGTGACTGAGCCCACCTGCACACCCTCTCCCCCCTCGAAGAAAGGGAGCAGATTTATAGCCGTGGCATGCTGGAGGAAACATCGCGCAGAGTTTCTTAGCACCGTATCTTCTTTTTTCTTTATTACTTCCATCTCTCCCTAAACACTCTGAATGGCAATTGGCAGCTGCATTTACCCGACACTTCTCTCTGTTCTCCCTTCACATTAAAAGCTAAGGGGTCGAAATTCGGTACCGCCATTTTTTTAGGTGGTGTCACCGCATGAGAGAAATTTTTAACGCCTCAAGAATTGATAGCAGCATAAAATCATGGTATTGCACACTTACCTGGAGGTGCTACGCTGCGCTAAGTGGGCCGTTAAACATGGGCTCAACATCCGGGAGTTAGGCAGCATTTGGAGCTGCGCCACAGATATAGTGGCGTCACCTGGACAGCTATGCAATGCCGAAAAAAGTGGAACAACATGACGTGGCTGGTGAGGGTATCTTTAATTTCAAACGTCAACATGCTATGCTCTGAGCTCAATTTGAACTCTCTGCTCAATGTAGTATTTCGGAATCCATGTTTTAAGTGGGTTAGGCCACAGTCAAGGTTCCATTTGCAGCCTCAGCCACTGCAAGGGCCTAGGTGCGCTGTTAACCTTGCTGCTCAGTTCTATAGACCCACCCCTCATGTTGCTGACCCCTCAGTCTTCATATGCGTCTCGAAGACGGTAACCTCCCTGTTACTGTTAGGTATTGGTACCCTAATCCCACCATTGCCACAGCAAGTCTACACAGTGAATGGTACTTACATCGAATTGTCAAGATTGTCATAGAGTAAAATATGCTAAAGTATGTAAGGCACTTACAACACACTGATAGAAGGCCTCTAACTCGGACTTTCTGTTTAATGTTACAGGCGAAGCTTGCACACAACCGATGGGAACAAATGCGGACTGGTGGAGGGGAGCCAGACCTCCAAGTGCTCACTCCGTTGGAGGAATGGATAACTGTCCCGATGGGCGTCCAAATTGATGCGATGGAGGTGGGTACAGCCGGTCTGCCTCGGGACAGTGACGGTATGCTGAGTTCCTTTGCAGCAACCTGCAGGACACTTGGCCCTCACACCATCAACATGCAGCTATTTCCATGAGACTGGCATTCACGAATGCCTTTCCCACTCCCGACCCCCTCCCCTGCAGGTAACTGCTGTTCTGTGTTTTCAGATGATCAGCAAGATGCACTGGGGCCTTCTTGGGTACCTTCCACGGGTGCAGATGGTGGCGACAATGAAGAGGATGAGGAGGAGCAGGAGGACGACACCTCCTTCGACCTCACACTGGAGGCTGCGCCATCTGAGAGCAGGGCCATCATCCACCTCTGCGTCCCCCAACAGGGGAGGGGAAGTCCGGGGTCCAGCTCCCCGGAGGGTGAGAGCGCGCCTGGGTGATGCTCAGCAGCACTCTGATGATGAGCCTGACCTAGAGGGCAGTTGCACAGGGATTTGCTGTATGCAATAGCAAGGGTGCCGCAGAGTCTTGAAGCACTAGCTGTGAGGATGGAGAAGTCTGCCTCAACTATTGCTCATGCTTCTCATCAGCCCACTGAGCCCATCTTTGATAGATACCAACGGATGCTGGCAACAATCAGCGACCATGGGGTCCAAGACATGGTGGCACGGGCTATGGCTGATGTTGCAGTGACCATTGAGCACCAGGCCGATGCTATTGTAGGCTTCCATACTTAAATGTCATCAGTGCGTGATGTCCTGAGGCAGCTCTCTGGTGTACTGCAGTCGCAGACACTCTTGATGCAGTGGCAAATAGATTCAACGGATGCACTGACCGCTGCCATCCGGTCTGGGGCCCATCAGTTGAACGGGGACCTAATCTTGTCGAACCAGGGCAGGATTCTGACCTCTCCAAGATTTCTGCAGCTGATGATGCTCTGCCCCGGGAAGGTATCAGCCTGTTGGGTCAATTGGACTGTGATGTAGTTTCTCAGGACAACATAATTCCGCCTTCACAGCTGCCGCTCTCTGCACCCCATTCACAACAGAGTGCTTCCACCCATGCTAAAGTTATGTAGTCTGCAGCCGGGTCTTCCAGGGCCCGAGCAGGTCAGAGACGTCCTGCTAGGCCATCAAAAACCGACTACCAACCTTGCTGAAGGCCCTGAGACCCCATTGAGGAGCAGCAGTAGGCGTGGGAGACGGGAAGAAAGGAAGGGGTGGTAAAGCCCTCTTTAAGACAAAGTAAAGACCTGTGGGAAGGTGGCCATATATGCTGACCTTGTGAAGATATGGGGGGCCGAAATTCAGCTAACCGATAAGGCCTGTTACCACCGGAAAACAGCGTTCGCAATATTCTCCCCGCTGGTTTTTCCAACAGTCTGCACTTCCACCCCGCTGCTGCCGAACCCTCCTCAGTGCATCATCAAAGCACACACTGCCGATGTCCCGCCCCGCAATCAAAATTCACCTTAGAAAATCTTCCGGTCACCATGCAGTGCCCCTGACAGTTCTTTCTGTCAGTGCACTGTGTTTGCAGTGTGTGTGTGTGTAAAATGGTGGTGCAGCCTCCATTAAAGGGGAGGGTGCACAGCCCCGGCTGGCATCTTATTTTTTTTCCCGGCCGACTGCCTCCCTGATGGCCCAGTCGACCTAACTTAAAAAGCTGCAGAGCTTGCAGTGGCCCTCCCCTTTAACCGAAGCGGAGAGACGTGTTGATGCGCCAGCACAATGATATCACCAGCCCGGCGCTGATGACTGACAACTGCGGAGACTCTGTCCCGCCTCCACTTCGGCCCCCATTATGATATTATGATGGACACTCTGTTCCCGCCCCCATTATGACCGACTTCTGCCCTGCTCGAATAAATCCAACAAAGCTAAATTTTGTAAGATGGGCCGCATCCTTTGCGGCAGCAAAATCACAAGAAAAACAGTAGGTGTGAGCCGATTCCGCGAAGGTGAATTTCGGCCTCATGAGCTTTTAAAACTAGTTGCAATTGCATGACGCACCATACACTTGCTTGATAGTCAACAGAGATAGCTAGGTTGTTGCAATGTGAGCTCATGTACATTGTTGCACTTGGATGAACAATTGTTTGGTACTTGCCAGAGGTGGCTACCTTGTTACAAAATGAACTGATGTCAATAGTTACACTTGGATGTCTGTGAGAATGTTTGAAGGGGTTTTGTGGGTATGCTGATGTGTTGGGGATGAAGTTGTTGTCTTATGCTAGTTTTCAGCACACATGATTTATGTTTGTAATAAACCAAGTTTGGATTGTTCCCATGATGATGCACTGATTATTAAAAACGGAGGGCTGCAGGGTGTGTAGCGATGTGCTGAGTTGATGCCCATGTGTATAGGCTGGCCATTCAAGAGTCATTCATTGGAATCGATGAGCGATGAGTCTCTGACGAACAACCCTTCCAGCCGCAGCAGTGTCAGGCTGCCTCCTCCTTGGCTGAGGCTCCTCGTCTTCCTTCTCATCACCGTCCTCCTACTGAGGTGGATCATCCATCCTTGGTGGTAATGGCTGGCCCCTCATAATGGCCAGGTTGTGCAGCAGGCAGCAGACAACGGTGATCATGGAGACTATCAGGTGAGTACTGCAATGCCCCTCCAGACCGGCCAAAGCAGCGGAAATGCTGATTCAGAACCCCGCTAGTTTGCTCGATAATGGCCTGGGTTGTGGTATGGCTGGTGTTGTAGCGCTGCTTGGTAGGGGTGGTGGGATTGCGGAGGGGTGTCATCAGTCAGGGGACCACACCATATCCTTTGTCGCCCAGGAGCCAGCCACGGCCTTCATGCAGTGGCTTGAAAAGCAGTGGCACAGTGGACTCCGGTAGGATGAAGGCATTGTGGCAGCTGCCAGGATATCGGGCATTGACAGCGAGGATCACCTGCCTGTGATCGCCGACCAGCTGAACGTTGAGGGAGTGCGATCCCTTGCGATTCCGAAAGATCTCTCCATTGTGGGGCAAGACCTTCAATGCCACATGTGTACAATCAATGGCTCCTTGAACCTGGGGACGCCTGCTATCCTGGAAAAGGTATGGGTGTGCTCATCCTGGTCTTTCCTGGACATGCTGAACTTGATGTAATCCATTCGTTTGCCGTACAGAGCATTGGTCAACTGGCGAATGCAGCAAGGTACTGCAAATTGCGAGGTGTTGCATATATCGCCTACTGGAGACTGGAGAAGTTCAGTGCCACTGTCACTTTCACTGCCACTGACAGTGAGGTCCTGGTGTCGATGTCAGCTGTCAGGTATGTCCGCAGAAGGTTGAAAAGCTCCGTCATCACCTCCTTGCAGAACCTCAGCCTCTTAAGCATTGCTTCTTGGACGTCTCAAGATAAGAGCAATGCGCGTGTGTACGTCTTCCTGCACTGCCGACTGGTGTCTCTCCTGTGGGGACAATCCACATTTGCCCTGAGCTGTCTCTACAGCCGGCACCTTTCAAGTTGGTGCCGCAGGACGACATGGTGTGCCATCACTGCCCCCATCACTTGGCAGAGGTCACAGTCAAATGGAAATTTCAAATTTTCCTGATATGGAAGCCAATGTGTCCGAGATACTAGTACTCAATCTGACAAGTCAACAGCAGTACGACACCAACACCCTACTGTCTGTGCGAGTATCAAACGCAGCACTGACCGAGACCGCTGAGGTCTGGCTGCAACTCCCTTTAACTAACGCCCCAGATTAGTTTTTCCAACTTGTACAGTCAAACTTTTTCAGGCGTCGTTGACGCGAATTGTTAATGAGGTAGCAAAAGTGAATGTGGTGAGAGGGGCATCAAGGAGGCGTTGCACACATACTGACGTCATGATTTCCATGGTGGTAGCCGATGGGACGTTATGTTTGAGCGCCCTTAAAAAATGACCACCGAATTTCGCGTCCGGCGTGACCAGCACCCAGCGCCACTCCCAAATGCCTAACTTCAAGTTAACACCAAATACCGGCGTTATTAGCAAGCGTTACCAACCAAATTTCAACCCCTAACTCTTGTCCCTCTCTTTTATTTCATGTACTGAAGATGTGCACCTATCCACGCCACTTCAGGAAGACAGAGGCCAACATTCCTGATGATGAAGTGTCACTTGATGTCACTCTCGCAAGCACCAGCACCAGCACCACGCATACTTTAGAGATTAGGCTAGAGGCCTGGTTTTCACATGGTGAATCACCAGCATAAGTGTGCAGGAGCTAAGGCAGGGAGATAGGACACTACAGGTACCAGCTCACCAAAGGGCACAATTACATACTAGCTCTGCTGCAGAGGAATCAAATGCTGATTTTGTGGGCCTAGCTACTGAAGAAGGTCAATGTGCATATTCTCTGAAACGGGTCTACATCTGGCCAGTACGCTTATGCGCAATGGCTCAGAGCATGGAAGAGTCCAGTTGCAATTTGTATCAAGGCTTCGTGCATAACATGGCAACTATTCTGTCCTACATGGATCAAGTGATCAGCTCCCTTAACATGACTCATAGAGTTTCTCCTGACAGCTCTCAGTTACCATGGAAGCTCAGACGGCTGCCATCTTGGCTTTGGGGGCCACTGTTGACATGGGCTTCTAGAGCATCATGTCACTCCTACACTCTATTCTTGCACAGAACCACAAGAGTGCTAAGGCTCAGTCATAGAAGAGTGACTATAGATCCATGGGGGAGACATCCGCTGTCCTCTGTCAGGATGACAGCATGTCAGCACCCTGTCACTCACTCTGCCAGTGCATTGTTAGTTCTACACAGCCAGCTGGGCCGGACTGCTTTGGTCCATGCCGAGATGGTGCAGCCTGCAGCCGGGCCAACAAGATCCTTTGCTGCTCGAGGTCACCCACCACAGCCATCTGAAGTGTCTTCACTGGAAACTCAGCAGCCTTCAAAGTCACAAGTTTTAGCCACTGGGGAAGCACCTCATAGGAGCACTAGGATTGGTAAGGGAGGACACAAAACAGGCATTAATGGCTGGCATTCATAATTATTTCTGCGAACTATTAGACACAGATATAATTGAGCTGTTTGATAAATTTGCATTTTGTTCTAGATTTGGTGTTGGAATTTATATTTATAGTGAAGAGAGGGCAAGATCCATAAGGCTGGACTGAAGGAAGGCAATAGGATGGCAGTAATAGGGATGATGCTGATAAGGATGGTGTGATATTTTCAGTACTCACAGTACTTAAGATGGCAGAACATAGTGGAACTCACCAGTCAGGTGACCTGTTCCCTTTATTATAAACAGCACTGGCTGCAGTGCCACAGGAGTTCACAGGTGGAGCTATTTATATTACATTTCTCCCTCCTTAATGAAGAAGTAATTCTAACAAAATAATCATCATACATAACTTGCATGGTAATACATAACAAAAGATATGGACTTATTTTGCCATTTTTACAAATCAAGCTTAACCACTTGTTTTCTGTTTTGAAGAGGATACCTGTTAGATCTCTTAATTTCCAATGAAACACGAACTCCGGTTGTAGTTTTAATGTAACTTTATTTTGGCAGCAGCAACAAGCTTCTGGCTTTAAGCCAGGCCTTTGTCCTTCTGAGACCACATGGTCAAAATGGCTGTACTTATACCTGGTTCAATTTAAAGAAAATAACTCACCTTCTTTGACCTTATTGGCTCATTTGATAGTCTTTTAACCTTTAATTGGCTCGCTACCCAAAGGTCCTAAAATATCAAGTTGATTGATGACTTAATGCAATGTGCTCAGTCGCACGTAGATATGGGAGTCTGTGTTTTCTCAATCTGTCTAAATGCAGCCTGTTTGAATTCTCTATCAATCCCCTCCTTTGATTCTTTCAGAAACTGAATCATAAAACATCAGGTATCACTGGTTAAACATTCTACAATATAATTTCATACATGTTAATAGAGTTTCCTTCTAAAATTTGTTGATGTGTTTCGCCACATGTCCGGACTAGTAGCTTCCACACAAATTTACACCAACCTGAGTTCCATCGTGGCCACAATGGAAGTCTGGTTTTAGTAGGTTAATTAACCTTATTCCAATTTAATCCAAATCAATATCTTAATTCAACCAGTAAACAACCTTCCCTTAAGCATAACATACCCCTGTATCACGTACAGACGGTCTGCTGGGACCTGCAAGGTGTCTCACCTGTGGGACAGCAGCTACAGCCGCCTGGTCGCAACAACATTTAATCAACATAAACAAACAATATAAAAGTAAAATTATTACAACAAATAGAATTAAACCTTCCACCAATGAAGTTCCCTTTGAACCTAGCCATTCAGTGGCTCCGCTCCGCAAAGTGAATGATGGGGTTGCTTAAGTTTTTCTACCTCCTTTTGGATATGCCCCGCTAAATGGGTAATTTCTTCGGAGCTATCTAGGATATATGTGCAACACTCAGTTCCGAGTAGGGTGCAAGTACCTCCCTTTTCAGCCAGGATGTAATCAAGGGCCAGTCTATTCTGTAGGGCTACTGTGCGGATTGCTACCATTTCTGCATTGATTTTAATTAGGGTCTCTGAGGTATCATTGGCTACCTGTTCCACAACGGATGCCATGTTACTGGATTCCCTTGCCAGTCTGGCGGTCCCATACCTGGGGATCAGAATGGCAAAGAACCTCTATGTTTCTGTGATAGCTCTCTTAGGATGGTGTAAATGTTCCGACAGTGACTTTATATGATACATATAAGGCACAATGTAGGCTAAATAGCAGGATCCCGTCCAATTCTGGGGCAGCCAAGGGTAGGCCTTGTGGCCACACACCCAATAGGTGCCATTATAGGCAATGAATGTTAGCTGTTTCTTTGTCAGCAACACTCCGGGGCCTGTCCAGGCTTTTCCATCTGTTTTATTCAGAATCCCTGTTACGTTAAAAATTCCCACATCAGCCCAGTTTGGACGGTTCCGTGGCTTGATTATATTATAATTCCGGGAGCAGTTACTATACCCCATATTTTGGCCTCCTTTGATGTTTCTAATCAGACAGACTGATTCCCCCGGTCTTCCTATTCCCATTGTATTAGTGATAACAAAAAATGGGGGCTGTTTGGAATTATAGCATGGTTGATATCCCCCTTCAAAGGTAGTCAGATTGTAACCTGCTGACTTCCATTTACGTGCCCAGTTTTCCGTATCCTGAAATGCCTTGCCTGTTTTGTTTTGATTAATTATCCACTCAGCCATTTCCGAGATACTCAAGGGAACTGGCCTCAAGGGAATCCCTCCCTTTGAGTGAATAGGAATATGCACACACACCCAACAACTAGAAATGTTATCTTGTTTGGCATAAATGTATAACATATATTAAAAGGTATTTACATGTAATTCCCTTGCTACCCTACTATTTCCCTTTGGTGCAGAGGGTCGGCTCGTAAGAAGTAGGCCTATGCCTAGAATACCTACAGTCAGTAATACAGTAAATTTATACATTTTGGCAAAAAGTAATTGTCCTTATTAGATTTCAGCTTCAGTTACGGGTGCTCATTTAATGTGGGAAGCGTGGATCCAGGCTTTCTTTCCTTGGACTTTAACAGCTGCCTGGGTGGTCAATAACACTTGATAAGGTCCCTCCCACTTGGCACCCAAAGGTTCTTTATGCAACTTTTTCACATACACCCAAACTCCCGGGATGATGTCGTGTCCTACTTTGGGTGGATTACCCCAAGCTGCCGATACCTGTCGGGAAACAGAACTAATAGCATTGGTTAGGTTCTGACAGTATGATAACAAAGTGTCACTCATTAAGTGAACATCAGCTTTCCTTAAATCGATAATTCCTGGCAGCGACATGGGTCTTCCTGTTATAATTTCAAATGGGCTTAGATCTGTAGTTCTGTTCGGGGTTACACTAATGCTACATAGCACTATTGGTAGTGCCTGGGGCCCATGGTGTTCCTTCTTGGTGATATTTGGCAAGCCGTTGTTTCAGAGTTCGATTCATTCGCTCTACTTGTCCTGATGATTGTGGATGATAAGGACAGTGTAAATCCCACGTAATGTTCAGTAACCTACAGACTTCTTGGCAGACAGCACCTGTGAAGTGTGTTCCCTGATCTGAGTCAATGCTACTCGGGACTCCCCATCGGGGAATGTAATCCTTACACAAGATCTTTGCAGTGTGATTGGCTGTGGCTCTTTTAGTTGGGACAGCTTCTACCCATCTAGAGAATCTGTCGACCATGACAAGAATGTTAGTGTATCTTGGCATGGAGGGAGAGATATATAATCAACCTGCAGATGCTGGAATGGTCTGACAGGGGCAGGGGGCCTCAGTTGGGGCATTACCGTGATGGGTCCAGAATTATTTTTCTGGCAGACCACACAGCGGTCTACTACCAGCTGGGCATGTTTTTTAAATCCCTGACCCCAGCAGCTTTTCTGGAACCGTGCCGTCATCTGTTGTGAGGCCAAGTGTCCCCACGAGTGGATCTGTTGGGCTAAAAAAGGCATAAGCGCTTGTGGCGCGACTAGCTTGTCGGTAACTCTTTGTCTCCAGACACCATCTTCACATAGCTTAATTCCTGCCTCAATCCATGTCCATTTTTCCTCTCGGGAGCACTCGCCTTGCGTTGTTTGAAGGTCTTGTGTCAGAGTCCTGAGTGCTTTCAATCTACACATCTGTGTTGGTTCTTCTGTGGGAGTGCCCTGTGAGGCGGCATCTTTAGCTGCCTGGTCGGCTAGGGCATTTCCCTGTGCTTCCGTGGTATTTTCCTTGGTATGGCCTTACACTTCAGGATGGACACTTCCTGAGGTAATTGTATGGCCTCTATAAGTCTCGGACTTCTTTTCCATTTCGGATAGGTGTACCAGCAGCAGTGAGGAATCCTCTTTTCCGCCATAACAGACCAAAGTCGTGAGTGACTCCAAAAGCATAACGCAAATCTGTGTAGACATTAGCTGTCTGTCCTTCTGCTATTCGACCTGCTTCTGACAGGGCCCGTAACTCGGCCTGTTGAGCTGATGTTCCTGAGGGTAAACATCCTTTTGTCACTACCTCATATAAGGTTGTAACTGTCCATCCTGCTTTTCTGGTACTATTGTCAACAAAGGAGGAACCATCTGTAAACAGGATGAGGTCTGGGTTGTGCAGAGGCTCCTCTGCTGCTAAGGCTGCTTCTTCTGTTTCTTTTAAAATCTCCACGCAGTCATGCTCTTCACATTCTCCCCCCTCCTGCTCCCTCGATTCTGACATCGGGAGCATAGTTGCGGGATTAACCGGGCTGGCCCGGACGATATGGAGATTAGGAGCTTCCAAAACTGCTGTCCAGAGGGTCCATCTAGCTGCCATCACCTGAGACATTCTATTCATAGACAGCAAAGCATGTACGGTGTGGGGACACTTGACGATCAGCTTTTGGTCGAGGACTAGACGCGCAGTGATCATTACCGCTCGACATGTAGCTTCCATGGCCCTTAGGTAACTTCCCCATTCGAGGGCTACCGCATCCAGTTTTGCCGAATAATAGCCAATAGGTCTTTGCCGATCCCCATGTTCTTGTGTCAGTATAGCTGTCATGTATCCTTCTTTCTCATGGACAAACAGGGTAAATGGCTTACCACTGTCGGGGATTCCCAGAGCCGGTGCCGAACACAAAGCCTTTTTCAAACTCAGGAAGGCCTCTTGCTGTTCCTTAGTGAGGGTGATGGCTTCTTTAGAGGCACGTTTCCCCTTTAAAATATCATTCAGTGGCTGAGCAAGCTGTGTGAAGGAATCAATCCAATTTCTGTTAAAGTTACACAATCCCAAAAAAGACCTTAGTTCCTGAATAGTGGTGGGTTTTTTACCAGCCCGAATGGCTGCAGTTCTATCCTGGGTAAGTTCTCCATTTCCTTGTGAAATCTTTTGTCCCAGGTATACAACCTCTTCTTGGGATATTTGTGCTTTGTCGATGCTGGCTTTATGTCCTTTCAGCCAAAGGTGGTCCAGCAAAGCTCGTAAATCTTGTTCATGCTGTTCTTCCATGTTTGAAGCTAGCAGGATATCGTCTACATATTGGATGACTGTGGATGACAGGGGAGGTAATTCTCACAAATGGCTTTGTAAAGCCATGTGGAATACCGTAGGGCTGTTGTGGAAACCCTGCGGTAACCGGGTCCAAGTATACTGTTGTCCTTGGACCGTGAAAGCAAACCACTGTCGAACTTCCAGTGCCAGAGGCACCGACCAAAATCCGTTGGCCATATCTATAACCGAGAAATATTTATGTTCCGGTTTGAGGGCATTACAAATGGTGGATGGATCTGCGACCAAAGGAGCTTTTTGATCAATACACTGGTTAGCTTTCCGATAATTGACAGTCAAATGCCAAGTCTTATTAGATTTCTGTACCGGCCACACGGGGCTATTGGAGGAGCTATGCGTTTTAATAAGCACCTCTTGTTTCTCCAATTGCTGAATAACCGGTAAGATTTCCGCGATGGCAGTTGGACCGATGGGATACTGTTTAGTGCATGGAGGCTTGGTCCCGGTAAATGATGCAGGCTCCATCTGGAGTAGGCCACAATCGTTCTTATCTTTAGCCCATATCAGGTGTTCCTTCAATTCTTCTTTCTTCAAAGTTCTAATTGACCATGTCACCCGGCCATCCTCAAAATGCAACGATGAATCTACTTGGATTAGAACGTCCATTCCCAAAAGGGTTTGATCTACTGGGCCTATCCAGACCGGCGTGGTTAGTTCATGTGGACCCAGCCCTATAAGTACCGGTGTTGTCCTTTTAATTTCCATTTTATGGCCCCCAACTCCATAGGCTATACGTGCCCTACCATCCAACGACAAAATGTCTCCATATTGTAGGGGTAAGCATGTTAATTCCACCCCTGTGTCTAAAAGACAGTCCACATCCTTATCGCCCACCCTCACAGTTATATATAGCCCATCTCCCCTCTGTTGTATTAGTGCGAGGACGGGGGCCAGGGTGGGCTCTAATCGTTTTTTGCTATCCCAAGTAACTCCTTTTGTTGTTGTATTGTCAGTCGCTTAAATGCTTCTATGAGGTCGTTATCTTGTGACAAGCCTGGTTTGTTGGCTGAATTGTATCCCTGGCTGCGTCTTCTTCCCGGCCACGACCTTGCTGTTTTGCCCTGCACGTCTTGGCCCAGTGACCTTCTCTCCCAGAATAATGACATTTTCCGGGTAATTTTCCTAATAACTGTTTATCGGAGTCCTGGGATTTCCATCCCATAGCCTGTACAGCTCGGACTTTAGCTCCCATATCCCGATCTAATTGGTTACATCGATCCACCAATGCTGCAAAGGTAGTTCCTCTACCTTCCTAGTCCGGTAACACTACCTTAAGCATTTTGGACAGTTCTGGCTTTAGACCTGCCACGAAAGCTGCTTTCAGGGGTCCAAACACTTGTTCATCCATTTCCTCATCCGTATTATTCATATCCGAATGTTCTAGCCACGTGCATCTAAACCGCTCGTCATACTCCAGGACCTCCTCTGTTCCTTTCTGTTGGCAGGCTGCAATTTTTCCCCAGTCTGTCTTAGCTGGACTGAAGGCTTGCAGCCAGTGTTTAATCGCCTCCCACCCTGCGTTTAATTCTTGTTCATCCTGCTCCAAAGCTTCTTCTACCTTGTCGTGCAATTTTCTTCCCTGTGTTTTTGGCACCATTATGGTCAAAATTTGCACTCCGTCCCAGGGATGAAGTTGATATATATTTCTTAAGCTGTCCAATTGGTCCCATGTTTTCACTCCCCCTTTCTTTGGATTGGGCAATTCCTTGGACCATTTATCAATTTTCTCTGGGTCTGCCGGATCATGAACTAAGTATTCTGCATACACCCTTTTCCTCTTTTTTTTGGTTCCGCCTTCATCCACAGTCTCTTCTGATTTGACTACAACTCGTCTTTTTTTAAACGGGGCAAAGCGCACCCCTAATTCGTCATCCTCCAACCCTGTATCATCGGAGGACTCAGAATCCGTATCTATTCCTCGGACGTGTCCTCGGGTTTGCGCTTTTAATTTATCCAAACATGGGTACCCTGGGAATTTAACGATACATTTTCCTTTTCCTATTACTGTCTCTTAACCTAATGATTTTTTCCATTCTTTCATTTCACCTTTAAGATCTTTAACTTCCGCTTCCAGCTTTTCAATTTCAAGTTTTTTCGGTCGCAGCTATGCACAAACAGCTTGCAATTGGTCCTTTGTACTGGTCAGTTCTCGATCATGTTGGGAACACATTATAATTTCATTCCGCTTTTGGATCTGGCCCATAACGGCTAGGGACCATCTAGTTCGCTCTTTATTTTTCATACGGGTCGTTTTTCCCCAGACCCTTTTAATCTCATCCAAGGACCATTGTCCTTTGGAGGTTCCGTACTTTTGTTCGATCTTAATATAGGTTTTAGATAAGTTGAATTGTTGCTCTATGTATTCTTTCAACTGTTGGAGGATTTCATCTATTGAAACCTCAGGTGGTGCCCGCCCGCCTTTAACAGTTGTAGGCAATTCTTTGCTCTTATCTCCTGCTGCCATAATACTGATTTCTTTACTGGGGTCTTGAGTCGTAGGCTTTCCAGCCGATCAGTGGGTCGGTGATTAATTAACTAACACACCGCCGAAGTTAGACGTCTATGGGACCTCGAGCCGACTACCAACCGGAGGGTTCGCAAACCGGAGGCTTACTGAATCGCGTAGAAGGAGAGGCGAATTTAGACTTTTGATCGAGGACTTTTATAAAGAGGAGTCCTTACCTCAGTATGTAGGTCCAATGTCTAAAATTCAGTTTCTTTCCTCAGCGATCGTGTTCGTGACGGAAAAATTGTTAGATCTCTTAACTTCCAATATAATACGAACTCTGATTGTAGTTTTAATGTAACTTTATTTTGGCAGCAGCAACAAGCTTCTGGCTTTAAGCCAGGCCTTTGTCCTTCTGAGACCACATGGTCAAAATGGCTGTACTTATACCTGGTTCAATTTACAGAAAAGAACTCGCCTTCTTTGAACTGATTGGCTCATTTGATAGTCTTTTAACCTTCAATTGGCTCGCTACCCAAAGGTCCTAAAATGTCAAGTTGATTGATGACTTAATGTTATGTGCTCAGTCGCACGTAGATATGGGAGTCTGTGTTTTCTCAACCTGTCTAAATGCAGCCTGTTTGAATTCTCTATCACTACCTTAGCTCTTGAACAGAACCTTCCAAACATGGTGTTGAATTTAAACTCATTCAAGGCTGATCCTGAGGAAAGTTTTCCTCCAAGGGATGCCCTTGATTTTCATTTGAACTCGCTCTAACTTCAGACTGTTTGTCTGCCTGACTTGGACTCAGACTTAAATTCTGACTTTCTCTTGGATTAGTTTCCAGTACATTGGATGTAGGATATGCTACTGGTGTATCAAAACTATCTGATGAGTCAGAAATAATTGAATCATTTCCACCCTCAACTATTTTCATGTCTGTAGGTAAAATATTATCAATGTGAACAAACCTAACCTGTCCATGATCAAACATCTTGACCAAATATGTGCGAGGACCACATATCTTCACCACTCTTCCCGGTAACCACTTTAACCATTTATGGTGATGGCTCTTCACTCTCACCTTCTGATTTAATTTCATATTTCTCTCTTTTACTCTACCTCTATCATGATTTCTTTCTGTCTTAATTGTATCTCTTCTATGGACTGTGCCAAGTTTGTTTTTAACAATGAGAATCTGGTTCGTGGCTGTCGTTTGAGAAACAACTCTGATAGTGTTCTACCAGTAGTTGTGTGAGGAGTATTACAATACGTAATTAGAAAATTAGCCAATTTGTGATCCAATGACAACTGTCAATTTCTTTGGATTTGGATCCAACATTTGTTTGATGAGGGCATGTTTTACAATTTGTACAGAGCGCTCTGCTGCACCATTTGAAACAGGGTGGTATGGTGGAACCTTGGTATGTTTCACACCATTTTTGCTCGTGAACTGTGCAAATTCTTCTGAATGAAATTGTGGTCCATTATCAGAAGCAATTTCTACTGGGAGGCCAAATGAAAAAAATAATCTTCGTAAAATGTCTAATTTTTTACTTGTTGTTATTTTCCCCATTGGAAACACCGCGACCCACTTCGAATGGTTATTAATCACAATGAACAATTGTTGTCCTTCTAGCTCAGCAAAATCAATATGTAACCTTTGCCACACCCTGGGAGGCCATTTCCATGGCTGTAATGGTATTGATGGTGGTTGCTTGCTTACCGATTGATATGTCGTACACTGACTGATGATGTACTCTATATCTTTATCAAGACCTGTCCACCATAAGTAATTGCGTGCAAAATTCTTGGTCAAGCACATTCCCAGGTGCTGGTCATGGAGCTCTCCTAATACTTTGGATTTATTTGGTATAACCACTCTTGCACCCCACATGATACAATCTTTATCGACTGATAATTCATTCCTCTGAATGAAGAATGGATGAATATCTTTGTCTGTTACCTAGTTTAGCCAGCCATTTGCAATATAATCATACACCTTTGACATAACTGGGTCATGTTTGGTTGCTCTATCAATCTCTTCAGCTGTGACTGGCAGTTCTTCATTGTATGAAAAATAGAACACTTCTTCCCTAATGGGGCCCCGCAGTGCCAGTGAATGTAATTATGCGCAAATCGAAAGGGAAGCTTTGGCATTAATTTTTGGGGTCAAGAAGTTCCACAAATACTTGGGATCCTTCCCTTGTGATGGGGAAGGCAATCTAGATCAACATTACTGTGATTAGCTGATCATCTGTATTCAATATCATATGTATATGCTGACAAAATCAAAGTCCATCTCTGCATTCGGGCTGCAGCTAATGTTGGAACTGGGGTCTTTGGAGAGAAGATTGCTGTCAGAGGCTTATGGTCCGTAACAATGGTAAACTTTCGACCATACAAGTATTTGTGGAACTTCTTGACCCCAAAAATTAATGTAATAATACATGAGAGATCACTGCCCCAACGCCATATGGAGAGGCATCACATGCTAGCTTCATCTCCTTAGATACGTCATAGCGAACTAACATGGTGCTCTCCACCAATTTGCTTTTACACTCCTTGAATGCTGTATTGCATTCTTCTAACCACTTCCAATGGACCTGTTTTTTCAATAGTTCATTCAGTGGATGTAATAATGTAGCCAAATTTGGCAGGAACTTCCCATAACAGTTCAAAAGACCCAAAAATGATCGAAGTTCGGTGACATTCTTGGGAGTGGGTGCATTTCTGATTGCATCCAGCTTTCCCTTGGTTGGATGTAAACCACCTTTGTCTACTCTGTACCCTAAGTACTCCACTGAGTTTTGGAATAACTCACACTTGTGAGCAGACACTCGTACTCTGTGCTTCTCTAGCCATTTGAGGACTTCATTCAATAGGTTATTATGAATTTGACTATTTGGTACTGAAATTAGTATGTCATCTAAATAATATATTACCCCTTCAATACCTTGCAAAATCTGGTTCATCACCCTTTGGAATATGGCAGGGGTGGAAGGCACTCTAAATGGTAGCCTATTAAATTAATGTAGGCCTAGATGAGTATTTATAGTCAAGCATGACTTGGACTCCTCACCTAATTCAAGCTGTAAGTAGACATTCTTAAGATCCAACTTTGAGAAGATCTGACCACCTGTCAGTGTTGTGAACAAATCTTCTATATTTGGCAATGTATTGGGGAGATTACCCTCTAGAATCTGGTTTACGGTTACTTTATAATCACCACACAATCTTACCTTAGCATCGTACTTAGGTACAACAACAATGGGTGTAGCCCAATTACATCGATCTATCTTAGAAATAATGTTCTCAGTCTCTAGTCTTTTGAGTTCTTGCTCAACTTTTTCCTTGACTGCATATGGTACGGAATATGGCTTGCAGTAAACTGATCTAGCATCCTTCTGTACCCTGACACTCACCTTGAAGCCTTGGATCGGACTGTCTGTTTCGCAGAACACCTTCGGATAATTATTGATTACATCATCCTTTGATGCAAATCTCATTTCAACATGAAAAATCTCACTCCAATCCAGCTTCAGTGATCCCAACTAATTTCTTCCTAGTAAGGCAGGCTTGTCTCCTGTCACTACTAATAGAGGCAAGCTCTGAAATTGATCCTCGTATTTCACCGGTACAGTAATATGACCTACCACAGGAATGTTCTCTCCCGAGTAGCCTCGCAGCTCTATCTTGGATTTCTCCAATGGGAAATCGCGCAATTTGTCGAGGTATAGCGACTCCAGTACTTCACTCACAGATGCACCAGTGTCGATTTCCATGGGTATCTTAGTTCCTGCAACATCTATGTGGATTATGATACTTCTTGAATCGCTGTTAGTTAACCTTGTGCTCCTGATGATGTTTAGCTCTAAAATCTCCTTGTCCTGTTGTTTTTCTTCTATGCTATGTAGTCTCTGGGGATTTCTATTCATTGCTTTGAAAGCTGGTTTATCCTTCAGTCGATATGTCTTCACAAGATGCCCAGTTTTCCTGCAGATGAATCACTCTGCCTTCACATATGGATAACTTTGTGTTGTCCCAGGCACTGATAGCAGGACTTCAATGCTCTGTTACCATTGCCAGTTTCTGAGACTTTGGGGCCCGACTGCCTTTTACTTTTAACCTGCAGGCGATTCACCTCGGTTGTGTGATGACTGAAAATAGTATAAAATTCTCGGGAATATTTGTCGGCCATGTTTATTGACATAGCTGTCTGACAAGCTAAATCAAAAGTCAAGTTAGGAGTTGTCAATAACTTCCTTCTGATCGCATCATTTTTCATCCCGCAAACAAAGCGGTCACGCAATGCTTGGTCCTGAAAGTTTCCGAAATTACAGTGAATATAGCTTTTTTTAATGCTACAATGTACTCACTAATATTTTCTTCAGTTAACTGATCTCGTATTATGAAACGATAACTTTCAGCAATTTCCAGGGGCTCAGGGCTGTAGTGCTATTCTAATCTGCTTAAAAGTTGTGTCCTTTGACTTGACAGACACAAGCAAATTTTTCAAGGTTTCATACACCTCGGATCCTGCTTCAGTTAAGCAAATAGCCCTTTGTCGTTCCAACACAACCCGATTATGATTTTCATCACTGGGGACTTTGATGATATTATTTGCGGTGAAAAACATTTCTAGCCACTCCACATACACTCTGAAACTTTCACGGTCGCGTTGAAACTCTCCCAAATGCCCTAGTATTCCCATAGGCGCAGCCATCTGGACTCTGGCAGTTCAGACAAGTGTGATTGTAATTTACCTTGGATTTGTAACTGTTAATCAAAATAGAGAAGCTCTCAAAGTCTCTCTGTCAGTTGGCTGAATCCTCCACCAACAAAAATTTCAGCTTTTTTTCCCGATAAATCCATCTTCATCGCCATTGTTATATTTTCAGTACTCACAGAAACACCCACAGCCTTAAGACAGCAGAACATACCGGAACTCACCAGTCAGGTGACCTGTTCCCTTTATTATAAACAGCACTGGCTGCATTGCCACAGGAGTCCACAGGTGGAGCTATATATATTACAGATGATGATATTACAGCATGTTAGATTACCTTTTATACCTGCTTACCTAGTGTGCACAGGTGACCCTGAGGTCTCCCACAGGTGTGCCCCCTGGTGGCAAGTCTTGCATATTGGTGAGATTTACATACATACATAACAGTGATGATAAGGATTGCAGAACTGTTGGTGTATTGGAGGTGGGAGGGAACGTTTAGGTGAAGTGCTCCTTGATGAGCTGCTTTCAGAGCTCTGGCAGCTAGGAGCACTGGTGTTGATGCCTCTCCTGCTCTTCTTCCTCTTCATGTTTCCCCTCCTCCTTCTGCACTTCTTGTTGCCCAGGTGATGGGAAGAACTGATCCCTCATGGAGCATGCAGCAGATGACCACAAATCTGGATACCCACTCAGGGGTGTACCGCGAAGCTCGGCGGAACGGTCCAGGTAAGGAAAGCTTTGCTTGAGCCATGTCTGGATGAGATAGCCCTTGTCGCCCAGTAGCCGGCCTGAAATTTGATGGCCTGGTGCAGGATGAAGGCAGCACAGAGGACTGGCACAGGATGAATGAATCATGAGCGTTGTCAGGATATTAGGCACAGATCTGCACGATGCACTGCCTGTGGTCGCAAACTGGCTGCACATTCAGGTAGTCGTATCCTTTCTATCGAGAAAGATGCCAAGCCAATGATGGGGCGTATATAGGGCAATGTGGGTGCAGTCTGAGGCACATTTGATCCTGAGGAAGCCTGCAATGCAGGCGAAGCCAAGTGCTCTCTCATTCTGTAGGTGTTCCTCTTGGTGTAGAGAGGCTCAGTGACCTCCCTCATACAGTGGTGGACTGCAAACTGTAATACGTTGCTGATGTCAGCTGCTGTAGCCTAAAAGGAACCTGTGCCATAAAAGTTGAGAGCCAAGGTTGACCTTGCCAGCCACAGGCAGTGCTGTCTAGGGCCTGTTGCGAGGCTCGAGGTGTGAATGCTGCAGGTGACATAGCTCGGTGACAACCTACTTTAAGTGAAGGTGCCTCATTTGCCCAAAAAGGTTTGGGGAAAGCTCTGGAAAATTGCTCTCTGACCATGTAAGATCATCAGGCATAGTAACTCAGAAACCCATCCTAGTATTTCTGGCCCCTAGATCATTATATATAGGAGGCTGGGTCACTGGATTTTGCTGCAGATCATGACAGAATAGGGGCAGAGATTTTCTATAGCAGGCTGAGGGAGGTGTGCCAGCAGGAGAAGGAGGTATTGAGAGGGCATTTGCACATGTCCTTTCCTGTTCTTATCTGCTATGCCCCCTCTATCTACCACTGAATGCTGGATGCCAGGGCCCAACACCAGGTTTTGCATCCAACTTTCCAACTGAACAAATAAGGGAACTGTGCCCTGTGATTTGCATATTGATGGGTGCATTTAATGCTACTGGAATTGCTATATGGAAAATGGGGTCAGGAAGGTGAAGACACAGCAGAGTGGAAGAAAGAAAGAACTTGCAGTTATATAACACCTTTCATGACCTCAAATTGTCCCCAAGCACTTCACGGCCAAAGAAGTACTTTTGAAATCTAGTCACTGTTGTGGTGTAGGGAAACATGACAGCTAGTTTACACACAGCAAGGTCCCACAAAAAGCAATGAGATAAATGACCAGATAATCTGTTTTCATGACGCTGGTTGAGGGGGAAATATTGGCCAGGGTACTGGGAGAACTTTCCTGCTCTTCTTCGAATATTGCCATGGGATTTTTTACATCACCTGAGAGGGCAGTTGGGGCCTCTAGTTAACATCTTATGGCAGATGGATTCAATGTAGTGAAGTGTGAGGTAATCCACTTTGGATCTGAGAAATACAAATCAGAATATTTTCTTAATGGTGGGAGACTAGGAACTGTGGAGGAGCAAAGGGATTTAGGTGTCCATGTACACAATTCACTAAAAGCTAGTGTACAGGTACAAAAAGTTTAATAGAGTGTTGCCTTTTATCTCAAAGAGGTTGGAATACAAAAATGAGAAAATTGTGCTTCAGTTGTATAGAGCTTTTGTCTGGAGTATTGCAGTTTTAGGCACCAAAACCCAGGAAAGATATATTGGCCTTGGACGGGCTATACCTGATTGATACCAGGGCTTAAAGGGTTAAATTATGAGGACAGGTTGCATAAACTTGGTTTGTATTTCCTAAATTTAGAAGGTTGGGGTGATCTAATCAAAGTCTTTAAAATGAGAAAGCAAATCAATAAATAAGAGACAGAGAAACTATTTCCACTTGTGGGGATTGCAGAAGAAGGGGGCATAATTTTAAAATTACAGCTGATCCATTTAGGTGTGAAATCAGGAAACACATTTTCATATAAAGGATAGTGGAAATCTGGAACTGTCTCTCCCAAAAGGCTGTGGATGCTGGATCAATTGAAATTTTCAAGATGGAGATCAATAACATTTTGTTAGGTAAGGGTATCCAAGGGATATGGAAAAAGGCAGGTAAGTGGAGTAGATCAACCATGATCTACTTGAATGGTGGAACAGGCTCGAGAGGCTGAATGGCCAACTGCTGTTCCTACAAAACAAGGCACCACCAATTGAGCAGCACTCCTTCAGTACTGCCCTGAAGTGTCGGCCTAAATGACATGCTCAAAGTCTCTGGAGTGGGACTTGAACCCACAACCTTCTGACTCAGAGGCGAGAGCACGACCACTGAGTCATGGCTGACACAGTTCATGTCCTGGAGAACATTTCCAGTCCTGTCTGTCCTAGACTGCTGGAAAATAGTTCCTGTCTTCACCATCATGATTTTCCACTGCTGAAGATATGGTCACCTATTTAAATACTTCAACTTGCTGCTGATGATATTCCAATGTCTTTCTACCTTTAAAATATGAAACACAACCGGAGATTTGGGAGGAAGAGCTGTCTAAGTCAACAGTGAAGTGTAGTGGATGTGGTGGGAACTCACATGGTTTGAGTCTTACTCATCTGAGAAAAACAACACCAGCAGTGTAGAAGGACAACAGCAAATTGTTTTACTGGGTGATGGAGTACTGAGATGTGCTTTTTGGCCATGATTACTATGCCTATTTTTAAAAAAGAAAAGTTTGAATCAGACAGCTATTTGCAGCACCCACTCAATTAACAGAGTCCACCCACATAGGTGGTAAGCCATGACTACTTGAGCTGTTGCCCAGTGGAAAATGGTTAGATGCCTGGTAAATATAGTGGAAAATTCCTCCCGAGTGCCTCACAGGAGCAGGAATCCTAGCTGTGTTAGCTCTAGTCTAGGGAGCTTCAGCGTAATTTTAGAGGCTCCTGTTACTGACCCAGAGTGAGCCTTGGCTTAGTGGTAGTATTCCCGCCTCTGAGTCAGATGGTTATAAGTTTGGGCTCCACTCTGGAATGCACTGTCTGAAAGTGTGGTGGAAGCAGATTTAATAATAACTTTGAAAAGAGAATTGGATCAATACTTGAAAAGGAAAAATATGCAAGGCTATGGGGAAAGAGCAGGGGAATGAGATTAATTGGACAGTTCTTTCAAAGAGCTGGCACAGGTATGATGTGGCCTCCTTCTGCGCTGTATCATTCTATAGGGCTCATTGACACACATCAGCATTTTCAGTTATTTGTTTCTGTAAGTTATTTTTCTGCAAGTGTTTTCTTTGGTCTGACTGAACCATGGTCCTCGAGGCCAGGCAGTCAAATTGCTTACAGCAATGAACCAATTCCATGTGGAGATCGGACGTGGACATCCTACTGACCTCTGCAATGATTTGCTCAGCTCTCTGGTCAATTCAGGGCTCATGTGTTACTCATGATGACTTGTTTTCTAAAGAAAAGGCAAAAGTAAGTCTTATTGCATTTGGAGATATTAGTTTGCAGTCTTCAAGTTACTTCAGGGTACCTGTTATTTGTAGTATAAATGTAATATTTTTTAATACAATTTTTGACCTGTTTTATATTGGCAGCAGATACCAATGCTGACTGCTAGCTCACTCCAGATAGTTGGTACACGATGTCAGTCACTGTCGAGAATTAATGACTGACATTATTACTGGAAGTTTGCAGTTTATTATTGATAAATCCTATGGCCAGCAAATAGTTTAGACATTTGTTTATCAGTGACAAAGACTGCATGTAAAAGCTGCCGAAATATTTCTCACTTATATAAGAATTTAGATACAGTGCATACAAAGAGATGAACATCTTTGTAACACTTACATACACATAATTTGTACATAAATATCAATTTTCCATGATAATGTTTCCTGCTTTCACAATTGTATAAAATAAATTTTGCCTGTCCTAATCATATCCATCCTATTGTCAACAATTAGTCGAACTGAGACTCAATCTTGAAGTCAGTTCTATGTTTCTTTTATGAGGTTAGTGTTGAGCTCAATCTGAGTCGCTAACAATTTTTTGACATCGAACCAATAACACCACTAGAGGATCTTGGTTGCCAGGTAACATTACATACTAGTGCCTTACTTCTACTTTAGAGATGTGGGGCTGGACTTTCCGGTCCTTTGCGCTCCGGCTTTCGCCCCGGAGCGACGTGAAAGTCAGCGGTGAGGTCTCCGGCACCCAGCCGCGAAGAGCTGTTACACCTAATTGTTACACCGGCGCGAGTTTGAACTCCTGCCCGATCTGTCCACCCAGACATACACCCGCAATGACCACCTGGGCCATGCCAGTGGCGGTGAGGAAGATAAAATACTACAAAGGTAAGTGCTAGTGTTCTTGGGGTTTTTTTTGTGCGATTTGAGTTGTGGTGGCGTGGGCAATGTTTTAGGAACATTTTTGTGTTTTTAGGTCCTCCCCATGCAAGCCTCTCTTGGAGCACTCATGGCCCGGCTCTTTAGCGTGAGAGTTTCCCTTCCTTCCGCCAAGAGAGGTGTACAATGCCTCCCTTAGCGCTGCGCTCTCTGGCGCAGGGCACAGATGCCCAAACTTACATTCTAAAGCGCAAATTATTCCCGGCCGCTAACTTTCCCGCCCCGCCGCTATTATCGCCCCGAAAACAGAGAAGCTGAAAAATCAGCCCGTGGGCTCTACACCAGAGATCAGCAGTTTGAGACCTGCTTCACACAATAACAATGTGCCCTTCTCCATTCATCAGGAACAATGTCATAACTGGCAGATTCAGTCCAACAAATGTGTGAATAATACTTTCCACAGATTAATTATCAGAACTGGATTTCACTGGCACCATTGTCACATACATTTGATAAATGCCTGTATCACTTTATTTTGTGCTCACTTGTTCTGCACCTCATTGTCCTCCTTCCATTATGCAATATATTTTATAAAAAAAATCAAAGGTTTATGTGACACTGAGGGAAAGAAAAAGAAAAAAAATGACAGCAACTAAACTAAGTCACTATAGAATGTCTTAGCATGCTAGTACAAAAGATTCAGTTTGTTTAGCAGGAGTTGGTTTCCTAGGAAACAGTCAATGGCACCTATAATATATAGCTTTGACCTTTGAGGATGGAATGACTTTTATAATTTGTCTTTGTGCAAACACATTTTCCATTACGTTGTTTTGAAATTACATTCAACAAACTCGCATGGATAACTGCAGTATTAAACACTAGGGGTGGATTTTCGGCTCATCTCCGTTCTGTTTTTCACCCCAGAGCGCTGGCAATGGGGGTGGTGAGGTATTGTGGCCGGGTGGTCAGTCTCCAGTGCCCTGCAGCGATCCTCGGGTCCATTTTTGTGGTGGCATGGAGCAGAACCACCCAGAAGAGCTGCGCCGGTGTGCAACACTCTTGGTTGCGACACTGGTGCAAGTTCTGACTCTCGCCTGACCTCCTGTTATCCCCGAAGCACGCCTCGCACTGACTGCCTGGGAAATCAGCGATACCGACAGCGGAGAGGTAAGTACTGGACTCCTAAGGTAAGTGTGATTGTTTTTTTAAAAAAAAAAAAAATTTTTTTTTGCGATATGTGTTGTGGTGGCATGGGCAATGTTTTGGGAATGTTTTTGTGGCTTTTTTAAAAGTTTTAACAAATTCCCCCCCCCCCCCCCCCAGGCATCTCTCGGAGCGCTCCCGGCCTGGTTCTCCAGCTCGAGGTTTTCCCATGCTAGCTCCCAAGAGAACTGTACAACGCCTCCCTTAGCGCTGCGCCCCGTGACTTAGGGCCCAGCTGCCCAATGTTACTGGATCTCTGCGGGGCGCTGGAGGTTGAACACCCGACCAGAACACCACATCGCCGACATTGCCGCTGCTCCGGGGCGAAAAACGGAGTGGAGATACGCAAACTGTTCCCAGGCGCAAACTTAACCGCCCCGCCACCATTATCGCCCCCAAAACATCAAAGCAGAAAATATAGCCTCAAGGTTATTAACAGGCCTTAACTAGATGTTTATTACATTGTATTTTCAGCAGAGAAACAGGACCATTCAGCCCAACTGATCCATTCTGGTCTTTCTACTCCTCATGAGCCTCCTCCTACCCCTCTTGACCTAATCCCATCAACATATCGTAAGAACATAAGAAATAGAAGCAAGAGTAGGCCATACAGCCCATCGAGCCTGCTCCGCCATTCATGGCTGAACTTCTACATCAACTCCATTTTCCCGCCCTATCCCCATATCCCTTGATTCTTTTAGTGCCCAAAAATCTGGCAATCTCAGTCTTGAATATGCTCATCAACTGAGCATCCACAGCCCTCTGGGGTAGAGAATTCCAAAGATTCACAACCCTCTGAGTGAAGAAATTTCTCCTCATCTCAATCCTAAATGGCTGACCCCTTATCCTGAGACTAAAGAAACATCGAAACATAGAAATTTACAGTGCAGAAGGAGGCCATTTCAGCCCATCGAGTCTGTGCCGGTTGACAAAGAGTCGCATGGTCCTTGGTCAGCAGCCCTGAAGGTTACATATAAACCTATGAACAATAAACAATGAACAATGACGAAAGGTAAAGAGCATCCGGCTCAAACAATCCGCCCCTCACAACTGCGACACCCCTTACACTGAAACATTCTACATTCCACCCCAACCGGATCCATGTGACCTCTAGTTCTAGACTCTCCAGACAGGGGAAACAGCCTTTCAACGTCTACCCTGTCAAGCCCTCTTTTATACATTTCAATAAGATTACCTCTAATTCTTCTAAACTCGATAGAGACTATGGATTCAATTTTCCCTGGTCATTTGTGCCATTGTTTTGGTGCTGCTGTTTTTTCTGCCGTATTTATATTTTTCCAAGATGACCCCTGCGATCTGCACCGGCGTAACTGGCTTAGTTACGATTTTTCAAGACTAGTTTTTTTCGACGTCATGTCTGCGCCCGTTTTTTTAATTGTTCAGTTTGGTCAACATTTTTTTCTCTTAGGTCGACGTATCTGGCCACTCCCGAAAAACCTTCTGGTGAGTTAAGAAAACCAGCGCACATTCACAAATCTACGCTGAAAGATGCCATTGTTTTTAAATTGAAGATTTTGGGGGGAGTCAAGAACACTGTCAAAATCAATAAAGTTCAATTTTTTACCTGTCAACGTAGAAGCGTAAATTTGTTGGATTTCAGAAGTTTTCTCATTTTTTTTACTCACACACACGCCACCAGCGAACGTCTTGAAGCAGGGCTGGAGGGTCGTCGGTTTGGCCGGCAGAATTGGCCTGGTGCCCGGACATAGCAGCTCGGGGTTCATAGAAACATAGAAACATATGAAACAAAACAAGCCGTGGGGGAAGGGGGGAAGGGGAGGAGAGAGGGAGAGGGAGAGAGAGAGAGAGAGAGACCGATCGGAAGGCTTGGAGCCTGGCGAGGGGGAGGGAGAGAGAGAAGTTACTCCAATTATTAAAGGCGAGGAGGGGGTTGGTGGGCGGAGAGGAGCGAGAGAGAGGTGCTAATCGGGAGCCTTGGAGCCCGGGGAGGGAGAGAGAGAAGTCACAAGACTCAAGGGGGGGTGGGGAGAGAGGAGAAGTCACAAGACCTTTGGGTGTGGTCCATCCATACAGACCTAGAGAGAGCTACAACTGCGAACCTGTGCTGCCTGCTTTCCTGCCGTTTTGAGCTTCTTTCAAAGGTTAAATTTAAGTATGGGGGCAATACTGACAATGCCATACCTTGTGCGAGCCTTCTGCATTATGGTGCTACGCAGGAGATAATTGATTCAACTTCATCGCATCAGGAACATCAGAGCCTGTAGGGTGCTGGACAGGAGGCCTTACCCGCCTCAGGTATATCAAGACAGGCGTTCGTACCATTCCGGAAGCTACTTGCTGTACTCCCCTGAGATTGTCGGTCAGTTCACTGTAGTGTGCTGCATGCTGCATAACTTAGCCATCATGATACAGCAGCACCTGGTAGTGGAAGACCCACCTGCAATGAGAGTGGCTGATGATAATGATGTGGAAGGTGCAGGTGATGAGCAGGAGGAGGGGGAGGAAGACGATGGGGATGAGGAAACCATGCAAGTGCCTGAGGCCGGAGCACGACGGTGGAGGAGGGCGGGCCATTGTGCTCCTTTAATGATTGCTCGAGCCTTGCGCCAGCAGCTCATCCGTGAACTCTTTACTGATGCCTGAGGGCTCAGCGACAACTATTCCACATGGACATGTTTACTGTTTGGAGCTGTTCCGTAATGTTGTGTTGTGTTAATGGAACATGATTCAGTTTTAATGTAAAATATATTTTATTCAAAAGTTTACAATGTACTTAACTTAACTTTCATAACATTATTCTTGTATCAAACTTTACTTTAAGATCACTCTTTAAGATCACTTAAAAACTTTAAGATCGCATAAACTTGTAAATTTACATAACTTACAAAAAACCTTTAATTTGAGAACAGTTACAACAGTAACAATAATAATAACAACAACAATAATAGCAGCAACAAAGAAAGGCTGCACCTATCTCTCATCCCCCTTATTCTAAGACCGCCCGCTGCGCTTGGTCTTGGACACTCCACCACCCCTGCCCACCCCTGCGCAGTGTTTCTGGGCTTGATACCAAGCTTATTCTTTCTAAAATCTTGGGTACTGTGCACCTGTTGAGGGTGGGGGGCATCAGCGTCGGGCAACAAGTTGGAGAGCCCAGGCGGCAAGTTGGAGAGCCCAGCTTGGGGCTCTTCAGAGGCTGGTGTGGGGATTGGAGTGGGAGTGACTGTTGATTCTGTCAATGGGCGTGGGGTCTGGGCGTGTTCCTTTATTGCAGCAGCTAACTCCGACATGCCATCCCTCATGCGCCCTCGTAGTGTCTCAACAACCTGCAATATTCCCTCCCTCATGGTCAGTGATGTGCTTTGCACTACCTCTGACATTCCCTCCCTCATGGCCACTATTCCTTCACTGGTGGCCCGGATATCATTCCCATTTCTCATGAGAGTGCTGTTACTTCTCCCAGTCCTGCTACCTCATCACTCACCCCACTGATGGTGTCCAGGAGTGATCGAGTAAGGTCAATACTCTCCGCACTCAATGACATCATCTGAACCACATCTGTTAGATCCTGTGCCTCGGGAGAGTGTGGTCGAGCTCTCCTTCCCCTCCTTTCCATGGGTGTGGCTCGCACCTCAACACTGGGATCCGCAGTCTCGGAAGGTGGAGCCCTGGGTGTGCCTCACTGCACCCCAACACTGGGACCTGCAGTCTCGGATGGTGGGGCCCTGGGTGTGCCTCGCTGCACCCCAACATTGGGACCCACAGTCTCGGAAGGTGGGGCCCTGGGTGTGCCTCGCTTCACCACACCACTGGGAACCGCAATCTCGGAAGGTGTGAAACCATGGAATGTCCCACCAACACTCAAACCACTAGTCATGGAAGGGGCTGTCACCTCCATGAGCGGCACCTCCTCCAAAGTCAGTACAACAGTGGGAGTTTCATCCAGCTCCATCCTCTCTCCCTCCCCCTCACTCCCATGGATTGATTGGAAGGTGTTCTCCTCTTCAGGCTCGTCCGCGTCGGAATCTTCTTCTGCATCGTCAGGGTTGGCCTCAAGTTCTGCAAAATATAACAGAACGGTCAAATGGTTAGCAACAGAGGAGGGGGCAGGGTGGGTGGCATGAGTAGGCTCACACATCGCAGGCCAGGCAGCAGGCCAATTTGAAGGGCCACGATGAATTTGCAGGACTTACCCTCACGCTCGAGTGTGGGCCCAGCTTGTGCAGTGGTGGTTGCTTTTCTCCAGGCAGGACCCATCAAAGTAGCGACCCTCTCTTCCAAAGGTGTCAGTGGGTGCAGATCTGCCGGGCTTCCTCCTGTTCGAGTTCTTTCCTTTTTATTTTGTGCCACCTTCCTCTGCAAAGATGAAAATGCAACTTTTTAGAGAGGGTGTCTTTCTGCTGGGTGGGACATATACAGCTGGTCATATTTACAATTGTATTGAATGAATGAAAATATTACTTACACTAACTACTTGACCAAGGTCCTGCCATTTCCTTTTACATTGGCCTCCAGATCACATGGTGTTCACCACTGCGCAGTAATCTTCTGCAACTTGGTTCCAGCGTTTCTTCATTTCTTTTGGTGGAACTTTTATGTGACCTCTGCTGGTATCCAGCTCCTGCCATCTATTCTCAATCACAGTAACTAGTGCCTCCACTTCTTCCTATAAGAAATTCTTGGTCCTTGCACTGCGTTGCATCTTGTACTACTGCAGCTGCGATTTTTCCAATTCTCTCATGCAGCACTTGTAACACACACAACTGGCTCTTTAAAAATGGCCGATTGCTAAATCCGAGCTGTACTGAGCATGTGCGTCCATTGGAATGACGTCAAAAATGTAACTTTTTTTCCCCGCGCATGCGCAGAAGGTGAGGCATCATTTTTTGGCGCAGACAGCAGGCTCCTTCCCCCGAGGCGACTGGACATGCTGCGCGACGTCAAATTTGAATTATACATCGGGGAAACCTTGGCAAAACCTTGGTATTGGTGAGGCCACACCCAGAATACTGTGTACAGTTTTGGTCTCCGTATTTAAGGAAGGATATACTTGCAATGGAGGCTGTTCAGAGAACGTGCACTATGTTGAAATAAAACATATTTCTTATGTTTTTATTACAGGTACAACATCTCAAATCTGGCAACCGTGGGCCCGAGACCATGCCGGTTTTCGGATTTTTCCGGATTTCAGACAAATCTATGGGTCGAAAATTCCACGAAGTGCGCACGGACCCAGTGACACCTCGCAAAAGCTGATTTTCGGAGCGCAATGCATATACGCCGAAAACCGACTTTTAAGATCTGTCAAGATTTCTCTGAAGAGGAACCTCTGCATCCCCAAAGCCGGTAACTAGTCCGGCCTGCCGGTTCTTTGGACAATAATTCCAGATTCCAGACTACTGAATATCAAATGGGATTTTCTCAAAAATGTCCGGTTTTCGGACCATTCCAATTTTCGGATAGCCTGTAGTACCATTTAAATATTTCCAGGTTTTCTAACTTGGCATTAAATCATTTTAAGTTTATTTTTGTTCTTCAAGTGGTTCAACATTAGACACTTTATACAAGAACAGAATTTTTATCATTCTTCTGGATGTGGGTTTCGCTGTCCATCCCTAGTTGCCCTTGAGAAGGGGGAGGTGAGTCTTCTCCTTAAACTGCAGCAGTCCTGTTAGGTAGAGAGTTCCAAGATTTTGACTCAGCGACGATGAAGGAATGGTCATATATTTCCAAGTCAAGATGTTGTGTGACTTGGAGGGGTACGTAGGGGTCTCGGTGTTCCTATGCGCCCGCTGCCCCTGTCCTTCTGGGTGGTGCAGGTGCTGCTGAAGAACCGGCTGCAACAGTTCATCCTGTAGAGAGTACATACTGCAGCTGAAGGGAGTGGGAGGATGACATTGCCTCCAGACTAACATTTTTCTCCGCCCCAATCCATGGGGCGGATCTTGCGCCGATATTCACCTCTTTGTTTTGTATTTGTGGTCAGGGTGATGTTGAGGGGCGGAAGTGCCCTTCGATCAGGTCGGCCGCCCCAATGAGTCATCAGTGCCACGCTGCTGACGTCAGCTCAGCACAGACGTGCCGCGTCATGCTGCCGTGTCACAATGTCCCACCCCTTCAGTTAAAGGGGAGGCTTCTGCGAGCTCTGCAATAGGTTAAGTTCGGCCCACTGGGACACCAGGGAGGGTTTCGGCCTGGCCAGCAGCCCAGTACCCAAGAGGGCCGAACCCGTGGCCACCATTGTCGGGCTGACTTCAGAGTCAGACGAAAATTGAAATAAAATGGAGGCACCGGCAGTGCGCCCTCGCCTTTAAGGTCAGACACGCCGCCCAGGAAAACCCAGCTTCTTGCAGGGCGAACCTGTCAGTGGCCGCACTACTCCCGCGGGGCAATTTCCCGTGGGGGTCGGAAAGGGGGTTGCCGCGTGCCCGAAGGGTGGCAGCATGAGCGGCGTGGAAACCCGTTCCTGCCGCTCCCGGCCCGGGGGCAATTTAGGACGGGTCGGCCCATCCATCTGCTCCCGGTCGGTAAGGCCTATCCGCTCCATTACCGCCCCGCCTCTTACAGATGGTAATGGAGATTAAGGAGGGCCCCTGGATGTTTAAGCTAGTGGATGAGGTGCCGATTAAGCAGATTGCTTTGTCTTGAATAGTGTTGAGCTTCTTGAGTATTGCTGCAGCTGCACCAATTTTGACAAGTGGAGAGTATTCCTTTACACTCCTGACTTGTGCCTTGTAGGCAGTGGAGAGGCTCTGGGGAATCAGGAGGTGAGCTGCAGAATACCCAGTCACTGACATGGACTAGTAGTCACAGTGGCTGTTCCAGTTGAGTTTCTGGTCAATGGTGAACCCCTGGATGTTGATGGTGGGGGATTCGGTGATGGTAGTGCAATTGAATGTCAAGGGGAGGTAGTTTGGCTCTTTCTTGTTAGGTGGATATTGCCGACCACTTGTGTGGTGCAAATATTATTTGCCACGTACCAGCTCAAGCCTGTATGTTGTCCAGTTCTTTCTGCTTGCAGGGGTAAGTAGGTTATGGTCTTGTGTTGGTTCTCTCACTACCTGTTGCAAGTCCAGTCTGCCTTCAGGACTCAGCCAGTTCGGTTAGTGGAGCTTCTACAGAGCCACTCTTGGTGATGTATATTGAGGTTCCCCATCCAGAGTACATTCCTGCTACCCTTTGTGCTTCCTGCAAGTGCTGTTCAACATGGAGGAGTACTGATTGATCAGCTGAGGGAGGGTGATCGGGAGTAATCAGCAAAAAGTGTCCTTGTCAATATTTGATCTTTTAAGGCAATACTTGCTGAACCGAGAAACAAACCTACATACTCTGAGAATGACTATGTGGGTGGGGCTAGACAAGAATCATCGTCGTAAGGGTCAGAATTTGATCCTCAAAGAGGTCAAAATATGTTTCCTTTTGGTGAATTTACCAACTTTGGAACAAGTGAAATGAGAGGTGAAATAAGAAATGAAATGGGAGGTGCCTTTCGGTATCTACGAGAGGAGTGCTTACACATGAACTAGTTTATAGTCTCCTCGATATCGTCCCAGGACTGGAATACTGTGAAATTGAGAGAGATCCCTATATGGGTTATGGCAAAGAATATGTTCTTCTTCAGTACAACAATGTGGCATCAGCAGTATATGCCAAAGAAAAACTCCATGGATTTGAGTATCCACCTGGTAATTGACTGGGAGTCAACTACTTTGAAGATGACCCTGGTGACAGGCGATCTAACCCAGTTGGGCTGATGGCCTTACAACTTGTGATGGCTCAGATGATGTCACTGGCCTGTTACAGTCCTCTTGGCCAGCAGATAGTTTCAGCTTCACCTGGTTTTGGAAGAAGCAATACTACTCAGATGTTTCGGTTGCAGGTTGACCTTTCTGTATTTGCATCTCAAAATGTTGCTCCTTCTGATAGTACTGTCAGAGAGAGACTCTTTGAGGTCTTCAATCCAACTGTTCTGCCTCTTGATGTATTAGAGGACCTGTTTTGTCATTTTGAGAACCCGATTGAAGTGTACTTGGTGCCAGGACGTAACATTGGCTATGTTAAATATGCTGGAAGGCACCGTGCTACTAATGTCATGGAAGCCCTGCATGATTAAGGTTGTTAATGGTATCAGGTTCAAGGTAATGCCAGCTGATCCTCCAAGAGAAGAGTCTCACAAATGACAGTGAACACACGAAGAAGTTTCACAAAAGTTGGTGCAAAGCTCTAGGTGGACTTGTGTGAACAGCACAAAGCAACTCTCCAATTTGGTGCTAAAAGGCACCAAGTTCATTTTATGATTAAGTTGAAGAGAGTAGGACAGCAGAAATTTCGTACCGCGATTTGGTAAGGAATGTTCCTCAGAAGTTGGTCTCGGCACATTATTGGGGTAATGTAACAAGATTTCTGCTTTGCACATATCTGATCTTGAAAGTTCTTAGGGCTAGACTTTCAGCATATATCTGCCCATTTACCATCCATTTAGCACCCATATAACCGCCAAGATTCTCTTTACCACCCATAATTAATTCTAAGTGGAAAGTACGTCCGATTATCGCTCATTTATCGGCAGCAGAACATTCGTCATGCAATTACTGCCGGGAATAAGCTACTTTTTTTTCCTAAAAATCTGACGTCATCTGTCGTGTATGGCCCAGAAGACTGTTTATAATAGAAAGTACCACCCAAAATATCGACAAGCGCTACTTTCGGCATTTCGCCCATATACCGCCCAAATAATCACTCGCCCAAAAAGACGCTCAAAAAAAGCTGCACTCACCGGACCTTAACCCGGCGGTATGGACGCCATTTTGTAAATCGGAGTAAGTTTAATAAAAAGCTGCTTCAAGTTAATGGGAACATTCAAGTAATTCGTGAGTGATTTTAAGGACGTTTTAAAATCTTATCAATCATCTAATCACATTGTGTTCAATTCTGAGTTTATATTGTGTTTGAGCTTATATTGTGTTTGTTGACAATTGAGGACAATTCAAGAGTTTTGAAGACAGATTAGGCCATTTATAGTAATGTGGCCTGTAATTTCTCAACCAATGTTGCTGACTGGGAGAAGGTTTATTGAAGAGCATTATGTGCCCAATCAAAGAGGTGGCAGACTGCTGAGGAAGAGGAGACCTTACACCCAACGCATTTACAGGGATAAGCGATCATACCTGAACCTGTCCAATAGAACATGTGTTAGAAGGCTGCGCTTCCGAAAAGAGGTCATCAGTGAGATACACCAGCTCATTCAGGCAGACCTGCAGCCAACCAGCACCATCAGGACTGCACTGCCTGTTGAGGTTAAGGTGACTGCGGCACTTACCTTGTATGCATCAAGCTCCTTTCAGGCCTCAACTGGCGACATTTGCTGCATCTCTCAGCACGTCACACATTGTTGCATTTGACAGATGACTGAAGCCCTTTACGCACATAGGATGGACTTTATAAACTTCCCTATGACCAGAGAGGCACAAAGTGAGAGGGCTTTGGGGTTCTCGAGAATAGCAAACTTCCCCAAGGTGCAGGGTTCAATAGACTGTACGCATATCATCCTGTGAGCACCTTTAGAGGATGCAGAGGTTTACCGTAACTAAAAAGGATTCCATTCCCTGAATGTGCAGCTCTTTGTCGACCACAAGCAAATAATCATGGCAGTTATAACATCTACGTTCAGAGAAGAAATTTAAGCAGATCACGGTTAGGAAGTAATGCATGACACCAAGATTACCCAGCTTAATTGCAATATGGCAGATTTACATTTTAATTAATGAGTCAATGCATCATTACAATTATAAATGTAATAATTTAATACTTACTCTTGCAGACACAACCAGGTCGTTCCAACGCTTGTGACACTGGCTTGGTTCTCTCACATTGTGGGCTGCCGAGGAAAGCACTTTGGTGATCTCTGCCCATATTTTCTGGTATACACGGGGGGGGGGGGGGGGGTTTCCCATGCCCCTCTGGGTTAATTGGCCCCACCGAGTCTCCACCTAATTGACCAGAGCTGCGTTCGCTTCATCAGAGAAGGCTTTCGCCCTCTTTCTCTGCCAAACCACTCTCCTCACCCACACCTGCCACTTCACCAACATCACTCACTCCGGATTCTTCGTAATCCATCTCCATTTTTTTAAAATAATATTTGCCTCGAGTGACAGAACCTTCCAGCTCAGGGTCCAAAGACAAAATGTTCTCTCCCTCCCTCCCTTTATCTTCTGAGCATGCGCAAAAAATGCCTGATGTTCCGAATCATGGGAAAAGTTAATTGCCTGAAAAAAAACGCGCATGCGCAGAACGGCTATTGCTATGGATGCCGGCCTTGCACGACTGAATCCATCGCTATCACCCATTCCACATCGCTCCCGCCATCGCCCAAATTAAAAAGGTGAAACTAGCGGTTTTTAAAAAGGACAATATTCCGGCGGGTCTGAAAAGTGAGACAACCGCTAACGCCGGAAATATCGCCCATATATGGGTGATAGCGATATCAATGGAAAGTCTAGCCCTTAGTGCTGTAATTGGGTGCAAAACCAAAAATATTGTCTTCGCAGCATCTACCCTTGTGTCGCTGAGCACCACTTGAATTAAAAAATCTTACTAGATATATATCTTGTCTGAAGTCTTCCTCGAGTGTCTCTCTGGTGTGGCAAAATTATGTCCTGCCAACAAAACTCTTCATTTACAGTTAAGGATATAAATACACATTACATTTCCATTAGTTGATTTTTTTTATCGCATTGAAATATGAATGTTTAGCTTACAGAAGCATTATACTGAATAACTATTATTGGTATACATTTGCTGTACTCTAGATTCTTTTTATATTCTTTTTACCAACCTGTCAATGACCTACTGAGATGTTGATGTCTTCGGGTAGCATTTTTAAATTGGATGCTGTAAAGTTTACCATCATTTCTGTATGGCATACTTCAAGTGTGCTGACATTAAAGACATTTTATTGTCAGAATTTAGAATGGTGATGGGATTCTTCAGCATTTAAACAGACTAAACTATTTGCAGTATTTTTTGTGTCAGCTGTGGTTCAATGGGTAGCACTCTCATCTCTGAGTCAGGAGGTTGTGGGTTCAAGTTCCACTCCATGATCTTGAGCACAAAAAAAATCTAGGCTGACATGCCAGGGCAATACTGAGGGAGCACTGCACTGTCGGGGCGTCATCTTTCGGTTGAGATATTAAAGTGAGGCCCTTCTGCTCTCTCAAGTGAATGTAAAAGATCCCATGGCACAATTTTGAAGGAGAGCAGAGGAGTTATCCAAGAACACAAGAACACAAACAAATAGGAGCAGGAGTAAGCCATTTGACCCCTCGAGCCTGCTCTGCCATTTAATAAGATCATGGCTGATCTGATCATGGGCTCAGTTTCACTTTCCCGCCCGCTCCCCATAACCCTTTATTCCCTTATCGCTCAAAAATCTGTCTATCTCAGCCTTAAATATATTCAATGACCCAGCCTCCACAGCTCTCTGGTGCAGAGAATTCCATAGATTTACAACCCTCTGAGAGAAGAAGTTCCTCCTCATCTCAGTTTTAAATGGGCGGCCCATTATTCTGAGACTGTGCCCCCTAGTTATAGTTTCCCTATGAGTGGAAATATACTCTCTGCACCCAACTTGTCCTGCCCTCTCATTTTCTTATATGTTTTGATAAGATCAACTCTCATTCTTCTGAACTTCAATGAATATTGAAGAGCTTAAAAATCATTAGTATTTCTAAAAGTTTGTGGCTATGCTTAGAGACTGAAAAATATAGCGCTCAAAAAGGGAGTATTTGGTAGATGTCCTAGCATAGACAGATAGCGTAGAAAAACTAGACGAATTGTCTCGAATCGGGAAACTTTATCTTCGAAGAACACGAGAATAATACAAAGGAGGAATGAAACACTCCAGTTTGTCTGTTATTAATAACAAATATAATCAAGGACACAGGTCTTGGAACAAGTTCTTTATAATTTCTTAAGTGTAGAAAAATAACGATGTAGCACGTAACGAATCAGATAAGAGGCGCACGGAAGTGAAAAATGAAATTGTATGTACCAATGAAATTGTTGTTACTAGTCGAGGACTTGTGACGTGTTAGGGGAAACAACCAATGGAAAACTTCCGTGCGTAGGCTTCATGATTTTGTATGTATTTTGAATGTATAAAAATAACAGCCCTGAAGCAGCTCGGCGAGAACAGCTGGTTGGGTCACCGAGTTACTGAACTCATTTAGAAGCTGTCTCTCCCTCGATCAAGTGCTTTATAATAAATGATTCTTTTCTCCGAAACAGACCTGAGTTGAATATCTTTGTAATACTCCACAACAATTGGCGTAGTCTGGCAGGACGTGCACGGGCGAAAGACAGACAGACGTTTGCAGAACATGCCGGATGTTGGAGCGAAGGTAATGGTTAGAGAATGGCCAGAATAACCTGGATTCGCTGCACGATGGAGTGGACTCTATGAAGTATGAATCAGTGGTGACTCATGTGCATGTATAAATATGAAAGGTAGGGTCCGATGAAACATTGGTCCCAGCTGAAAGAATATAAGGGTATGGCTGATGGCGGAACCTAAGATACTCCCGGTAATCTACTCCTTAAAATACGCCTTAGAGTATAAGGAATGGAAGTGTGCATTGATAAATGGACTTTTTGGGGGACTAGGATTAATATTTGCAATACTAGGGGTACTTGCCATAATGAAATGGACCTGGGAAAGGTCACATGTCCAGAGAAATGGTGTAAATTATTAAGGATGTCATAGCAGTGCATTTGGAAAGAGGTGATATGATAGGTCCAAGTCAGCATGGATTTGTGAAAGGGAAATCATGCTTGACAAATCTTCTGGAATTTTTTGAGGATGTTTCCAGTAGAGTGGACAAGGGAGAACCAGTTGATGTGGTATATTTGGACTTTCACAAGGCTTTCGACAAGGTCCCACACAAGAGATTAATGTGCAAAGTTAAAGCACATGGGATTGGGGGTAGTGTGCTGACATGGATTGAGAACTGGTTGTCAGACAGAAAGCAAAGAGTAGGAGTAAATGGGGACTTTTCAGAATGGCAGGCAGTGACTAGTGGGGTACGCAAGGTTCTGTGCTGGGGCCCCAGCTGTTTACACTGTATATTAATGATTTAGACGAGGGGATTAAATGTAGTATCTCCAAATTTGCGGATGACACTAAGTTGGGTGGCAGTGTGAGCTGCGAGGAGGATGCTATGAGGCTGCAGAGTGACTTGGATAGGTTAGGTGAGTGGGCAAATGCATGGCAGATGAAGTATAATGTGGATAAATGTGAGGTTATCCACTTTGGTGGTAAAAACAGAGAGACAGACTATTATCTGAATGGTGACAGATTAGGAAAAGGGGGGGTGCAACGAGACCTGGGTGTCATGGTACATCAGTCATTGAAGGTTGGCATGCAGGTACAGCAGGCGGTTAAGAAAGCAAATGGCATGTTGGCCTTCATAGCGAGGGGATTTGAGTACAGGGGCAGGGAGGTGTTGCTACAGTTGTACAGGGCCTTGGTGAGGCCACACCTGGAGTATTGTGTACAGTTTTGGTCTCCTAACCTGAGGAAGGACATTCTTGCTATTGAGGGAGTGCAGCGAAGGTTCACCAGACTGATTCCCGGGATGGCGGGACTGACCTATCAAGAAAGACTGGATCAACTGGGCTTGTATTCACTGGAGTTCAGAAGAATGAGAGGGGCCCTCATAGAAACGTTTAAAATTCTGACGGGGTTAGACAGGTTAGATGCAGGAAGAATGTTCCCAATGTTGGGGAAGTCCAGAACCAGGGGACACAGTCTAAGGATAAGGGGTAAGCCATTTAGGACCGAGATGAGGAGGAATTTCTTCACCCAGAGAGTGGTGAACCTGCGGAATTCTCTACCACAGAAAGTTGTTGAGGCCAATTCACTAAATATTTTCAAAAAGGAGTTAGATGAAGTCCTTACTACTAGGGGAATCAAGGGGTATGGTGAGAAAGTAGGAATGGGGTACTGAAGTTGCATGTTCAGCCATGAACTCATTGAATGGCGGTGCAGGCTAGAAGGGCCGAATGGCCTACTCCTGCACCTATTTTCTATGTTTCTATGTTTCTATGTTTCTATGTTTCTAAATGATCAGGTAGAAGTAGAAATGGTAAGAATCTAACTAAAAACCTGGAACATCCAGGATGTGTTTTAACAACAGAATGTATATAAACGTGATCATCACCGCCCTTATGATTCTACAAGGCCAAACTACAAGGCTGTCCCTAGGGGGTCCAGAAGCATATACCCGTACCGGAGGGTACAACAACTATGTAAAGCAGCCCCTAGGGAGCGGCATCCAAGTGTCAGGAGCGTTTATCTTGAAGCCACAAGATGAGTGAGTAACAAAATGTTACCTGAATATTGGAAACCAGGAGAATTAACCTCGGGAAAGCGCATGGTAGTTAAACCTGGAACAGAAGTAACAGTACATTGTCCAGACCCAGACAGGGAGACGGTCTTAGAGCCGTCCTCATTAAAAGTGATAGAATGGGTCACATGGCAGGAAGAGAGAAAGTGTTCAGGTCCAGCAGTGGTGATTTATTGGCAAAAACCTATAGTCACGACCCCAGGGCCAACAACATCACCACCAATTGCTTGCCCCCGCCTTACTGAAGGTCCGCCTGGCGGGTTGGTGATGAGATCGGAGGGAATGTTGTTATTTGAAATGTGCAACATGAAGTGTTACCTGTGATCATAAATTTAATAGACCTATACCTGCCAGAAAAGTGTAGCCCCAAGATTAAAGCAGTGTACACATGGTTGCTAGACACAGTCCTGAGAAAAGCTAGTGATGCATCAGGAGCAAGAGAGTATCACAAGCAGCTGAGACACATCTGTGGTTGGGAAAATGTTGGAGTCCATTATTAAGGAAGCAGTAGCAGGACATTTGGAAAAGCAAAATTCGGTCAGGCAGAGTCAGCATGGATGTATGAAGGGGAAGTCATGTTTGACAAATTTGCTGGAATTCTTTGAGGATGTAACGAGCAAGGTGGAAACCTTGTAGATGTAAAGGGAAACCAGTAGATGTGGTGTATTTGGACTTCCAGAAGGCATTTGACAAGGTGCCACGTAAAAGGTTACTGCACAAGATAAAAGTTCATGGGGTTGGGAGTAATATATTAGCATGGATAGAGGATTGGCTAACAAACAGAAAACAGAGAGTCGGGATAAATGGTTCATTCTCAGGTTGGCAATCAGTAACTAGTGGGGTGCCGCAGGGATCAGTGCTGGGACCCCAACTATTTACAATCTATATTAACAATTTGGAAGAAGGGACTGAGTGCAATGTAGCCAAGTTTGCTGATGATACAAAGATGGAAAAGCAATGTGTGAGGAGGACACAAAAAATCTGCAAAAGGACATAGACAGGCTAAGTGAGTGGGCAAAAATTTGGCAGATGGACTATAATGTTGGAAAGTGTGAGGTCATGCACTTGGCAGAAAAAATCAAAGAGCAAGTTATCATTTAAATGGAGAGAGATTGCAAAGTGCTGCAGTACAGTGGGACCTGGGGGTACTTGTGCAAGAAACACAAAAGGTTAGTATGCAGGTACAGCAAGTGATCAGGAAGGCCAATGGAATCTTGGCCTTTATCGCAAATGGGATGGAGTATAAAAGCAGGGAAGTCTTTCTACAGCTGTACAGGGTATTGGTGAGGCCACACCTGGAATACTGTGTGCAGTTTTGGTTTCCATATTTATGAAAGGATATACTAGCTTTGGAGACAGTTCAGAGAAGGTACACTAGGTTGATTCCGGAGATGAGGGGGTTTTCGTATGAGGAAAGGTTGAGTAGGTTGGGCCTCTACTCATTGGAATTCAGAAGAATGAGAGGTGATCTTATCGAAACGTATAAGATTATGAGGAGCTTGACAAGGTGGATGCAGAGAGGATGTTTCCACTGATAGGGGAGACTAGAACTAGAGGACAAAATCTTAGAATAAGGGACTGCCCATTTAAAACTGAGATGAGGAGAAATTTCTTCTCTGAGAGGGTTGTGGATCTGTGGAACTCACTGCCTCAGAGAGCTGTGGAAGCTGGGACATTGAATAAATTTAAGACAGAAATAGACAGTTTCTTAAACGATAAGGCAATAAAGGGTTATGGGGAGCAGGTGGGGAAGTGGACCTAAGTCCATGATCGGATCAGCCATGATCATAATGAATGGCAGAGCATGCTCGAGGGGCCATATGGTCGAGAGGGCCATACTCCTATTTCTTATGTTCTTATGTTCTTAAAGGAGGAAGACAGAGGAGATATATAGGGAATGATGTACTAACTGGAGTAAATACAGGGACCTCTCTAGTAAATGCACTAGATATACAGGCGAACCAAGCAGGGGTAAATAATTTAAGGGGAACGATGGAGGTCCTAATGAGGAAACAGACCGGGAAAGGGATAGAATCTTCAGAGTTAGGATCTAAAACATCCAAAAGTACTGCTAGAGGGAATATCCGTATTGGAAGGCCATGCACGAACAATTAATGAGCTAAATAAGCAGTGTAAAGTCCTGTCCCCTCAGTATAGATTCACACGAGGCATATAGTGAAGTCAAGGTCACTCTGGACCTGCACCTTTATTTCACAGCTCTGGAATGCTGCACTTGCCTGAGACCTGTCCTTATATACCTGTCTCTTGCAAGTGCACCCCTGGTGGTAAGGTATGCTGGTGGTTAGGTATGCTGGTGGTTACAGGTCATATCTTATTACAGTCATGTATAGCATGTTAGGATACAGTTATATATAATAATGTAAGATACATGACAAGCAGGAACGAGAGGACACTGCCGAGGACAGGAAACGAGGCACATGTCATGCCTATGGGAGATGGATGATTGGTCAGGTGAGACACAATATGGAGCAGAGACAAACCAGGTGAGTTCCAGATTGGATAAATAGCACCTAGTTGAAAGAAATGACACAGCACATTGGGCCATTAGACGCCTGCACCCTGAAAGGAATGACTAGGGTGTTTGCGGTTACAGGAGGATGTAAGGGGAAACAAACCCCTATGGTAGGGATAATACTAGTGATCCCCATAATAAACCCAGGCTCATACCCGTATCCTCGATATGAAGCTGAAAACATAGGGATAATACGAGGGGAAGAGTACATCCGCCATTATGAGTACATGGACCAGTATGCGATCAAAAAGAATAGAAAGATAAGGGGAATATCTTTATCAGGGTGCCAGAGAGAAGGAGGCCTAACTATATGCCCTCACCCAATGGGAGACAGGAGCAAGGATAGCTGCGGGTTTGACAATACTACAGAAGGGTGTGTCATTGAAATAAGCCCTGCCCGAACCGAACCCACACATTATGCCTAACAAGGCCGAGGAGAAAATTGTGTGGTAACTAGTCTGGGAACTTACAATTATGAAGGCTTGACTTGTAACATTACAATGCCTAACTTTTGCTTTACTCCCAGAGTGTTGGTGGCGGTGGGAGGAGCACACATGATGTATATAGACGCCAGGAAGACAATGACATTAAATATGAGCGAAGACATTAAGCAAAATATTGAGGATTAAATGGAAGAGCAAGTGCCACCTATTCCCCTGTTACCTGAAGATTTAACCAAGCTCAAAGGACCATTAAGAAATAACATTAAGATATTATGAGCTAAAAGTTAAAGGCAAAGAACTAGACAGTGAAATAAAGGATAACCTGAAAAACCCACCTTGGTACTTGAAATTATGGAATTGGGGAATGAATGTTGAAATACATCCATGGATAAGGATCCTTTCACATACCCTAATGGCAGTACAGATAGTCATAATCTTGAGTTGGTTGGTAATGTTATGTAACAATTGCAAAAGACAGAAGAGGGATACCCAAGCAAGGCTACAAGCTAGGGAACAGGTCAAATTGTTGCAGAATGAATACATGATATGATTTGTGGGTACTCCCAACCTATCACCTGATCACCGAGACTGGGGCGGAGTACACGTGAATCAGACAAGGTGAATAATTGGTCACATTGAGTTAGATTAACCATATGACCAAAGGGGGGATTGAAGGGGTTAAAAATCATTAATATTTCAAAAAGTTTGTGGCTATGCTTAGAGAAGTGTGGGGCAGCAAAATATAACTCTCAAAAAGACGTCCTAGCATAGACAGATAGCGTAGAAAAACTAGACGAATTGTCTAGAACAGGGAAACTTTATCTTAGAAGAACATGAGATAATAATACAAAGGAGGATTGAAACACTCCAATTTGTCTGTCATTAATAACAATTATAATTAAGGACATAGGTCTGGGAACAAGTTCTTTATAATTACTTAACCGTAGAAAAATAATGATGTAGTACCTAAGGATAAGGGATAAGCCATTTAGGACCGAGATGAGGAGAAACTTCTTCACCCAGAGAGTGGTGAACCTGTGGAATTCTCTACCACAGAAAGTTGTTGAGGCCAATTCACTAAATATATTCAAAAAGGAGTTAGATGTAGTCCTTACTACGAGGGGGATCAAGGGGTATGGCAAGAAAGCAGGAATGGGGTACTGAAGTTGCATGTTCAGCCATGAACTCATTGAATGGCGGTGCAGGCTCGAAGGACTGAATGGCCTACTCCTGCACCTATTTTCTATGTTTTCTATGTAACTAATCAGATAAGAGGCACACGGAAGTGACATAATTAACTTGTATGTACCAATAAAATTGTTGTAACTAGGCGAGGACTTGTGACGTGTTAGGGGAAATAACCAATGGAAAACTTCCGCGCGTATGCTTCATGATTTTGTATGTATTTTGAATGTATAAAAATAGCAGCCCCGAAGCAGCGTGGAGAGAACAGCTGGTTGGGTCACCGAGTTATTGAATTCGTGTAGAAGCGGTCTCTCCCTCGATCGAATGCTTTATAATAAATGCTTCTTTTCTCTGAAACAGACCTGTGTTGAGTATCTTTGTAATACTCCACAACAAGTATAGACCCAACCTACTCAACCTATCTTCATAAGTCAACCCCCTCATCTCCGGAATCAACCTGGTGAACTTTCTCTGAACAGCCTCCAATGCAAGTATATCCTTCCTTAAATACAGAGACCAAAACTGCATGCAGTATTCCAGGTGTGGCCTCACCAATACCCCGTATAGTTGTAGTAGGATTTCTCTACTTTCATACTCTATCCCCCTTGCAATAAAGGCCAATGTTCCATTTGCCTTCCTGATTACTTGCTGTACCTGCATACTAACTTTTTGAGTTTCATGCACAAGGACCCCCAGGTCCCTCTGTATTGAAGCACTTTGTAATTTTTCTCCATTTAAATTATAATTTGCTTCTCTATTTTTCTGCCAAAGCGGATAACCTCACATTTTCGCAAATTATACTCCATCTGCCAAATTTTTACACACTCACTTAGCCTGTCTATATCTCTTTGCAGATTTTTTGTGTCCTCCTCACAATTTGCTTTCCCACCCATCTTTGTATCATCAGCAAACTTGGCTACATTACACTTGGTCCCTTCATCCAAGTCATTAATAGAGATTGCAAATAGTTGAGGACCCAGCCCCCCACTGATCCCTACGGCACCACATTAATCACTGTTTGCCAACCGGAAAATGACCTGTTTATCCTGATTCCCCAGCGTCCTGGCCAATATTTATCCCTCAATCAGCATAGCAAAAAACTAATTATCTGGTCATTATCACATTGCTGTTTGTGGGAGCTTGCTTATGTGCAAATTGGCTGCTGCATTTCCCACATTACAATAGTGACTACACACCAAAAGTACTTAATTGGCTGTAAAGCACTTTGAAACGTCCGGTGGTCTATATAAATCCAAGTCTTTCCTTCTTTTGAAGTCATAAGACTTCATGGAGACCAGAGTCAATGTTGAGGACTCCCCTGGCCACTCCCCAATGATTGTATGCCACTGTTCCCTCACCCCTTCTATCATGTATGTAACCACAATGTAATACCACTGTATTACTGTATACACACAACCTAGATGCACACCTTGACCACAAGGGGTGAACTTGTGGGAGACACCCCTTACCTGATTTCCCAGGTATATAAAGGGAGGTCCCACGCAGGGTCATCACTTGTGGAGTGCTGTAAATAAAGAGTTGAGGTCACAGAGTGACCTTGTCCTTAGAATGTGCCTCGTGTGGTTTCATGCAGTAGAGTAAGGACTTTACATTGGCGACGAGAAATGGGAATTCACGACCCACGAGAATGGCCACCGCTAGTGCAGAGGAACGGTACTGTGTTGGGGAAGACTGGGACGATTTTGTCGGGAGGCTTCAGCAAAGCTTTGTTACGAAAGAATGGCTGGGGGATGCAGCGGCCGACAAGCAAAGGGCTCATCTCTTGATCAGCTGCGGACCAAAGACTTACGCGCTCATGAAGGACTTACTGGCGCCTGAGAAGCCATCGGACAAAACCTTTGAAGAACTTACCAAACTGATCGGGGAGCACCTCAAACCGGCGAGTAGCATACATATGGCCTGACACAGATTCTACACCCACCGACGTCGTGAAGGGCAGAGCATACCGGACTTTGTAGCGGATCTCCGGCGTTTGGCCAGCCTCTGTAAGTTCACAGACGCCTGCAGGGGGGAGATGCTTAGGAACTTCTTTATCGAGGGCATCGGTCATGCGGGAATTTTCCGCAAATTAATTGAGACCAAGGATTTGACCTTGGAAGCGGCGGCGTTGTTAGCTCAAACTTTTATGGTGGGGGAGGAAGAGACGAAAATAATATACACGCGCAATTCTGCCTCTAACGTGGCGATGGGTCAGGGAGTCAACATCATCAGTGCGACTCAGAGCCCTGCAGGCTGGCCGGGGCAGTCCGACATTCCCCAGGCAGCAATAAACCCCAGAGTAGGACTCCAACAGAGACAATGGCAGGCTGAACGGACATTTACGCCATCACAGCGGACAATGCGGCCCAGGATGGGGCCATTGACACCCACTAATAGGGTACTTAAGAGCAGTCAAAGGGAGAGTCAGCACGGAATGCCTGGCCATAGTCCCTTTGTCCCCAACAATGGAAACTTTAACTCATGCTGGAGGTGTGAGGGAAAACACTCAGCCAGGTCTTGCAGATTTCAACAGTTTGTCTGCAGAACCTGCAATCTCAGTGGCCATTTAGCTCGAATGTGCAGGGAGCCTGCACTCAGACTAATATATGAGATGGATGGACCAGAAGAGGGTCCTTTGAGGCAGGATGACTTTTGGGGCAAATCGATGGACGCCGAGGTTCAATGGATCCATGCAGCGAACAGTTCATGCACCAAAACGCCACCAATGATGATGAAGGTTTTATTAAACGTTCATGGGAAAGGTGTTCCTTATTGTGGTAGATGCGTACTCGAAATGGATTGAGTGCATCATTCTGAATTCATGCACGTCATCCACCACTGTGGAAAGCCTACGTGCGATCTTTGCAACCCATGGCTTGCCGGACATCCTGGTTAGTGATAATGGCCCATGTTTCACAAGCTACAAATTCTGGGAGTTTATGTCGGGCAATGGCATCAACCACGTCAGGACTGCGCCGTTCAAGCCGGCCTCCAATGGCCAGGCGGAACGTGCAGTCCAAGTCGTTAAGCAAGGTATGCTCGGGATTCAAGGACCCTCCCTGCAATGCCGCCTATCGCGCCTCCTGCTGGCCTATAGATCCCAACCGCACTTGCTCACGGGGGTCCCGCCCACAGAGCTACTAATAAAATGGACACTCAAACCCCGGTTGTCCCTCATTCACCCACTCCTAACCGACATAGTTGAGGGCAAGCGCAAGTCACAAAACGAGTACCATGACCGCAATTCGACAGGGAGATGTATAGAAATAAATGATCCTGTATTCATCCTCAGTCACACCATGGGGCCCAAATGGCTTGAGAGTACTGTAATTGACAAAGAGGGAATAGGGTCCTCGTGGTAAAACTCAACAATGGTCAGATATGCCGTAAGCATCTGGACCAAGCAAAAAAAAGGTTCAGCATCGACACGGAGGAACCTGAAGAAGACCATGAGATGGAGCTCACACCACCGCCAGTGAACGAGCAACAAGAGCAATCAGAAGAATGCACAGTCCCTGCGGTCAGCCCGGACAGGCCGGAATCACCACAGGTGACAGACACTCATGTCAGTGTCCAACAACCAGAGCCCCAACTGTGGTGCTCCACGAGGGAGCGTAGACCACCTGAAAGACTAAACCTATGATCTCCACAAGATTTTTTTGGGGGGGGGGGGGGAAGATGATGTCATGTGTGTAACCACAATGTAACACCACTGTATTACTGTATACACACAACCTAGATGCACACCTTGACCACAAGGGGTGAACTTGTGGGAGACACTCCTTACCTGATCTCCCAGGTATATAAAGGGAGGTCCCACGCAGGGTCATCACTTGTGGAGTGCTGTAAATAAAGAGTTGAGGACAAAGAGTGACTTTGTCCCTAGAATATGCCTCGTGTGGTTTCATGCTGTAGAGTAAGGACTTTACACCTTCAGTCTATCCTGACAGTGGGCAACGCTTCAATGAGGGCTACCAGTTCCGCTATCTGGGTGGAATCCCCACCTTCCAGTGCCCCTTGCCAGGTCACCTGACCATCTTTCCTCCCGACTGCTCAAACCGTATGGGGTGTACCACTTATAAATTTCTTGGAACCATCGACAAACATTACTTCACATTCCCCTTCAAGTGGGCTATCTTTTACCCCACAACATTCCTCATCCTCTACTGCTAGCTCACACTGATTTCCCTCTCCTTCCATTAATATGGCACCTACGGGGTTTACTCCATCGTCCTTGATGGTCTGTACGTACTTATCCTTTGGGATAAGTACCGCTTCCCACGGGGCTCTTTGGCTATCCGATATTGGTCTTAACCTTCCAGTATTAAGTAGGGCTCCCACTGGAAGTGGCAGTAGTTAAGGTAAAAGTGCATCAGAAAGGAGATGATTGGATACAGAAATGTGCATGGTGGGTGCCTCCCACACTGTTGCGGTTGTCAGGAGGGTAATCACTGCTGCTGCCGTCCACCAGGCCGCCATTGAGCTATGGATTTCCCCGAAACAAAATAATTAAGAGAACTGTTGATGGCCCCCCTGTTGGTAGAAACAGAATTAATTATATGGCTCAACCTGGGACCAATGTTTCCATCTAGCTCCCCCTGGCGCATCTAAGCATATACACATAGTGTTGGTCATTAGAACCATGTAAGGTCCAGACCGCCGAGGCGCCTGTCCCGGTTTAGCTGGTACCCCCTTTACCATTACCCTGTCTCTCGCCCCCGGAAGCCCCGATGGCTCGAGTTTGGGCCCGTGACTGTCTCAATCCGCTGCTTCTTGCTGCTGCTTTACTTCTGCTTTCATCCCTTGAAGTTGTTTGCAGAGTTCTGTTACATACCGCGTAATTCTATCCCTCAGCATCCCTGTTTCACTATCCCCTACTATCACTCCTTCCGGTAGTCTCATATCCCTCCCAGTCATCAATTCATACAGGGCCAGCCCTACCGTCTGGCTGGGGGTCGCCCGCAGCCTCATTAAATGGTCGGGAGCACATCTACCCAGATTTTACCGGTGCTTTCACTGTAGCTATTTTCAAGATTCTATTCATATGTTCTACCATTCTGGAATTTTGAAGGTGGCAAGGTATGTGGTACCCCTGTTTTACCCCCAATAACTGACACGCCCTTTTCTTGACTCTACTCGTAAAGGGGATCCTCTGGTCTGAGTCTATTTGTAGGGGGACCCCCCCACCGAGGTATCACTTCCTCCGTTAAAATTCTTGCAGCGGTATTGGTGGTACAATTTTGCCTTGGAAAGAGGTCTAGTCAATGGGTGAAATGGTCCATTATCACCAGACAGTAGGTTTTTCCTCTGCTCTTTTGAAGGTGACCGTTGAAGTCAATTTGTAGATTCTCCCATGGTCATTTCTGCCATGACTGATTTCCCATACAGATCTTTATTCCCTTCCCTGGGTTATATTGTGCACAGATCAAGCACCTCTGGCAGTGCCTTGCCACATCTCTGCCCATTCCCGGCCACCACCAGTACCTCCTTAGTGAGTGCAGCATCCCATGCTTTCCCTGATGTATATCCCCGTGACAGATTCCCAGTAGATTCTGCCTGATGCACTTGGGGGGCTACCACCTGTTCTGTCCCTTCCAACTTCCACACTCCCGCCACATCTTCTTTTGCCCTGTGTCTCTTCCACACCTCTCTCTCTTCCTGTGACGTATCCTTGTGTAGCTGCACCATGTTTACTTCCTCTAGTCCAATGGCGCATGCTGCCACTGATGCCAGAGTAGAGGGCACATTTTTGGCAGCCTCTTTAGGCACCAAATCAACCCATTTATTTCCTTTCTGTATCCAATCGCCCCCCTTTTAATGTGCTTTTATCTTAACTACTGCCCCCAGTGACTTTACTAGTACTTCATGTTTAATGTGACCCCCTGAGGCCGTTGTAAACCCCCTTCGGGCCCATGAGGCTAGATATTCATGGACTACGCCAAATGCGTACTGGCTATCGGTGTAAATATTCCCTTGTTTCCTTTGGCAAGCCCATAGCGCTTCAATAAGGGCTACCAGTTCCGCTACCTGGGTGGAATCCCCTCCTTCCAGTGCTCCTTGTCGGACCACCCGATTATCTTTCCTCACGACTGCCCATCCTGTATGGGGTGTACCACTTATAAATTTCCTGGAACCATCGACAAACATTACTTCACGTTCCCCTTCAAGTGGGCTATCTTTTACCCCACAACTTTCCTCATCCTCTACTACTAGCTCACAATAATGTCCCACTCCTTCCATTAATATGGCACCTACGGGGTTTAATCCATTGTCCTTAACGATCTGTACGGACCAATCCTTTGTGATAAGTACCGCTTCCCATGCGGCTCTTTGGCTATCCGATACTGCTCTTAACCTTCTGGTATTAAATAGTTCTACCACAGTGTGTTGTGGATGTGTAAAATCAACTGTCTTGCCATCACCAACTGTTCACTCACCCGGACCTCCTAAGCGGCGCAGTCCAGTGCTGACACACAGCGGGGGAGTCCCACCGCTATTGGGGATGGCCGGGTTGAGTAATAGGCCACGGGCCGCCTCTGGTCTCTGTGGGTTTGAGTCACTACTGCATTATAAAACCCCCCCCCTCACCATCGCAAGGAATGTAAAAGGTTTTTAACCTAACCAGGAGACCCAGTGCCGGGGCCGATGTTGGAGCAAGTTTGATAACTCTTTATCCCTTTTCTTACTCCGGTCCTCAGTCCACTGATTCGAACAGGGCTTTACCCCCCTTATATCAAATTCTGTATTTCTACAGTAGTTGAACAACCCCATTACCTTCCGTACCCCTTATACATTAATTGGATAGGGCATCTCACTAATTACTATTCATATCTCATGAACTCTGGAGTAACCTTACTGTCCAATATAATATTAAAAGATAGAAAACATAGATCAAATGTTCCCACTTGGTCTATGTTTTTAACACCTTTTTTAAAAAGTCTTTATAACTAGCTATATTGTGCCCGAATCCATTTCATAATTTCAAACATCACAAATCCAAACAGCAGTATTGCTGCACTGACAAGTTTTGTCAATGTTGAATTTTATTTCCCCACAAACTTTTCTCTTGATACACAGCAATTATCCTGTTAAATTTCAATTAGATTTTTCTTTCTCGCGTGTTTCAATCATAATAATGTCCAATATCTTTAAAATTTCATTCAGCAATTCAAAAGTGGTTCCTTGCAGAATTAAAAAAACACACAGGGCAGCGGAAAGGGTTAACTTCTTTCTAGGTTTATAAGAAGGCGGAGCAAAACATTGTCTGACGTCATTTCATCACCACGTAATTTTCTTTTTTCCTTTTTTTAAAAAAAAGCCTTTCCCAATATTTTTTCCCAAGTCTTTTACCTTCAACACTTCCTCTCTCGGATTTACTGGATATCCACTTTGAAATAACCAGAGTTTCACCATGGCCACAATGAGAGTTGGATTTTCATAGATTAATTGAGCTCAATAATTCCAAATTCAGACCAATATCTTTTTTTTCACATAACCAATATGTTATTAACTACACACAAAATAACACAGTAAGTTACATCATTTTTCATATTCTTCTTTCTTCAGATGCCTTTAAAATTGATTATAAAAATACTGAATATAACTGGAGAAACATTAATTTTTATATTTAATAAACATCACACAAATACTATACAAAATGAAAAGGAGGGGGGAGCTTCCCTGAGCTTGAAGCTTCGAAAAATTCATGCAGGCTTTTTTAAAAAAAGGCACGGAAAGAGACAGAATCTCTCTCTTCTTTCTTTATCTCATTCATAGACTAAATTTAGTATCTTTCAACCCAATGTAATCAATGATTATGGTTTTTTTGACAAGTAAGTGAGCATCTTGGGCTTGCAAAAATCAAATTGAAAATACAGTGCTTTGTTAACATTCAAATTGATTTAAAATGAGCCTACACATTTTTTATTGAAACCATAATAAGACAATTGCAATTTTTTAATTGTAATCCAATTAAAACATTCAAATTATCTCTTCAGCAACAATTACTGATAAAAGGTTAAATCTACGCTGAGCAGTCACAGTTAAAATATTTTGAAGAAGAGCAGACGAGTTATCCCCATTGTCCTGGCCAATATTTATCCCTCAACCAAGACCACTAAAACAGATCTGCCCATTATCATATTGCTATCTGGATATTTCTGGGGGTTGTAAACTTGGTTTAAATCTGCACTTCAAGTTAAGAGCCCTGAAAAGGTTTCAAATATCTCAACTGTAACTTCAAGGCTGACGTTTATCTTTTGTAAAACAAACTGACCTTTGTGCATTTCATAGCTCCGTTACACATAATCAAAATAAATCCACACCTGCATTTCTAACTTAAAATGTAATTCAATTCTAGGTACACAATGTACATTTTAAAACTCAATTTATCTACACTTTCGTAAAACTTCCCACATCCATGACAAAAGGGTTAAAAAAAACTGTCCAAAAAGGTGGGTGGAGCTAAAATAATCATACAGGCACACAGTTTTTCTTTAAAAAACAGGCTTCTTTCAGACAAATGACAAATTCTTTAACTCCCCAAATATTCACAGCCAGGAAAACCTCCACACAAAAACACACACTTGCATAAAAACTGAAAACTTTAAAACTTTTAAATCACGAGGATCTTCTATCCGCAGAGAGACACCCCTTGAGCTCCCTCCCCCGGTCCACCCAGACCGTCAGCAACCCAAAACTTATGCAACGTTGCCCCTTCTTTCTCACATGACAGTCACCCCGACTCCGTTTAGTTCGAGATCCCCGATAGTCCGAGGGACCACTCCGTTCCCACAGCCCTAACTACTGAGTGGTATAAATTAGCATACTCACCCTATTTGTCTGTTGGTCCCGGAACGGTGCCCTGTTGTCAGTACTACCAGCGGATCCTGCCGACTACACCAAGTTGTTGTGTAAAGAAACCACATGGAGTCATGGGTAGGCTTTGATGTGAGAAACTTTGGGCTAGACTTTCCACTTCACATCGCCCATCTATGGTCCATCTAACTCCCAAAATGGACCTCTATCGCCCATTTTGAGCAAAAAGTGGAAACTAGGCCCAAAACATCGCCGGAAAAACGGGTGCCTAAGTTTCCACTTTGATCGCCGAGAAGATCGCCCAAATGATCGCCCACACAAGGCCCATCCCAAGTTTCGGCACCTAGCATGCACTTCGCTGGGCTGATGCAAGGCCCAAAAGAGTGCAGAAAAATAGTTGCTTTTATTGAGCCTAAGAGAAGGAAATGGGCACTACGGATGCCATTTTGAACTTCAGAGGAAGGGTGGAGGATTAGTTGTGAGTTATTTAGAGAGTTAATTTAAAGATAATTGTACTCAGAATATTGGGACAGGGAATATAAATAGGTATTATTAAGTTATTTTTGGTAAATAGCTTTTATATATTGAAATTATTTTGTAAATAGCTTTTACATAATGAAGTTATTTACTGATATTGTTGGAGCCTATCAAACTGACTGGTATACAGCGTAGAGAGTGCAGAGTACAGTGATTAGAGAGTATAGAGTAGAGAGATTATTAAAATCAGTGAAAGTAATTATTGATAGTGATATGGGGCCTATGCTTTCCCTGCCTTTAATTGTAACTGCTCACACACTGGTTACTGAAAGGATCAATGGAAGAGGTGGCAGAGAAATACGTAGACGGAGATAAAGACAGAGGAGGAGACCGCCAACGAAGGTATTTGGAAAAGCAATCTTACCTGAACTTGTCTGAAAATGCTTGTCTTAGGAGGCTGCGATTCCGGAAGGAGGTCATCGATGAAATATGTCAACTCGTCAAGGATGATCTGCAGCCTTCCAGCACCATCAGGACCGCACTGTCCGTTGAGGTGAAGGTTACTGCTGCCCTAGCCTTTTACATATCGGGATCTCTTCAGGCTTCAGCTGGCGACATCTGTCATATCTCTCAGCACGCTACACACTGTTGCATTCGACAGGTGACTGAAGCTCTTTACGCTCGCAGGATGGACTTCATAAGCTTCCCAGTGACCAGGGAGGCACAGATCGAGAGCGCTTTGGGTTTCTCGAGAATAGCAGACTTCCCCAAGGTACAGGGAGCAATAGACTGCACGCACATTGCTCTGAAAGCATCCTTGCAGAACACGTAGGTGTTTCGTAACAGAAAGGGTTCCACTCCCTAAATGTGCAGCTTGTTGTTGACCACAATCAAACAATCATGACAGTAAATGCTACATTTCCTGGCAGCATCCATGATGCGCACATCTTACATGAAAGTGCTACCCCTGACCTGTTTGTCCATCAGCCAGAAGGTCACGGTTGGATGTTGGGGGATAAAGGATATGGCCTTGCTAGTTGGCTGATGACCCCTCTGCGTAATCTTGTCACTGAAGCACAGAAACAGTATAATGAAAGTCACATAGCGACTCGCAACATCGTTGAAAAGACAATTGGAGTCCTAAAGCAACACTTCAGATGCCTGGATCATTCTGGAGGCAGCCTGCAGTACCACCCTGATCAGGTAGCAGAGTTTATTGTGGTGTGTTGCATGCTGCATAACCTAGCTATAAAGGGAGGACAAATAATGCCAGATCATGCTGCAGAAGGAGGTGAGACAGAAGAGGCAGCTGGCGAGGATGAAGAGGAGAAACAGGCGGGAGAGGACGCGGGCGAGAACATAGGGGAGCTTAATCAGCATGGCAATCCAGCACCGGTACCACCACACCTCTCCCGAAGACCAGTAGCCAGTGGCAGTTACACGGCCGCTAAGCTTTTGCATCAGCAGCTCATTAATGAACGCTTTGCATGAACTATTAATTGTGGATATTCAAATATTCAATTACAGTTAGGTTTAATCAAAATTTTCATCTGCGTGGGGTTTCCTTGTTGTCTTGCCTGCACTGGCCTATCATCGGAATTTATGCTTAGTTTAAATAAAGTTTAAGTTTAAGTAAAGTACCGGTATATTAAAAGAATAAACAAATATGGATTAACAACTGTAAAGTTAATAACTAATGTAGCTAAGAGAGAAGACACAAAATTTGTTGAATTAAATAATTTTTTTTTATTAACAAAGAAAAATAAATTAATTTTTAATAAACTTTTTAACTATACCCTCCCTCCAACTCCCCGCCTCCCGCACTAACCCACCCTTCCCTCAAATCCCCAAAACGTTAACAATTAACAAAATAAGAACATTGCCCTTTGAACATTTAACATTGAACATTGAACGAATAAACTTTTGGAAGCACTCCCCCCTCCCTACCTGAGGCCACGTTTCCCTCCAGGTCCTGTCCCCCCCCCCACGTGTTCGTACCCCACCCGCCCATTTTGGTCTGCGCAGATTGACACCAAGACGTCATGCAGAGTGGGACGGCAAGAGTTCCTGCCGTGGTGGAGGTGACAGAGTGGAAGCGGAAGCCTGAAGCACCACTTCCGAGTCAGGAGGAACTATATCCTCCGTACTCGCTTGCATGCTCAGGGTCTCGCTGCGAGCAGACACGACACCTTGGGGTGCAGCGCCGTGTCCAGCCAGCAACGCATGCCATAGGGCATTGGTTGCGGCTGTCTGCTGCCGAATTGCGCCCAAGGTCTCCCTTACAGTCTGTGCCTGCTCGGAAGACCAATTGGAGAAGTTCGTGCAGAACTCACTCCAGGATGCTGGAAACTGGCTCCAGTTCGCGGAGAACTGTCTCCAGTTCGCAAAGAATCACGCGAACCCCTGGATAAGGTCGCGACCAATCGCGACCGTCTCCCTGCACAGGAAAAGCAAGCTCTCTGTCTGGCCTTCCATGGTAGGTGATTGCTTGCCACGCTGACCGGACCTCCATGGGGTCGGCGTTTGCATCGCCACCTGCACACCGCTTGGTCCCGGTGTTTCTTCCATCTCAATCGAGATGGCCGCAGGTTGTGCCCCCCCAACCAAAAAAATATCTTCTTCTTCCGTCTCCTCCTCCTCCAACTCCTCCTGCTGATGCACAGCAGCAGGAGTCTGCAGTGGCTCCTCTTCTTCTTCATCCTCCTGTGATATTTGAGACGGTTCAGTGGTAGTGGACTCCACCGACTCGACGACCACTTGACCTTTAAATTGATAAACAACGTTTAACAATTCAAGTTAATGCATTACAATTTTTCACAAACTCAAAACATTACAATGCTTTCCATTACCCCATATGCACAAGGGATCACCAGGTCTAACATGACCTAACATGACCTCATTCGAAGATCAATAGTACATCACAATTACATATCAAATTACATTATAATTGCATAACATTGCATAACATCAAATTACATTATAATTGCATAACATTACATGCGTAACTACAATATTTTTAGTATTTACTAATGATTCACACATTGCACAATGCACAGTTCTCATTACTCACGTGTCTCAAGGGGTGGATTCGGCCACACCACGGGTTGTGACCGAGTGGCTTTCTCGCCCCACCAAGGCCACCGCAAGCTCCTTGTAAGCACTTAAACAGTGCATCATGGCAGAGCCACCGCCCGTCCTGCGTTGCTCATGATGGTTGATAGATATCTTCTTCTGTAAATGATATGATAACATTGCACGACATAAGCAAATGGATCAGACAATTTAAGACATTTAAGACGAACAGATTTAAATGTTCAATTACAAATTAGCATTACGTTGCATACGAATAAAATAACATATTTCATACTATAACATTCAACTTTATGCTGGGGTGCATACATTTATTCATAGTTTAGTTATGTTTTAATGTAACAAAATAACATTGCAGATTCTAGTTACAATTTCCATAGATCATTAAATAATACATAAATATAAATTTTAACTTACTCTCGCAGCTGCCTGTAGGCTGTTTCACCGTGTGCGCGCTTCATTAGATGCCGATGTGACCACGCCGGCAATGTCAGACCAAATCCTCCGATATGCACGGGGTGGAGGTTTCCCATGCCCACCACATGTCAGATCCTCCCACCTGGTGCTGACAACATTCACGAGAGCCACATTGGCCTCCTCGCTGAAGGGCTTGGCCCTACGCCTCTCAACTGATCCTTCCATTTTTATTAAACAAATTAGTACTGATAAATTTTTAACTTGAATTACCAGTAATTATCAGTTTTGTTTCCAATATTTTTAACTTGCTAAATTATTGTCAGTGTAACTAACAGTACTGAAAATTATTTGAAATGGAAAAAAAATGTGAAGAATGTCAATTATTAATAGATAACTCAGAGCGTTCAACCACAAAATGCTTTCTCCTCTCTCTTTCTCTCTCTCTCTCTCCCCGACCCTCACAGAGCTTCTGAGCATGTGTGATGACTCCTGACCTCTCAAAACGCGGCAAAGAAAATCAACCTAAAAAAAAATCAAGCTACACATGCGCGGTATAGCGTTGCTAGGAAAGCTTTTTATTTAATTCACTTCCGTTTTCTTTGGGCGATCGCGAGATCACCGAGAAATCAGATCACCCATTTGACATCGCCGGGGTAAGGCCGAGTGGAAAATCACTAAAAAAAAATGGGCCTTGTGCCGGCGATCAGCATGGGCGATACGTCCCAGATCACTGCAACAAGGTCCATTTTTTTGGGCTTTAGCCACCAAATGGAAAGTCTAGCCCATAATTACAAGCATGCAGGGGAGAAAACTTTAGGTTCCGAACACTCTCTCTGTTCGGACAATTACATCAGATTTTATACATGAGCGGAAGCTCGATAATTTACAAAGATAAGAAACGTCCATATATGTCTGTGACTGATGGCTGCACAACCAATGGCTCTTCCTATGTGATTCATTAATGACTATGCCTATGTCTCTTCCATAACCAGTACAGAGTTTAGCACGTAGGCTTTAACAGATTCCTGTCTTTCTGCAGTTTTGGTTCATCTTATCCGGCCTCCAGTTAACATTATCTCTGTTCATTGTTTCTCATTCAAGGTTTCGTGAAGAATATGTTTGAAACAAATGCTACTGTTGAATGTTGACGCTATGCTTTGGACTGGTTTGATCGAGCTTCCTATAAAGCCTTGCAGTTACAGTGACATTTTAATAGCATGGCTTCTAATACAACTACAATATACGTTTAAAGGTTATTTGACTTACATGTGATGGAACAATCACTGTTTTTGACATCATCCACTCATTGAGTAATTCAACTATAATATCCGCACCAAAAGCAATCCCTTGAGGTTACCCTAAAGTTGAATCCTAGAACAACCAGGCTATTTTGTTCAGGCTTCAATGTCCATTTAATTATTCAGAAGAACGAATTGTCACTGAGAAGGTTTCATCCAAGCTGCAATGTACTCTTTTATTATTGATGAGAGCCATCTTAACAGAGCTCTAGGTAGCTCAGACAGGAGGTGACCTAGTCATACAAATGTGAGACGCAGCAAGCCTGGTCTGCACATTACAGTTAAAATAGTCCTTTGGTAATAAGAGAAGACTCTAACATAAGGCTAATATTTACAATTTTAAGAAGTGATCTGAATAAGGATATTATTCAAAAGGAGACACAATCCATTACACATTGGATGCCCAGCATATTGTTCCACAAAATGGCAGGACCACCTGGTGAGTTGGCAATTCCATCTGTCCTGCTCCTTTTTTGCAGGGTGGGAGAATAAGAAGTGTCATCTTGAGCTCCTGATACTCCTTCGAAGATACATTCCAAGAGCTTTAGTGGCACATCCCTGGAGGAAGGTTGTGTGTTAAATAGGGTGTCTTATGTATCACTAAGGAAACTTCCCACCCTGTGTCATTTTAGGTGACTACTGCCACTGAATACATCCTATGCTTGATCCTTGAGTTCACTGAGAAATGTTTACACCATTTAGAGAGTTCAAAGAGATTGCGGCTGGAATTTGAATCAGGAGGCAAGTTGGGATGGTGGAGGTGAGGGTTTAGAATCGGTTGGGAAACCCGGGAGAACGGGTTTCTTTCAAGCCCTGCTGAATTTAACATTAGGGCCTGATTAGTATTTCAAAAGTCTGTTTCCCACTCGCAGCCAGCTAGATGGAGAGGCTGGTTGGCTGCAGGCAGGGAGGCATGCAGCACGAGGCCACTGAGAGGAGGGAGGGAGGAATCGGGTGGAGGCTGTAGGGTAGTCATCGGCTGAAGCATCCGGGAGGGCGGGGAGGGAAGTATCGAGGCCGGAGGAGCGGGCGGGGAGTGGGAACACTGGGGCCGGAGGATCTTTGGGGCTGGAGGGGGGAATCCGCAAAGGTGATCAGAGGCCTTGTGGGAGGGGATCGGAGGCTTAGAAGGGTTGGACTGAAGGCCTCGAGGGGAAGAATTGAAGACATTGGGGTGGAATGGAGGCTTCGTGAGGGGGATCGAAGGCCATGGGGGAGGGGAATCGGAGGCCTCATGGGGGGCGATCCGAGGCCTCGTAGGATGGATTAGAGACCTCGTGCGGGAAATCGGAGGCCTGGTGGGTGTCTATGATAGCGGGGGTGGGTGAGGCAGGAACATTAGCTACAGGAGATAAGTGTAAAGGCACTTATCACCTGGATCCTGCAGTCCCTGCCTTACTTTACATGGTGGGTTCCCTGAGGATTGAGAAACCCGATGATAGAGAATAGGCTGCATTTAGACAGGCTGTGAAAATTTACAGACACCAAGTCAGAGATGCTACGTGAGTGGGAGCATGTTGCATTAAGTCATCAATCAACTTGACATTTTAGGACCTTGGATAGCGAGCCAATTAAAAGGTTGAAAGACTATTAATTGAGCCAATAAGGTCAAAGAAGGCAAGTTCTTTTCTGTAAATTGAACCCGGTATAAATACAGCCATTTTGGCCATGTGATATCAGAAGGACAAAGACCTGGCTTAAAGCCAAGAGCTTGTTACTGTGGCCAAAATAAAGTTACATTAAAACTACAATCGGAGTTCGTATTTCATTGGAAATGAACAGATCTAACAATTTTGGCGTCACGAACACGATCGCTGAGGGAAGAAACTGAATTTTGGACATCGGACCTACATACTGAGGTAAGGACACCTCTTTATAAAAGTCCTCGGTCAAAAGTCTAAATTCGCCCCTCCTTCTACACGATTCCGAAAGCCTTCGGTTTGCGAACCCTGCGGTTGGTAGTTGGCTCGAGGTTCCATAGACGTCTAACTTCGGCGGTGTGTTAGTTAATTAATCACCGACCTATTGATCAGCTAGAAAGCCTACGACCCGAGACCCCAGTAAAGAAATCAGTATTATGGCAGCAGGAGATAAGAGCAAAGAATTGCCTACAACTATTAAAGGCGGGCGGGCACCACCTGAGGTTTCGATAGATGAAATCCTCCAACAGTTGAAAGAATACATAGAGCAACAATTCAACTTATCTAAAACCTGTATTAAGATCGAACAAAAGTACGGAATCTCCAAAGGACAATGGTCCTTGGATGAGATTAAAAAGGTCTGGGGAAAAACAACCCGTATGAAAAATAAAGAGCGAATCAGATGGTCCCTAGCTGTTATGGGAAAGATCCGAAAGCGGAATGAAATTATAATGCGTTCCCAACATGATCGAGAGCTGACCAGTACAAAGGACCAATTGCAAGCTGTTTGTGAACAACTCCGACAGAAAAAACTTGAACTTGAAAAGTCGGAAGCGGAAGTTAAAGATCTTAAAGGTGAAATTAAAGAATGGAAAAAATCATTAGGTCAAGAGACAGTAATAGGAAAAGGAAAATGTATCGGTCAATTCCCAGGGTACCCATGTTTGGATAAATTAAAAGCGCAAACCCGAAGACACGACCAGGGAATAGATAACGATTCTGAATCCTCCGACGATACAGGGTCGGAGGATGAAGAATTAGGGGTGCGTTTTGCCCCGTTTAAAAAAAGGCGAATTGTAGTCAAATCAGAAGAGACTGCGGATGAGGGCGGAACCAAAAAAACGAAGAAAAGGCTGTATGAAAAATACTTAGTTCATGATCCGGCAGACCCAGAGAAAATTGATAAATGGTCCAAGGAGTTGCCCAATCCAAAGAAAGGGGGAGTAAAAACGTGGGACCAATTGGACCGCTTAAGAAATATATATCAACTTCATCCCTGGGACGGAGTGCAAATTTTGACCATAATGGTGCCAAAAACACAGGGAAGAAAATTGCACGACAAGGTAGAAGAAGCTTTGGAGCAGGATGAGCAAGAATTAGACGCAGGATGGGAGGCGATTAAACACTGGCTGCAAGCCTTCAGTCCAGCTAAGACAGACTGGGGAAAAATTGCAGCCTGCCAACAGAAAGGAACAGAGGAGGTCCTGGAGTATGACGAGCGGTTTAGATGCACGTGGCGAGAACATTCAGGTATGAATAATAATAATGAGCAAATGGATGAAAAAGTGTTTGGACCCCTGAAAGCAGCTTTCGTGGCAGGTCTAAAGCCAGAACTGTCCAAAATGCTTAAGGTAATGGGAAGGTAGAGGAACTACCTTTGCAGCATTGGTGGATCGATGTAACCAATTAGATCGGGATATGGGAGCTAATGTCCGAGCTGTACAGGCTATGGGATGGAAATCCCAGGATTCCGATAAACAGTCATTAGGAAAATTACCCGGAAAATGTCATTATTGTGGGAAAGAAGGTCACTGGGCCAAGACGTGCAGGGCAAAACAGCAAGGTCTTGGCCAGGGAAGAGGACACAGCCAGGGATACAATTCAGCCAACAAACCGGGCTTGTCACAAGATAACGACTTCATAGAAGCATTTAAGCGACTGACAATACAACAACAGAAGGAGTTGCTTGGGATAGCAAAAAACGATTAGAGCCCACCCTGGCCCCCATCCTCGCACTAATACAACAAAGGGGAGATGGGCTATATATAACTGTGAGGGTGGGCGATAAGGGTGTGGACTGTCTTTTAGACACAGGGGCGGAATTAACATGCTTACCCCCACAATTTGGAGATATTTGCCGTTGGATTGTAGGGCACGTACAGCCTATGGAGTTGGGGGCCATAAAATGGAAATTAAAAGGACAACACCGGTACTTATAGGGCTGGGTCCACATGAACTAACCACGCCGGTCTGGATAGGCCCAGTAGATCAACCCCTTTTGGGAATGGACGTCCTAATCCAAGTAGATTCATCGTTGCATTTCGAGGATGGTCGGGTGACATGGTCAATTAGAACTTTGAAGAAAGAAGAATTGAAGGAACACCCGATATGGGCTAAAGATAAGAACGATTGTGGCCTACTCCAGATGGAGCCTGCGTCATTTACCGGGACCAAGCCTCCATGCACTAAACAGTATCCCATCAGTCCAACTGCCATGGCGGGAATCTTACCGGTTATTCAGCAATTGGAGAAACAAGGGATGCTTATTAAAATGCATAGCTCCTCCAATAGCCCCGTGTGGCCGGTACAGAAATCTAATGAGACTTGGTGTTTGACTGTCGATTATAGGAAAGCTAACCAGTGTATTGATCAAAAAGCTCCTTTGGTCGCAGATCCCTCCACCATTTTTAATGCCCTCAAACCGGAACATAAATATTTCTCGGTTATAGATATGGCCAACGGATTTTGGTCGGTGCCTCTGGCACCGGAGGTTCGACAGTGGTTTGCTTTCACAGTCCAAGGACAACAGTATACTTGGACCCGGTTACCGCAGGGTTTCCACAACAGCCCTACGGTATTCCACATGGCTTTACAAAGCCATTTGCGAGAATTACCTCCCCTGTCATCCACAGTCATTCAATATGTAGACGATATCCTGCTAGCTTCAAACACGGAAGAACAGCATGAACAAGATTTACGAGCTTTGCTGGACCACCTTTGGCTGAAAGAACATAAAGCCAGCATTGACAAAGCACAAATATCCCAAGAAGAGGTTGTACACCTGGGACAAAAGATTTCACAAGGAAAGAGAGAACTTACCCAGGATAGAACTGCAGCCATTCGGGCTGCTAAAAAACCCACCACTATTCAGGAACTAAGGTCTTTTTTGGGATTGTGTAACTTTAACAGAAATTGGATTGACTCCTTCACACAGCTTGCTCAGCCACTGAATGATATCTTAAAGGGGAAACGTGCCTCTAAAGAAGCCATCACCCTCACTAAGGAACAGCAAGAGGCCTTCGTGAGTTTGAAAAAGGCTTTGTGTTCGGCACCGGCTCTGGGAATCCCCGACAGTGGTAAGCCATTTACCCTGTTTGTCCATGAGAAAGAAGGATATATGACAGCTATACTGACAGAAGAACATGGCGATTGGCAAAGACCGATTGGCTATTATTCGGCAAAACTGGATGCGGTAGCCCTCGGATGGGGAAGTTGCCTAAGGTCTATGGAAGCTACATGTCGAGCGGTAATGATCACTGCGGGTCTAGTCCTCTACCAAAAGCTGATTGTCAAGTGTCCCCACACCATACATGCTTTACTGTCTATGAATAGAATGTCTCAGGTGACGGCAGCTAGATGGACCCGCTGGACAGCAGTTTTGGAAGCTCCTAATTTCCATATCATCCGGGCCAGCCCGGTTAATCCTGCAACTATGATCCTGATGTCAGAATCGAGGGAGCAAGAGGGGGGAGAATATGAAGAGCACGACTGCGTGGAGATTTTAAAAGAAACAGAAGAAGCAGCCTTAGCAGCAGAGGAGCCTCTGCACAACCCAGACCTCATCCTGTTTACAGATGGTTCCTCCTTTGTTGACAATGGTACCAGAAAAGCAGGATGGGCAGTTACAACCTTATATGAGGTAGTGGCAAAAGGATGTTTACCCTCAGGAACGTCAGCACAACAGGCCGAGTTACGGGCCCTGTCAGAAGCATGTCGAATAGCAGAAGGACAGACAGCTAATGTCTACACAGATTTGCATTATGCTTTTAGAGTCGCTCACGACTTTGGTCTGTTATGGCGGAAAAGAGATTCCTCACTGCTGCTGGTACACCTATCCGAAATGGAAAAGAAGTCCGAGACTTACTGGAGGCCATACAATTACCTCAGGAAGTGTCCATCCTTAAGGCCCATACCAAGGAAAATACCACGGAAGCACAGGGAAATGCCCTAGCCGACCAGGCAGCTAAAGATGCCGCCTCACAGGGCGTTCCTCCAGAAGAACCAACACAGATGTGCAGATTGAAAGCACTCAGGACTCTGACACAAGACCTTCAAACAATGCAAGGCAAGTGCTCCCGAGAGGAAAAATGGAAAATGGATTGATGCAGGAATTAAGCTATGTGAAGATGGTGTCTGGAGACAAAGAGTTACCACAAGCGCTAATGCCTTTTTTAGCCCAACAGATCCACTCGTGGGGACACTTGGCCTCACAACAGATGACGGCACAGTTCCAGAACAGCTGGTGGGGTCGGGGATTTAAAAAACATGCCCAGCTGATAACAGATCGCTGTGTGGTCTGCCAGAAAAATAATTCTGGACCCATCAAGGTAATGCCCCAACTGAGGCCCCCTGTCCCTGTCGGACCATTCCAGCATCTGCAGGTTGATTATATATCTCTCCCTCCATGCCAAGGATACACTAACATTCTTGTCATGGTCGACAGATTCTCTAGATGGGTAGAAGCTGTCCCAACTAAAAGAGCCACAGCCAATCACACTGCAAAGGTCTTGTGTAAGGATTACATTCCCCGATGGGGAGTCCCGAGTAGCATTGACTCAGATCAGGGAACACACTTCACAGGTGCTGTCTGCCAAGAAGTCTGTAGGTTACTGAACATTACATGGGATTTACACTGTCCTTATCATCCACAATCATCAGGACAAGTAGAACGAATGAATCGAACTCTGAAACAACGGCTTGCTAAATATCACCAAGAAGGAACACCATGGCCCCAGGCACCACCAATAGTGCTATGTAGCATTAGGGCAACCCTGAACAGAACTACAGGTCTAAGCCCATTTGAAATTATAACAGGAAGACCCATGTCGCTGCCAGACACTATCGATTTACGGAAAGCTGATGTTCACTTAATGAGTGACACTTTGTTATCATACTGTCAGAACTTAACCAATGCTGTTAGTTCTGTTTCCCGACAGATATCGGCAGCTTGGGGTAATCCACCCGAAGGAGGACACGACATCATCCCGGGAGTCTGGGTGTATGTGAAAAAGTTGCATAAAGAACCTTTGGGTGCCAAGTGGGAGGGACCTTATCAAGTGTTATTGACCACCCAGGCAGCTGTTAAAGTCTAAGGAAAGAAAGCCTGGATCCACGCTTCACATGTTAAACGAGCACCCGTAACTGAAGCTGAAATCTAATAAGGACAATTACTTTTTGCAAAAATGTATAAATTTGTTGTATTATTGACTGTAGGTATTCTAGGCATAGGCCTACTTCTTACGAGCCAACCCTCTGCACCAAAGGGAAATAGTAGGGTAGCAAGGGAATTACATGTAAATACCTTTTTATATATGTCATACATTTATGCCAAACAAGGTAACATTTCTAGTTGTTGGGTGTGTGCACATATTCCTATTCACTCGAAGGGAGGGATTCCCTTGAGGCCAGTTCCCTTGAATATCTCGGAAATGGCTGAGTGGATAATTAATCAAAACAAAACAGGCAATGCGTTTCAGGATACGGAAAATTGGGCACGTAAATGGAAGTCAGCAGGTTACAATCTGACTACCTTTGAAGGAGGATACCAACCGTGCTACAATAATTCCAAACGGCCCCCATTTTTTGTTATCACTAATACAACGGGAATAGGAAGACCGGGGGAATCGGTCTGTCTGATTAGAAACATCAAAGGAGGCCAAAATATGGGGTATAATAACTGCTCCCGGAATTATAATATAATCAAGCCACGGAACCGTCCAAACTGGGCCGATGTGGGAATTTTTAACATAACGTGGATTCTGAATAAAACAGATGGAAAAGCCTGGACAGGCCCCGGAGTGTTGCTGACAAAGAAACAGCTAACATTCATTGCCTATAATGGCACCTATTATGTGGCCACAAGGCCTACCCTTGGCTGCCCCAGAATTGGACGGGATCCTGCTATTTAGCCTACATTGTGCCTTATATGTATCATATAAAGTCACTGTCGGAACATTTACACCATCCTAAGAGAGCTATCACAGTAACAGAGAGGTTCTTTGCCATTCTGATCCCCAGGTATGGGACCGCCAGACTGGCAAGGGAATCCATTAACATGGGATCCGTTGTGGGACGGGTAGCCAATGATACCTCAGAGGCCCTAGTTAAAATCAATGCAGAAATGGTAGCAATCCGCACAGTAGCCCTACAGAATAGACTGGCCCTTGATTACATCCTGGCTGAAAAGGGAGGTACTTGCGCCCTACTCGGAACTGAGTGTTGCACATATATCCCAGATAGCTCCGAAGAAATTACCCACTTAGCGGAGCATATCCAAAAGGAGGCAGAAAAACTTAAGCAACCCCCATCATTCACTTTGTGGAGCGGAGCCACTGAATGGCTAGGTTCAATAGGAACTTCATTGGTGGAAGGTTTAATTCTATTTGTTGTAATTATTTTACTTTTATATTATTTGTTTATGTTGATTAAATGTTGTTGTGACCAGGCGGCTGTAGCTGCTGTCCCGCAGATGAGACACCTTGCAGGTCCCAGCAGACCGTCTGTACGTGGCACAGGGGTATGTTATGCTTAAGGGAAGGTTGTTTACTTGTTGAATTAAGATATTGATTTGGATTAAATTGGAATAAGGTTAATTAACCTACTAAAACCAGACTTCCATTGTGGCCACGTTCGAACTTGGGTTGGTGTAAATTTGTGTGGAAACTACTAGTCCGGACATGTGTCTCGAAACACATCAACAAATTTTAGAAGGAAACTCTATTGACATGTATGAAATTATTTTGTAGAATGTTTAACCAGTGATACCTGATGTTTCATGATTCAGTTTGTGAAAGAATCAAAGGGGGGATTGATAGAGAATTCAAACAGGCTGCATTTAGACAGGCTGTGAAAATTCACAGACACCAAGTCAGAGATGCTGCGTGAGTGGGAACATGTTGCATTAAGTGATCAATCAACTTGACATTTTAGGACCTTGGTAGCGAGCCAATTAAAAGGTTTAAAGACTATTAATTGAGCCAATAAGGTCAAAGAAGGCACGTTTTTTTCTGTAAATTGAACCCGGTATAAATGCAGCCATTTTTGCCATGTGATATCAGAAGGACAAAGACCTGGCTTAAAGTCAAGAGCTTGTTACTGTGGCCAAAATAAAGTTACATTAAAACTACAATCGGAGTTCGTATTTCATTGGAAATTAAGAGATCTAACACCCGACCAGCCAGAGTTAAATTTGAAATGGTGTTTAAATCTGAGGCTTGCCAGCCTCATTATAATATTTAAATAGATGACTCGCCTCTTGGGAGCAGGTTGGCTGCCCGCCCCCGTCCCGCCTCCGTTAAAACTGGAAATGGGTGGGTTGGGGTCGGGATTCAGTTTTAACACTTTAGCCTCCTACCCTATCCCAACCCACCCATTTTTAGGGGTTAAAATTGCCACTTCTGCTTCCATGTCGAGAAGTTGCTGACAGTCTAATATGCTACCAGGGTGCTGAGGGACTGCCCTTTGAATAAATTATTACTATCAAAAGCTTTGGTTTAGGGAGGGGAGAGAAGAATACTGTAACTCCAGAAGAGGGTGTTTAGATATTCAAGTAAGGTTTGCAAGGTTCTGTGCTATTAGTAGTGCCCTGCACACAGCCAGTAAATGTTGGAAAATTACAAGTTTCTCTGTGATTTCCCAATATCCGGCATAGGACCTTGCAAAATGTAACCTATTAGTATTTCTGGGAAGAGGGAATTGGTTTTCATCTTTCACTATTCTGCAGGCAATCCTACTGTGCTCAATTATTCAATAAATCGTTAATGCCATCTGGATAAATGTGAGACTTTAAAAATATCGAGAAAATAACCCATTATGCACAGAGAGTTGGCGAAGTTGTTGTTTTAGAATGACAATAGAGGTGTTCTGAACAAAATGTGATGGGGAAAGTATGACAGAAAGTAATTTGATACGTACAGGAAGTTTGTGCTCTGCGCAACTATCTTAATTTATTATAGATATTGGTTTGCTGTGAAAAGGTGGACATGTTATTTTCACAGATATCATGGCATAAAGTGGCTGATGGAATGAAAAGAAAATCCTGTGGTTTAAGTGTATTTGTGAAACAGGAAAGTATTTGTTATAAATAACATCCAAGAACACTGAAGCAAAGGCTGAGAGCAATGATTGATGGACTGTGGACAGACTAGAAGGGAGTTTCGATGGCCTCAGGGAGCTGCATAACCTGAAGGAAAGATAGGAATACTTTGTAGTAGCATGGTGGTTATGTTACTGGACTAGTAAGCTGAAGCCATTCAGTTGTCCCAAACTAGTTGGAAAACCAATAAGAATAAAACCGGATGGACCACCTGGCACTGACCTAGGCACCAGGCAAGGACCAGGATTCAGCCAAGGCAAAAGTACACCCAGCCCAGTCCATCCTGCAAATTACTCCTCACTAACATCTGGGGATTGTACCAAAATTGGGAGTGCTGTAGATAGACTAGTCAAGCAACAACCTGACATAGTCGCACTCACAGAGTCATACCTTTCAGCTGTTAGAAATTAGGGGTACCTAAAATGTATATGGTTACGCGAATGAAATTGTGACGCGAATAATACTGTGTTTAGATAATTGTATTAGAGTGCGAGACAAGTAAGGGGTTAATGTATAAGTTATGTTTTACTGGAACTGCTTAAGTTTTGTTTTCCTGGAAAATGAGTATGAGATGAGAGACTCCAACCTTGAGAAGACAGGGCTGGATGAGTTATGGGGAAGACAGTCCTCAGCCTCCTGTAAGGCCCGTAAGTACAGAAAGCATGTGTAATGATTGTGAGAACACCCCTGACAGGTGGGGGATAACAGGAAGTTTGGCCTTTTTCCATGGCTTAAACAAACAACTCAACATACCATTGGGCACCTTATTTTAAGAGGAACCTCTATAAGTTAAATGGTCTTGTCAATATTCTACTCCATGTCCAGCCCTAAAAAGAATATTAAAGAAAGATCTGAAAAGCCCCTAGCATAGATAGTAGAATAAGAACTCCTGAGAGTGGATCTAATGCTGATTTTGGGCTAACATTTTTGGGTAGTTCAGGAAGAGAGAGGAAGTAGAAGAGCTGTTCGTGCACACCAGCAGTCTGTCCGATTGAGGCTGATATTTGCTACATGTCATGGTCATATGTATTTCCTGTATAACGAGTGTGTTATATTCCATCTTAAACACCAATTAAACACAATATACCAACTCAATCCTGATTATTTGCAAGACCAGAGATAAGTTAATCTCAACACAGCTAACATCCCAGACTCCTTCATCACTATATCTAGGTGTGCCCTGTCCCACTGGCAGGACAGATCCAACAGAGTCTGGCACAGTGGTATGCAGTTGGGAGGGAGTGGCCCTGGGCGTCCTCAACATTGACTCCAGAACACATGAAGTCTCATGTCATCAGGTCAAACATGGGCCATGGGCAAGGAAACCTCCTGCTGATTACCACCTACTGCCTCCCTCCGCTGATGAATCAGTACTTCTCCATATTGAACACCACTTGAAAAATGCACTGATGGTAGCAAGGACACAGAATGTAATCTGGGTGAGGGACTTCAAAGATCCTCAACAAGAATAGCTTGATAGCACCAATACTGACTGAACTGGATGAATCCTGAAAGACATAGCTGCCAGACTGGGCCTGTGGTAGATTTGAGAGATTCAACACAAAGGAAAAACGTACTTAACCTTGACCTTACCAATCTACCTGTTGCAGATGCATCTGTCCATGACAGTATTGGTAAGCGTGACCACCATACAGTCCTTGTAGAGACGAAGTCCTGTTTTCACACTGAGAACACCCTCCATTGTGTTGTGTGGCACTACCACTGTGCTAAATGGGATCGATTCAGAACAGATCTAGCAGCACAAAACTGGGCATCCATGAGTCACTGTGGGCCATCAGCAGCAGTAGAACTGTATACCACCATAATCTGTAACCTCATGGCCCAGCATATCCCTCATTCTACCATTACCATCAAGTCAGGGGCACCACCAGCCATACCTAACAATGAGGTGCCAACCTGGTGAAGCTACAACATAGGACTGAATACATGCTAAACAGCAGAAGCAGCATGCTATAGACAGAGCTAAGCGATCCCATAACCAACGGATCAGATCAAAGCCCTGCAGTCCTGCCACATCTCGTCGTGAATGGTGTTGGAAAATGAAACAACTAATGGGAGGAAGAGGTTCCATGATATGGTGGAATTCTGCATTAGGATGGAGAATGAAACAGTTAATTCAGAGACCATGGTCCAGAACTTAAAGAAGGGTAACTTTGAAGGTATGAGGCGTGAATTGGCTAGGATAGATTGGCGAATGATACTGAAGGGGTTGACTGTGGATGGGCAATGGCAGACATTTAGAGACCGCATGGATGAACTACAACAATTGTACATTCCTGTCTGGCGTAAAAATAAAAAAGGGAAGGTGGCTCAACCGTGGCTATCAAGGGAAATCAGGGATAGCATTAAAGCCAAGGAAGTGGCATACAAATTGGCCAGAAATAGCAGCGAACCCGGGGACTGGGAGAAATTTAGAACTCAGCAGAGGAGGACAAAGGGTTTGATTAGGGCAGGGAAAATGGAGTACGAGAAGAAGCTTGCAGGGAACATTAAGACGGATTGCAAAAGTTTCTATAGATATGTAAAGAGAAAAAGGTTAGTAAAGACAAACGTAGGTCCCCTGCAGTCAGAATCAGGGGAAGTCATAACGGGGAACAAAGAAATGGCGGACCAATTGAACAAGTACTTTGGTTCGGTATTCACTGAGGAGGACACAAACAACCTTCCGGATATAAAAGGGGTCGGAGGGTCTAGTAAGGAGGAGGAACTGAGGGAAATCCTTATTAGTCGGGAAATTGTGTTGGGGAAATTGATGGGATTGAAAGCCGATAAATCCCCAGGGCCTGATGGACTGCATCCCAGAGTACTTAAGGAGGTGGCCTTGGAAATAGTGGATGCATTGACAGTCATTTTCCAACATTCCATTGATTCTGGATCAGTTCCTATGGAGTGGAGGGTAGCCAATGTAACCCCACTTTTTAAAAAAGGAGGGAGAGAGAAAACAGGGAATTACAGACCGGTCAGCCTGACATCGGTAGTGGGTAAAATGATGGAATCAATTATTAAGGATGTCATAGCAGTGCATTTGGAAAGAGGTAATATAATAGGTCCAAGTCAGCATGGATTTGTGAAAGGGAAATCATGCTTGACAAATCTTCTGGAATTTTTTGAGGATGTTTCCAGTAGAGTGGACAAGGGAGAACCAGTTGATGTGGTATATTTGGACTTTCAGAAGGCTTTCGACAAGGTCCCACACAAGAGATTAATGTGCAAAGCTAAAGCACATGGGATTGGGGGTAGTGTGCTGACATGGATTGAGAACTGGTTGTCAGACAGGAAGCAAAGAGTAGGAGTAAATGGGGACTTTTCAGAATGGCAGGCAGTGACTAGTGGGGTACTGCAAGGTTCTGTGCTGGGGCCCCAGCTGTTTACACTGTACCTTAATGATTTAGACGAGGGGATTAAATGTAGTATCTCCAAATTTGCGGATGACACTAAGTTGGGTGGCAGTGTGAGCTGCAAGGAGGATTCTATGAGGCTGCAGAGCGACTTGGATAGGTTAGATGAGTGGGCAAATGCATGGCAGATGAAGTATAATGTGGATAAATGTGAGGTTATCCACTTTGGTGGTAAAAACAGAGAGACAGACTATTATCTGAATGGTGACAGATTAGGAAAAGGGGAGGTGCAAAGAGACCTGGGTGTCATGGTACATCAGTCATTGAAGGTTGGCATGCAGGTACAGCAGGCGGTTAAGAAAGCAAATGGTATGTTGGCCTTCATAGCGAGGGGATTTGAGTACAAGGGCAGGGAGGTGTTGCTACAATTGTACAGGGCCTTGGTGAGGCCACACCTGGAGTATTGTGTACAGTTTTGGTCTCCTAACCTGAGGAAGGACATTCTTGCTATTGAGGGAGTGCAGCGAAGGTTCACCAGACTGATTCACGGGATGGCGGGACTGACTTATCAAGAAAGACTGGATCAACTGGGCTTGTATTCACTGGAGTTCAGAAGAATGAGAGGGGACCTCATAGAAACGTTTAAAATTCTGACGGGGTTAGACAGGTTAGATGCAGGAAGAATGTTCCCAATGTTGGGGAAGTCCAGAACCAGGGGACACAGTCTAAGGATAAGGGGGAAGCCTTTTAGGACCGAGATGAGGAGGAATTTCTTCACCCAGAGAGTGGTGAACCTGTGGAATTCTCTACCACAGAAAGTTGTTGAGGCCAATTCACTAAATATATTCAAAAAGGAGTTAGATGAAGTCCTTACTACTAGGGGAATCAAGGGGTATGGTGAGAAAGTAGGAATGGGGTACTGAAGTTGCATGTTCAGCCATGAACTCATTGAATGGCGGTGCAGGCTAGAAGGGCCGAATGGCCTACTCCTGCACCTATTTTCTATGTTTCTATGTTTCTATGAACATAGATAGGATAGGACTAGTGCAATCAAGCAGACGCAACATGGATTCATGAAGGGGAAATCATGTTTAACTAATTTACTGGAATTTTTTGAGGATATAACGAGCATGGTGAATAGAGGTGTACCGATGGATGTGGTGTATTTAGATTTTCAAAAGGCATTCGATAAGGTGCCACACAAAAGGTTACTGCAGAAGATAAAGGTATGCGGAGTCAGAGGAAATGTATTAGCATGGATAGAGAATTGGCTGGCTAACAGAAAGCAGAGAATCGGGATAAATGGGTCCTTTTCGGGTTGGAAATCGGTAGTTAGTGGTGTGCCACAGGGATCGGTGCTGGGGCCACAACTGTTTACAATATACATAAATGACCTGGAAGAGGGGACAGAGTGTAGTATAACAAAATTTGCAGATGACACAAAGATTAGTGGGAAAGCAGGTTGTGTAGAGGACACAGAGAGGCTGCAAAGAGATTTAGATAGGTTAAGCAAATGGGCTAAGGTTTGGCAGATGGAATGCAATGTTGGAAAATGTGAGGTCATCCACCTTGGAAAAAAAAACAGTAAAAGGGAATATTATTTGAATAGGGAAAAATTACAACATGCTGCAGTGCAGAGGGACCTGGGGGTGCATGAATCCCAAAAAGTTAGTTTGCAGGTGCAGCAGGTAATCAGGAAGTCGAATGGAATGTTGCCCTTCATTGCGAGAGGGATGGAGTACAAAAGCAGGGAGGTCCTGCTGCAACTGTATAAGGTATTGGTGAGGCCGCACCTGGAGTACTGCATGCAGTTTTGGTCACCTTTCTTAAGGAAGGATATACTAGATTTGGAGGGGGTACAGAGACGATTCACTAGGCTGATTCCGGAGATGAGGGGGTTACCTTATGATGATAGATTGAGTAGACTGGATCTTTACTCGTTGGAGTTCAGAAGGATGAGGGGTGATCTTATAGAAACATTTAAAATAATGAAAGGGATAGACAAGATAGAGGCAGAGAGGTTGTTTCCACTGGTCGGGGAGACTAGAACTAGGGGGCACAGCCTCAAAATACGGGGGAGTCAATTTAAAACCGAGTTGAGAAGGAATTTATTTTCCCAGAGGGTTGTGAATCTGTGGAATTCTCTGCCCAAGGAAGCAGTTGAGGCTAGCTCATTGAATGTATTCAAATCACAGATAGATAGATTTTTAACCAATAAGGGAATTAAGGGTTATGGGGAGCGGGCGGGTAAGTGGAGCTGAGTCCACGGCCTGATCAGCCATGATCTTGTTGAATGGCGGAGCAGGCTCGAGGGGCTAGATGGCCTACTCCTGTTCCTAATTCTTATGTTCTTATGTTCTTATTCCCATCCTCAATGATGACTGAGCTCAGCACATGAATGCAAAAGACAAGGCTGAAGCATTTGCAACCATCTCCAGCCAGAAGTGCTGAAGTACTCCAGAACTAGCCACACCTCTAGCCAAGTTGTTCCAGTACAGATACATTATTGGCACAACCTGACAATGTGGAAAATTGCCCAGCTATGTCCTACCCGCAAAATGCAGTAAAAATCCAATCCAGTCAATTACACCCCATCAGCCTCACAATCATCAGCAAAGTGATGGAAAGTGTTGTTAAAAGTGCTATCAAGCGGCATTTACTCACCAATAACCTGCTGAACAATGCTCAGCTTGGGCTTCGCCAGCTCCAGACCTCATTACAGCCTTGACCCAAATATAATTCTAGAAGTGAGGTGAGAGTGACTGCCCTTGACATTAAGGCAGCATTGACTGAGTGTGGCATCAAGGAGCCCGAGTAAAATTGAATTCAATGGGAATCAGGGGGAAACTCTCCACTGGCTGGAGTCATACCTAGCACAAAAGAAGGTGGTTGTGGTTGTTGGAGGTCAGTCATCTCAGTCCCAGGACATCGCTGCAGGCATTCCTCAAGGCAGTGTCCTCGGCCCAACCATCTTTTGCTGCTTCATCAATGATCTTCCTTCCATCATAAGGTCAGAAGTGGGGATGTTCACTGATGACTGTACAGTGTTCAGTTCCATTTGCAACTCCTCAGATAATGAAGCAGTCCATGCCTGCATGCAGCAAGACCTGGACTACATTCAGGCTTGGGCTGATAAGTGGCAAGTAACATTTGTGCCACACAAGTGCCAGGCAATGACTACCTCCAACAAGAGAGAGTCTAACCACCTCCCCTTGATATTAAATGGCATTACCAGCTCCAACAACACTCAAGAAGCTCGTCAACATGCAGGACAAAGCAGCCCACTTGATTGGCACCCCATCCACCACCTTAAACATTAACTCCCTCCACCACTGGCGCACTGTGGTTGCTGTTTGTACCATCTACAAGATTGACTGCAGCAAATGGCCAAGGATTCTTCGACACATCTCCCAAACCCATGACCTCTACCACCTAGCAAACTGCAGCGGTTCAAAAAAGTAGCTCACCACCATCTACTCAAGAGCAATTAGGGAAGGGCAATAAATGCTGGTCTTGCCAGTGATGTCCACATCCCATTGCTCTCTTTGATTTTTTCCCAGTTTTCTCCCCCGCGATCGATCACCCCAGCACTTTGCCGCAGGGCATCGGGCTGATCGGGTCGGATCACGGCCGCCATCGGGGAGCAGGTAAGTTCTTCTTTTGCAGAGCCTGCAGCGATGGCCCTTCTGTTTAAGGCAGGGAAGGAGCCTTCCAATGTGGCAGCGCTGCACGGCCCATTGTGCAGTACTGTCCCGCCTGCTCCCCTGCACTCCAGGAAGGAAGTGGAGTGTTTGATTTAGTGCCCCACTTCCTTCCTGGAGCCCAAATGCCAATTTTTTTAAAAATTGGAAAACATTTGCACTAATTTTTCAAACTTTTAAAAGTTGATGCCCAAAACGGGACACTCCCAAATTTCTCCCCAAAGTGTCAGCCAGTAGCTGAGTGGATAGCACTCTCACTTTTGAGTCAGAAGGTTGTGGGTTCAGGTCCAACTCCAGAGACTTGTTCACAAAAATCTAGGCTGAAACTCCAGTGCAGTACTGAGGGAGTACTGCACTGTCGGAGGTGTCATCATTTGGATGAGATGTTAAACTGAAGCCTCGTCTGCTCTTTCAGGTGGATGTAAAAGAACCTATGGCACTATTTCGAAGAAGAGCAGGGGTTTTATCCTTGGTGTCCTGGCCAACATTTATCCCTCAATCAAGATCACTAAAACAAATTGATTATCTGGTCATTATCACAATGATGTTTGTGGGAGTTTGCTAGGTGCAAATTGTTAGCCACCTTTCCTACATTACAACAGTGACTACACTTCAATGTACTTTATTGGATGTAAAGCACTTTCGGACATCTTGAGGTCTTGAAATGCGCTATCTAAATGCAATTCTTTTTTTCTTCTTAATAGAACTATTGAAACCTCCAGAACACTGTGCAGTGCTAAAAAAGGAAAACTGAAAGGGATCGTGAGGTTGACATTGGAATAATTTTGATTGGTAAGGATGAAGCTGACCTGACAAGGAGGTACATGGTCAGGCCATTTTGCTTATGCATGGCTGTGCATGCATTGTAATGTTGGCCAGGTACTTTGGTGATGATAATAACAACAACTTGAATTTATATAGTTCCTTTAATTTAATAAGGCGCTTCACAGAAACGCAATCAAACAAAAATCAACACTGAAGTAAAGAAGGAGATATAGGAAGGGTGACTAAAAGCTTGGTCAAAAAATCTTGGGCCAAGATTTTACTAACCTTGGCAGGTCCATGGCGGGCGACATCAGTGGCAAGTCCCAGCCTCGCTGCTGGCTCCAGCCTGCTCTGAAAAATCATTTTCGCCTGATTGGGCTTGTTAAGACCACCCAGCACATTTACCGGCCAATTAGAGGAAGCGGGTCTGGTGATGTCATTTGATGACGCGTCATCAGCTGGTTTCTTTAAAGGAACCATGTTCAAATTTATTTTGACATTTGTGCTATCAGTGTTGAGGAGCTGGAAACACTGACAAGCACTGTACAAAGGCACAGGGCTACACCCAGGTTCTCCCATGACTCCCTCCATATGCTTATGGAGGGAGTCACAGCACGCAGGGAGGTCCTCTTCCCTTCTCATGGATGGAAGAGACCTCCCCAGGAGATCAACGCAGCCTGGTTGCACATTGCACAGGAGGGCACAGGAGGGCTGTGGTCAGGAGGACCTTGGTGTTGTGCTACAAACATTTCAATTATCTCACCCATCCCTCTCTATCTATATTATCCCATCACACTAGCCACCTCTCACACTCACCCTCATCCTAGTGCAATCATACCACCTAACAACACACAAGGGTAGGCACTTGGGTGTTTTATGCAACGTTCATGTAAAGTTTCTGTTGAAGTGGTGTCAAATATTGAAACCTTTATTTTCAGCACTTTGTGTTCTTGGACAGATTTGTGTGCACCTTTGAAGTGGCTCAGTGAGTTGCAGTGAATGGTGAGGCATAATAGTACATGCTCCCCCTCCCCACCTCCAATGGTGATGAGTGCGAAAGGAATGGCTTGGACATTGTAGGGATGCTTTATGGTGTTGGTGTGGGGTGATGTCAATCTGGCGCATCATATGGCAGCCAGGGTGTACAGCTTCAAGTGAAATAAATGTGACCATGGTGAGGTCATCCCTGGCCTCCCAGGCGCAATGTGCTGATGCCCTCTGTCCTGTGTAGAAGCATCAGTTGGTGGTGTTGTTGTTGGTGCTGCTGGTGTTGGCCTGATAGTGATGGAATTCTGAGGGCCAAGGTGAGAACATATAAAGTGCACCCATGCTGATGGAATAGATGGCAGGTGAAGTAGAGATGACAGAAGCGATCTGTCAATGGTGAGAGAGGCAAGGAGGTCAGACTGGATGGAGACTTGTGTAAAGACTTGCAGCCTGGTGAATCTGTTGTGAAAATGCAGTGATAATGACCTTGTGGCTGAGGGAAGATATCTCTGTAAGGTGGGAGCTTTTACTTTACATTTGAATGCATCAAGGAGTCAGCTAGAGCACTGGCCACGGAACTCCTTCCTTAGCTTGACAGACATGATCCATGAACAGCATGGACCCCATGGGCAAGCTGTCAAATGCAAAAAGTAAGCTGAAAATCATTCTTAAGTGGCTCTAAACAAACCACTAACTACCTGAATTGGGTGCCCTGCTGCTGCGTGTTGGGTCTGTTCCACGCTGACAGACCTGACATTGGAAAAGGCATGTGGCAGTGGGTTCACAGTGGAGTCCTGAACCACTGTGAAAAAAACACTTTCCCACCTGACCCGCCATCGATCGCGCCCAGTAACTCTTTGGAAAATTCCAGCCTTGGTCTCCCAGTCACTGATCCCTGTCGCTCTTCCGATCAGCTCCCTCCCTTTCCCGGTCGCCCCAATCTTTCTTTCGTTAACTCCCATCCATCCTGATTGCTTCCCCCCCTCTCTCAGTCACCCCCTTCCTCCCAATATCTACCTGCTCACTCCCAGGACCTACCTGAGGACTGCTCCTGACAGATCCTCTTCACTGGTGAGCTGCCTGTGGATGCTCAGTAGGTATCTGCAACTCACCTGTCTGACAGAAATGAGGTCCGAGGTCCAATATCAGGTCCACCCATTCCAGCATTGAGATCATAATGGGAACGAACCAATTTCTCGGCCAGGATCTTTAACGTGAGAGTGTAAAAGCTGGGCTAAAAATGCACAAATTTTGACGAATTGCTCATGTGTTCACATTGGAGAAAAGGTTCACTTTGAAGTTCAGCCCATTATATATTTAAAAATTGAAGGTGTTTGTGGTACAAAATATAAACAGTTAATGCTGTCCCGATGGCATAGCATGATTTTATTTCTTTATAATAAGTGCTGGAGGACAATGGTTCAGACAGATTAGTACCCAGGGACTGGTCTGGGTTCTTTCAATACATGGCTTCACACAGTGAAATTTAATTCCTGCAATACACATTGATAAAGATTGGGAAATGTGTTGACTATATCCTACTTACATGGTTGCAATCAAGGCAGTTTAAATTGAACCTTAATTTATTAATCCCAATATATTTGTTATGAACTATTTGTCATATAATCGAATGTCAACATCCTGTATATCTTAGAGTAACAGAAATGTCTATGATGCAATTGAGTCTAATGAGAACCCTGCTATGATCAGAGGGTGACTGATGATGAATCAAATCCTCAGAGTCTTCTGGCAGAATGATTTGCAATAAATATTATTAGAGGGGATGGTTTTGTCATTTTGCTGTGACAAACTGACACTAGATCAGTGCTTGCTTTCTTCTGACTACAAGAGTCAATAAAATATACAATGAAGTGGAGAAGGGGGATGAAGAGGGAGCGAGAGAGAGGGTGGGGGCAGTGGGGAGCAAGAAATTGAGAAAGTGAGCATGAGAGGAAAAGAAGATTACTGTTTTCTGCTGCTTTGGGTTATTGCTCCTTGGTGTGTTTACAAATGAAGATCAATGTACATGAGAATGCAGTTTTTTTAGCTGTGAGGAGAAGATAAACAAACAAGGGAAATTCAGAAAAGGAACATTTCCCAACAAATATTCTGACCTACAATATTGACATCTTAGGTTAGTTTTGAAGTGATTGAAGTGATTTAGATTTCAATGTATGCTTAATAAGTTTGCAGCTAATACAAAAATTGGCCGTGTGGTTGATAGTGAAGAACACAGCTATAGACTGCAGGAGGATATCAATGGACTGGTCAGATCAGCAGAACAGTGGCAAATGGGGTTCAATCCAGGGAAGTGTGAGGTAAAGCATTTGGGGAGGTCTAACAAGGCAAGGGAATACACATTAAATGGTAGGATACTGAGAAGTGTAGAGGAACAGAGGGACCTTGGGGTGCCTGTCCACCGATCCCTGAGGTAGCAGGCCAGGTAGATAAGATGGTTAAGAAGGCATATGAGATACTTTCCTTTATTAGCCGAGGCATAGAATATAAGAACAGGGAGGGCACAGCTGGAGTACTGTGTGCAATTCTGGTCACCGCATTACAGGAAATCTGTGATTGCACTGGAGAGGGTACGGAGGAGATTTATGAAGATGTTGCCAGGACTGGAGAATTTTAGCTATGAGGAAAGATTAGATAGGCTGAGGTGTTTTCTTTGGAACTGAAGAGGCTGAGGGGAGATTTGATTAAGGTATATAAAGTATTGAGGGGCCTAAATAGAGTGGATAGGAAGGACCTATTTCTCTTAGCAGAGAGGTCAATAACCAGGAGGCATAGATTTAAAGTCATTGGTAGAAGGATTAGAGATGAGTTGAGGAGAAATTTTTCATCCAGAGGTTGGTGGGGGTCTCAAACTCGCTGCCTGAAAGGGTGGTAGAGGCAGAAACTCTCATCATATTTAAAAAGTATTTGGATGTGCACTTGAAGTGCAGTAACCTACAGGGCTACAGACCAAGAGCTGGAAAGTGGGATTAGGCTGGGTAGCTTTTTTTGGCCGGCACAGACACGATTTGCCTAATAGCCTCCTTCTGTGCCATAGATTTCTATGATTCTATGATTGGTTCCATTGGCAGGCGGTCATGCCTGGGGGATATGCTGCCTATTTTCATCGTGCTACCTCTCCAATCCTGCCTCTTGGGGCATGGTGCGGGGTGGGGTGGGCTGGGGGGGGAAATTAAAATTAAATCTTCTTCATGATCATCATTTGATGTGCTATGTATGAAACTCTCAAAAGTAGTTAATTGACTATTTTGTATAATGACTATTGGTCAAAGTGTGATTTTTATTCCTATTTGTGATTACTCAAACAGGTGCTTAACAGGTAGTAATACCTGCCCTCCTGTACGCCTCAGAGACATGGACCATGTGCAGGAGATACCTCAAGTCGCTGGAGAAATACCACCAACAATATCTCCATAAGATCCTACAAATCCCCTGGGAGGACAGCCGCACCAACATTAGCATCCTTGACCAGACCAACATCCCCAGCATTGAAGCACTGACCACACTTGATCGGCTCCGCTGGTCAGGCTACATTGTCCGTGTCATGTATGTAACCAGCATACTACTGTAACCCTTATACAATTGTAACCCTCATGTAACCACTACATACTGTACATACTTACTAGAAATGCACACCTTGACCAGAGGGGGTGTACTTGTGGGAGACACTCCTTACCTGGAGATTCAGGTATATACGGTTAGGTCCCTCGCAGGACCAGCACTCTATGGTCCAGGTAATAAAGGTGAAGGTCACAGAGTGACTGTGTCTGCAGTACGTGCCTCGTGTGATTATGTTTAAGAGTTAAGGACTCAACACCTGGCGACGGGAAACGGGAATCACTGAACCCAGAGGATGGCCACCGGTAGCTCAGAGGAATGTTACTGTGTGGGTGAAGACTGGGACGATTTTGTGGAGAGACTCCAGCAGACCTTTGTCATGAAGGACTGGTTGGGAGAGGATGCGGCTGACAAGCGGAGGGCGCATCTACTAACAAGCTGCGGGACAAAAATGTACGCACTGATGAAGGACCTGCTCGCATCCCACAAACCGGCCGACAAGTCTTTTGAAGAGCTCAGCCAGCTGATCAGCGAACACTTAAAACCAGCGAGCAGCATATACATGGCCTGGCACCGGTTCTACACACACCGACGTCGGGAAGGGCATAACATCTCGGACTTCATGGCAGACTTGCGGCGCTTGGCCAGCCTCTGTAAGTTCTCAGACGCCTGCAGGGGGGAGATGTTAAGGGATTTTTTCATTGCGGGCATTAGCCATGCCGAGATCTTCAAGAAGCTCATAGAGACCAAGGACTTAACTCTAGAAGGGGCAGCATTGATAGCTCAAACTTTCATAGCGGGGGAAGAAGAGACCAAGCTAATTTACGCAAGTAGTCCTGGGTCCAACGTGGCAATGGACCAAGGAATTAACGTGATAAACGCGGCTCAAGATCTCGCAGTCAGGCAAAGGCATTTTGAAACTGCAGCAGTCAGACAAAGGCATTTTGTAACTTCCCAAGCTGAAACCGACTCTAAGGTGGGCCCCCAACAGGGACAATGGAGAGGGGAGTGGCAATTCACACCATCAAGGGGACCATTAACACCCACCATCAGAGTGTTTAGAAACAACCAAGGGAACAATCATAGAGGAATGTCTGCTAACAGTGATTTTGTGAACAACGATCTCAGCCAATGCTGGAGATGCGGGGGTAGACATTATGCAAAAAGCTGCAAATTTCAGCAGTTCGTCTGTAGGAATTGTAATGCCAGAGGACATGTGGCTAGGGTTTGCAAACAGCCAGTAGCGAGGCTAATCTATAAAACAGAGGAATCAGGCGAGGGGCTTGCAATGCAGGACAATGCCTGGGGTAAAGCCATGGACGCTGAAGTTCAGCGGGTTCATGTGGCTGATATCCACAGCTCATACATCAAAATGCCACCCATGATGATCAAAGTTTTATTGAATAGCATCCCGGTGCGCATGGAGCTGGACACGGGAGCTAGCCAGTCCCTCATGAGTGCACAACAATTTGAGAAACTATGGCCACACAGAGCTAGCAGGCCCAAACTGGAACGAATTAATACGCAGCTATGGACGTACACCCAAGAGATCATTCCAGTGCTAGGCAGTGCAAACATGGTGGTAACACACAATGGGTCACAGAACCGGCTGCCACTCTGGATTGTTCCGAGAAATGGCCCCGCGCTTTTGGGAAGGAGCTGGCTAGCTGAGATGAACTGGAAATGGGGGGATGTGCACGCCATTTCGTCTGTGGGGCGAAGCTCATGCTCACAGGTACTACAAAAATTTGGGTCACTGTTTCAACCCGGTGTCGGAACGTTCAAGGGCACAAAAGTAGTTATACGCATCACCCCGGATGCCAGACCAGTGCATCACAAAGCCAGAGCGGTGCCGTACGTGATGCGTGAAAAAATAGAGAGTGAACTGGCCAGGCTGCTCAGAGAGGGCATAATTTCGCCCGTTGAATTCAGTGACTGGGCAAGTCCCATTGATCCTGTCCTTAAAGCGGACGGCTCGGTTAGGATCTGCGGTGACTACAAAGCCACCATCAACCGGGTGTCCCTGCAGGACCAATACCCGCTCCCGAGGGCGGAGGACCTTTTTGCCATGTTGTCAGGTGGCAAGCTGTTCACTAAATTGGACCTCACTTCGGCCTACATGACTCAGGAACTGGCTGAAGAATCCAAGCTTCTGACCACCATCACGACGCACAAGGGTTTATTCATCTACAACAGGTGTCTTTTTGGCATCTGTTCGGCGGCCGCCATCTTTCAGAGAAACATGGAAAGCTTGCTGAAATCCATTCCCGGCACAATCGTATTCCAGGACGACATCCTAATAACGTGTCGAGACACCGAGGAACACCTCCACAACCTGGAGGAGGTGCTACGCCGACTGGACAGGGTAGGCCTGCGGCTGAAGAAGGCCAAGTGTGTGTTTTTGGCCCCAGAGGTCAAGTTTTTGGGCAGGTGGGATCTGACCTACCAAATCCAAAACGGAGGTGATCCGTCGTGCGCCCCGGCCCAGCAACACATCGGAGTTGCGATCGTTCCTGGGACTTTTGAACTATTTCGGGAACTTCCTGCCGAACTTAAGCACATTGTTGGAGCTGTTACACGTGCTCCTGCGTAAGGGTTGCGAATGGCTTTGGGGGGACTGTCAAGAATGGGCTTTCAACAGGGCGTGGAACCTGCTTTGTTCTAACAAACTGTTAACGTTGTATGATCCCTGTAAAAAACTAGTTTTAACATGCAATGCATCATCATACGGGGTTGGGTGCGTGCTGCAGCAGGGCAATGGAGACGGACAACTCCAACCGATGGCTTATGCCTCCAGGTCGCTCTCCAAGGCAGAGCGTGGATACGGCATGGTTGAAAAGGAAGCACTCGTTTGCGTTTATGGTGTGAAAAAAATGCACCAATATTTTTTCGGCAGACCATTCGAGTTAGAAACGGACCACAAGCCGTTAACTTCTCTGTTGTCCGACAGCAAGGCGGTCAATGCAAATGCATCAGCTCGCATACAGCGATGAACTCACACGCTGGCTGTGTATGACTAAACCATACGGCACCGGCCAGGCACCGAAAACTGCGCTGACGTGCTCAGCAGGCTCCCACTGGCCACCACCGAGGGGGCGGCGGAGCAAAGCGCTGAGATGGTCATGGCCGTTGAGGCTTTTGACACCGCAGGCTCCCCCATCACAGCTGACAGATCAAACTCTGGACCAACAGGGACCCCCTCCTATCCATGATAAAGAAATGTGTCCTGACGGGGGATTGGGCGCCCACGCACGGGGTGTGCCCCGAGGAGGTCAGACCATTTCAGAGACAGATGGATGAGCTCTCCATCCAAGCCGACTGCCTGCTATGGGGCAACTGAGTGGTCATGCCCCAGAAGGGGAGGGAAGCATTCATCAGGGAGCTCCACAGCGAGCACCCTGGCATCGTGTTAATGAAGGCCGTTGCCCGGTCACATGTATGGTGGCCGGGGATTGAGTCAGACCTGGAACACTGGGTTCGCAGGTGCACGACGTGTGCCCAGCTGGGCAACGCCCCCAGGGAGGCCCCGCTCAGCCGTGGCCCTGGTCCACCAAGCCTTGGTCACGCATTCACATGGACTATGCGGGCCCGTTCATGGGAAAAATGTTCTTGATAATTGTCGATGCGTACTCGAAATGGATCGAGTGCATCATATTAAACTCGTGCCCGACATCCATCACCGTGGAGAGCCTGCGCACAGTTTTCGCGACCCTTGGCTTACCGGACATTCTGGTCAGCGATAATGGCCCGTGTTTCACCAGCCATGAATACCAGGAGTTTATGTCGGGTAATGGCATCAAACATGTCCGGACGGCGCCGTTCAAGCCGGCTTCCAATGGCCAGGCGGAACGTGCGGTCCAAGTCATAAAGCAAGGCATGCTCCACATCCAAGGACTCTCTCTGCAGTACTGCCTATCGCGCCTCCTGCTGGCCTATAGGTCCTGGCCGCACTCGCTCACAGGATCTTCATGAAACGTACGCTCAAAACGCGGCTGTCCCTCATCCACCCAACCCTGGCAGACATTGTTGAGGGCAAGCGCCAGTCCCAAACCGAGTGCCACAATCGTAACTCAAGGGAGAGGTGTATAGAAATGGATGATCCGGTATTGGTACTTAACCATGCATTGGGACCCAAGTGGCTGGAGGGCACCGTAATTGGTAAAGAAGGAAACAGGGTCATAGTGGTCAGACTCAATAATGGGCAGATATGCTGCAAACGCTTAGACCAAGTAAAGAAAAGGTTCAGCATAGACACCGATGAACATGAAGAAGAGCATGAGATGTCAACCACACCACTGCCAGTAGACGAGCAACAAGGACAATCACCAGCATGCACAGTCCCTGCGGCCAGCCCGGACAGGCCGAATCACCTCAGGTGACAGAAACGCATGCCAAGGCTCAGCCACCAGAGCCTCAACTGCGGCGCTCCACGAGAGAGCGTCGGCCACCTGATAGACTTAACCTTTGAGTCAAAAAGATGTGAGGGGGGAGTCATGTATGTAACCAGCATATTACTGTAACCCTTATACAATTGTAACCCTCGTGTAACCACTACATACTGTACATACTTACTAGAAATGCACACCTTGACCACAGTGGGTGTACTTGGGGAGACACTCCTTACCTGGAGATTCAGGTATATAAGGGGAGGTCCCTCGCAGGGCCAGCACTCCTTGGTCCAGGTAATAAAGGTGAAGGTCACAGAGTGACTGTGTCTGCAGTACGTGCCTCGTGTGATTATGTTTAAGAGTTAAGGACTCAACAGTCCGCATGCCAGACACGAGACTCTCAAAGCAAGCGCTCTACTCAGAACTCCTTCACGGCAAACTAGCCAAAGGTGGGAAGAGTAAATGTTACAAGGACACCCTCAAAGCCTCCCTGATAAAGTGCAACATCCCCACTGACATCTGGGAGTCCCTGGCCAAAGATCACCCTAAGTGAAGGAAGTGCATCCGGGCGGGCACTGAGCACCTCGAGTCTCATTGCCGAGAGCATACAGAAATCAAGTGCAGGCAGCGGAAAGAACGTGCGGCAAACCAGTCCCACCCTCCCTTTCCCTCAACGACTATCTGTCCCACCTGTGACAAGGACTGTGGTTCTCATATTGGACTGTTCAGCTACCTAAGGACTCATTTTAAGAGTGGAAGCAAGTCTTCCTCGATTCCGAGGGTTGCCTATGATGATGATGATGATGATGATGCTTAATATAATGGTTTTATTAGCCCTGGATTTAATTACTTTGATGCTTTTCTTAAGCATCTGGCATAGATGCATCTTTCTCTTATCATGAATAGGAAATAAAGCATTATGGTAATATAGTAATGGCATTTAAATGAACAGGGTCTTGCAATTATATGTTAATTGTAGATGAGTTTAGAGACATCAAACATTGTGTGTGGGCTGATGGGGCACTAGCCTGAGTCAGAATATTGTTTGCTAGTTTAGTAAATGAAATTTATTCAGCAGTATGATGCTGAGATTTCATTCACCAGTTGATGATTAGATTGTGGGTGTGTCTTTCATTAGAGTATGAGCAATGCAATGGATTGTGTGTATCCTTATAGAGCACCTTTAAAGCTCATTAATACTCGTTAAGAAAGTGTAGGCATTTCGAGTGAAACCCGTGATTTCTGGCATAATAAGTTCAAAATTGTGACCGTTTTATTGTAAGTGGAGAAAGAAAATAACGTGCTTCCCGCGGGCAGATGCCTCCGACCTGAAAAATTTCTATGGCAGTACCTGGTGGTCCTAGAGGAGCGTGAGATTCCGCTGGGGAGGCTTTCTCTTCCCGCGCTTCGAAGTGTGCTCCCGTCCTCCAGGTTCCCACACAGAAGGTGCAGTCACGTGTGACTGCTCAACCAATCAGGTACAGTATTCCACAGCATTCTCATTAATAGCAATGAGAACTCTGTATCTCCGAGTTCTCATTGCTATTAATAAGAGAAAAAACACACTAAACACCATAATAAAAAATAAAAAACACACCTCCCATAATTAAAATTAATTGAAATTAAAGTTAATAAATGCCTTCGAAAAAATATATATTTTTCCGATTTTTAAAAAAGTTTTGTAATTAGGGTTAAAATTAAACTTACCTTAGTGGAGAGGGTTTTAACAATAAAATATGTTTTTTTTATTTAATTTAATTATATTTTTATGTGTTTTAAAACTTACACCTGTAAAAGAAGGCGATGCGCATGCTTTTATCAGGCACAATAGTTTTGAGGACATTTGCTGGGCAAGATATGGGTAAATCCTGAAATCTTGCCCTTGCAAATGTCCTCGCTCCCGATATGCATTGGATCTGTCAAGCTCGGCTTTTGCGATGCCTTCCCGGGTCCGTACGGAGTGTGTACGGACTCGGGGAAGCCAGGATTTCCAAGCTATTATGTTAATATGGATATGATTACAATTGCTTGTTTTTAAAGAACTGGAGTGTTTGGACAATAGGATAATGTATTTTTTTAATTATTAGTTTTGACTCTTTTTAGTGTCTCTCGTACTAACCGCCATCACTGATATTGGGAGTAAGCTGACCTGGTGATGCAGCATACAACAGCAGTCTGCAGTGAATCAACCACTCATTTCCCCTCCCTCTCTTTGTAGCAAGACAACAACTCTGCAATTGTTTTCCTCTCAAAAATACACTAAGCTCTAACGCGAGATCTCCCAGGCAAATGTATCCCTTTTACTGACCTGAACCAAACAGACAACGATTAGTAGTACATATTGCTTGATATGACTATATAATCGGACCAATGTCTAAAAGAAAGCCCATCAGACTTAGTTAAGCAGTTAAATATCTGAAGGAGGAGACTTTGTGTCATTGGTCTCAAAATGCTGAGGTCCATGAGCGAGATGGCGGTAGAAGTCAGGCGAATGAAGTCTGGCCAGCATGGAAGACTGCTGGATACAATTTTGCGTGGGGTCTCAGACCATTGGACCTTCCACCTGCCTCAAAATTAGTCTCTGACATTAGAAGGGACTGGGCCAACGGGAGATAATGAACACAATGGGGGCCTGAAATTCATCGACATACCACCCACTACCGCCCGCTTACCACCCAAAAATACAAGTTTAGTTAAGAAACAGGTACATACCGCCGACATACTGCTTGGCGCAAGATTCATCATTTACATACCGCCGAGCAGTATGCATACCGTCCGCCTTGTAGAACCGCCCGCATACCACCCAAAAAGTGCAAGTTTGATGACATACTGCCGACATACCACCGGAGCTGCATACCGTCCTGGAGAAGGTGGTTTTACTCGATCTGAAGTGGGCGGGAATGTGCGATAGTCCTTGGTGCCACCATTTTGAAATCGGGGACAGTCAGCAAAAGCAGCACCTCAGTATTTCAGAGGCGAACAGTGACTTTACAGTACGGTTCACAGTGGGAAAGGTATTTTTATTGGTACTGAGTACATTATTAAGATAGAAACCATTTCAGTTAATATTTTTTTCATTGAAAAATCATTTGTTTATCTCAGGATCTTTGAGGAGATTCTGGAGATTTAAAAAGAATGGAGCCTGTACTATCTCATTGAAAAATCATTTGAGTTTATGGGGCTTGTACTATCTCAGCCTGTATTGCTGACTACTTGTTGAATGCAGGATCCAGATGGGAGAAGGTTTATTGAGCAGAATTATCATGGTACTGGAGGAGGTCGCAGACTGATGAGGAGGAAGAGGCCTTAGCCCCAAAGGATTTTCAGGGAGAAGCACTCATACTTGGACCTGACCGATTGACAGTGCATTCGAAGGCTGTGCTTCCTAAAAGTGGTGATCAATGAGATTTGCCAGCTCATTAAGGCAGAACTGCAGCCCAGTACCACCCACATTACTGCATTCTCTGTCGAGATGAAGGTGACTGCGGCACTTTCCTTTTATGCATGCAGCTCTTTTCAGGCATCAGCTGGGGACGTATGCTGCATTTCTCAGCATGTTACTCATCACTGCATTTGACAGGTAACCGAAGCACTGCATGCACGCCGGATGGAATTTATTAACTTCCCAATGACCAGGGAAACACAGAGTGAGAGGGCTTTGGGATTTGCATGCATTGTCGGCTTCCCCAAGGTGCAGGGTGCTGTTGACTGTACCCATATTGCCCTGCAAGCACCATTACAGGAGGCGGAGGTGTACCGAAACGGTAAGTGATTCCACTCCTCCCACGTGCAGCTTGTCTGCGACCAAACGCAGTGCATAATGGCAGTGAATGCCTACTTTCCAGGGAGCATCCATGATGTGCACATCTTGCGTGAGAGCACTGTGTCTGACCTGTTGTAGTCTGAGCCACAAGGTAAATGCTGGATGCTGGGGGACAAAGGGTGCGGCCTTGCCACCTGGCTCTTGACCTCCCCTGCGGAACCCTCAGATAGAAGCCAAACAATGATATAATAAGAGTCATATAGCCACACATAATATTATTGAAAAGACAATTGGAGTGCTGAAGCAGCGCTTTCAATGCTTGGACCACTCGAGAGGCAGGCTGCAAAACACCCTGAGCAGGTTGCTCAGTTCACAGTGGTGAGCTGCATGTTGCATAATTTAGCAATCATATGGTGACAGGAATTGCCACAGGGGACTGTGAGACCACCTGAGGAGAGAGTGCAGGAGACGGAGGAGGAAGAGGAAAATGAGAGGGAGGATGAGGAAGAGCTTCCAGATGAACCCATGGTATCAGCCCCCCCAACATCACAGCGGAGGGCACGCGTAGCATATGCCACTGCAAAATTGTTACATCAGCAGCTCATAAATGAACGCTATGTTTGAATATGGAGAGTTGCGTTTTGGGACCCTGATGACTGTTACCCCAAAGGTTTGACACTGTACAAGAGTGCTTAAATTCAATTCAAACATTTATGTAAAAATGTAAAAAATATACAATTGTAAAACTTTGTAAAACTTACAACTATAACATTGAACAACTGTAACAACTTTAACAACTTGAAATAAACTTAAAAAAAATCAAACTTTAACTCTTATAAATTAACAGTGAACATTTGACTACAACAAAGCTCCCTTTACTGTCCTTGATCTCGACCGCGTACTCCCCCATCCTTCGGACTCACCCCCTCTTTCTTACTCCACCCTTTCCGTTCCCATTGCCCCTGAGCCCGGACCTCCCGTGGTGGCACCAAGCTGACGTGCAGCACTGCACCCCGTGTGCTGTTGCTGTTGTTGGGGGTGAGACATTGTAGGCACAATGAATGGGGCCTCAGGAGAAGCTCGTGATGTGGAAGGCACGGCTTCAGGGTTGAAAGATGGTGGCAGCTCCCCACCCTCAGCTGCTATCAACTCGACTACGATGGCACAGGGGGATTCCGCGCCATGTCCCGATCCCGTCGATTGCCGCATGGCATCGACAGAGTTGGCGGTTCGCTCCATTGCAGTGATCAGACGCGACATATCCTCCAACTGTTGTTCTGATAGCGCCGCGATGTTTTCGGCTATCGTAGCCATGGCCTTGAGCAGCTCTCAACCTATGTTGACACTGGCCTGTGACAGCCGCACCATGTCCTGGTACGTGCCTATCTGTCTTGCAGCAACGGACCTTTTCTGCGCCAACCTCTGTCGCTGCAGGAAAGGTGCTGCAATGCTGGGGATGCGTTGCTGCGCACCACTTGGTCCCGCAGGATCAGAGGGGACATGAGGGAATCCCCTGAATATAGAGTCAGTGGTGGAGGATGTTCCAGCTGGCCCACATGGAACTGTTATACCCTCCTCCATCTTCACCCCCATCTCCACCTCCGCTGGCTCAAGGATCAGCTGCTCTTCCTCTTCCTCTTCATCACCTCTGGCAGGGATGAAGTCAGGGGAGGGTTGGGTAACGCCAGAGGTGGAGGCAGTGGGTCTGTCGTCTGGTCTCTCTGTGGAGGTCTGGTCTGAATCCTCTGAGTCTGGAAGTACAAAACAACATTTAAAAGTGCTTGGCACCAGGGGAGGGGTCAGGGTTACATGAGTGCATGTGTACAGTGACGTAGCAGTCTTACTTAAATGTCCACCACTGCTGCATTACTGCATTACATATTACAGACAGACAATACATATATGCATATACATATGCACTGCGTTACATGCCCCCAATATTGCAGTACATCACATGAGCCCAACGTTACATTGCAATAAACTTACATTACCTTACATGAGGCCAACATTACAGTTACAGTTACATTACATGACCGCAACACAGACTGGGCATTGTATTGAACTGACCATCATGTGTGGCTGGGTCAGCTCCAACACCGGTCGTGACACGGTTGCTATCCCCGACCAGCGACAGGGCACGGATCTCAATCTCTGTCAATGGCTGATCGGTTGCTATTGCAGATGTCTTCTTCTGCAGAAAGTAAAGTAAATGAAAGTAAAAATCTTCAATCCATTTAACATTGCATACACACAGGTTCACACACACACACACACACACACACACACACACACCTCAAAACACTGGGTTGATCCTCTTGTCATTGCCTGAAAGTAGAAATACATCACTGTAACCTTGGGATAAATAACATCATCCATGTGATACTGAACCTACATTTGCATAGTACATGGCACATGGGAGGTGCATAAATAAAATCATGACTTACTGTTGCTCCCCTCACCAGGTCGTTCCACCTTTTACGACACCTTTCTCAAGTGCGTATAGTACGTGGTTTCCCTTAGATGTTTTCAACGCACCCCCACATTACAATAGTTCTAGACCTGGGGGTGATTACTGTACTGAACAGATGAATGAGTCACAGACAAATATCTTGGTCTCAACCGGCAATGCTTTTATTAAAGCTACCCCAATACAGCAAAACAAGTAAACACAGTGACGATATAGTACAATACAATACTCTGGCATGTCTAAACTGACCCTATCACGAAGTATCCAATGTCTAAACCCTCTGCTCGGATCCACAGTGTACGCCCCTATGGTCCTTGCAACAAAACCTCCCCACTAAAACTCTTATAAGGCTTGGTTCGGAGAACCCACTACACCTCCTCACACAGTGGCTGTGATCTTAAAGATGAGCGGGCAGGGATGATGTTCACCGATTCTTTGGCTTACTCGCAGCTTCTCCTGGTGAAAACGTATCTCTTCTGGTTCCGTACTGGTTTCTTCTATCCTTCCCACACGGAGTGCTCGGTTCTTGGAGGCAAAGCAAGCGAGAGCAAAAAGAGAGAGAGATGTGGCCCCACGGCCCCTTTTATATGTAAAAACTGTTTGCCTTTTCTGGTCCAATAAAGTTTTTTCCTTGTTTCAAGGCTTTCTGTTTTGAGTCCCGTGATGGGGTTTTGCTTCCAACCGTGTCTGGGGCTTAATGGCTTTCTATTGTTCTGGTTTCCGACCTCTCAGGGTTATCTCATCCAGGTAATGGTTTGATCACTGACCAGTTCCTCTGATCTAACTCGGATGAGTTCACATTGCTTAACAGTGGACCCTCCATTTGTCCATTACCTGTGATGAGTTGCCTTATCCTGGCCATTGTCTTCCCAGACCACCCCTGCCCATCAGGTGTGGATGGAAAAGTATCTGGGTCCCTCCCACAAACAGGCTTTCAGTTTTTTCTGCAGTGAGAAAATATTAAAACGCAATGTCCAGATAATATCCAACAATTCTTGAGGAGCCGATGCCCACAGTACTTGTAGAGGAGACAGCCTCCCCGATCTCGTCCCATATTCTGTTGTACTCCTTCGGGGGGGGGGGGGGGGGGTGCTTTCCACGATCACCCTTCGTTAAGTCGGAGTATCTCTCCGTAATATTCTCCAACAGGACAGGTAGCTCCATCTCATCAAAGGCGGGCGCCCTCCACCTCCCGCCCTTCTCAATGTTCCTGTGCTTCGACTTCTTTTTCAGCATTTCCATTATATTTATATTTATTATATGATTTTTTATTTATAAAATATGTATTATTATTCTTGATATTGTATCATTATTATTTGTTATGAATATTATTCGACTGGAATCTCTGATGAGTACAACTAACCCTCGAATTCTTTGCTGCTCCTTCTCACTCTCTCTGCCTCGACTTTAACTCTCTGTGCATGCGCAGGTGACCCCTGACCCCCAAAATCGCAGAGAAAAAGCATCTGTGAAAAAGAAGCAAAAAAAAAATCTGTGCATGCCGCACCGTCCATCGACAAAGAAAGTCGATCTTGACCGACTCCAATGCTGCATTCCGCCCACTGCACACAGCTCGCATACCGCTCGCATACCGGCAATAAAAATTTGACCAAACTAGCGCTCTTCGGTCTCGGCGATATTCTGGCGGTTTTAAACAATGCACCGTCGGAATACTGCCAAGAAATAGACGGATCTTATGTCCTGATGAATTTTGGTCTCTGGGAATTTCCATGGCTCTGGCCTCCTGAATGACCAGAGCACCAGGAAGAATCCAGCATCCACATCCCTTAAGCGACTGAAGTGGTCACCAGGAGATCCAGGCTTTGACCCCCCACCCCCCCAGAAGAATTCCAGCACAAAGACCTTTCTTAAATACCCCCATAAATAGCCATTCTATGAAAACGGTTGGTGTCGGTGGTTCCTGCTGGGCAGAGAGTGGTTTGCCTGTGCCACTTTTCCCATCTCCACCAATGGAAGTCACTTGTGCCCGTCTCTGCTGTACTTTCACTGGTAGGGTTGGCTGAGGACTGTTTAGTAATCTTTACTAATCACTGTATATGTTGGTCCTATTGAAAGCTACCATTTTTATGCCATTGTAGGCATTTTGCAATTGACACTTGCTGGAAATAGATCCTGTTATGTATTGTCCATGTATATTAAATGTATAGTTACAATGGTGCGCCACAAGTGGCACTGTGGTGGGAGACCCGAAAGTACCTGCGAGACAGAGCTGCCCACCACACCTGAAGGGCACTCTGGAGTTACACAATAAAGGACCAAGGTCACAGCAGTTACTACAACACCAGTCTGTATGGAGTCAGTGATTTGAGTGCTACATACATCACAAATTCACAAATTGGCGACGAGGACACAGACGAGCTCTTCACGCAACCATGGCTACTTTGGGCACGCTAAAGGATTTCACAGAGGGTAATGACTGGGATGCCTTTACGGAAAGGCTCGAGTACTATTTTATAGCAAACAACCTGACAGGGAACACGAACGCACTGATAGAGAAGCGATATTGCTGTCCAGTTGTGGCGATGAGGTTTACCGTCTCGTCAGGGATTTGCTGGCACCCACGAGCGCCAAGGACAAGTCATATGAGCAGCTGATTGAACTCATTCGTAACCAACTGAAACCGAAGGAGAGCATCCTCACGGCCAGGCACAAATTCTACCACCACTGCAGACCTGAGGGCCAGGATGTCACAAAATATGATGCGGACATCAGGTGACTTGCGGCGCCGTGCGATTTTGGCACACACCTTAACGAGGCGTTGTGAGACATCTTTGTTATGGGGATTGGCCATGAGGGTCTTCTTCACAATCTGCTATCTACTGAACCTACAGTCAGCCTGCAGCAAGCCATCAACATCAGCCGGGCATTTATGACCTCGACTTGCAGCACCAAGCAGATGATCCACACGGTCTCGAACCCGTCAGGTACTATTCACAGGATAGTGCCCGTCACGGACAAAATTGCAGAACGTGGCTCTGCCCAGGGCAGAGAGCACAGACCTCAGGGTCTTGGAACTCAGAGTCCGCCGAGGGGGGCTAATCGAGTAGCACCATGCTGGCGCTGCGGAGGAAGCCATGGGGCTCACCGGTGCAGGTTTGCGGAGTATACGTGCAATACCTGTCACACGAACGGCCACCTTCAGCGTATGTGCAAAAGAAATACGACTCACCCTGTGGCTGAGGAGATGGCAGATGATCTGCTATCCAGCGAGGAGCATTGCTGTTTGGCTCGACGGGCATCCCAGCCCCAGGAAGATGAAGATGATGCGTTTGGACTGTACACTTGTACAGACGATTCGGCTCCAGTGATTATGGAAGTCAAGATTAACGGAGTCCCAGTGAGTATGGAAGTGGACACTGGGTCAGGTCAGTCGCTGATGAGTCAGGAAACTTTTGATAAACTGTGGATCAACCCAGCTGCACGACCCAAGCTGATCCCAGTCACAGCGAAGCTACGCACCTACACCAAGGAACTAATACCTGTTCTTGGCAGAGCGGATGTGCAGGTATCTCACGGGGGCGAGACACACGGCTTACCTTTGTTGATCATTGCAGGCGATGGGCCGACGCTACTCGGCAGGAGATGGATGGGGAAGGTCCATGGGAGCTGGGAAGACTTCATTCCTCCACAGACCGCTGTCCCCCGTGTTCACAGGCAGAGCAGGCCTCCACCTTCAGATCGGATGGCAGCGAAGGAAGCGTGTGTGGGGTTGGGCAGAGCAGCGGTGGCCGTCGACTCTCCCCTGCAAAGTCTGGGAGTGAGAAAGAGGCGCTGGAACCAGCAGCAGCACCGACCGAGCTGGAGAAGAGAGAAGGGCAGAGGTGGCCGCTCGTGGGGCTTGCAGCGGGAGGAGCGGTGAATCGGCAGTTTCCGGAGCGGGACTCGCTCGGCACCGTCGTGAGGGCCGGTGCTCCGAGGAGCGGGGCTTGTCCAGGATCGGCTGCAGCAGTGAGGAGGTCGGCTCCGGAGGACATGTGTGTGTGTGGCGGCTCCCGGGCAAAAAGGTCAGCTGCGTGGGGTGCTCCAGAGGATGCGGCGGTGCGAGGGCCGGTGCGTTGCAGCTCCCGGGTGCGTTCAGAGTGTGGCGGCTCTCTCTCTCTCTCTCTCTCTCTCGAGAGAGAGAGAGAGAGAGGGAGAGCAGGCAGCAGCACAGCGAGTTGAAGATGGCGGCGAGCCTCGTGGCAGCAGAGTTCTGCAGAGAGAGGCAGGCAGGCACCAGCAGAGCACCTGAAATGGTGGCGCCCAGTAGAAACCTCATGGGAAAAACAAAATGGAGTCTTAAAAGGGAAATGTACCTGGGAGTCTTAAAGGGGCCTTACACCATTGGCGGTCCCCACAAAGAGACTTTTGTCAGGGCAAGAGTGAGTCAAAATGATTACTGTGATTTGTATGATGACGTGATTTATGACAAGAGTTAATATTTTGATGCTAAAATGATTACTGTGATTAAACTGATTGATATGATTGGTGAAAGAGTTAATATCACAATGCACAGTTAAAAGGGTTAATGGATCTGTGACTGACATGACTAATAGATTAATGTGATTTCTGATTTTATGTGATTTATGCAATTGTTCAGTGGCTGCAGACAAGCCGCAAAGGCAACTATTTTCTGAGAACAGAGGCAATGCACTAGTTGCCATACCCTGTCTCAGCGCAGCCCATTACCTCGGGCAAAAAGGGGCATTATGCCGCCACCATACCTCACCCAGTGGAGCTGGGATTTAATAACTGTTCAGTGTACCTGCAACCTTTTGATATAACTCTTCAATGCATACAAATGTACTATCTATGTGTACCTGCTTTCTACTGGAGATTATGTTTGTGTACTTGTATCACCCATGCAAGGACTGCAAACACCATATAATCTCTACATGGGGGGGGGAAGAGGGAAGTGGATGGTCATGGACTCACACTCACAAATCAACCAGGACGAACAAGGCCAAGGTTACCGGCAATTTGCTTTTGGAACTGTCGAGGCGGGGAGTGAGATGTTATGTATTGTCCATGTACATTAACTGTATAGTTACAATGGTGCGCCACAAGGGGCACTGTGGTGGGAGACCCGAAAGTACCCGCGAGACAGAGTATAAAATGCTGCCCACCACACCTGAGGGGCACTCTGGAGTTACACAATAAAGGACCAAGGTCACAGCAGTTACTACAACACCAGACTGTGTGGAGTCAGTAATTTGAGTGCTACATACATCACAGATCCCATCTTTGCCAGACCTGTGTTGTTCTGGGCGATGGGCCCATTATTTTAATATTTATATCTCTTGCAAGCACCGATCAGTTCAGTGGTTATTTGTCCTGATCAATGAAAATGATTCGGCTTGACATTACATTAACAACTTAACTTTTGTTCATGAGTCAGATTTTATTTTTGCTGAACTTACAATACAGTGCACAAAACACCACTAAAATATAAGTAATGCAGCAAATATATTGGCCCAGAAATCCCGGCCTCCCTGGGTCTGTACAGAGTTTCTACGGACCCGGGAAGGCATAAGAAAAGCCGGTTTTCAGCGCACAATGCACATGCCTCCGACTGGAATTTCAGGGCCAATAGTAAATCTATATATATAGATGAATCTGCCCACATCGTGATGGTTGCAGTCATTTTATCAATTGTGGCTTTTGCCCGTGCTGATGGTAATAACTGCTGTTCTACATTTTGCATGTAATGGCCCAGAACTTGTGGTTCTGATGACGGCGAACTGTGCGCGTCATTTCGCCTTTGAAACTGACCGCAACTTTAGGACGTAACGCACGTGCATCCCAATGCGGAAATCCTGAAGTTGCGGCCTTTTATTCACTGCTGCTCCACAGGCTGCACTGTGCCTCACCCCACCCCACCCACACAGAGCCCCAGAGTCGGTAATCAGTGAAATCTGTCAAATCAGGGAAACTGACAAAAACCCCAGCTATTCCACAGTAAGTACGCTGTTAAATTCCCCACTAAAAGTTAGACTCAAAGGGATAAGGTGTAACTTGGGCTTTTTCAGTGTATTGAATGAAAAACTAATTTTAATTTTATGCAGTGTCAAATTTATCCATTTTAATCAAAATTTAAATTGTTAAGAAACTGTTAGAAAACACATTTTTAATTTTGTTTAAATTTTGCTCATCTTCATTTCAGGTTTACCTTTTCAAAATATGAGAGCCCTAATCTTTGTTTTGGATTCTAACATTTTTAAAAAGTTAGGGGGGACACATTCCCCAGCGCTCCGATTGGGGGTGGTAACCGAATCAGGGCGGGACTTCAAATGGCTGAAGGTACAGTCATCAATGTTGGGCTGCATTCATTGGGGGATATACAAGAGGACAGAGTAGGAGGAAGGCAAAGCTTTCTGAGGGTTACAGGGCTTGGGGAGGTTACATAGATAGGAAGAGGCAAGGCCATGGAGGGATTTGAACACAAGGGTAAGAATTTTTAATTTGAGGCATCGGTGAACTGGCAGCCAATGAAGGATAACAAACACAGGGGTTATGGGTGAACTGGACTTGGTGCAAATTAGGATACGGGTAGCAGAGTTTTGGATGAGCTCAAGTTTATGGAGGGTAGAAAATGGGAGGCCATCCAGCACAGCGCTGGAACAGTCGAATCTGGACATAACAAAATCATGGATGAGGGTTTCAGCAATATTTAATGATGAGGTGGGGCAGAGACGGGTGATGTAATGGAGATGGATGTAGGCGATCTTTGTGACTGAGAGGATATGCAGACGGTGTCGCAGCTCAGGGCCAAATAGGATGCCTAAAAAAAAGAACGAAAGACTTGGATTTATATAGCGTCTTTCACAACCACCGGACGTCTCAAAGTGCTTTACAGCCAATGAAGTGCTGTCACTGTTGTAATGTAGGAAAGGCAGCAGCCAAATTGCACACAGCAAGCTCCCACAAACAGCAATGTGATAATGACCAGATAATCTGTTTTTGTTATTGCCATGTATGTATGCTTGGGGTTACTAGCCACCAAGTAGCGCCACTGTCGGAGGTCATTGGGCTGTACGCATGTGCGTGCAGCCCAGGTATAAAAGGCAAGCCATCTTGTACTGTAATCACTTTGGGCCCTAATAAAGCAGAGCCAGGTTTGTACCTGTGTTAGTTTACAGTATTCAGTCTATCGGGTTATTACATACATAACATTTGGCGACGAGGTAACTTAACCTTCGCATGCAAAAATGAGCAAAATTGGAATTCTGGAGAGATTCGTGGAGGGAGAGGACTGGACAGATTTTGTAGCTCACCTCGACCAGTACTTCATGGCAAACAAAATGGAGAAACCCACTGACACAGTTAGGCGCAGGGCAGTCTTCCTCACGGTTTGCGGTTCTAAAATTTATGGACTCATAAAGAATCTTCGCTCACCTGCAAATCCAACTGACAAGGTCTATGAGGAATTGTGTGCTCTGGTACGTGACCATCTCAAACCAGAAGAAGGCATCATCATCTCACTATATCGATTCTACGCGCACATTCGTTCTAGCTGGACCGTGTAAGTTCGAAAACGCATTGGGTGACAAGCTGCGGGACTTCTTTGTAATCGGCATCAACCACGAGGTGATCCTGCGGAAACTACTGGCGGCGGAAACGCTGGATTTGAGCAAGGCCATCATGATTGCCAAGGTATGCATGACGACGGACAAACACAAAGCAGATATCATCGGAAAATCTGAACTTGGCAAGTACTGTAAACAAGATTGCATTATCGTTTGGCAGAGCTGCCTATGGCAGAGCCTACTCGACTGTGTATGCGAAACCTGTGGCTGCCCAAAATCCGCCAACAGGAATGAATCCGATTTCACCGTGTTGGTGCTGTGGGGCAATCATTGTGTTAGTTTAAGCAGTACATTGTAAAGGCTGTTTGAGACGGGGGCAGCTCCAATGCATGTGTCCGCAACTGAGCAAGCGTGCTAAGACACACCACATGGAGGATGATGACCAGTATAGCGTGGATCCGGATATGCAATCCGAGATACCAGAGGAGGAAGTGTATGGACTGTATTCGTTCCTAACAAAGAGCCAACCGATAATGATTAATGTGAAACTTAATGGTGTGCCGATACCGATAGAATTGGACAGGGGTGCGAATCAATAAATAATGAGCCAGAAAACATTCGCCAAGCTGTGGGATACTAAGGCTGTGAGGTCTATGCTGAGTCCAGTCAATGCCAAGTTGCGTACATATACTAAAGAACTCATAACGGTGATTGATAGTGCAGTAGTCAAGCTGTTGTATGATGATGCGGTTCATGATTTACCACTATGGATTGCTCCAGGCAATGGTCCAATGCTGTTCGGCAGGAATTGGCTAGAAAAAAATCAAATGGAATTGGAACGATATCAAAGCGTTGTTCTCGGAGGATGATACTCCATGTGCTCAAGTGCTGAGCAAGTTTCCCTCGTTGTTTGAACCAGGCATCGGCAATTTCAGGGGAGCCAAGGTACAGATCCACATAGACTCGGATGCAAGACCCTCCATCATAAAGCTCGGGTGGTTCCGTATATGATGAGGGAGCAGGTCGAAATCGAACTGGACAGACTCCAGCGTGAAGGGGTCATATCACCAGCCAAATTTAACGAATGGGCGAGCCCTGTTGTTCCTGTGTTGAAAAGTGATGGTATTGTCAGGATTTGTGGAGTCTACAAGGTTACGATCAACCGAGTTTCGAAACAGGTTCAATACCCGTTACCGAAGACTGATGACCTGTTTGCAATGCTAGCCGGGGGGAAGTCATTCATTAAACTGGATCTGACATGGCCTACATGACACAGGAGCTTGTCAAGACGTCGAAGAAACTTATGTGCATCAACACTCATAAAGGATTATTTATCTACAACAGGTGTCCTTTCGGAATTCGCTCGGCTGCATCCATATTTCAGAGGAACATGGAGAGTCTACTGAAGTCCGTCCCTAGAACCGTCGTGTTCCAAGGTGACATCCTGGTCACAGGTCGTGACACCGCTGAACATCTGAACAATCTGGAAGAGGTTCTACCTCGTCTGGATAAAGTGGGACTCAGACTGAAACGCTCGAAGTGCGTCTTCATGGCACCGGAAGTCGAATTCTTGGGGAGGAAAATTGCTGCTGACGGCATCAGATCTACAGGCACGAAAACCAAGGCCATCAAAAATGCACTCAAGCCTCAGAATATGATGGAGCTGCGTTCGTTCCTTGGTCTACTCAACTATTTTGGTAATTTCCTACCCAGATTGAGCATTTTATTAGAGCCACTGCACATGCTGCTAAGAAAAGGTGACAACTGGGTTAGGGGTGCGTCTCAAGATAGAGCTTTTGAGAAAGCTACTAATCTGCTTTGCTCTAACAAGCTGCTGGTACATTATGATCCGTGCAAGTGTCTAGTATTCGCCTGTGATGCTTCACCATATGGAGTTGGTTGCGTGCTTCAACAAGCTAATGAGCCAGGTAAACTACAACTTGTTGTGTATGTTTCTAAAAGTTTGTCAAAGGCGGAAAGAGCTTACAGCATGGTAGAAAAAGAAGCATTAGCCTGTGTGTATGGGTATCAATACCAATGCATCGTCCCGCATCCAGAGGTGGGCAATGACATTATCCACCTATGATTATGTCATTCGCTATAGACCTGGCACCGAGAATTGTGCCAATGCACTGAGCCGTCTGCCGTCGCCCACACTGGAGGTGGAGATGCCACAACCTGCAGACCTACTGTTAGTTATGGATGCTTTAGAAAGTGAAGGAACCCCTGTCACGGCTCAACAAGTTAAAACCTGGACCAGCCAGTACCCGATATTATCGGTTGTGAAATGTTGTGTCCTTAGTGGTGATGGGTCTGCCATACCCAAGCAAATGGGTGATGAGACCAAACCTTACAACCGTCGCAAAGATGAACTATCCATTCAGTCAGATTGTTTACTGTGGGGTAATCGTGTTGTTATGCCTAAGAAAGGCAGAGAAAAATTTGTATATGATCTACATAGCACTCATCCCGGTATTGTCATGATGAAAGCCATTGTCAAGTTTCATGTATGGTGGCCTGGAAGTGACTCTGATCTGGAATCATGTGTGCATCAGTGCAACACTTGCATGCATCTAAGTAACATGCGGAATCACCACTGAGTCTGTGGTTGTGGCCATCTAAACCATGGTCCAGGATCCACATCGACTTTGCAGGTCCCTTCCTGGGAAAGATGTTTTTAGTTGTGATGGATACATATTTCAAGTGGATAGAGTGTATAATAATGTCATCCAGTGCATCCACAGCTACCATTGAGAGCCTTCATGTCATGTTTGCCACTCATGGTCTGCCCGACATCGTTGTAAGTGACAACGGATCTTGCTTCACTAGTCTGGAGTTTCAAGAGTTCATGAAACTTGATGGTATCAAACATGTGAGTTCAGCACCATTCAAACCCACATCTAATGGTCAAGCAGAGCGTGCTGTTCATGCATCAAGCAGAGTATGAAACATGTAACTCAAGGTTCACTGCAGACTCGCTTGTCATGCACATTGCTTAGTTACAGGACAAGACCCCACACGCTTACCGGGATCTGCCCTGCTGAACTATTGATGAAGAGAGGTCTCTCTCGTCCACCCTGACTTGAACGATCATGTTGAATACAGATGTCAAAGTCAGCAGTGGTATCATGATCGAGCTGCTGTGCCACGCGACATTTCTGTTAACGATCCTGTGTATGTATTAAATTAAGGTCCCAAGTGGATCGGCGGTACTGTTACAGCCAAGGAGGGTAACAGAGTATTTATTGTCAAGCTCAAGAATGGACAAACATGCAGGAAACATGTTGATCAGATAAAGCTATGGCACATGGAAGAACCGGAACAGTCTGAGGAAGACACAATCAGTGACCAACCAACCTACCCTCAGTCATCAGAGGACTCCACTATCATCAATGAATCTGGACTTTCAATCCCTGACATGGTCATTGCCACTCCCATCAGATCGGCTACCCAGCCCCCAGTCATAACAGGCTCAGAACGCTCGCCCAAGGCTGGAGTTGAGTGAGACGATCAACTCGAGAGCGGAAAGCCCCGGCCCATCTCAATTTGTAAAAAGACTGTTACTAATATCTTAAAGGGGGATATTGTCATGCATGTATGCTTGGGCTTACTAGCCATCAGGTGGCGCCACTGTCGGAGGTCATTGGGCTGTGTGCACGTGTGTGCAGCCCAGGTATAAAAGGCAAGCCATCTTGTAATGGCATCACTTTGGGCCCTAATAAAGCAGAGCCAGGTTTGTACCTGTGTTAGTTTACAGTATTCAGTCTATCGAGTTATTACATACATAAAAACTATATTGATTGAGGGATAAATAATGGCCAAGACACCGGGAATACCTCCCCTGCTCTTCTTCAAAATAGTTCCCTAAGATCTTTTATGTCCACCTGAGGGAGCAGACGGGGTTTCAGTTTACCATCTCATCTGAAAGACGGCACCTCTGACAATGCAGCACTGCACTGGAGTGTCAGGCTAGATTTATGTGCTCAAGTCCCTGGAGTGGAACTTAAACCCACACCCTTCTGACTCAGAGGCGAGTGTGTTACCCACTGAGCCACAGCTGACGCAAACAGTTTGTTTCAACCTGAGACAGCTGCCAGGGAGGTGGATAGAATCAGTGTCGAGGGAACCAAGTTAGTGGCAGGGGCCGATGCAGTGCGCCAAGGGGCCACTCTTTGGAGCTTGACCCAAGATAGCAACCTGAGAGGTTAATGAAACTGAGGCCTGCAAAGTATAGAGGCTTGCAGGAGCCAAAGGTTATGATTTCAGTTTTGTCTTTAAGCTGGAGGTTTTGGAACCTCGAGGAAACTTGAGGGTTGGCAACAACATGGAGTCAGTGGAGGAGGTAGCAAGGTAGAACAGGGTTATCAAACTTATATGTGACATCTCATCTTACTCACCCAGATAACTTTCCAAAGATATCATAGGAATAATAAAGAGGAGGCCAAGGATGGAACCGTGGGTAGTGCCAGAGGTAACCATCTGATCGCAAGAGGAATAAAACCATTGGAGGTGAGATAATGTAGAAATGGGACCAGCCAAGAGTACTGCAGCAGACAGGAATGGAACTATGAAAGAGCAGTGAGCAGGTGAGCTTGGAAGAGAGATATATGGAAGGTGGAATGGTTAATGGTATTGAAGGCAGGAGAGAGGTTGAGGAGGATGAGGGGGTTGGTGGGGGCAGTGAGCCACTGACACACCCACATTGGATGTTGTTGGTGACATTGACCAGTGTGGGTAGAGTGGAAGCCTGATTGGTGGGCTTCAAACAGGGAATGGTGAGACTACAGTTGAGAGGCAACAACATGATCCAAGACATTAGAAAGAAAAGGAAGTGTTGGAGATGGGGTGGTAGTTAGAGGGATTGGGAATTATGAATTACACTGAGTTAACTTAACCCTAACTCTGACCCATTTGCTGCATATTCAGCCTTTTATAATGTTATATCGAATGTAAATTCTCACTCTGCTGTTACACCTAACTTTAATACTCACCCAGACCAAAAGGATTCAACATCCTCCATATATAAAAAAAGGAATTTGTACCAAGATCAATATTATAATTTTAAAAAATTCATTCATGAGATGTGGGCATCACTGGCAAGGCCAGCATTTATTGCCCAAACTGAGCATCGGTGAGCAGATTATTGATGAGTAAGTGCCGCTTGATAGCACTGTCAACGACACCTTCCAGCACATTGCTGATGATTGAGACTAGCTGATTGTGGGGGACAGGGAGGGGGGATGTGGGTAATTAACCAGATTAGATTGGGCCTGCTTTTTGTGGCTTGTCGGGTAGATGCCAGTGTTGTAGCTGTTGTGGAACAGCTTGGCTAGAGGTGTGGCTAGTTCTTGTGCACAAGTCTTCAGCACGACAGCCGGGATGTTTTCGAGGCTCATAGCCTTTGCTGTATCCAGTGCGCTCGGCCGTTTCTTGATATCACATGGAGTGAACTGAATTGGATGAAGACCGGCTTCTGTAATGGTGGAGACCTCAGGAGGAGGCCGAGATGGATCATCCACTCACGTGCTGGGCTCCTCCATCATTGAGGATGGGGATGTTCATGGAGCTTCCTCCTCCCATTAGTTGTTTAATTGTCCACAACCAGTCACGACATAATGTGGCAGGACTGCAGAGCTTTGATCTGATCAGTTAGTTGTGGGATCACTTTGCTCTGTCTATAGCATGCTGCTTCTGCTGTTTAACATATTAGTTACCCATGGCTTCTGGGAGAGATTTCTGCTTGGGTGGAGCTGGAAAAATCTATAATGTTATCTTTTTAACAGGGAAATAACCAATCTTTATTAACAAATGTTAGAAGACAGATATAGCAGGGAGATTCCTCTGTAGTTGCCGCAGTCGGACTTGTCCCCTTTGTTAAAGATGGTCACGATCACTGCATCTCTAAGATCTCCCCGCATGCTCTCCTCCCTCCAGATGAGAGAGATGAGGTTGTGTATTCTCACCAGTAGTGCCTCTCCGCCATACTTCAGTGCCTCAGCAGGAATTCCATGTTGTTGTTTTTTAGCTGTCTTATGGCCTTTTCTACCTCGTGCAGTGTTGGGGTCTCACTGAGGTGATGGCGGGTAGCATGCTGCGGGATGGAGTCGAGAACACTCGAGTCAAAGGCAGAGTCCCGATTGAGGAGGTCTTCGAAGTGTTCCTTCCAGCGGGCCCCGACTGCCTCGGTGTTCTTGATGAGTGTTTCCCCATTCTTGGCCAGGAGTGGGGTGGGGCCTTGGGAGTTTGGTCCGTATGTGGCCTTGACTATGATGAAGAATCCTCGCACATCATGGCTGTCGGCCAGCTGTTTTATCTCCTGTGCTTTCTCCATCCACTACCTGTTCTTTAGGTCTCGGGTTTTTTTGTTGGACTTTAACCTTTAGCCGTCTGTAATGCTGCTTTGCTGCTCCCGAGTTGGGTTGCTGTTTAAGGCTCAAAAATGCCCTGCGCTTGCAATCTATTAGTTCTTGAATCCCCTGATCATTCTCATCAAACCAGTCCTGGTGTTTCCTGGTTGAGTGACCGAGCGTCTCCTTGCAGACACTGGTTATGGAGGTCTGGAGGGCACTAGGGTGACAGAAATAATTAATATCGATCATCCATCTGCCAACTGCCAATACTTACAGTCTGGAGTCCAAAACTTGTTTGATTACATATTAATAAATTAACTTGTTTACCTTTGTGGTTTCCTTTAGTCTCTGGATTGACAGTGTAGGAAGTAATTGAAAAGAGATGGTGCAAACAGGGTTTTCACAGTTTGGTTTATTGTAAAAAGTGAGTGAATTGCTTGACTCAGGAGGCTGAGAGGCTACCGTTGTATTTTTGAAAAGTAATTTGATTTAGAGTTTTCATATGTGAATCTTGCTTTTATATCTTCCGTTGTTCTAACTTGGATGTTAAATGGAAGGGAGGCGTACAAACTGGGCTGATAGCATTTAATCTTCAGGGTTTTCTTACTTTACTGTTTCACAATACTGGCCAGGGACTGGTAGGACACTTTGTGGTGTTTCAGTCACATGCAAAACTTGCCATCAGAAATGCATGGTTGAAGAAAAGTAGTGAACTCTATGCTAGAAATTCATGTGTTGAGCGTCACTCCGTAGGGCCATGAAATGGTGATAAAATGGCAGCCACCACTCTTTTGCCAGCTGGTGTTGGGTCCCGTGGCGGCCGCTATATTCCTCTCCCCATTTGCGCTGCTGGTAATTGGCAGCATCCTGGAAAAAGAAATGTCGGCGTGGTAAAGTCAATTGACGTACAATGCTGATTTAACATCACCAATGTGAACTTCGACCCTAGCGCTGAATTCAGCACTGGGTCCTTAGCACGCCAGGTTAACCTGACGTGCAAACAGGCTGACAGTGTTGATGTCTGCAGCTCTTAAAGGGACACACACATTATTCAGGTAAGTGTTAATTGAAGGATTTGGACTAGGTTTTTTGATTTTATTGAACTGGTGGCTTGCTGAAACAGATGTGAAAAGGTTTTTAAGTATGTAGGGATGTTTTCAAGGGCTCGATGGTAAATGAAGGCCTTTGAAAAGACAGAACATGCAGCGAATACATCCGTGGAGCAAAAATCCAACATCATGTCTCAGGTCAACATACTGCCTGACCAACTGAGTATTTCCAGCATTTTATGCTGTCATTTCACATTTACAGCATCCATTTGCAGAGGGAAGAGGAAGACGCAGAAGAGGAGGACGCCTGTGCTCCCACTGGCTGGATAGGCTGCCTCTTCTTGTTGACCCACTGGCTGGGAAGGCTACATTTCTTGGGTGTGTGAAGTGAGGAAGGCACAAGGGTGGGGTTGTGCTGATGGGAGGGCGGGAAAGCAAGAGGTGCATGCCAGAAGGAGGATAAAGTACGAGGATACCCGCATCTTGTATCCTTTAAGTTCCACCGCTGGCCAAGAGCTCAACCATGCCCCTGCCAAGAATGACCTGCATTGTCTCCTCCAAGGGGGTGAGGTGAAGAATGAGAGAATTGCCTCGTCATTGGTGCAGAGTGTAGAGAGGTGAGTGACTGGGGGTTGAGCAGTTTGTAAGGCTAGTGGTGCAGTTGGTAGGAGACGGCTTTTGAAGATGCAGTCACTGACCTTGGCCAGTGGTCTGAGGTCATGAAGCTTCTTTGGGCACTGGAGCCAGGTGGTGGGGGCGACACTGCTGCCCTTAGTGATGTACACATATATTGTTCTTTCTGGAGGTCCTCCTGGCCCCTGTGGGTAGAGGGCCACTCTTGCAGTGTTGACTCCCTGAACAAAACTGGAATGCTGCGTACGAGATCCTGGGTTCCCCTTCCCTGGCTTGTTGAGCCATTTTTATTAGTTCTGATGCAGTTTCCCCATTTGTTAAGTTTAGGAAGGTAATTCAGCTTTAAGAGCTGAATATCCACATTTAGAACTGTTATAAAATATTGAGTATTTCTTAAACGGCAGAAAGGGCTGAAAAATATATTGATTCACTGCATTTTATTTTGTATTGCTTCATGTGCATGGCCCCTTATTTCTCAGGCCTCTTCATTGCCCTCAATTCCCTGCGAGCTCCACAGTTTCGCTCACAGAGGCTGTGGGAAGCTGCAATGCCGCACCTGGACAGAAACTTAGCCTTGGATGCCTCCAGCAATGCCACCAGGAGGGCGTTACATGGAAGGTGCGTGCTGAACATCTATCTCCATGCTCCCCAGAAACAATGTCACTCAGTTAGAATTTGTGTTAGAATTGCTGGCAAACACGAATTTTCCCCCTACGATTTTGGGACTTTTGTGCCTAGAAATTACACTTATTTTGGGGAGCAAAATGCCCTCCTAAGCCTCCAGTATAGTGGGCAGGAAACACCCACTCATTAAAAGCTGGAATTGCCCTGTCCGTCATATTGGTAATGCCTGTATGAGGCCCACTCTGAACAATTGGTTTTCCAGTCCTTAAAGGGATCACCTATTAAGCCACAACCAACAAGGTATGCGTTTAAAATATATTTATGTGAATGTGGAGCCAGGAGGAGCAGGAGTGCTCTAAGCCTCAATGTTTTGGAGTAGTTTATTGAAGGGGTATTTTTGCTTATTTCTCAAAAACATGAATTAGTAATTTTAGTCTGAACTAATTAAAGGGGAAAAAAAAGAAAGACATCCATTTATATAGCACCTTCACAACCTTATGACATAAAGTATTTTACAGCCAATTAAGCACTTTTGAAGTGGAATCACTGTTATAATGTAGGAAACGAAGGTAGCCAATTAGCAAGGTCCCACAAACAGCAATGTGATTGCAAGGTCTCACAACCAGATAATCTGCTTTTTAGTGATGTTGTTTGACGGATAAAGATTGACCAGAGCACCAGAGAACACGATGGGATATTTTATGCCCATCTGAGACAGCAGACGGAGCCTTGGTTTAACATCTCATCTGAAAGACAGTACCTCCGACAGTGTAACATTCCCTCAGTACTGCACTAGAGTGTCAGCCGAGATTTTTTTGCTCAGGTCTTTGGGGTAGGACATGAACCCACAACCCTCTGACTCACAGGCGAGAATGCTACCAATGAGCCACAGCTGACACCTGTTTTTGAGTGGTCAGCTGCCCAATACTGTCAATGGGAGGCCCAATCAACTTTGAGGACTGGGCCTCATTAACATAGTGTCGCTGGGCTGCAGGCAGAAAACCTATTCCCTGGGGCAGCTCTCTGGCTCTGGGCCCGGAGAGGAGGTAGGCTCAGGCTCCTCGCAGTTGAGTCCTAAAATGGCAGCAAGGTCCTATTAATATCATAGGACCCCAATTTAAAGACCCAAAGTAGGTATGCGCTTGCTTCAGGTGAATGCCCGAGCTACCTATTCCAAGACACCTGGTAAAATGGCGAATGCAATAATGGGTAAGTAAGTTCTGTCCTGTGATTTCTGGGGTAATACTGGCAGAGTTCCGCTGGCTGGGAGGCCTTAAAATCTCTCTTTGGGAGTCTACTATAGTATCCTGTATTATTCCAATGTAAAGGTTCAATGTTACCCTGTGGTCTGTTACCCTAGATACTCCATACACAAGTTCAAGTGGGCGAAATTCGATACCGCCCTGGCTGGGGGTAATAACCGCTGTGAGGCGAGACTTCCTACTCCAGGCGCGGAGGTCCCACCCTGGCAGCGAAATTGGGGTTACTGCCCGCGAGAGGAGGTGGAGCACAATGCCGCGCGCTCCACTTCCTCTCGGGGGTGAGACTGGGGCGCTAACCACGGGAATTTTCCAGCGCTACGTGGAGAGAAGCATAGAGCTGGTGGGAGCACAGGGTCCTTCCCTTCCGTTAAAGGGGAGGGCACCATGTGGAATCTGCACTGGGGAGAAGGGGCCACCACGACAGCACTGGGGAGCAGGGTGCCGTGGCAGGAGTCCGGCACAGAAGCAAAGTGCTGGGCTGCAAATTTGTGACACGGACCCAGAGATTGCAAGAAGGCAAGGCCGCGAGCAGTACGTCGGCCATTTAAAAAAAATTTGGCGCGCATCGCCCCTTTAATTTTCACCCCGCGAATGGACTGAAGCCCGGTTTGCGAGGCTGGTGTGGCCATTGACTGTGACAGCCTCATGGGGCACGACCAAATTTTCACTCCAGAGCGAAAATGGGTCGCTGAGCTCGGTAATTACATTGTCATCGCTGGCGCAGTGGCCCGGGGCACTACCGATAGGAGCGGGGTGCTACCGGTTATTGCCTCTGCTAACTCTCGCGGAATTTTGAGTGAGTCGGTAGTGGCCCCACTTCCCTGGCGCTAATGGGAGACGCAAACAACGCAAATATCTCCCCCCAAGTTTCCGCTCATAGAAAGCAGTAGCTAGGGAAGCTAATATTTGCGTTGCATATGAATGAAATTTATCAGGAGACAGCTCAAGTCATAATACAACACTAACAGGGAAAGAACAGACCCTAATATGCTATTTTATCCTCTTGTCTATGCAGCAAATATCTCGGAAAGAAATTAAAATACCGTGAAGAACAGGAAAGTTTCATCAGGATTGTCCTTTGTCAACCAACTAATGCCACAACATTTACAGTTATGAATTTTGATATGGACCAACATACTTGAGTAACAGGAGGAAAACGTGGATAATTCTGAACAATCAAATGTTACACTATATCAGTATCCCAGAGGGAGCCTGACAAGCTGGTTTCAACCCAGTATCAGGGATATAAACAGGGAGTGTCCTTTTGATATCATGAACATTTTTGGCTTGCTGTCCAAATTCTCTTCCTCCCTCCCTGCCTCTCTGTGAGGCAGCAGCTCCTTCAAGGTCACCATTAGGGACTTGTAGTGTGTGATGAGCCACCACACTAATAAACAGTGCACTGTCTTCTCTAAATACCCAACCTATTTTTTTTCATTTCTCAACAAGAAGCGAGCAGATGCTTTTGGCAGATAAAACAATGCTGCCGAATTCTCACAGCTGAACTCCTACATTTGAAGCTTACATCATCATCATCATCATCATCATCATCATAAGCAGTCCCTCGAAATCGAGGAAGACCTGCTTCCACTCTAAAAGTGAGTTCTCAGGTGACTGTACAGTCCAATCACAGTCTCTGTCACAGGTGGGACAGACAGTGGTTGCAGGAAAGGGTGGGCGGAGAGTCTGGTTTGCCGCACGCTCCTTCCGCTGCCTGCGCTTGATCTCTGCATGCTCTCGGCGACGAGGCTCGAGGTGCTTAGTACCCGCCCGGATGCTCTTCCTCCACTTCAGGCGATCTTTCGCCAGGGATTCCCAGGTGTTGGTGGGGATGTTGCACTTAATCAAGGAGGCTTTGAGGGTGTCCTTGAACCGTTTCTTCTGCCCACCTGGGGCTCGCTTGCTGTGTAGGAGTTCCGAGTACAGTGCTTGCTTTGGGAGTCTTGTGTCTGGCATGCGGACAATATGGCCCGCCCAACGGAGCTGGTCAAGTGTGATCAGTGCTTCGATGCTGGGGATGTTGGCCTGATCGAGAACACTGACATCAGTGCGTCTGTCCTCCCAGGGGATTTGCAGGATCTTACAGAGACATTGTTGCTGGTATTTCTCCAGTGATTTGACATGTCTGCTGTATCTGGTCCACATCTCTGAGCCATACAGGAGATCGGGTATCACTACAGCCCTGTAGACCATAAGCTTGGTGCCAGATTTGAGGGCCTGGTCCTCGAACACTGTCTTCCTCAGGTGACCGAAGGCTACGCTGGCGCACTGGAGGTGTTGTTGGACCTCATCGTCGATGTCTGCGTTTGCTGATAGTAGGCTCCCGAGGTATGGAAATTGGTCCACGTTGTCCAATGCCGGGGGTCAGTGCTGTGTGGCGGGGTCAGTTTGGTGGAGGACCTTTGTCTTATGGATGTTTAGTGTAAGGCCCATGTTTTTGTTTGCCTCGGTGAAGATGTAGATGAAGGCTTGGAGTTCAGCCCCTGGATGTGCGCAGATGCAAGTGTTGTCCGTGTACTGTAGTTCGATGACAGAGGATGGGACGGCCTTGGATCTAGCCTGGGGGCGACGAAGGTTGAACAAGTTCCCACTGGTTCTATAGTTTAGTTCCACTCCAGTGGGCAGGTTGTTGAGCGTGAGATGGAGCATTGCAGTGAGGAAGATCGAGAAGGGGGTTGGCGCAATGATGCAGCCCTGCTTAATCCTGGTCCAGATGTGGATTGGGTCTGTGGTGGATCCGTTGTCAGGGTTACAGCTTGCATGTCGTCCTGGAGCAGGCGGAGGATGTTGGCAAACTTCTGCGGGCAGCCGAAATGAAGGAGGACGCTCCATAGTCCCTCGCAGTTAATAGTGTCAAAGGACTTTGTGAGGTCAAAGAAGGCCATATTCAAGAGTTGGTGCTGTTCCCTGCATTTCTCTTACAGTTGTCGTGCCGTGAAGATCATGTCCGTTGTACCCCGTAGTGGACGGAATCCACACTGTGACTCCGGGAGGAGCTTCTCAGCCACAGGGAGAAGACGGTTGAGGAGGATTCTAGTGATGACTTTCCCAGTGGCCGACAACAGGGAGATTCCTCTGTAGTTGCCGCAGTCGGATTTGTCCCCTTTTTTTAAAGATGGTCATGATTACGGCATCATTGACGCTTACAGTGTCAGTTTGACTGACGTATTCTCGAACAACGCATGCAAGCATCTCAAAAGGTCATGATTCATCCTGTTCATTCTGAAACAATGTTCTTTAAGTGATCAATTAATACGTTCTTAAAACATTCAAGAGAAAGGCTGAACAAAAGTTTTGAAACTGTCTAAGGAAATAAAAAATCTAAACAGAAAGCTCACCAGTGGGATTGATGTGAAATCCAGACTCTCAAGATTAGACCCCTGTTATCACAAGAGCCCTGCACTAAAATAAATTAGGACAATAAATTCTAAATCCACTGTTACATTTTATTTTTTCTGTCTATTTCTGTTGATTATTTTTGTTGAGCAGTGTGTACTACTGAAATTGGAAGAACTGGTTGGAAGGAGTTATTTAGCCCACAGATTCATCGTAGGCAGTCCCTCGGAGCTGAATTCCTATGGACTCCCACAGACCATTGACAGAGCATTTACGCTTCACCAAGTGAAATGAGTGTGGATCTCTCTCATGTTGACTGTGGGGTTGGAGAGCTGCTCCACACTGGCAAATTCAATCTTACTTTGAGATCAGGTTGATGTTCTAATATCACAACACCACAGCTGATACGCTCATATAAAAGGATGAAACTGAGTACTGTGAGCAATGAGTAAGTGTGACCTTAGCTCCTTTAATAAGACTCCAGAGTGCAGGTACCTCGTTGGTGGTCTGCTTATATACAGTGCTCCCAAGGGATGCTGGGATCCCTTGGGACTCCAACAGGTAGGCCCTCTGCTGGTGGTGTGATACAGGTTACCAAGGGTTAAGTACATAACATCTCTCCCTCGTAAAGTCAATAGTATACTTATTTACAGGGTGAGACGATCTGGGGCTTTTCACTCCCTTGTCGATCGTCTCGATACAAATGTGGGTGAGTTGGTTAGTTCTTCACTGGGCTGCTGGGCAGCCGGCCTTGCTGGACTGCTGGGGATGGTGAGTTCGGCTTCGTGGTCAGCCATGATGTCGTTTGCCACTTGTGTGTGTGTTGGAGGGTCAAAGTTGGTGGTGTCTTCTTCGGGTTGTTCGTAGCTGTTGGTGAACTGCAATTTGATTTGGTCCAAATGTTTTCTGCACGTTAGGCCATCGGTCAATTTGACCTGAAACACCCTACTCCCCTCTTTGGCTATGACCGTGCCAGCGAGCCATTTGAGACCATGTCCATAATTGAGGACAAACACAGGGTCCTTGACCTCAATATCACGTGACAAATTTGCGCGGTCATGGTACATACTTTGTTGATGCCACCTGCCCGCCACGTGATCATGGAGATCAGGGTGGACAAGAGAGAGCCTTGTTTTGAGCGCTCTTTTCATGAGCACGGCTGGGGGAACCCCGGTGAGCGAGTGGGGTCTGGTGTGGTAGCTGAGCAGCACTTGGGACAGCCGAATCTGCAGGGTGCCTTCCGACACGTGTTTCAAGCTTTGCTTGATGGTCTGAACTGCCCGTTCTGCCTGACCGTTGGATGTGGGCTTGAACGGGGCAGATGTGACGTGTTTGATCCCATTGCGGGTCATGAATTCCTTGAATTCAGCACTGGTGAAACACGGGCCATTGTCATTGACTAGGACATCAGGCAGGCCGTGCGTGGCAAACATGGCTCGTAGGCTTTCGATGGTGGCTGGGCATGTGCTTACAGACATTATTACACACTCAATCCATTTTGAATAAACATCCACAACAACCAAGAACATTTTGCATAGAAATGGGCCCGCATCGTCCATGTGGATCCTCGACCACAGTTTGGAGGGCCACGACCACAAACTTAGCAGTGCCTCTCTGGGTGCATTGCCCAGCTGAGAGCAAGTGTTGCACTGGCGCACGCATGACTCTAAATCTGAGTTGATGCCGGGCCACCACACACGGGATCTGACTATGGTTTTCATCATTGCAATGCCTGGGTGGGTGCTGTGTAGGTCACAAATGAACGTTTCTCTGCCCTTCTTGGGCAAGACCACGCGATTGCCCCACAACAGACAGTCCGCCTGCAGGGACATTTCGTCTTTGTGCCTGTGGAATGGCTTAATCGCCTCCTGCATCTCCACTGGGATGCTGGACCAGCTCCCATGGAGGACACAGTTTTTTTTACCAAGGACAGTAAAGGATCCTGGTGGGCTGTAATGGGTGACTTTTCATTTTCGAATGCATCCATTACCATGAGCAAGTCTGCAGGCTGTGCCATTTCCACCCCGGTGGTGGGCAATGGTAGCCGACTGAGAGCACTAGCGCAGTTCTCTGTGCCCGGTCTGTGACAGATTACATAGTTGTATGCCGACAGCGTGAGTGCCCATCTTTGAATGTGGGCAGAAGCATTGGTGTTAATCCGTTTGCTCTCAGAGAATAGCAATATGAGCGGCTTGTGGTCAGTTTCAAGCTCAAACTTGAGACCAAACAAGTATTGGTGCATTTTTTTCACCCCGTAAACGCATGCCAGAGCCTCTTTTTCAATCATGCTGTAGCCCCTTTCAGCTTTGGACAGACTCCTGGATGCATAGGCGACCGGTTGCAAAATCCCCGATTCATCAGCCTGTTGTAACATACACCCGACCCCGTATGATGACGCATCGCAAGCTAGCACTAATCATTTACATGGGTTATACAGGTTAAGCAGTTTGTTTGAACACAACAAATTTCTGGCCTTCTCAAAGCCTCTTGAGATTTCCCCCATACCTAGTCGTCTCCCTTGTGCATTAGCACATGTCGGGGTTCTAGCAAGGTGCTTAACCTGGGTAGGAAATTACCAAAATAGTTAAGGAGTCCCAGGAACGACCGCAGCTCCGTCACATTGTGTGGTCTCAGCG